>NC_054482.1:102455891-103137391 GCF_017639515.1 Carcharodon carcharias | reverse complement strand
ACGCCTCTCTCCTTAAGCAACACCACTACACCCGGGACATCACAGCCTTGAATTGACATAATGTACTCTGAGTTATATCGTAACTACATCACACGGGTTGCAATATACAAGGAATATATAATGTTTTATTTTAGAAAAATAAATCTTTATGCCTTAGGACTGAAAATTGGGAAATGTTCCAAATAACCTGTAAGCATGGCAATAAAAACTGAAACATTACCTTACTGGGAGGCTACACTGATGCCTCCATATGCTGAAAAGAATCCACACTGCACAAGGGAATGATTGGGATTTTAGAGTCAGCAATGTTTGGCATGTACCAGGCATTTATTTTAAAACACTTGTAGGTATGTTAGTCAAAGGAAATTTAAACATTTGGAGCTAATTCCTAAATTAGCTACTACTCCCTCGTCTTCCTAAATTACTATTTAACCTTAAAACATGGGATATAAGGACCATGTAGAATGAAGATTGTCATTTGTGTATTGTGCTCAACAATAACTTGCATCTGTAAAATTCCTCTAACATAGTAACATGTCTCATTAAGGCACTCCACAAGAACTGCAAACAAAATTCAACACCAAACCACATTACAGGATATTGGGACAGATGACCAAAG
Organism: Carcharodon carcharias; assembly: GCF_017639515.1. Lineage (NCBI taxonomy): Eukaryota > Metazoa > Chordata > Chondrichthyes > Lamniformes > Lamnidae > Carcharodon > Carcharodon carcharias. The sequence goes on along the minus strand of NC_054482.1, from coordinate 103,136,772 downwards.
GCTTGGTCAAAGAGGTTGGTCTAAGAGAGGTGGGCAGGTTTAGGGAGGGAATTCCAGGACTTAGGGTCTAGGCAACTGAAGGGATGGCTGCCAGGAGCGGAGCAATTAAAAATCGATGAGAGACCCGAATTGGAGTGGTGCTGAGATCTCAGAGTGTGGTGCCATTGTCTATCATCAGGCCTTTAGGCGTTCCATCATTGACTTGCTATGTACTGGAGCTGTGTCATGGTGTGAAGGTTGCTGATGCTATTTATTAATTTAGGTTCAGCTGGTTTGATTTTTCCCTCCATTGAGGATCCCACCGTCCTCCACCAGGTGTTATCCCCATGAAACAATTACCATTTTTGGAGGTTCCTGGGTGACCCAACACAACCCCACCCTTGCTCCCTCAGCACCCAGCAATTAATTCATCCCAGGTAATACCTACTGTCTGTCATTGCAATAGTAGGGTTTAGCCCCTGACCCACCCTTCACCTGCGTTGCACTCATACATTTTTAAAAAACAATCTGTCTGAAAATAAATGTTGCATAAAAGCATATGTTAGAGTGAGATTCAAATGACATTTTAATCTTTCCAATTATTTCTGTGTATTTTTTTTCACTAACCACCACCCCCATCCCATTGCCCGCCAACCCCTCGCATCACCACCCACATTTGTACTTTCTTTTTCACTGAGCAAGCAAATCCAACTCATGGACAGCTGCCATATTGTCAATGTTTGTGGCCAAAACCAGCCTTTCCTTTATTCCTCCCCAGCCGATTATTTTTCTCCCCAACAAGCCACCTCAGACTAGGGAAACCTATTCCCCAGTGCGAACACTCGTCAAGGCACAGATTCCAGTTTGGGTTTGCTAGCCTAGCATTCTAGCATCGAGAGTATACTGCCCAATATGTACAGAGGAATTTCAGAATTGATTTGTTGCAATTAGGCCGAACAAATTTGTAATCTCAATTGTACTCCAGTATTTGGCTGAGAAAGTCAATAGTTAACACACGGAGGATTTCTTTACAGTATGAATTTGAGGATACTATGAGATACTTCTTTCTTCTCCTATTTAAACAGTTTTTAAATCATAAAGCCAGCATGATGCATAACATTAACCCAACACCGAAAATGCTGCATGACCTGAAAGTAGCCAAGACAGCCATACAAAAGACAGGGAGATACTTATGCAAATAAACACTGGATCAAACTCATGTCAAGAATCCAAAATATTGTTTGTAGTTGTAGGGGAGGTGATGGCTCAGTGGTACTGTTGCTAGAGTAGTAATCCAGAGACCAGGGTAATGCTCTGGGGACCGGGGTTTGAATCTCAGCATAGCAGATAGTGGATAAAAATCTGGAATTGAAAGTCCAATGATGACCATGAAACCATTGTCGATTGTTGTACAAACCCATCACTGGCCTACATGTGACTCCAGACCCACAGCAACATGGATGACTTTGAAATGGCCTGTATCAAACAGCTACAAAATCACAAAAGAATGAAGCCAGATGGCATTGATCTAGGCATCAGCAAACTCAGCCCTGTCGATCTTGCAAACAAACATCTGGGCGCTAGTGAGAGAGCTATCACACAGACTAATCAAGCAACAGCCTGACATAGTCAACCTCATCCTCTTTATTACAGATAATGTCCCAGTGGTCTACAGGCGGGAGGGAGTTGCCCTGGGAGTCCTCAACATCGACTCTGCACCTCATGAAGTCTCATGGCATCAGGAAACCTCCTGCTGATTACACCTCTCTCAGCTGATGAAACAGTGCTCCTCCATGTTGAACATCACTTGGAGGAAGCACTGAGGGTGGCAAGGGGACAGAATGTACTTTGGACTTCAATGTCCATCACCAAAAGTGGCTCAGTAGCACCACTACTGACCGAGCTGGCTGAGTCCTAAAGGACATAGCTGCTAGACGGGGTCTGCAACAGGTGAGGGAACCAACAGGAGGGAAAAACATACTTGATACTTCATCCTCTCCAACCTGCCTGCCGCAGATGCATCTGTCCATGACAGTATTGGTAGAAGTGACCACCACACAGTCCTTGTGGAGACGAAGTTCTGCCTTCACATTGAAGATACTCCGTCATGTTGTGTGGCACTACCACCGTGCTAAATGGGATACATTTCGGACAGATCTAGCAACTCATGACTAGGCATCCACGAGGTGTTGTGGGCCTCAGCAGCAGCAGAATTGTACTCAAACACAATCTGTAACCTCATGGCCTGGCATTTCCCCTACTCTACAATTACCATCAAGCCAAGGAATAAATCCTGGTTCAATGACGAGTGCAGGAGGGCATGCCAGGAGCAGCACCAAGCATACCTAAAAATTAAGTGTCAACATGGTGAAACTACTTGCGTGCCAAACAGCATAAGCAGCAAGTGATAGACATAAGCGATCCCACAAGCAATGGATCAGATCTAAGCTCTGCAGCCCTGCCACATCCAGTCATAAATGGTGGTGGACAATTAACTCACTGGAGGAGGAGGCGCCACAAATATCCCCATCCTCAATGATGGAGGAGCCCAGCACACCAATGCAAAAGATTAGGCTGAATCATTTGGTACAATCTTCAGCCAGAAGTGCTGAGTGTTGTAGCTGTACTGGAACAGCTTGGCTAGGGGTGCAGCAAGTACTGAAGAACAAGTATTCAGTACTATTGCCGGAATATTGTCAGGGCCCATAGTCTTTGCAGTATCCAGTGCCTTCAGCCGTTTCTTGATATCACGTGGAGTGAATTGAATTGGCTAAAGACTGTCATCTGTGATTCTGGGGATGTCTGGAGGAGGCCAAGATGGATCATCCACTCTGTACTTCTGGCTGAAGATTGTACCAAATGCTTCAGCCTTATCTTTTACCTTAAATTTTTCAGTCAATCGGAATCGGGGGAAAAACTCTCCACTGTTTGGAGTCATACCTAGCACAAGGGAAAATGTTTGTGGTTGTTGAAGGTCAGTCATCTCAGCTCCAGGATATCACTGCAGGAGTTCCTCAGGGTAGTGTCCTCGGCCCAACCAGCTTCAGCTGCTTCATCAATGGCCGTTCTTCCATCATAAGGTCAGAAGTGGGGATGTTCGCTGATGATTGCACAATGTTTAGCACCATTTGTGAATCCTCGGATACTGAAGCAGTCCATGTCCAAATGCAGCAAGACCTGGACAATATCCAGGCTTGGGCTGACAAGTGACAAGTAACATTCATGCCACACAAGTACCAGGCAATGACCATCTCCAACAAGAGAGAATCTAACCATTGCCCCTTGACATTCAATGGCATTACCATCACTGAATCCCCCACTATCAACGTCCTGGGGGTTACCATTGACCAGAAACTGAACTGGACTAGCCATATAAATACTGTGGCTACAAAAGCAGGTCAGGCGCTAGGAATTGTGCAACAGGTAACTCAACTCCTGACTCTCCAAAGCCTGTCCACCAACTACAAGGCGCAAATCAGGAGTGTGATGGAATACTCTCCACACCATCCAGGGCAAAGCGGCCTGCTTGATTGACACCACATCCACAAACATTCAATCCCTCCACCATCGACACACAGTAGCAGCAGTGTGTACCATCTACAAGATGCACTGTAGGAATTCACCAAGGCTCCTTAAGACAGCACCTTCCAAATCCATGACCACCAACATCTAGAAGGACAAGGGCAGTAGATACATGGCAACCCCACCACCTGGGAGTTCCCCTCCAAGCCACTCACCATCCTGACTTGGAAATATATCGCCGTTCCTTCACCAGCATGGGAACAAAATCTCGAAACTCCCTCCCAAACAGCACTGTGGGTGCACCTACACCACATGGACTGCAGTGGTTCAAGAGGGCAGCTCACCATCACCTTCTCAAGGGCAATTAGGGATGGGCAATAAATGCTGGCCCAGCCAGCGAAGCCTACATCCCGTGAATCTATTATAAAAAAATAGAAATGTACAAGCTATGTATGAAGGGATCAAGAGGGTGCTTGGTCCTAGCTTCCCCTGAAGCCGGCAGATGGTGAAGTAGTCTCCACCAGTACTCTCCACCAGAAGGAAACAGATGCCGCACTGGGCTGAGTACTGATGTGAGCTGTACTCCTGTGTGACGGACATCTCCCAGTCCACGCTTGATGCTCTCCTGCAGTTATCATGGGTGAGTTAAATGAAGAATCCTCATCAATTGAGCTCATGAAGGCCACAGACTGCTAGCAAACAGAAAGACACCCGGCAGGGTGCGTTGCAGCCAAACTGCTTAAGCACGGAAAGTCCCACCTATTGCCATTTATGACCCTGTCCTTCTCTGCTGGAAAGCAGACTCGGTTCCACAGACGATGACTGATGCAAAAATCATCACACTATAAACAAAGGTGACAGAGGAGCCTGCAACAACTACAGGGGCATCTCACTCCTTAGTGTCATAGGGAAGACCTTTGCTAGGGTCATACTTAAAAAAAACTCCATGGACTTGCAGACTGAGTGCAGCCAGAAGCACTGTGCGGTTTCCGTGCCAACAGATTTACTATGGACATGATCCCCATATGCCAGCTACAAGAGGAGTGTAGGGAACAGGGCATACCCCTTTACCATCCTTTGGTAGATCACACAATGGCATTCTGTGCTAACAACAGAGCAGGGCATGCAAGATTTGGGAAAATTGGCTGTCAACTAAAGCTCCTCAGTCTCACCTGCTCCTTCCATGACAACATGTGCTGCATTGTGCAGTTTGATGGTTCCACTAGAGACGGTGTCAGACTGAGGAATGGAGTGTATCCTCACTACCACTCTGTTTAGCATCTTCTCCATGCTCCTGACCATTTTCCTTCCCTGTAGATATGGACAGAGTCTACTTACACACTAGATCAGATGGCATGTTCTACGAGACAGAAAGTGAAGACAAAAACACATCGCGTCCTGATCACTGAACTCCTCTACGTTGATGATCCTGTGCTAGTTGCCCACAGGGAAACTCAGCTACAAAGACTCATGGACCACCTCTCCCATGCCTATAACTTGCCTCCCTGACTATAAGCATCAAGAAAACCACGATCATGGGACATGGTGTTACATCCCTGCCCCTGATCACACTAAGTAACACTGGATGTGATTATCAACTTCTGCCATCTCAGGTCCACAGTGACAAATAATCTGTCTCTTGGTGTAGAATTTATACACACACAGGGAAAGCAGCTACCATCATTGGCCAACTCACAAAACGTACATAAAATAACATCAAGCCGACCTTTAGGACCAAGCTGATGGTTTATAAGGTCTGTGTTCTCTGCACCTTGCTGTATGGCCGTGAAACATGGAAGACTCACAGCTATCAAGAAAAGAAGCCCAACAATTTCCATTTTTTGCTGTCTGTGGGTGCATTAAGGGTATATCCTGGCAAATCAAAATCACGAATCCTCAGTCCTCTCAAAGGCAAACCTCCTAGGTTTGTTAGCAGTCATTGAGCAGAGGCAGGACGGAAGATGGTCACATATCCAAGGCCTTTCTGTATGGTGAGGTAGCCAGGGCCAGGCAACCACTAACACCAAACTTCCACTTAAGGATACTTGCAAGCGAGACATGAAGGCCCTAAACATCTAGTATCGTACCTGGGACTCACTTTAACTGATGACAGAGGAAATAGCGACACCTCCTGTGGGCTTGCATAAACAACCATGATAGCCAGTGGCTGGAGCGATTTGGCAACAGGTGCCAACACAGAAAACAAAAACCCCCACAACGACTCCAGGAAGCACGGCATTTGTGGCTAAACCCACCTCGCAAGGATTGGCCTCTTCTGCCACAGCAGCCAAGATGCACCATGTGAAGACTCCCCATCCGAAATGCGCTGCATACTGCAGGTCCATCATCTTTCATAGATGGAAGATGCCGGAACAATATCACATAATCCCTTAACTGCACAATCACTTTGAGATGCCTGAATCTATCCTTAGCAGAAAATGTTTGCTGCCAAAACTGTAACATAATTTATTTTAAAAAAAAAGAAAACTGAATGCAACTTCAAGGCTTGTGGCATAAGCAATCTGTAATAGATTGACAAAGTTTTAATTCATTGCACAGTCACCATGTGGTGTTATTAACTTATTATGACCATCATAACTTATACATTTAGTGTGAGTCCTAGATTGAAAATCACTCACAGTCCTTTAAGACATGTTATTGGTACAGACAGTTCTGATGAACGACCAACAACTAAAATGTAGGTGTGAATTTTAACCCACCCAAAAGCGAGTGAGCTGGTGTCGGGTTAGATGCTAAAACTTTAAAATTCCCAAACTTGACCTCAACCTCCCTCCAACCAGACCACGTCAGGGTTTACAGCACAAGAGGCAGGCAGCCAAGCAGTTCCCAGGAGGCGGATTGGCTATTTAAATATTATAATAAGGCCTGCAGTCTCAGATATAACCTGCTTTGCAAGTGTAACCCCGGTCAGCTGAGTTTCACACCTGCAGTACTCTTCACAATCTGAATCTCCAAATTTAGGGAAGGTTATACTTGCCTTGTCGGTGGTAAAGCAAAGATTCATTAGTTTGGTCCCTGGGAAGAAAGGGTTGTCCAATGATGAGAGCCTGAGTAAATTGGGCCTATGTGTTCTGGAGTTTAGAAGAATGAGAATTGATCTCATGGAAACATACAAGATTCTGAGGAGTTTGGCAGGGTAGATACTGAGACGTTGTTTCCCCTGGCTGGGGAATCTAGAACATGGGGGAAACAGTCTCAGGATAAGAGGCCGATCAGATATGATTAAGATGGGGAGAAAGTTCTTCACTCAAATCTTTGGAATTCTCTACCCCAGAGGGTTATGAATACTCCATTACTGAATAAGGGTGGGATAGACAGATTTTTGGTCTCTCAAGGAATCAAGGGATATGGGAAACAGGCAGGAAAGTGGAGTTGAGGATGAAGATCAGTCATGATCGTATTGAATACCAGAGCATGCCTGAGGAGCTGGATGGTCTACTGCTAATTTTTAATATTTTCTTATGTTCTTATGTTTTCCAGGCCTTGGGAACTCAGCACCTTGCTGGAGGAAAGGGTACCTACAGCTTGTGGGTCAGAAGGAGTAGTAATATGTACACCATGCCCCTCAAGGTTACCCTCTTGTCTTGTCTCAGAAACCCCAACAGATCCTTCCCCAAAGGGTCAAGAGATCCCACCGCCCTACTTGAGACCAGGCACCCATCCAAATTAGGGATAGGATCCACCCAAGAGTTAGGAATTGGATGCCCACCCTTCCTCCCAACCCAATACCTCCCACCACCCAACTCCCCACCGAAATATACCCAAGTAGCAACTGCAGGCTTCCTATCTGGTGATGCAGCCTGTTCTCCAGACACCTGGACGCCAAGACTGTTAACCAAGCCAACTTCTAGACAGGGTTCTTCGCAAACTAAATGTGCACTTCCATGGAAACTCAGAATTCCATGTTTCCCATCCAAACGCATCACCCCACCACCACCACACCACCCCCCACCCCACCCCCCCAACCCTACCACCACCCCGCTCACCACTCCACCCCTTCAACACACCCCTGCCAAACTCTGGACCATTAACTTTGTTTCTCTCTCCACTTGACCTGCTGAGTATATCCAGCAATTTCTGTTTTCCAGCCATAAACAAAAATATTTTACTAATAATGAGATTTATACCTGTTGTAATGTTGATAGTTGTCTCATGAAGAGGTCTAGAGGCTTGTATGGTTGAACAATAACTGTTTATTAACAACATATAACTATATACATGTATACAGATTACAGTCCTGGCTAGTTGCTTTTTCTAAGCCAACTTCTACCTGACTCACTACTACACTTCCATTTGACTCTCTACATCATAAGGTACTGTTTTCCCAGTCCCAAATTAACCCTTTCAGTCCTGAACACCCTAATAATACACCTCTCCCCAAGTCTTTACCCAAATGTATTTACAATAATATTTACAGGCTGCCCCTTCTCCCCCCAGGTCTCTGGCTTTACAGATTCAGATGGTCTCGCAGCTTTATGATTCTTCCAGATCTCTTCAAGTTTGGAGAAGTGGTAGTCTCAACTGCTTTGGGTTGACTTTATTGGACTGGAGTTGAAATTATAGTACTTGGTGTTTGAATACCCAGGTGTCAACATCTGGTTTGCTTCTTGTGCTCCATAGTGTGGCATTTTCCTTTATCGACAATCTGTCTTCCTTGGTCAGATACCATGGGCTTATCCCTCTCCATTCGGAGGGAATGTTCACTCCGTCCATTCATAGAGTGGACTCAGGTTTTCTTTTTCCTTGGGGTCCATCATGTTCTTTCTTCATTATGTTTGTATGTTCCTCATCCTTGAGCTCAACCTGCAGTTTGGCTTCTAATGCTCCACCCTGTTTCTTCATGTGCACTAGTGCCTCCCTGAGTTTTGTCTTGGTGAGTTGGTGAGTTGGTCATCACTTCCCTCCTGCTCCAAAATCGACTTCAGAGTGTGAGTGTGTATGTGTTCTATGACAGCAGCTGTTTGACTCTGAAACTTGGGTTCAACCTTCTGCTGCTGCTCCTTTTCTGTATCTTCTGTTCTAAGGATGTTGGTTCTCATCTAAAGGTTTGGCTGGTCTGGCTGAAAAAGAGTATTTTCTGCCGCCCGCAAGGGGTCTGGAATAACTGCCTCTGCAAAGAGTGAGGACAATTCCGAACTGGAGTCCTAGTCAAGATCATCAGCACTGGTGGACCTTTCAGGAGTCTCCAATTCCGTGTTGTTGACTACAATGGTTGTTTTGACATCTTCTGCTGTTTGATGGCAACACAGGCATCTCAGCTCAGGAGAGAAAAAGGTTAATTACGGGTGACATACAGAATTTTGATTATTTGCTTGTTGTAATACTTGAGCAGCTCTTGAATCATGCCTATGACTGGTGGTTAGATTCCTCTGGGACAAGACAGTGGTGTGTCTGTCGTCTGTAGACAGAGGCCTTTTAGCCATGGCTCCAGATCCAACAGGACCATGTGCCTAACTTGAATTTCGTGAGGTGACCATTTACAGGTATGCCAGCATTCCAAAATGTGAATCTGGGATCCTTAGTTTCTCCCAAGAAGCATTATTGAATTTCTTCTTGGTGTGGCCCCACTATCTCACGGACTTGCTTGGAGTCCTCCACACATCTTGAGTTTTTGTTCCTACACATCTTTCCGAAGTGCCCCAGGTGTCAACATGATCAAGGTCCAATAACAATCTTCTTGTTGACTGGCAATTACACTGTACAGCAATTATATTGTTTAGACAACTGCTTGTTAAAGCAGGTGATGGGCATTGGTTCACCTGTAAAAGGGTACAGCTGCCACACTCCAGTGTGGAAGGGATTGGGAGAGTTTGTTATACTGTAGACCTATCTTGGCAATAAACCAGTTTGAAGTAAAAGACTAGTTTTGGACTCACTCTTCCACAACTCACTTATTGTGTGTAATGCCAGGTGGCTGTAGTGAAAGCTCTGAACAGTGATTGCTGGACACTGCTTGTGCCTGTAAGATCTTGTGGTGCCACAGCACTGACCTGGTCAGCTACCATCTTGTGTTTTGCTTGAGTATTCCTTTCATTGCCCTGGAGTCTCCTTGCCTTTTTGTTGCTTTATGAGCTGGACTGTTGGGGTTGCTCCGTGCCATGGTTTAATTTCACTATGCAAAATGGGTTGTATTTGCTGGTGATTTGGGTGGCTTTTTCCAAAGTCAGGTCTTCAGATGGGAGTACATCTGAAAGAATATCATTGGCCACTCCTCTACGATTTGGTCTCGTATGAACTCTCACTCAAAGTCACCATAGTCTCAACCTTCAGCCAATCTTTATAAGTCATTTATGAAAGTGTCTATGGGATCCCTAGGTGTTTGGGCTCATGTTAAATTTTGCTCACTCCAAAATGTTGTTGCTTCTTAGGTTAAAGTAGGTGTCAAAGGACTTCATCACCTCTTCAAAGTTGTTGGAAGATTAATTTATTCCTTGCCTGGCAATTATGTTGTTGGCTACTGGACCTACTGAATATAATAGTGTATTAATTTCTTTTCTTATTCAAGCCTGATGTTTTCATATATCTTAAATCTTCTCCATAATGCCCAACTTTGCACCTGGTCTGGCCCTTCTATCTGCCTCAATTGGTCTGGAAGTGTTGATTTACCATCATGACTGTTTTCAGCACAGGGGAGTACAGTTATAATTTTTGTTTGAATGTTCCACAGTAATTGTTTATTTTACTTCCTGTACTTGTTAGGATTTGGTGGGCTGCAGTTCCAGTTATGGAGCCATTTTAAACTTCGGTGATTCTACAGAAAATCTTTTGAATGGATCATTTTGGCCAGCTAGCTTCTTTCCTGAACATAGTGAATTGAATTGAAGCTGATTGATTTTTTTTTTTTTGCTCTGACTTCTCTTTTTTAAAATATTTTTCTCGTTCACGTGTGGCTGCCATGTGTTGCGGTGCTGACTCTAGATCCAGACTGTAGCATTCTTCAAGCCGTGCTCAGTAAAACAGTCAGTCTGCCAATGTTGCCAGATTATTGCACCAAATTTAAATGCTTACTTCAGCCTTTTTTTTGGCGTCTACTCACCCTTTGCAATCTGGCTAGATCCTTTGATTCTGCTTCCGCTTGAGTTGCACAAGGACCTCCATGTGCTATAGTGCTAATACACTGCAGCATTAAAGTATCTCTGCCCTTCAGCCTCAACACCTGTATTGGAGCTTATTGGGAGATCTCCAGTTTTGTGTATTTGAAGTCTTCAATTGAGGTGTGCTTCTCAGGTCAGACTGCAGTTTCTTTACTTCCTCATTGTTGGGGATTTTGGGGTCCTTTACCTATTGCCACCATATCATAAGGTTGTATGTTGTCTCATGAAGAGGTCTATAGGTTTGTATGGTTGAACAATAACTGTTTATTAATAACACATAACTATGTACATATATATAGGATACAGTCAACTTCCATCAGACTCACTACTACACTCTTACTCCCATATGACCCTCTACATCATGTTGGTGGTAATGTTTCCCCAGTCCCACATTAGCCCTTTGTGAAGATGGGTTTTTGTTTTTAACTTTTTGGGGGGAATATGGTGGTATTCTGTAAAGAAAGTTGTCTGTGTGTGTGTCCATGAGTAATTAAACTGGGGGAAGGATAGTAAAGACAACTTATCTGTGGGAGCTGAGATGAAAGATAATGGTGCTTAATGCATGCATTTGTAATGAGAGGTTATGGTGAAGTTGGATTTCAAGTAAATAGGTTATTTGAAATTTGCACTATAAGATAAGTAGGCACTTTTTGGCAGTTAAATTTCAAAGGGAAGTTTAGAAGTGGTGAGGGACTTTGATAACTTATAGATTTTGTAAGTAAACAAGGGAAGGTTATTAAATTTTATTTGACCTGAAAGTGAAAACAGAAGGAAAACATAAGATTTTTATATTTTGGAAAAAGTTGATTTCAAAGAGGTGTTTAGGACAGTGGAATCTAGGATGAAAGGCAAAAGGATATCTAAGGAAAGACATTGAGCTGCATTGTGTGGCTGTGTGAGGGACATCTCCTGAGACCAGGTCTGTGCTGGGAGAAGGTGTGAAAGTTGTGAATTTGCAGCAACCAAGTTCTCAAACCAGAGAAGTCTTTGTTTTCAGAAAGCAGTCTACTCCTGAACCTTTCTTTTGGATTTCCACAGCAGAGTAGAAGAGAATGAGAAGTCATGTGGTATACCTTTACTAAAGTGACAGCAGTTATTGTCTTGGGTAATATTACTGGATTTTTATGGTTCAAAATCTAAGATATTGCCAAGCAGTTTACTTGTGTGTTCTGGCCAAGCGGGTGTTTTTGGGGATGTTTTGTAAAACTGTTATAACTATAACTTTAATCTTGTATGTGTAAGTTTTTTTCCTGTTAATAAATCTTTCAATTTTAAAATTCTAAGTGTTACTGGGGTTCTGTTTCTGGGTTCAGTAGTTTGTTCCCTTGTTTTCAAAATACAAAAAAAAATGATGATCAGTAAGACCAGTTTCCCCTCTGGGATTTGGCTTGCTCAACGAATAGCATCAGCTGTGGTCGTAACACCCTTACAGTCTCTCACACCCTAATATTATCAACCCACTTAATACAGTGGGTTATTTTCATAGGACAAAGGCTTGAAAAATGAACTGAAAATTATAAATACTTCAAATTCAGTTACAGTTCAGCTCCCTGTAGCAAGCTCATTTGGGTACAGTTTTGCAAGGTCAGTTAAAACTTTTTTTAACAGCAGTTTTAAAAGATAGGGTTGAGGCAAGGCCATAGAAGGATTTGAAAACCAGGATAAGAATTTTAAACTGGAGCCATTGCCGGATCAGGCGTCAACGTAGGACAGTGAGCACCCAGGTGGAACAGCCTAACTAGCTGCAGCTCTGGAAAAGGGACATTTTTTTATGGAGCGGGGAGGTGGAGGAGCTCTCCTATTGGCTCCATAATTATAGTGCTACACTCTAGTCTGACCTACCTGTTTAACAAGGGGGTTAGGCCAATTTCTCACCATCCCCCAAACCAAGGTAAGAAGATTACAAAAAAATAAATGAAAACATATATCAACATTCTACTTAAATTATTTTTATTGAATCTAACTTTAATAATTCAGAAATTTTGCATCTTTCTGGTGCACATCAACAACAACTTGCATTTATATAGCAGCTTTACATAGAGATACAATCAATGTATGGACACTTGTCCAAAGAAGGGGTTATTAGAACAGGTGACCAAAAGCTTGGTGAAGGGTTGGATTTTAAGGAGGTTCTTAAAGAAGGTGTGGCAAAGAGGCTTTGAGGGGAAAATCCAAGGCTGAAGGCCTAAGTGCTAAAGACAAAATTCCTTACTTTAGCAAAGGTAACACTATTCTTAGGAAGCTCATGATTTCACTTAAGCTGAGTTCATGGGTGTGAATATTCACCATTTTGAAATGTGGAAAATTTGCAGATAAGAATGGGTGTAAACACTTTTTAAAAAAACTGGTTTCATCTGTCTGGTGGCACTTGGGAATGGGCTTAGGTCTAACCAGTTTGTTTGGTATTAGTGATTTTTCTTATATATAAAAATAAGTCCATAGACTATGTCAGCAGTTCCCAAAGTCACACTTATGGTATAAGTTCAATAGCTAGCCTAAGGCCATTGACAGGAACTATCCATTGAAATAATATTGCAAAACATTGTGGATGTAAGTAAAGAAACTGAGTGGGTTTTTTTAATTGAAACAAAAAAGGTTAAGAGGAGATCTAATAGAGTTCTTCAAAATTGTGAAGCTGTGATAAGATAAACCAGAGAATCAGTAACTAGGTTGCATATATCTAATATGATTGCCAGGAGAATGAAAGGATAGATCAAGAGAATCTCTTTTTGTACAGAGGGTTGTTAGGACAGGGTGTGCTCCACCAGAAACAGCAGTAAAAGCAGAATCCCTGCTAACTTTTAAAAGAGAATGAGCTAAATATGTGAAAAAGGAATAACATGAGATATGGGGAACTGTTTGGATAATACAATAAAAAGTTGAAAGTTAATTCAGAGAGCCAGCAAAAGTATGATGGGCCAATTGGCCTCCTGTAATATAGAATTCTGATTCTATAATTAATTAACCGTATTTATAAATGTGTTTGATATTCTTTAAAAATGCCAATATACTAAATATGTGAATTAACTCAACATCATTGGCACCATATATATTCATAATACACTATTCTGGTCACAAGTGGCCATTACTCATTATGTCTTGTTAAAAACTAATGTGGATTCCCCATTCTAAGAATTGAAACGTATCAGCCAACATTCCCAGTCCTGGTCACAGTACAAGGACATTATTTTAATTCAGCTCCCACTAATCCCTGAGATGAAGTATACTGGGTGTGGTAAATCCCTGAAGCACATAGCTGCCTCCTCGACTGAACTGGATCCTCACCAGGAATGTACAAATGAGCCTGATCACAGGATTTTTGATGGGATTAGAAGCACAACCCTGGAGCAGGCAGAAATTCCGTCACACCCCAGATCCACCAGAGATCAGCTATAATGCTCTGCCTGCATGGCACTCAGTCTAAAGTTCCAGGTGCTCGAGTTGTGAAAGGCACTATATAAATGCAGGTCTTTCTCTCTCTTTCTTTCAGAGTCATACCTGAGTGTGTATATAGAGAAGGTAAATGATGCTGCTAATAGCCATGAAACCAAACCTGAGCATTGGTTACTCACTGACATGACATGGGAAGGGAGATAGGTAGAGGAAAATAGCAGTGATGTCTTTGAAATATCTATCTGTTGTATTGTGTATAACAAATAATTTGTCTGGTTCAAACTGAATGTTAGATATCCAATTTTCATATCATAAACTTTTTGCATTAGTTTATTTTATTGGTAGGCTTATCCAACCTTAAAGCTTCCAGAACATTCTCTCAAGATAACCATTCAGTTATTTACAAATGTACATTTTACAAAGACAAGGGGTGGAATAATTTGTGGAATTAAGTTTACATTTCCAGATTTGAGCTTATAATTCAGAGGGATATACAATGACAGTATAATATTGACCAGATTTGCACTCTTTTAAGATGTGCCCTGTTTATTTGTCTATGTTCTACACTGTCAATATGGATCTTTGTGGGTCCCACAAAATTATAATTGAGAACTAAAACATGGATTGCTAAACAATGCATATGTCATACAAATGTAAAGCAGGTTTGTGGCACACTTCCTCCCTATAATTGTACTGTTCACCCAATAAAAAATACTGTTCAAAATTCCAAACAGAGATGGGAGATTTCTGAATATGGAAAATATAGAATAATATAGCAGGCACAATTAGTCACTAATTTTTCTGAGGGCAAGATAAGATTGATTATCTTACTAATTCTGCTAAGTGTATTACTTTCTTAATTTCATGTATTATGGGGCTGCTATTGTTTTATCTTTGGTCCAACTTAAAGGGCTACATTATAGTTTCACCAGTTTTGTTCATTCATTGGCTTTGTTTTATATTGGTGATTGACATCACCTCAAAAGTTCAGGGATTAAAAATCTTGATGCCTGGCACAAAACAAGTATCATATCCTCTTATTTTTTTCAAAGCTAACCTATCCTCGCCCAACGTCCCATGTGCAGAGGGCACAGGATAACGCTCAAATCTTGAAAACCGATTTCATCTCCCAAGCTTATGGAATCAATTTCTTGCAGGATTACAAAGCCACTTCCAGTTCATAAAGCTGTTTTGGATGTAAAGCTACTTAGGATGAGGAAGCTTTTTGGAGAATTTTATTCAACTAATAATATAAGGGGTGTCAGTGCTTGGGATCGGAGTGTGTTTCCACTACAGAATTTAAATTTAACTCCAGGGAAGGTCCAAAACAGATGGCAGCAGATTGATGGAGGCCAACATGGAGGAAAGTTGGCTGTAACAAGTGAATAATCTGCCCAGTGTAGGCCAGATTTATGTCCTCTGTTTAGATCCTCACTAAAGCTGTGTGTTACCCTGAGTGACCATGTAAATCACAGAGTAGTGGTTGGGTGATGCTACATTTGGATTTTAGGAACAGGATGAGACCATTCAGACCCTCAACACCGTTCCTCCATTCAATTAGACCATAGTTGACCCACATGTCAGCTTCATTTACCCTCCTTTGTTCCATATCTCTTGCCTAATAAAAATGTTTCGACCTCAGCCTTAAAAATTTCAACTGACCCAGCATCTACAGATTTTGGGGACAGAATTCTAGACATCTACCTGGTGTGAGAAAGTGATTCCAGGTTTCGTTTTTAAATAACCTTGCTATAATTTTAACATTGTACCTCCTTGTACTGGATTCCCTCAAGAGGAAATAGAGTAGATGCAGAGAAACTATCAAATCCATTTATCATTGCCTCAATTAGATCACCCCTCAACCTTCTCAGCTCAAGGATACACAAGATTTTTCACCCTGTCTTCATAACCTGTTAAAACCTGGTATCATTCCAGAGAAGTTTAAAGTCTAAACATTACAGGAGGAAAGTGACTGAGTGACATGAGGAGTTTCACTCTTTAAGGTTCTGGGAGAGATTGAGTTACTGGAAGACACAGTGGAGTCTTCATTCCAACACAACTAGAATAAAACAAGGAAGAATAGCATTTAGGATGGCATTAGAAGGAATTTCAGAGTAGCACTGACAAAGCAAAGAAAGACCTGCATTTAAATTGCATATTCTATGATCTCCAAATATCCCAAAGTGCTTTACAGCCAATGATGCATTATTGAAGTGTAGTCGATGTTTTGATGTGGGAACATAACAGTCATTTTTTGCACAGCAAGGTCCCACAAACAGCATGGTATAATGGCTAAATATTTATTGTGCTATACAAGAGCATTTATCAGACAAAATCTGACATGAGCGCTTGTAAATATATCTTTGTCCACCAGAGATGGGGTACTGGTCCTTGGTTTATCACCTCACTCCTTCAGTACTGCACTGAACTGTCAACCTACATTTTCTGCTCAAGTGTCTGTAGTGAGACTTTGAATCCACAACCTTCAGACTTCAGTGACCAAAGTGCTACTCACTGAGGCACAGCTGACATATCGCAGCTGCATCAATAAAGCAGATAAAGGCAAGAAATAGTATAACAATCAGAGAATAGTGAGAAAGGGACCATAACAGCAATTACCATATCTACAGCACCTTCAGCATAGTAAAATGTCCCAAAACACTTTGCAGGAGCATTATCAGAGAAAAGTTCATGCAAACCACATAAAAATGATTTTTGTACAAGTCTTCAAGCATTTGGTTAATGAGGTACTATTTAAGCAGCACCTTAAAGGAGGAGAGAGAGTGTAGAGTGTGTGGAAGGAGGAATTCCGGAGCTTTGGACCTGGGCAGCTTAAGGCATGACCACCATTGATGGAAGCAAAGGAAATTGGGCATTGCAAGTGGCTAGAATTGGAGGAGTGCAGAGATCTCAGTATTGTAAGGCTGGAGAAGGTTACAGAAATAGGGAGGGGCGAGCCAAGGAGGACATGTATCAGGCATCAAGTTTAGTAGTTGAATAAGTGCTGTGGTGCTGTGGATCCATGCCTCTTATGAGTTAAGGAAGGATTACTGAAAGGCATTTCACACTGGACCCTTATATCCATCGGGGAGAAGAGTTCTATCAATTCCTCTGGAATGTGATCAAGCCTAGGTCCTAAAGAAGACTGCTCTAACCTAAATGCTACCCGGGTATCATATGAAAACAAACATGAATCTGACTACATTATTTCAAATTCTAATTCCCTTTACTACATTAAAAATGCAGGGACAGGTTTTCAGTGAAGTCACCATGAATTAAAATCAATTTCATGGGGATATCGCTGATGTAATTTCAGAAGCAGCGTAACATGTGTGTTAATGCCTTGCAAAATTAATAAAGGCTCACTAAAATATTAAAAATTAAAAACAAATACTGAAATGAGAGGATGGCATTTTGTTTACACATATTATAATAGTTTTCATTCAATTATTTATCATTAAAAATTACTACTGTGACTAGCAAAATCTATTCATGATCTTAGCTGCATTAGCTACAAGCTTTGATGCTCAACCATCTTTGCATTAGGCCATTGTTAATTGTTTGCACCTGCATCCTGGATAGTCACATCTTGAAACATGAGTACAGTGTTTTTTTTTAATCCATTTATGGGATGTGGGCTTCGCTGGCTGGGCCAGCATTTATTGCCCATCCCTAATTGCCTTGAGAAGGTGGTGGTGAGCTGCCTTCTTGAACCGCTGCAGTCCATGTGGTGTAGGTACAGCCACAGTGCTGATAGGGAGGGAGTTCCAGGATTTTGACCCAGCAACAGTGAAGGAACGGCGGTATATTTCCAACTCAGGATGGTGAGTGACTTAGAGGGGAAGTTGCAGGTGGTGGTGTTCCCATCTATCTGCTGCCCTAGTCCTTTTAGGTGGTAGTGGTCATGGGTTTAGAGTACAGTGGCCCCGTGATTATGATACTGGACTAACAAACCAGAGGTTATGAGCTGATATACCTATCACATCAAGTTGTGAAATTTAATTCAATAGATTGGGAGAAGAAAAGTTGCTCTATGTTGTAAAAAGAACAGTTGACTCACTAATGTCCTTCAGGTAAATAGAACAACAGCTTGCATTTATGTATGTCCTTTATCATGGTAATAGGTTCCAAGATGCTTAATGGGAGCATTAACAAATTTATTTTGAAGCTAAGCCACAGGGAAATACTAGTACAGGTGACCAAAAGCTTGGTCAAAGAGATAGCTTTTAAGGACTGTCTTCAGGAGACAGGTGGAGAGGTCTAGGGAGGGAATCCAAAGGTTTGAGGCCTAGGCAGCTGAAGGCTTGTCCATCAAGGATAGAATGATGAAAATCAGGGATGTGCAAGATGTCAGAGAAAGTTTCAAACCTGGCTGTGAAGAAGACACTGAGACAAGAATGCTTTGGTAAAGACTATTCATTGCTTGCCATAGAGCTTACTTCTCCACTCGAACACAATCCCCCCAGTGCTGGTGCTGACTCTTCTTTAGTTAATTACGCTCATATGCGTCTATAATCAATACCCAACACCTTTTCACCTTTTTAACTTAAGCTATTAGGTACTTAACATCCATCAACAGAACTAGCATTTTAGATGCTAACACTAGAGACTAGAATTGGAGGACTGCAGATATCTCAGCTGGTTACAGGGCTGAGGGATGTTACAAAGACAGGGGGGAACAATGTCATAGAGGGATTTGAAAACAAGGTTGTGAATTTTTAAACCAAGGCATTGCTGGACTGGGAGTCAATATAGGTCAACAAGCACAGGAGTGAGGTGTGAGCAGGCCTTGGTCAAGTTGGAATGCAGGCAGCAGAGTTTTGGATGTCCTCAAGTTTATGAAGGGCATAAGATGGGAAGTTAGCCAGAAGAGCATTGGAATAGTAAAGTTTAGAGGTAACAAAGAGATGGATGAGTGTTTCATCACACATAAGCTGATGCAGGTTCAGGGCTGGGTAATGTTACAGGGGTTGAAGAAGGTGGTCTTGGTGGTGAAGAGGACATGGGATCAGAAGCTCAGCTCAGGGCCAAAAAAGGACATTAAGGTTATGAATGGTCAGTTTCAGCCCCAGACAGTGGCCAGAGAGAAGAATGGAGCCGATGAACAGGCTTTGTGGTGGGGGCTGAAGACAGACTTCAGTCTTCCCAATATTTAGTTGGAGGAAATTTCTGCTCATCCAGTAGTAGATTTCTAACAAGCAGGGTGACAAATCAGAGAGTGGAGGGGCCAGGAGAAGTGATACTGAGGTAAAGCTGAGTGTTGTCTGAATACATGTGGAAGCTGCCAATGTTGCTAATGGGCAACACATAGATACACATAGGAGGGGACCAAGGACAGATCCTGATGGGACTCCAGAGCTAACCATGCAGAAGCAGGAAAGTAGCCATTGCAGGATATATCGGAATGGAATTAGGAGAAGACAGTCCCACACAATCAAATAATGAAAGAAAACCGTTGAAGGAGGATGGTGTGACCAACCATGTCAAAGGCTGCAGATTGATCAAGAAGAATAAGGAAGAAAAGTTTACCGTGGCCATAGTCACATAGGATGCTTTTTGACATCCACAAGTGGCTCTGGTTGACTCTAATGCCCTTGGAGTAACTGGAGATGAGCAACAAATGCTGCCTTCATGATGTTGCCCACACCCCAGAAACATTTTTTTTTATTGCTACCTTTTGTGAACAAGGGTATACAGGAGTGACAGTGGAGTTCTACAGAAATCCATTCTGCATGTTCTTCCTCTTACCGTCTTCATAAACAATGCAGAGATGAGAGCTTTTAAAAGTATTTTTAATTAATTTGATTCTTTATTATGTTTATCTGTATGGACTCTGAGAAGTGAACATATAGCATTCAAAAGAACCTAGGCCAATTGAGTCGAGGAACTAAAGAATGTCAGATGGATTTTAACAGATCTCTACAGCACAATGCATAGTGAAATATCTAACATGAGGCATATATGTTTAGATAGCATCTCCATTAGCAAAGGTGAACATGAAAGAGATGAAGTTGTGATTATTTTAGCCTCTGTTCAAATTGTCTACATGATAGTTCCTTTGCTGACACCAATCACAGAAAACAAATATTCAGGATTGAGGAGGTGAGGCTGATATACATTCAGGAATTTGGGTTGATTTCCTATGGAGATCAGGTAAAAAAAAATGTAATTCATTCATAGGATGTGGGCTTCACTGGCTAGGTCAGCATTTATTGCCCATCCCTAGTTGCCTTTGAGAAGTTAATGGTGAGCTGCCTTCTTGAACTGCTGCAGTCCATGTGGTGTAGGTACATCCACAGTGCTGTTAAGAAGGGAGCTCCAGGATTTTGAGCCAGCGACAGTGAAGGAATGGCGATATATTTCCAAGTCAGGACGGTGAGTGACTTGGAGGGGAACTTCCAAGTGGTGCTGTTCGCATGTATCTGCTGTCCTTGTCCTTCGAAGTGGCAGCAGTCGTGGGTTTGGAAGGTGATGTCGAAGGAGCCTTGGTGAGTTCCTGCAGTGCATCTTGTAGATGGCACACACTGCTGCTACTGTGTGTCAGTGATGGAAGGAGTGAATGTTTTTGGATGTATGCCCATCAAGTGGGCTGCTCTGTCCTGGATGGTATCAAGCTTCTTGAGAGTTGTGGGAGCTGTAATCATCTAGGCAAGTGGGGAGTATTCCATCACACTCCTGACTTGTGCCTTGTAAATGGTGGACAGGCTTTGGGGAGTCAGGAGGTGAACTACTCGTCGCAGGATTCCTAGCCTCTGATCTGCTCTGGTAGCCACAGTATTTATATGGCAAGTCCAGTTCAGTTTCTGGTCAATGGTAACCCCCAGGATGTTAATAGTGGGGGATTCAGTAATGGTAATGACATTGAACTTCAAGGGGCGATGGTTGGATTCTCTCTTGTTGGAGATGGTCATTGCCTGGCACTTATGTGGCATGAAGGCTACTTGCCACTTGTCAGCCCAAGCCTGGATATTGTCCAGGTCTTGATGCATTTGGACATGGACAGCTTAAGTATCTGAGGAGTCGCAAATGGTGCTGAACATTGTGCAATCATCAGCTAGCATCCCCACTTCTGGCCTTATGTTAGAAGGAAAGTCATTGATGAAGCAGCTTAAGATGGTTGGGTTGAGGACAGTACCTGGAGGAACTCCTGCAGTGATATCCTGGAGCTGAGATGACTGACCTCCAACAACCACAACCATCTTCCTTTGTGCTAGGTATGACTCCAACCAGTGGAGAATTCCCCCCCCCCCACTCCTCCCCGATTCCCATTAACTCCAGTTTTGCTAGGGCTCCTTGATGCCACACACAGTAAAATATGGTCTTGATGTCAAGGGCAGTCATTCTCGCTCACCTCAGCAGTTCAGCTCTTTTGCCCATGTTTGAACCAAGACTGTAATGATGTCAGGAGCTGAGTGGCTCTGGCGTAACCCAAACTGGGCGTCAGTGAGAAGGTTTTTGCTAAGCAAGTGCCGCTTGATAGCACTGTTGATGACCCCTTCCATTACTTAACTGATGATTGAGAGTAGACTGATGGGGCAGTAATTGGCTGGATTGGATTTGTCTTGCTTTTTGTGTACAGGATATACCTGGGCAATCTTCCACATTGCCTGCTAAATGCCAGTGTCGCAGTTGTACTGGAACGGCTTGGCTAGCGCGGCAAGTTCTGGAGCACAAGCCTTCAATATTATTGCCAGAATGTTGTCAGGGCCCATAGTCTTTGCAGTATCCAGTGCCTTCAGCCATTTCTTGATATCACGTGGAGTGAATCGAATTGGCTGAAGACTGGCTTCTGTGATTCTGGGGACCTCCGGAGGAGGCCAAGATGGGTCATCCACTCGGCATCTCTGGCTGAAGATTGTAGCAAATGCCTTCTCTTTTGCACGGATGTGCTGGGCTCCCCTATCATTGAGGATGGGGACATTTGTGGAGCCTCCTGCTCCTGTGAGTTGTTTAATTATCCACCACCATTCACGATTGGATGTGGCAGGACAGCAGAGCTTAGATCTGATCCGTTATTTGTGGGATCGCTTAACACTATCGCTTGCTGTTTACGCTGTTTGGCACGCTAGCAGTCCTGTGTTGTCGCTTCACCAAGTCGACAGCTCATTTTTTGGTATGCCTGTTGCTGCTCCTGGCATGCCCTCCTGCACTCTTCATTGAACCAGGGTTGATCCTCTGGCTTGATGGTAATGGTAGAATGGGGGATATACTGGGCCATGAGGTTACAGATTGTGTTCGAGCACAATCCTGGTGCTGCAGATGGTCCACAGCACCTCATGTTTGCCCAGTCTTGAGTTGCTAGATCTATTCGAAATCTATCCCATTTAGCACGATGGTAGTGCCATACAACACAGTGGAGAAGGTGGGACTTTGTCTCCACAATGACTGTGCGGTGGTCACTCCTACTGATACTGTCATGGACAGATGCATCTGCAGCAGGCAGGTTGGAGAGGATGAGGTCAAGTACGTTTTTCCCTCACTACCTGCCGCAGACCTAGCTATAATCCTTTAGGTGCTACTGAGCCACTCTTGGTGATGGACATTGAAGCCCCCCACCTAGAGTACATTCTGCACCCTTGCCACCCTCAATGCTTCCTCCAAGTGGTGTTCAACATGGAGGAGTACTGATTCATCAGCCGAGGGAGGGTGGTACGTGGTAATCAGCAGCGGGTTTCCTTGCCCATGCTTGACCTGATGCCATGAGGCTTCATGGGGTCCAGAGTCAATGTTGAGGACTCCCAGGGCAACTCCCTCCTGCCTGTATACCACTGTGCTGCCATCTCTGCTGGGTCTGTCCTGCCGGTGGGACAGGACACACCCAGGGATGGTGATGGTGGAGTCTGGGACGTTATCCATACGATATGATTCCATGAGGTGACTATATCAGGCTGTTGCTTGACTAGACTGCAAGACACTCTCCCAATTTTGGCACTAGACATTAGTAAGGAGGACTGAGATTGCCTTTGTCGTTTCCGGTGCCTAGGTCGATGCCGGGTGGTCCGGCCGGTTTCTTTCCTTTTTTGTGACGTCGATACAACTGAGTGGCTTGCTAGGCCATTTCAGAGGTCAACCACATTGCTGTGGGTCCAGAGTCACATGTAGGCCAGGCCAGGTAAGGACGACAGACGGGTTTTTACAAAAATCAACAATGGTAGCGTGGTCCTCATTAGAGTTTTAATTCCAGATTTTTATTGAATTAAAATTCCACTATCTGCCATGGTGGGATTCGAACCTGGGTCTCCAGAACATTACCCTAGGTCTCTGGATTACTAGTCCAATGACAATACCACAACGCCATTGCCTCCCCATATTATGCAGATGTTTCCTTCATAGAAGTAAAATAAATATGACACAAACCATGATGGGAAGATTTTCAGGTCTAGAAGGAGCAGGGTTAATAAACTGACTGAGATTTTCTTGCTCATTTTCTTCCGAGGAATGTTTGTGCCAGGAGAATCATAGATCCTCCAACTATTATACTTCTACCTGTCCTCATGTGAGGATTTTTGTAAGTCAGGTCAATTGACCTGAGTGCTGACAGAGAATCATTGCTAATTATTCCAAAGAAGAAAAGCAAGGATACAGACTTTTAAAAATTTGTTCATGCCAAGTGGGCATCATAGCCAGCATTTGTTGCCCATACCTAATTGCGCTTGAACTGAGTGGCTTGCTAGGCCATTTCAGAGGGCAGTTAAGAGTCAACCACATTACTCTGGGTCTCAATTCACAAAAATGGCAGATTTCCTTCCCAAAAGACCATTAGCAAATCACATGGATTTTTATAACAATCAATGATAGTTTCATGGTCAGAACATCATTACTGAGATTAGTTATTAATTCCAGACTTATTATGTCATTGCATTTAAATTCCACCAGCTGCCATGGTGGGATTTGAAACTTTGTCTCCATTAGGCTGGGCCCCTGGATTACTAGCTCAATGACATTACCACAATGCCAACACCACCCCCCCACCCATGAAGACTTGAATTGATGTAAAGACTTGCTAATTTGTGTGTCCCTATTCAATTGGCTGAAGCACTCAAAAACGAAACGCACTTCAGGGAAGTGTGGTGGTGACAGGAAGTTGGAAAATAGTCAGTGTTGGTCGGGATAAAGCCCTTGGAAAGAGCAGGAAGCTTGGACTTAGCTCACACGTGAAGCTATCACTGGTACATGTGCGGTGGCCTGAATAGCTTCCTTCTGAGCTGAAATTTCTATGATACTAAGTGAAAAGGCTTAAAGATGGAATGGACCAGCCAATTGGCTTAGAATCTTTTTTACATTCTCATCAAACATTCTGGAGATTGTTGATCACCCTTATCATTATTTAACTATGTGTTCAAAAAACATACATGTGCTACCTTATAGCTCGTACATTGCCTAACCTATTGTACGCCCAGGATTTGCACAATATAAAAACAAAAAAACTGCGGATGCTGGAAATTCAAAACAAAAACAGAATTACCTGGAAAAACTCAGCAGGTCTGGCAGCATCGGCGGAGAAGAATTACCTGGAAACGTCAACTCTTTTCTTCTCCGCCGATGCTGCCAGACCTGCTGAGTTTTTCCAGGTAATTCTGTTTTTGTTTTGCACAATATATATTGGTACTGATCATTATCTTAACTTCTTGTTGCTGTGGTCATGTATATTTCAAGCTCTAGTGAAATGCAGCTTCTTCACGTCCACTACAATCTGTTCCTTCACGCAATGCTGGCAAACTCCAACTAGCTGGTGTTTTCTTGATTACTCCACTCATTGCTTAGTGCCCCAGAGCTCTGTCTGTATTGTAGATTCCAGCATTGATCTTATAAACCAACTTAATTCTAATTAATTAACAGACAAACTGCTGCACATCAGTCATTATCTCTGAAAATCACACAAACTTTTTTTTTAAAGCCAGTAACATTTTCCATTGTCATTCCAGCAATAGAATCCATGATGTTTTGAATTCTTCAACACGATAAAGAATATTGTTCAATCTGTAATTGAACAGTTCATGTAAGTGTGACACGTTACATGCACTGATTCACATTCAGGCAAAGATGGCAATGAAATGCAGAGAAATACATCAAAAACATGCTCTGTGGAGCCACCCAGTGACCAGAGCTTGCAACTGGACATGATAGCTGACATCAAATTGAATGGGGAATGTTGAGATGGCAACTGACAATAGTAATTATTGAGAAGAAAGCATGACTAAAAATGGTAACAACAGGGTGGAAGCTTTGTGGGCAGGATATTTGCACTGCCGGTGCAAGATTTTTATCGGGAAACAAGAGGGAAATTCAAAGAATGTTATCAATGTTACAGCAATACAGTAATACTGCTGCATATAAGCTAAAATAAAAGTGAATTACAATCATTCACTTTGGGAAAGAAGTGTTGGTAAGGCTTAGACTACTTTTCTTTTCCCTTCCTGTTGAATACGGCACATAGAAATAGAATAGAACGCAGAATTGTTATGACGCAGGAGGAGGCCATTAGGCCCATCGCGTCTACACAACTCTCCAAATGAGCAACTCACCTAATGCCATTCCCCCACCTTCTCCCCGTAACCCTGCACATTCTTCCTTTCAGGTAACAATCTAATTCCCTTCTGAATGCTTCAATGTGCCTCCCCCACATTGTCAGACAGTGTGCTCCAGACCCCAACCACCCGCTGTGTGAAACAGTTTCCCTTCCTATCGCTTTTTTGCTTCTTTTACTAATTGTTTTAAATCTGTGCCCTCTCGTTCTCAATCTTTCCACAAGTGGGAACAGTTTCTCCCTATCTCTTTGCAGCTTGTACAAAAGATAAATACAAAGATTATGAATGTTGGCCTTTAACTCATGAGGTATGAAATAAAAGGGGGTGGAAGTTATGAAACAGCTGCATAGAGCTTTGGAGAAGACCCTCCATGTGGAGTACTACTTTCAGTTCTGTGCACTCCACCTCTCATAAGATATATCGGCCTCGGGAGGTGCAGCACAGATTCAGCAGCATGATACAGGGGCTAAAAAGGTCAAATTATGAGGATGGGTCACACAGACTAGGCTTGGACTCCATTGAATATAAAAGATTAAGGGATGATTAAATTGAGGTGTTTACGAGGATTAAAAGAGTTGTCAGGTAGATAAAGAGAAGCTATCTCCTCTCTGAAAGCATCCAAACAAGGGAACATAATCTTAAAACTAGCATAATGTGTATCCCAGCAATGTATTTCCATGTTAACAAAATGTATTGTGCAGTTATTTTATTAGTTGTTAAGCAACTTAATATAACTGCATTTTACAATATTTGTTGAAAGATACTTCAGTGCAGTTGAGCGAGACTGGGTATTTCATTGCCATTAGGGCTTGAGGAAGAAGGGGAGAGATGGAAAAGGTTTTTTTCTGGAACCTTCTGTGATTTTTGGTCTCTCAGGGATATGGGGAGTGGGTGGAAAAGTGGATTTGAAGTTCCAGAACAGCCATGATTGTAATGACAGGCCATCTGGTCTAATCCTGCTCCTATTTCTTGTGTTGTTGTGTATATTCCCTAAGTTTTTAAATTAGCCTTATAGGGTATGTCAATGCAATGTCTCACACACTGTGTTGGCATTAGTACTGAACTCAAGGTCCACAGGCACTGCTTAAAACCACACCTGTTATCCAAGAGAGGAACACTGCCAATCAAGATCATTTCATTACTTCAGAGCAAAAAACAAATTAAAATATGTGTTAACTTTTGCTCATCTGAATCCGCAATAGGCAAAGCAGCAGTGAAGCAAATTATTTACTGGCACTGTGATCGGGGAGGGAGGAAGCTTCTTCACATATCTCTGGTTGCAGGCTCAAGTCCCAGTGGAAAAGAATACTCCAGCCTTCTTAATATACACTGATGAGTTTCATCAGTTCTTATTTAGACTGTGGGTTGGATCTCTTCCAACTGTAGGAAACACAACACTGGCTGGTGGCCAAAGTCTGTCTTTCTCATATCTGCCTTCAGGTAGGCACTTCTCTTAACGGCTTACTCATTGAGAAACACTGTCAACAGAGTTGTAGAAGTGCCTGTAGTTTGCTTCATCCTTGATCACAGCTTTATGACTGAAAACCCAGAAAAAGAATTGATTCATATCCTTTTGAACCAGTTCAACAAAACTGAAGCAAAATTAAAATTCCAATGTGGTTCCCTCATCTTTACTGAACTGGCCTAGTGTTTACTTCAAATACATTCTCAATAATTATTTCACCTTCTAATTTGGATTTAGAAAAACAGAATGAGCTTTGTAATTGCAATTTATATTGCTCCACTTGGTCCTGATAGTTGGTGGTCACCATGTTTACTTCCCGCATCAAATCCCATTTGAGCCTCTTTGGGATCTGACATTCTGAACTGTTTAGCATATTGGTAATAAGAAAAGAAGGAACATGCATTTATATAGCACCTTTCATGACCTCAGACGTCCCAAAGCACTTTACAGCCAATGAATTACTTTTCAAGTGTAGTCACTGCTGTATTGTAGGAATTAGATTAAAATTAGATGTTGTGTGCTTAAGACTGGTAGTTAGTTCTTGTGGTCTGAAACACCATAGCCAACCTTCTCAAATTAACCGATTTGTGGGAAATCACGAGTACTGACATCAACAAAAAAATGTGCAGTTTATCAGCTTATTTTGCTATGTTGTGGACTATAGAATATAAGTTAATTGAATATAGGGAAATTGTTGAGAGGCTAATAAGGAGAAATATCAGACATTCTCAGTGCATAAAGTGAAGAAATATTAATTTAAAACATAGCTGTATCAGGCAATGGATTGATATTAACACCAGCCTAGAATGACACAGAGTTGCCCGACTTTATGTTACACTGCCATTATCTTATCACTTATCAGTCAGGAAAAATGAAGTCCTGTGCATGCACGATTATTCATACATCCAGAATTCCGCCCATTCATACAATTTACTTTAAAAATAAATGGGTAATATTAACAAAAAGCCTGCAGTACAGAAGGCTGTCTGCTAACATTATAAATATATAAAAGTAGGTTTAGAAAGTTCCACTGGTAACCATCCAGTATTTGTTTCATGTCAGTTGCAGTTATAATGCAGTTAATGCAAATCAGATTTGCAGTTTAACACTACTGCCTTGAGAGGAC
This sequence comes from Carcharodon carcharias, assembly GCF_017639515.1. Classification (NCBI taxonomy): domain Eukaryota; kingdom Metazoa; phylum Chordata; class Chondrichthyes; order Lamniformes; family Lamnidae; genus Carcharodon; species Carcharodon carcharias. The sequence goes on along the minus strand of NC_054482.1, from coordinate 103,108,644 downwards.
TCACATTGCTTATCCAAATTCAATATACTGCATCTTTTACATCTGTGAACCAAAACTGCCTTTTAGCAACAAAAATTGCATTTTTTTTCTTAAACAGTCTTCTACTTTACATAAAAAGCCACTTCGTAATATTTTAACAAGGTAGAATATTACTGCATACTCAACAGTTAAAATAACTGTTAAAGTTGCATTAGCATTAATTTCAAAACATAGCCTCTTTAATTCTGTGCTTATTTTAGGCAATTTTAACTTTTATTTCTTTGACATATTTTCTCATTGTTGTTTTTTGCATGTGGATATTTGTATTCCTTTGTAAGCTTGCTGAATAGCAAGTAGATAGAACATCATCCAGTTGTGAAACTGTCAAATTGTGAGAGGCCATATTAAAAAAATCTTTCTTTATTGCCTACAAAACACACATAATTTAGCTGCCTTCACTACTTGTAACAACATTTGCATCAGCATACCCTATTTTACTCTTGTAACATATGGAAAAACCAAGAACACTAATAAACTGCAATACTATGAACTATGTGAAACCTCTATTTTATAGAGTGTTGTATATCACTTGCAGGTTGACCATTAAAGATATTATTAAGATTGGTAAGACTCAGAAGATGGCACATTTATGATCCTGAGAACAGATGGAAGAATACATTTTCCTTGCAAATATTTTTTGAAATTGCTCTTCTGGTAGCAGTATAAATGTGATGTACAGATGTAAGAGCCAACAAGGCAAGGACAAGAGGTCCAGATTTGCACAGTAAAAGCTTCACATCCACCCTGTCACTTTTGATTGATCTGAACGATACCTTAGAAACTTGTTGACTGGTAGGAAACAGTGCAAATAACTCATTGCAACAACCCAGCTAATTCATACAGCCAATCAGTTGGCTTTACTTTCTAGATATGACATATTAGCCTTCCTTGAAAAGATGCATCATTTTCCAGTATGAGTGATATTCAGTGTCAGTAAAAGGCATTGCTACAGGAAAGGAGAGGGTAGCAGACTAGCGAGGCACTGCAGAATGATGTTACAATGATGACAGTTATACCTTCCTACTTCCTAAAACACAGCCAGCAGATATCCCAAACCAATTTTGATTATCATATTGATTGAAATAGTTCATCATAGTGTAATTTTAGGTTTAACGCCAACAGATTGGGAAAGAGAGTAAGAATTATCTAACAAAAGCACAACATTCTACCACAGGGACGTTTCCCTGTTCCAGTTCATTGATGGAGTTGATTAAGTTTAAATGAAGCAGACACTGGATAAAAGTAAGGGTATTGACCAGTGGGCACTGTGCTCTGTGCTTGAAAAGGCCTGATACATGCAGAAAAGCAAGATTTACTAAATGCTCTAATCTTCAATCAAATCTTACATCAATACAGACAAAGTTTGGTAATGAGAGATTCAATGAAGCATGCTGGAGAAAGAATTAATCCTCTTGGTCCAAACGGGGTTCAACTTTGAAGCTTGCTCCTAAGGAAAGACAGTTATCTAAATGCTAAATAAGAAACTTATTGTACTTTTCATGGCATGCTAATCTTTTGTCTATTTCATCTCCATTATTTGTACTCTCATAGATTTCAGTCGTCATGGTGATTACCAACTCGAGATAGGGCCAGCCTGGGGACCTTGCTAGAAATCAACCCTGAATGTAAAACAGACCTCAATAAAATCTCACTCAAAGGACAAGGCATGGCAATTAACCACCCTCTATCCAAGGCTTGAGAGTGACCAGTCCCTCAATATTGTCCTGCAGTGGCGGGTCACCTCCTCCTTTATTTTTACTGCCATAAAGCTAGTAGTCACCGGGACCCTGACCGATGCTTGCATTAAAACCCGTAATTTCATTTGCTTTGACAGTCAATATCCTTAATGGAATCATTGTTTTGGAAATGTGACCTTCCAATCGGCGGTGTGTTTCTGTTGCTCCTTTTCGATTCTGTACGGACTGCAGACCTCTCTCTCTCGAAGCGCTGCCCTCTTGTAGGCAAAGCCTTAATAAGTTTTTGATGTGTCGAATCAAACGCTCGCCAGGAGGTGGATAATAGGAAGTGTGATCTGTATATTTTTGAACATTGCGGAACGTACTTTACACAATCTGGCCTGTAAGATGTTAGCAACGGGCGGGAACAGTAATCTTATATAATGTAGAAAAGGTCTCATTCTGAACAGGAAATTGCAAAATCCGCGCCTCAAAGTGTGAGGTTTTCAGTGATAACACACAAACACACCAGTAAATACAAAGATCTACATTGGATTGAAACAATGCTGCACTGCCGCGCTAGAGTGCTGTAAAGCCCTTCCATTGATCCAGTTGCCGTTTTCATAAATTCAGAATGGTACCAACATCGCTTTCTGAATCCTGGTGTGGGGGGTATGTTGCAGTAAAGACGAAGCGCACTTATACAAGCGATGGGATCAGGAAAATCTCAAAAAAATCTGGTGCAGAGAATTTACACCTCAGTTGCATTATATGTGTATGTATACACATACACACATATACACACACACACATACACATAGATACACGCACATATACATACACACACATACACACATATTCGTGCACAGGCATACACACATGCACAGATACACACACATATACATACACATAGATACACGCACATATACATACACATACACACACATTCACACACACAGACACACATATTCGTGCACAAGCATACACATATACACACACATTCACACACAGACACATATTCGTGCACAAGCATACACACATACACATAGATACACGCACATATACATACACACATACACATAAATACACGCATATACATACACACACATTCACCTACATACAAACACATACACACACATGATACATATGTAGGGATCAGGAAAGGGATCCTGGAACTTTTTGACTGCAAAGAACCGAAGATCGCCAAGTGTTCATTAGGACTAGAGGACAGAATTGAAGAGAAGCTGCCAGCCTCTGGTGACAGGTAGTAAGTAGGATATATAACAGGTGACAAGTCCCAGGGTGATCATGAAATTTACACGCGTTGTCAGCTCGGAGCTTTCGAATGGGCGGCCCGGGCCCCAGTCAAACAGCCTGGCATTAATCGCAAACCATTATAGTCCAAAAAAAACACACAGCCGCCACCAGCACACGGCAATTTGTTTCACTTTTACTGCCTTCACTTGCCAACTGGTAATTACAAACAGAGTTGGGAAACGTGACTGAGCACGATTGTTTACAGCGGATCGAGACCAAACATTGACAGAATGGATTGAGGAGGAAAATATAATGAGGCGAATACAGTAACAAGAGAGCGTTTTGTCGAGCTATTCATATTTTAATGACACACTGGATATGCAAAGAGATGGCAGGTGCTGGAACTATCCAGGGTCCTTCTTTCAAATCAAGATTATCTTTTGCAAAACGCACAATGCTGGGGGGAAAGGCGCCGTTACAGTACGGTCTCTGTCAAAACACTCACTATAAACACATTTCCCGAAAAAAAAAATCACTTTTCAAAAGTAGGCAAATAACAAACTGTACACAGTGCTCACGGACCCTGTCTTCTTGGACTTTCTCACATCAAAAAGTTACAAGCTCAAATGATTAAAAATAAAACACGAGTTTCTGACGGGGAAAACATTTATTTAAAAAAAAACACACACACAAACCGACGCCTTGGGAAGAAAAGCCTAATCTTCCGACCTAGCAGCATTTTGCTGATTATATTTGAATAATTCCATATGCACTCACACAGGGGTCACCCCACATGAAAACAGTGTGTAACCAAAGTGTCATTTACAGTGCGTTTGTCTTGTTTTGATTGGGGTTTTATATATAGATGCTTAATTATAATATTAAAAGCAAAATGGTAAATAATCTCGATCAGCACTGATATTTCATGAAAAGCTTTGGAAACAGCTTCCACTCATTTTGCAGTGCCAGGAATCACACACATGATGCTGCGAGTGATACTGGGAGAACAACATTTCGACTGAAATAAAGGGGGAAATAAAAGAAAACTGGGAACAGTCCACTCAAATAAATATCGCAGACAGCTGCCTGGTCGCTCAGACAGCAGCCCTGGTCAATGCAAGCTTAGATTGTAACCCGGCTGGAAGAGTACTTCCCACTTTGGAAGAGACGAGCACTCCGCAGTTCGGAGTGTATTTATTAAACTGTAGCGATTTTTTAAAAAAAATCTGAGCAATAGTGTGGCAGTCGTGCAGAGATCTCAAACCGCCCTCCCAAGCGTCCGAAGTGAACATCAATTACAAATGGATAGCCTTCCTTAAAAATATAAATGAACGCCCGGGATTTTGCCGAGCATCATGTTCGCTGATACCATCCACGACCAGGAAGCAATTGCACGGTCCCATTCCCTGAGGTTTATCGGAAAAGTTCACTCAAATAATACTACTGATACTATTTTGATAAAAGCTATTTGTACCGCATTTTTTTTTGCAGAATAATTTGCTTCGAATATATATATATATATTTTAAATCCCACCTGTGATCCAATATTTTAAACAACACTGCTTAAATTTCTTACATTGATAAACGTCACTAAAAGCAGGTTGAAATAAGTATTCAATGTGTTAATTATTTAACATTTCGCTCAGTTCAAAATGCTCTATTATTTATCTAACTGTGGAAAGCAGTGCTGGTCTTGTAGATGCAGAAATACGGGACATTTCAATTCTTTCCTAAGCAGGGTAGCATGAGAGGATTCTTTTGAGATTGACACTATATACAAGGAGAAGCTCGACAATAAAACAAGCTACTTGTCTCAAAAGCTGTGTGTGATTTTGTAAAGTGAGGGCTGCTCCTGTTAGCTTCACATCTACTGGCTCTTTAATGTGTCAGCCTCCTCTTCCTGGTTGTCTCTCTTGCCCAGTCACCGGCTTGCTGCGGGTTTCTGACGGTCCTTATCAACAACAACAGCAACAACACTTTCAAATCTCTCCATGGCCTTGCCCCTCCCTCGCTTTATAAACTCCTCTCGCCCTCCGAGATAGCTGCGCTCCTCCGAGGCTGCAGTTAAAACAAAGAGCAAAGTACCGCAAAAAGGTAACTGAGAGTTTTCCCTTCCCACCGACACACCGGGTATTATGGGCCACTCCTGTAGTTTACAAGGTCCAGATACCAAATGTATCTTTCAGACGTGTCAACAGGAAAGTGTCCCAGCTGCAGAGAATGGGCCGATTCGGCTGCTTGGCTCACCCAAATAATGTGCTTAACATGGAATAAAACCTTTTAAACAAAAGCGATCTGTGCTTTCTAAAACGCAGGCAAGCGTCCATTGAGGCGTTGCTATTTATTTGATGTCATGAAAACGATCCCATTAAGAATATTACCAATTATGATAATTATAATCATATGTCCGTAATATACCAAAATAAAGGCAGCGAAAATAATGACTGTGTGATTTGTTCCCTGCTCACTTCGTGACCGTGTCTAAATCGTGTCTTCTCATCCCCATTACATGGCAATGTTTCTTGTAACAACTTTTTCCAAATGCACTGAACTGGTATATATAGTGAAACATGTGTACATTCGCGATGAATATTCAATGAAACGTGTACATTCGCGATAAATATTCAATGAAACACATGTACATTCGCGATAAATATTCAATGAAACACATGTACATTCACGATAAATATTCAATGAAACACGTGTACATTCACGATAAATATTCAATGAAACATGTACATTCGCGATAAATCGAGAATAAACAAATGTTATTCTGTTTGTTTCCTCTTGGTGCCATTAGGCTGATTTCACAAATGCCTTTAAAACCTATTTGATTAATTCTAATTATACTTATAACTAGACAATGGGATTATATACATCACTTTTGCTTTTATGTTATTACAATGGGATTATATATATGTGTGTGTGTGCGCGCGCTTTTCTGGGCCATTTCGAGTTTTCGTGACAGACAAAAGAGCGAGAAAACAGACTTTCAAATCTGATTTTACTAATAATAGTTTCCCTTAATGTTATATGTTTCCAGCAAAGGCTACAAAAATTAGAACAGACTTTTAGTGTCCGCGGTGCGCTGGTACGGGTTTTGCCTCTCCAATACGGAACTAAGATGTGCTTTTGCCTTAAAAAATAATCATACGCAGTGCTTCAAAGGTCCCAACCAAGTCAGGATATGAAGTATATAATCGGCGGTGCTCGAAGGAATGTAAACTTCCGTATTCCCCTTATCTGGTATTCTTAGATTAAAGCCAAAGTATACATGTGTTCCGTTAAGTTTTGGGACAAGCGGTTCTTTCACTGGCCTTCCACACGCTGTCACCTAAAGAACAACGCGAAAGACTGACGCTGTGTATCAGTGATGGGACATATTTGAAATAAAGGATAATCATTCGTTGCTTCTCGAAAAGGTTCAGACCTGTTTGAGCTCTTTGATAGTTTAGCTATTTGTGGAAGGGAAAGTTACTGCACATTGCCACAATGTTCCATGGCATACAATATCCACGAATAGTATAGCCACCGCGTTGACTCAAACCCCAGCAATTCACATTTCACATGACCGTGCTGGTTAAAACGACTTCTAGCCTCATGCCTATTTTCAGAGTCAAGCAGACCTAGCGGGTCACATGTGCGACCCATCCTCTTCCAAAATGGCAGTTGCAGCTCGGCGTTGGCGTAAGTGTAACTTAGACGCAGAGTTCGCTGGGCGGAGGGACGTGGGGCGGCCATTCAGCCCCTCGCGCCTGTTTCGAATGTAGGTTTCCGAACAGCTGCCACCGCTAGGAGGCACTCACGCTGCAGTTATAGCCGCAAAAATACTGGCCTCAGGCTGATATCTTCAGTCCCGTGTTCGACTGGCCCAGGCAGGTCAGTGGCTATGAGGGTCAGCAGAGGAACACGTGGATCCCGATAACTTTATTAACGTTATACGAGCTCGTGACCTTTTTAAAAAAGAGTCAAGAGTAAGCCCCGAATGTTCCCCCGGGAGATCCAATGGATCCTCGGGGTAGAGTCAGAGTGATTGCTGCACAGGAGGTGGCCATTCGGCCTATCGGTCCATGCTAGCTTTCTGGAGAGCGCTCTGGTCACTACTATTCCCTGCGTCCTGGCACCCGGTAAGTTTATTTCCCTCAACCATCCATCCGATTTCCCTTTGAAATCATTGACCCCCTCCCCATCTACCCACCCCCCACCCCCCCCCCCTCCCCCTCCCATTCCCCTAGGCAGCGAGTCCCAGGTCGCCACCGCTCCCCGCTGCCTAAGAAGTTCCTCCTCACGTTTCCCCTTGCATCTCTTGCCAAAATCTTAAATCTGTGCCGCACCCCACCCCACCCCCACACACTCCCCCCCCCCCCAATACCGAGCCCTTGCACCGTCAGCAAATGGCTTTTATTCAAGCAGTGGAGTTGTACTGTACGCAGCAGGAAATTCAGGCGCTGCTTCGTCGGGACGTTTCGGGCTGCAGCCAGGAGGAGTGGGAGCGCAGAACTGCCGCCTTCGCCAGGGGCTGGAGAAGCCCACACTCACACCGCTAACTGTAACATCCGGCGAGAGTCCTGGGATTCAGCGAACTGAATTCCACCGAGACTACAAGGTCCTGATGTTCCGGATCATTGATTAGAAGGAAGATCCCGAACATTAAAACATCGCGAACATGTTGTTAGTGCAAGTGGCGCTGCGCTGGCTGACAATCCCAGGGAAAGGGGGCTGTGCCAAATATCCACTTGCTCCCGTTTAGCCGATGTCTTCCTGCGGGCCCCCCCCCCCCCCACCACCCCCGGTTTCAGTAAACTGCTATACAGGACTCAAACCGTCAGGGTGTTCTGGATCCATTTCTGAGCCGGATGACATCTGATCTTGCTATCTGATCACTCAATAGCTTTCGAGTCACTGTGAAAACAGACACTACTCTGCTGGGACCCAAAGATTGGTGTGTCAAGGCTGCCAAGTGGGAGTTTCCGTACTACAGTGTCGCTGTCAGATGGCCGAACCCCAAAACAACTTTGCTTTATACTCCCCCCCACAAACACACACACACACAAATATAATTGCATCCCTTACGGCTTCACATCAACTACAGTAAAATCGAATGAAAAGTTCCTCGAGTTTTTCTAGTAGTCGAGTGAACATTCTATTGTGCGTATATATTTAGTGTGTGTACACATAAGCTTTACAGTGTTAGCAAAGAAGCTGTCACACCCGCTCTTTGTGAACATTAATATCTACCCAGCAACTGTTAATTCCCGCGAGAGAAACTAGGCGCATTTTTGTCGACCCAAGGGTCACACACAACTTTAGTCTACCAACATTCCTAATGGCACGTCACATTAAGCAGCTAATGGGTCACGAATTAGTGCCTGGATATGACTGCATCCTAAATTTGTTGCAAATAATTTCAACTTATGTCAAAGTACTTAAAAAAAAACACAAACTCGCCATTCGGCTGAATATTGATACTTATAAATTCCATCTTAAAATCAGGTGAGTGCATTTGTCTTTTGAAGTAACCGTTATCTATTCCATACTTGCTTCCTACCTCTAACCCTCTGCTCCTTGTTCCTCCGATCCACGTTAAAGCCCCTTAGGTGTCTTGCATTAATAAACCCGTAGGATTTTAGCTTTCGTCCTGCCGTCGGCTGAAATAGTTCCACTTAGTGCAAGAGGCTCACTTTCAGCCCTTTACTTAAAAAAAAATCTCGTATACCGTGAATCAGACCCAACAAACGTTATTTTTGGGGGGTTTTCCTGTACTATTGTTTCGGTTTGTACCTCACATCGCCCTTCTCTTTACCGGAAATGTGAAGAACTATCCTTGGCACAAATATCGTCATTTCAGTAGTTTTACCGATATTGGATTAAACATTTTACGACAACACCAGTATTTCTTAGCGTTCCTTTTAAATGCAAATATTGTAAGAAAATTTAAACTAGGCCTAAGTATCGCATTAGAAAGCACTTAAGTACTTCCACTTAAACTAACAGTGATGGCGGCGAAAAGCGAGAACATGCAGGAGACCACATTCCATAAGCAACATGTGTAACAGGATTTCAGTTTAAAAATAATACTACTTTGTAATGTGTCCGAATGTAATTTATTCACGTAGAATTACCATACATGTGCCCATTAAGTTCGCATACGTCACTGGGAAAGTTGACTGTAAAAGGATAGACTAATTTTGAGTGCATTTCCTCACAAACAGCTTCATAACGGAAGAGTCATAACTCTCTCTCTCGTCACAGTTGCTAGCAAACCTGCTGAATTTTCCCACCACTCCCTTTATTTCAGATTTCCAGCATCCGCAGTATTTTGCTTTTATCATGACGGTAGTACTGGTAAGTGAAGCAAGACACAAATAATATCTCCCCATAAAACACACACTCTCCCCTCCCCACCCCACACACTCCCCCTCCCCACCCCAACACACACTCTCCCCCTCCCCACCCCAACACACACTCTCCCCCTCCCCATCCCAGCACACACTCTCCCCCTATCCCCCCACCACAAACACACACACTCTCCCCCTCCCCATCCCAGCATACACTCTCCCCCTATCCCCCCACCACAAACACACACACTCTCTCCCACCCCACCCCAACACACTCTCCCCTCCCCATCCCAACACACACTCTCCTCTCCCCACCCCAACACACACTCTACCCCTCCCCATCCCAACACACACACTTCCCCTATCCCCCACCACAAACAGACACTCTCTGCCTCCCCACCGAACACACATTCTCTCCTCCCCACCCCACACTCTCCCCCTCCCCACCCCAACACACTCTTCCCCCTCCCCATCCCAACACACACTCTTCCCCTAACCCCCACCACAAACACACACACTCTCCCCCTCCCCATCCCAACACACACTCTCCCCCTCCCCACCCCAACACATACTCTCTCCCACCCCACCCCAACACACTCTACCCCTCCCCATCCTAACACACACTCTTCCCCTATCCCCCACCACAAACACACACACTCTCTGCCTCCCCACCCAACATACATTCTCCCCTCCCCACCCCACACTCTCCCCCTCCCCATCCCAACACAAACTCTTCCCCCTCCCCATCCCAACACACACTCTTCCCCTATCCCCCACCACAAACACACACACTCTCTGCCTCCCCACCAACACACATTCTCCCCTCCCCACCCCACAATCTCCCCCTCCCCATCCCAACACACATTCTCCCCCTCCCCAACCCAACACACACTCTCCCCTCCCCATCCCAACACACATTCTCCCCCTCCCCAGCCCAACACACACACACTCCCCTCCCCACCCCAACACACACTCTTCCCCTATCCCCACCACAAACACACACACTCTCTGCCTCCCCACCAACACACATTCTCCCCTCCCCACCCCACACTCTCCCCCTCCCCATCCCAACACACATTCTCCCCCTCCCCAACCCAACACACACTCTCCCCTCCCCATCCCAACACACATTCTCCCCCTCCCCAGCCCAACACACACACTCCCCTCCCCACCCCAACACACACTCTTCCCCTATCCCCACCACAAACACACACACTCTCTGCCTCCCCACCCCAACACACATTCTCCCCCTCCCCAGCCCAACACACATTCTCCCCTGCCCCAGCCCAACACACACTCTCCCCTCCCCACCCCAACACACACTCTCTCCTCCCCACCCCACACTCTCCCCCTCCCCATCCCAACACACACTCTCCCTCTCCCCAACCCAACACACACTCTCCCCTCCCCAGCTCAACACACACACACTCCCCCTCCCCACCCCAATACATGCTCTCCCCCTCCCCACCCCTGCACACACTCCTGCTCCCCCATCCCAACACACACACTTTGCCCGCCCCTACCTCCCCACCACAAACACACATACTCTTCCCCCTCCCCATCCCAATACACTCTCCCCTCCACTGCCCTCAACACACACTCCCCCTCACCACACACTCTCCCCCCACACAGTACCCTTTCCCCCACACACAAACTCTTCCCCTCACCCCAACACAAACTCTCCCCCTCCACCCAACACACTCTCTCCCTCCCCACCCCAACACACACACTCCCCCTCCCTGCCTCATCCCAATACACTCTGCCCCTCCCCCACCCCCAACACACATACTACTCCTCCCCCCACATTCTCCCCCCACACAGTACTCCTTCCCCCACACACAAACTCTTCTCCTCACCCCAACACACTCACCCCCCTCCCCCGCACACACACTCTGCCTCCCGCCAAATGCACTTTATCCCCTCCCCCAACCCACTCACCCTCCCTCTCCCCCTCCTCACCCACAAACTCTTCCCCTCCCCCATACACAGTCTATGACACTCACCACACAGTCACTCCCTCCCCCATACAGTCTCCACCTGCCCAACCCACACATGCAGTTCACCTCCCCCGCACACCTCTTCCCACACACATACTCCCCCTCCTCCCACTCTCCCCCCACACACTGCCCCCCCACTCAACCTCCCCCACCCCCCACTCACCCTCCCCCACCCCCCACTCACCCTCCCCCACACATGTGCTCTCCCCTTCCTCGATACAGAGTATATCCCCTTCCACCCTGATACACTCTTGCCCTCCCTCTCCCCCTTCAACCTCACACAATCTTACCCTCCCCACCACACATACTCTATTCCCTTTACCCCACACACAGTTGTCCCCCACATACAGTCTCCCCACCCCCACACACAAACTCTTCCCCTCCTCCCAAACACACTCTCCCCTCACCCCACAAACACAACACACACTCTCCCCTTTCCGCACACTCATACACACTCTCCCCCTCCCCTCACTCACAAACACTCTCCCCCAACACACACACACTCTACCTACCCCCCACACACACCCTCCTCCTCCCTCCTCACAGACACTCCATCCCCCAACCCCACATACACTATCCCCCTTTCCCCACAAACAGTTGCCCCCCCCCACATACAGTCTCCCCCTCCCCCACACACAGCTCTTCACCTTCCCCCACACACGCTCTTCTCCTTCCCCCACATTCATGTTCTCCCCCTCCCTCCCTCCTACACTCACTCTCCCCCTCCCCTACACACACTCTCCCCCTTCCCCCTACATACACTCTCCCCCTACCCCCTAGACACACTCTCTCCCCCTCCCCCTACACACACTCTCCCCTACCCCTACACACACTCTCCCCCTACCCCCTACACACACTCTCTCCCCCACCTCCTACACACACTCTCTCCCCCTCCCCCCTACATACGCTCTCCACTCCCCCAACACACACTCCTGCTTCCCCACTACACTCTCCCCTTCCTCTACGCAAACGCCCTCCTGCCCACATGCATTCCCGCCCACAACCCCTACACACTCTCCCCCCGAACACACTCCCCCTCCCCACCCACACCCTCCACCTCGCACACCCTCCGTCTCCAACAGATACACTCTCCTCTCCCCCACTACACACTTTCCCCTTCCCCCCAGACACTCAGCCCTCCCCCCAACACACAAACTCCACCTCCCCTCCCTCCCCACAGACACTCCATTCCCCTACCTCACATACATTCTATCCCCCTTCCCCCACACATAGCTGCCTCCCCCATATACACACTCTCCCCCTCCCCCAATGCACATTTTCTCCCCCTCCCCCACTACATACACGCCCACTCCCCTACACACGCTCTCCCCCTCCACTACACACACTCTACCCCTCACCTACACACACTCTACCCCTCACCTACACACACTCTTGCCCTCCCCACAACACACACTCCCCTCCCCCACAACACACCCTCCCCTCCCCCACAACACACCCCCTCCCTCACAACACTCTCTCTGCCTCCCCCACGACACGCACTCCCCCTTTCTGACTATACGCTCCCCCCCAACACACACACACTTCCCCTCCTCCACTACATACTCTCCCCTTCCCCCAACACAGTGCCCAGCCTTTCCTCACGCATTCTCTCGCTCCCCCACTTCCCCATCACAGCCCAAACACACACAAACTCTCTCCTCCTCCCACCACACACACACACACTCTCCCACTCCCACATTACTCACACTCCCCCCTCCCCCCCCCCACACACTCCCCCCTTCACTCCCCATGACACACTCTCTCCTTTCCTGCCACAAACTCCCCACTCTCCCCTCACACACAGCCTTCCCCCACACCCTCTCCCCCTCCCACCCACACACACTGTTACCCTCCCCCCCACACACACTCCCCCATCCCCCCGCACCCTCTCCCCTATCTCCCCCCACACCCTATACCCCATCCCCCTGATACCCTCTCCCCCATCCCCCATCCCCCTGCAACCTCTCCCCCATCTCTCCACGCAGCCTCTCCCCCATCCCCCCGCACCCTCTCCCCATCTCCCCCCACACCCTGTCCCCTGTCCCCCCCGTACCCTCTCCCCATTGCCCATCCCCTCTGCACCCTCTCCCCATCCCCCCTGCACCCTCTCCCCGTCCCCCACCGCACTCTCTCCCCCGTCCCCTCCGTCCCCCACCGCACCCTCTCCACCCGTCCCCCCCTGCACCCGCTGCCCCATCCCCCCTGTCCCCCCCATACCCTCTCCCCCATCCCCCATCCACCCTCTCCACCATCCAACCCTGCAACCTCTCCCCTATCCCCCCACACCCTGTCCCCCGTCCCCCCGTACACTCCCCCATCCCCAATCCACCCTGTCCCCTGTCCCCCCCGGTACCCTTCACCCCATCGCCCATCCCCCCCGCACCCTCTCCCCCCCACTGCACCCCTCTCCTCTATCCCCCCGCACCACCTCCCCCGTCCCCGCTGCACCCTCTCCCCCGTCCCCCCCGAACGCTCTCCCCTGTACCACCCTGCACCCTCTACCCCCCTGCACCCTCTCACCCTCTCCTCCTCTGCCATGATACACGCACTCCCTCCCCCATTACATGCACACTCCCTTCCTCACTAAGCACGCACACCCCTCCCCCACTACACGCACTCCTCCTCGCCCACTACATGCACACCCCCTTCCCCACTACACGCACTCCCCCTCGCCCACTACACGCACTCCCCCTCCCCCACTACACGCACTCCCCCTACCCCACTACTCGCACACCCCCTCCCCCACTACACGCACACCCCCTTCCCCACTACACGCACTCCCCCTTCCCCACTACACGCACTCCCCCTACCCCACTACACGCACTCCCCCTCCCCCACTACATGCACACCCCCTTCCCCACTACACGCACTCCCCCTCCCCCACTACACGCACTTCCCCTCCCCCACTACACACACACCCCCTTCCCCACTACACGCACTCCCCCTCCCCCACTACACACACTCCCCCTCCCCCACTACACACACTCCCCCTTCCCCACTACACGCACTCCCCATCCCCCACTACTCGCACACCCCCCTCCCCCACTACACGCACACCCCCTTCCCCACTACACGCACTCCCCCTTCCCCACTACACGCACTCCCCCTACCCCACTACACGCACTCCCCCTCCCCCACTACATGCACACCCCCTTCCCCACTACACGCACTCCCCCTCCCCCACTACACGCACTTCCCCTCCCCCACTACACACACACCCCCTTCCCCACTACACGCACTCCCCCTCCCCCACTACACACACTCCCCCTCCCCCACTACACACACTCCCCCTTCCCCACTACACGCACTCCCCCTCCCCCACTACACGCACTCCCCCTTCCCCACTACACGCACTCCCCATCCCCCACTACACGCACTCCCCATCCCCCACTACACGCACTCCCCCTTCCCCACTACACGCACTCCCCCTTCCCCACTACATGCACTCCCCCTCCCCCATTACACGCACTCCCCCTCCCCCACTACACGCACACACCCTCCCCCACTACACGCACTCCCCCTTCCCCACTACACGCACTCCCCCTCCCCCAATACACTCACTCCCCTTCCCCCACTACACGCACTCCCCATCCCCCACTACACGCACTCCCCCTCCCCCACTACACGCACTCCCCCTCCCCCACTACACACACTCCCCCTCCCCCACTACACACACTCCCCCTTCCCCACTACACACACTCCCCCTTCCCCACTACACGCACTCCCCATCCCCCACTACACGCACTCCCCTTCCCCACTACACGCACTCCCCCTTCCCCACTACACACACTCCCCCTCCCCCATTACACGCACTCCCCCTCCCCCACTACACGCACACCCCCTCCTCCACTACACGCACACCCCCTCCCCCACTACACGCACTCCCCCTCCCCCACTACACGCACTCCCCCTCCCCCACTAGACGTTCTCCCCATCCCCAACTACACGTTCTCCCCCTTCCCCACTACACGTACTCCCCCTCCCCCACTACACGCACTCCCCCTCCTCAACTACACGCACTCCCCCTCCCCCACTACACGCACTTCCCCTCGCCAACTACACGTACTCCCCCTCCCTCACTACACGCACTCCCCCTTCCCCACTACACGCACTCCCCCTCCCCCATTACACGCACTCCCCCTCCCCCACTACACGCACACCCCCTCCTCCACTACACGCACACCCCCTCCCCCACTACACGCACTCCCCCTCCCCCACTACACGCACTCCCCCTCCCCCACTAGACGTTCTCCCCATCCCCAACTACACGTTCTCCCCCTTCCCCACTACACGTACTCCCCCTCCCCCACTACACGCACTCCCCCTCCTCAACTACACGCACTCCCCCTCCCCCACTACACGCACTTCCCCTCGCCAACTACACGTACTCCCCCTCCCTCACTACACGCACTCCCCCTCCCCCACTACACACACTCCCCCCTCCAATACATGCACTACCCCTCTCCCCACACTCTCCTTCCTCTCCCCCCACACACAAACAGTTCCCATCCCCTATGACACATGCCCCCTTCCCCACACACACTCCACACTCTCCACCTACCTACCCATACACTGAATCCCCGTCCCTGCTACACACCTGCCCCTCCCCCGCTACACACTCTCCCCTTCACCCCCACACATGTTATCCTTCTCCCCTTCACACACAAACACTCCCCATCCCTGATTACACACCCTCCCCACACACACACACCCCACTCTCCACCCAACGCACTTTCCCCTCCCCCACTGCCACGCACTCCCCTCCTCCCCACTACACACTCTCCCCTCCCCCACTGCCACGCACTCCCTTCCTCCCCCACTACACACACTCCCCCTCCCCCACTATACTCTTCCCCCCTCCCCACTACACACTCTCCCCTCCCCCACCACACAATCTCCCACTCCCCCACCTCACACTCTCTCCCACTCCCCCACCTCACACTCTCCCCCTCCCCCACCACACACTCTCCCCCTCCCCCAGCATACACTCTCCCCAACCACGCATACTCCCCCTTCCCAACTACAGACACTCCCCCTCCCCGACACGCACTCCCCTTCCCCCCACCATGCCCTCCCCCTCCCCCACCACGCACTCTCCCCTACCCCCACCACACACTCCCCCCTCCTTCCACACACTCTCCCCTTCCTCCCCATACACTCTCTCCCTCCCCCCACACACACTCCCCCTCCCCATATACACAGTCCCCCTACCACCACACACACTCCCCCTACCCTCACACACACTCTCCCCCTCCATCTCCACACAATCAACTGCTCCCCTGCCACAAAATCCCCCCACCCCACCAGGCACCCACCCCTCCCCCCTAAATACAAAATCCTCCCTCCCCCACTACACGCACTCCCCCTCCCCTTCTACAGAAACTCCCCCTCTCCAATGACAGACACTTCCCCTAAACCACAATCTCCTCCTCCCTCCCCACACACATCCACAGCCCCCTCCCCATTACACCTCTCCCCACCCCACAACCTCCCCCTCTCCACCCCACACTTTCCCCCTCCCCATCCCACACACAACCTCGCCCACCCACCCCACACAGTCTCCCCCTCCCCACCCAACACAGAGTCTCATCCCACCCACCCCATGCACCCTTTCCCCCTCCCCACCCCACATACAGTCTTGCCCCACCCACCCCACACACCCTCTCCCCCTCCCTACCCCACACAAAGTCTCGCCCCTCCCACCCCACACACCCTCTCCCCCTCCCCATCCCACACACAGTCTCCCCCATTCCTTCTACAGTCACACCCCCTCCGCCACCAAACCCTCTACCCCAACCCCACTACACTCTCACTCACTCCCACACCCACACTTCCACTCATAGCACACGGACACACCAATTCTCCCACTCCCCCCACACCAACTCTCCCACTCCCCCCACACCAACTCTCCCCCTCTCCCCACACTCACTCTCCCCAACCCCCACACAAACGCTCCCCATCCCACACTACAGACACTCCCCATTCCCCCCAACATACGCTCCCCCTACCTCCCCACTACCTACACTCCCCCTCCCCCACTACACTCTCTACCCTGCCCCCACTACACACTCCCCCTCATAGCCCACACGTGCACTCACTCACCCCCTTCCCCTAACACTCACTCTCCTGCTTCCCCAATAAACACTCTGTCCATCCCCTTTTACAAATTATCCCACTCCACAACACACCCTCCCCATTCCCCACCACACAACCCTCACCCTCCCTCAATGTACACCTTCTCCCTCTCCTGCCACACACACTCTGCCCCTCCCCCCAAACACCCACTACCACTCCCCCAATACAACTCTCCCCCTCCTGCCACACACCTTCCCCCACACGCACCCGCACACACCCCCGCTGTACAATCTCCCCCTCCCTCCCCACACACACCCACTCTCCGTCCCCCAACTACACACTTTTTCTTCCTCCCCCGACACACTCCCCCCTCCCCGACACACTCCCCCCTCCCCGACACACTCCCCCCTCCCCGACACACTCCCCCCTCCCCGACACACTCCCTCCCTCCCCCACACACTCTCCCCTTCACCACACACACTCTCAACCTTACCCCCAGACACACTCTTCCTCAACCTAACACACTCTCCCCCTCCACCCCCACACGCTCACAGGATCCCCCACCACAAAATCCCCCCTCCCTACTATGCATCCAACCCTCCCCATGAAACAAAATCTCTCTTCCCCCAGCTAAACACAATTCCCCTGCCTCATGCCACACTCTACCTACCACCCACACACTCTCCCCCTCCCCCGCCAAACACTCTCCTCCCTCCCCCATTACACACGCTCTCCCCCGCTTCCCCACACACACACACTCTCCACCTGCCTCCCCACACACATATACTCCCCCTGCTACCCCACACACACACACTCTCCACCTGCCTCCCCACACACATATACTCCCCCTGCTACCCCACACACACACACTCTCCCCCTGCCTCCCCATACAAACACACACTCTCCCCCCCGCCTTCCCACACACACACTCTCCCCCTGCCTTCCCACACACACACTCTCCCCCTGCCTTCCCACACACACACTGTCCCCCTGCTACCCCACAGACACACTCTCCCCCGCTTCCCCACAGACACACTCCCCCCCCCGCCTCCCCACACACACACTGTCCCCCTGCTACCCCATAGACACACTCTCCCCCGCTTCCCCACAGACACACTCCCCCCCTGCCTCCCCACACACACACTGTCCCCCTGCCTCCCCACACACACACTCTCCCCCTGCCTCCCCACACACACACTCTCCCCCTGCCTCCCCACACACACACTCTCCCCCCCGCCTCCCCACACACACACTGTCCCCCTGCCTCCCCACACACACACTCTCCCCCTGCCTCCCCACACACACACTCTCCCCCCGCCTTCCCACACACACACTGTCCCCCTGCCTCCCCACACACACACTCCCCCCCTGCCTCCCCACACACACACTCTCCCCCTGCCTCCCCACACACACACTCTCCCCCCCGCCTCCCCACACACACACTGTCCCCCTGCCTCCCCACACACACACTGTCCCCCTGCCTCCCCACACACACACTCTCCCCCTGCCTACCCACACACACACTCTCCCCCCGCCTCCCCACACACACACTGTCCCCCTGCCTCCCCACACACACACTCTCCCCCTGCCTTCCCACACACACACTCTCCCCCCACCTCCCCACACACACACTCTCCCCCCGCCTCCCCACACACACACTGTCCCCCTGCCTCCCCATACAAACACACACTCTCCCCCCCGCCTTCCCACACACACACTCTCCCCCTGCCTTCCCACACACACACTGTCCCCCTGCTACCCCACACACACACTCTCCCCCTGCCTCCCCACACACACACTCTCCCCCCACCTCCCCACACACACACACACTCTCCCCCTGCTACCCCACAGACACACTCCCCCCCGCCTCCCCACACACACACTCTCCCCCTGCTACCCCACAGACACACTCCCCCCCGCCTCCCCACACACACACTCTCCCCCCCGCTTTCCCACACACACACTGTCCCCCTGCCTCCCCACACACACACTCTCCCCCCACCTCCCCACACACACACTGTCCCCCTGCCTCCCCATACAAACACACACTTTCCCCCCCGCCTTCCCACACACACACTCTCCCCCCGCCTCCCCACACACACACACACTGTCCCCCTGCCTCCCCACACACACACTGTCCCCCTGCCTCCCCACACACACACTCTCCCCCTGCCTCCCCACACACACACTGTCCCCCTGCCTCCCCACACACACACTCTCCCCTGCCTCCCCACACACACACTCTCCCCCTGCCTCCCCACACACACACTCTCCCCTGCCTCCCCACACACACACTGTCCCCCTGCCTCCCCACACACACACTCTCCCCTGCCTCCCCACACACACACTGTCCCCCTGCCTCCCCACACAAGCATACACTCTCCCCCTCCCCATTACACACACTCTCCCCCTCCCCATTACACACACTCTCCCCCTGCCTTCCAACACACACACTCTCCCCCTGCCTCCCCACACAAGCATACACTCTCCCCCTCCCCATTACACACACTCTCCCCCTCCCCATTACATACACTCTCCCCCTCCCCATTACACACACTCTCCCCCTCCCCATTACATACACTCTCCCCCTCCCCATTACACACACTCTCCCCCTGCCTTCCAACACACACACTCTCCCCCTGCCTCCCCACACAAGCATACACTCTCCCCCTCCCCATTACACACACTCTCCCCCTCCCCATTACATACACTCTCCCCCTCCCCATTACACACACTCTCCCCCTGCCTTCCAACACACACACTCTCCCCCTGCCTCCCCACACAAGCATACACTCTCCCCCTCCCCATTACACACACTCTCCCCCTCCCCCATTACACACACTCTCCCCTCCCCCATTACACACACTCTCCCCCTCCCCATTATACACACTCTCCCGTTGCCTCCCCACACACACACTCTTCCCCTGCCTCCCCACACACACACTCTCCCCCTGCCTCCCCACACATACACTCTTCCCCTGCCTCCCCATACAAACATACACTCTCCCCCTCCCCCATTACAGACACTCTCCCCCCCCCATTACACACACTCTCCCCCCGCCTTCCCACACAAACACACAGTCTCCCCCCTCCCCCACTACACCCTCCCTTTCCCCCGCATGAACCTGCACCCTCTCCCGCTACACACTCTCCTCCTTCCCCCCAACACACACACAGTCCCCCCACAGACATACGCTAACCTCCCCCTCACACACACACACACACACACATTCCCCCTCCCGCCCCAAACACACACACACTCCCCCTCCCCCCACACACACATACACAGCACCACCCCCATTATACATACTCCCCCCAACACCATCCCCCTCACCCACTATACACACTCCCCCTCACCCACAACACACTCTCCCCCTCCCCCCCACACATGTTCACCCTCTACCCCCACACACATGTTCTCCCTCTCCCCCAACACACACTCACCCCCCACACACGTGCTCCCCATCTCCCCCACATGCACTCCACCTGTCCCCAACACATACTGCCCCTCCCCCCCACACACTCTGCCTCTCCCCCGCACACACACAACCCCTCCGTCTCCCAGCCACACACCCTCCCCCTTCCCCAGTGCACACTGTTCCCCTCCCCCACTACACACCCTCCCTCTGCTCCACACACTCTCAACTTCTCCCCCACATTCTCTCACCAACCCACACTACACATTCTCCCCCTCCCAGCCCACCCACAAACAGATTCTCTCCTCCCCTCCCCCTCACACCCTCGCCCCTCCCGCCGCACACCCTCCCCCCTCACATCCTCCGCCCTCCCCCCACACACCCACCCCCTCACACCCTCGCCCCTCCCCCCTCACACCCTCACCCCTCCCACCGCCCTCCCTCCCCACTCCACACGCTCTCCCCCTCCCTCCCCCTGCCACACGCTCTCCCCTCCTCCCACCGCCCTCCCTCCCCACTCCGCATGCTCTCCCCCCCACCCGCCGCACACCCTCCCCCCTCCCCCCTGCACACTCTCCCCTGTACCCCCCCACTGCAAACTCTCCCCCTCCCCACTCCCCCACAACACACTCTCCTCCCCCAAACACAGGCACGCACACACGCCCAACCCTACTACACGTACACCCCCCACGCCCTCCCTTCCTGCACGCAGCCTCTCCTCCCTCACCCCCACACAACAAACAAGCTCTCCTCCTCCTCAGCCCTCCCTTCTTGCACCCTCCCCCTCCCACTCCCCTACACGCGCCCTCCCACCTTCCCCTCTCCCCCTCACCCCCTCCCCTTCTCCCTCCTCCCCCTTGCCCCGCACACACCTTCACCCCTCCCCCCGCACGCACGCTCACCCCTCCCCCCTCTCTGCTCCCTCCCTTCTCCCCCTCCACACGCCCTCCCCCACAAGTTCCCTCTCCCTCCCCTGCACAGGCCCTCCCCCTCCCTCCCACCCACCCACCCATCATTCCCCAATGTCCTTTAGGAAAGAAAATCAGTCATCCTTACCTGGCCTGGCCTCCAGTTGACTCCACTAATGTGGTTGACTCTTAAATTCCCTCTGAACTGGCCTAGAAAACCATTCAGTTGTATCAAACCCCTACAAAAAGTCACAATGAAACAAGGAATGAAACTGGATGGACCACCTGGCATCAACCTAGGCACTGGAAACAACAGCAGCAAACTCAGCCCAATTGAACCTGCAAAGTCCTCCATACTAACACCTGGGGGCTAGTGCCAAAATTGGGAGAGCTGTCCCACAGACTAGTTCAGCAACGGCCTGACAGAATCATGCCTGTCATCCTCACAGAATCATACCTTACAGATCATGTCCCAGACACCACCAACACCATCCCTGGGTGGCAGCACAGACCCAGCTGAGGTGGTGTCACAGTGGTATACAGTCGGGAGGAAGTTGCCCTGGGAGTCCTCAGCATTGACTCCGGATCCCATGAAGTCTCATGGCATCATGTCAAACATGGGCAAGGAAACCTCCTACTGATGAATCAGTTCTCCTCCATGTTGAACACCATTTAGAGGAAGCATTGAGGGTGGCAAGGGCGCAGAATGTACTCTGGGTGGGGGACTTCACTGTCCACCACCAAGAGTTGCTCGGTAGCACCACTATTGGCTGAGTCCTAAATGACATAGCTGCTAGACTGGGTCTGCGGCAGTTGGCAACAGAACCAACAAGAGGGAAAAACAAACTTGACCTCATCCTCACCAACCTGCCTGCCGCAGATGCATCTGTCCCTGACAGTATCAGTAGGAGTGACCACCGCACAGTCATTGTGGAGACAAAGTCCCACCTTCTCCATTGTGTTGTGTGGCACTACCACATGCTAAATGGGATACATTTCAGACAGATCTAGCAACTCAAGACTGGGCGCTGAGGCCATGAGGCATTGTGAACCATCAGCAGCAGCAGAATTGTACTCAAACACAATCTGTAACCTCATGGTCCGGCATATCCCCCACTCTACCATTACCATCCAGCCAGGGAATCAATCCGGGTTCAAGAGTGCAGGAGGGCATGCCAGGAGCAACACCAGGTATACCTAAAAATGAGGTGTCAACCTGGTGAAGCTACAACACAGGACTATTGCGTGCCAAACAGCATAAGCAGCAAGTGATAAGCAGAGCTAGGCAATCCCACAACCAATGGATCAGGTCTCAGCTCTGCAGTCCTGCCACATCCAGGCATGAATGGTGATGGACAATTAAACAACTCACTGAAAGAGGAGGATCTACAAATATTCCCATCCTTAATGATGGAGGTGCCCAGCACATCAGTGCAAAAGATAAGGCTGAAGTATTTGTTACGATCTTCAGCCAGAAGTGCCAAGTGGATGATCCATCTCAGCCTCCTCTGGAGGTCCCCAGCATCACAGAAGCCAGTCTTCCGCCAATTTGATTCACTCCACATGATATCAAGAAATGGCTGAAGGCACTGGATACTGCAAAGGCTATGGGCCCTGACAACATTCCGGCAATAGTATTGAAGACTTGTGTTCCAGAACTTGCCATGCTCCTAGCAAAACTGTTCCAGTACAGCGACAACACTGGCATCTACCCGGCTGTGTGGAAAATTGCCCAGGTATGTCCTGTACACACAAAGCAGGACAAATCCAACCCAGCCATTACCATCCCACCAGTCTATTCTTGATCAACAGAAAAGTGATGGAAGGGGTCATCAACAGTACTAGCAAGCGGCACTTGCTTAACAATAACCTGCTCACTGACGCACAGTTTGGGTTCCGCCAGGGTCACTCAGCTCCTGACCTCATTACTGGTTCAAACATGGACAAAGGAGCTGAACTCCCGGGGTGAGGTGAGTGACTGCGCTTGACATCAAGGCAGCATTTGACCGAGTGTGGCATCAAGGAGCCCTAGCAAAATGGGAATCAGGGAGAAAACTCTCCACTGGTTGGAGTCATACCCAGCACAAAGGAAGATGGTTGTGGTTGTTGGATGTCAGTCATCTCAGCTCCAGGACATCACTGCAGGAGTTCCTCAGGGTAGTGTCCTCAGCTCAATCATCTTCAGCAGCTTCATTATTGACCATCCTTCCATCATAAGGTCAGAAGTGGGGATGTTCACTGATGATTGCACAATGTTTAGCACCATTCACGACTCCTCAGATACTGAAGCAGTCCATGTCCAAACGCAGCAAGATCTGGACAATATCCAGGCTTGGGCTGACAAATGGCAAGTAACATTCGCGCCACACAAGTACCAGGCAATGACCATCTCCAACAAGAGAGAATCCAACCAACACCCCTTGATGTTCAACGGCATTACCATCACTGAATCCCCCACTATCAACATCCTGAGAGTTATCATTGACCAGAAACTGTACTGGACTAGCCATATAAATACTGTGGCTACAAGAGCAGGAATTGTGTGACAAGTAACCCACCTCCTGACACCCCAAAGCCTGTCCACCATCTACAAGACACAAGTCAGGAGTGTGATCATATAATCTCCATTTGTCTGGATGAGTGCAGCTCCCACAATCCTCAGGAAGCTTGACACCATCCAGGACAAAGCAGCCCGCTTGATTGGCATCCCATCTACAAACATTCACTCCCTCCACCACTGACGCACAGTACCAGCAGTGTGTACCATCTACAAGATGCACTGCAGGAATTCACCAACAGCACCTTCCAAACCCACAACCACTACCATCTAGAAGGGCAAAGTCAACAGATGGATGGGAAAATCGAATGGTAATATTCAAAGGAGAACAGGGGTGCCCTAATTAATATTTATCCCACTACCAGCAGCATCACTAAAACACATTATCTGATCTTAATCTCATTTTTTATATTAGTCCTTGTTATCTTATTGTTTATGAGTATTGCTAGAAAAAAGAGACATGTCAAAGCTTTTCATCTTGCACTCATCAGGACACTTCACAAGAATACCAATATAAGGGGAAAACAACAATTTATACTGTTATGTGAAGAGAGTGCTGATCAGTTGGCAAATGGACTCTGATTGGTAGAGGCGTTGTCATTTTCTGCTTTTACTTTAAAACCACCTTTACAGGGAGGTGGTGACATTGTGGTATTGTCACTGACTGGTACTCCAGAGTAATGCCCTGGGGAGCCTGGGTTCGAATCCCACCACCACAGGTGGTGAAATTTGAATTCAATAAAAATCTGGAATTAAAAGTCTGATGATTGCAAATTGTCAGGGGAGAAACCCCATCTGGTTCAATCTGTCGTCCTTACCTGGTCTGGCCTACATGAGACCCACAGACCCTGAACATCGGCAATTAGGGATGAGCGATAAATGTTGGCCTAACCAGCGAAGCCTCCCCCACCCACCCCGTGAACGATTGAAAAGCACCTTCATTGGTTGTGAAACTTTGCTGGGAGGATTTAGAAATCTCTCTCAAATGTCATGTGTGCTTTACCTGGATTCATGAAGTTGTCAGTGCCGGAATATCAACAAAGTGCAGTCCGGATAAAACTCTCTTACTAACTGCTGCCTATCTCGGGATTGGCTCAATAATGTAATGAAGGCGATTCTAACACGTTACTGCTCTTTCAAAATACCGCTTGCTTAATTCAGCAATCCTGCTACATAAGGATCGTCGAGAATGCTTTCCTCACTTTAAGAAGTGGTTTAAAGCATTTTGTTTCGACAAAAAATGTCTTTCTTTCTAGGTGTATAAACCAAGTGTGTTTCTCAATCGCTTCTATAATGCTAAGTGGGTTTTTTTTCCCCCACTTTCAGGCTCCTTTCAATACATTCACTATCCTCTTGTTCCATTGCCGGTTTTACTGTCAGAGGTGACAAAAAGATGGGACCCCTCCTGAAATCTTGACATCTTGACCCCCGGGTCTCGACACTTCAGAGCCGGAGCAAGCTTGGGAACCATAACATCATTCGCGGTCAGCAATTAACTTTCTGCAGTTTGAGCAGTTGGGATGGGAAACTACGTGGAGTCCATTCCTGTCATTGTCACAGATCCGGACAAAATTCTAAAGTCAGAAAAGCTGTTTTTAAAACTAGCAGCCACGAGTCATTCCAAGTGCCGAGTGTGACAAAGAGAAGAATGAAGTAAAATAGCTTTGTCGTACTATTTGTACTTAGTTGGCAAAAACAGATGTTGAGGATACTAATCAATCGTATTGCTAAGTCTCTCCTTAATCATGGTGAATGCATTTGTCGCTTGCCCGTCACACGGTATTTTGATTTTTTTTTAACCCAAAAAAAACGTCAACACAATATTCCGCCAACAGGGAATCCATTCGCAATTTTCACTTCTTCCCGAAATACGCGCGTTCTGGCTCCCAATTTTATAAAGCGTTGGGGGGGGAGGGGGGAGGAACTCAAGCTCGCTGACTGTATTGTACAGAACAGGTAAACCATATCAGAATAGTTTTGACATTAAATTAGCTGTAAACATGTTTGTTACTTACTTTGTCCCTAAGTGCAGTTTATTTCATGGTTATTTGCAGTTAGGCCCCTGAGCAGCGCGCAGAAGTAACAGTAAAATATCCAGCAAGGCACAGAATCGGAGGTGAGTTTATCAGGCCTTCGGGATTCTCTTAAGGGGCTGTTGAAGGATCAGCCGAACTCGCGATACTGCCATTCACCCTACAACGAAAGGACAATGAATACCTTTCAGACGACTTGTTTCTGAAGGAGAAGTTGCCACAAGTGGGGACAAATAAACCTACACTGAACGGTTTTATTTATTTTTTAAAGCAGCTAACAGGTTCCAAATCACATCCGAACGCTTTCACTGTGCAAACCGGTCACAGCACAAAACATTCACTCAGATGTATCTTTTTTTTTGCCACTATATATATACATTGCAGAATGGTAACGCTTCACTGGAAGCGAATTTTAACGTTGAAAACGTTACAACAGAATTCAGAAATAA
Source organism: Carcharodon carcharias (assembly GCF_017639515.1). NCBI lineage: Eukaryota > Metazoa > Chordata > Chondrichthyes > Lamniformes > Lamnidae > Carcharodon > Carcharodon carcharias. Next base: position 103,081,899 of record NC_054482.1, on the reverse strand, counting down.
CCCCATAACATGGCTCGCCATTTGTGCCTTCCGTATCACTTTGTAAAACTCCACCGCCGTGTGTACATTTGTAAAGCAGCCCCCCAGCATTGCTTTACAGATACATACACGGACAGTCTGTCCCTTCCGTGTAAATGGAGAGTGTCCCCTTGCGGTCGGCTGCAGATTTGCAAGTCTGCTGGCGAATCCTTATGACAAAGGGAAAGGAATACATTTGAAAGTGTAGCAAACGCCAAGTGGTATATAAAGCTAAAGATATCATGGATGGAGGGGGGAAGCAGGGCTGTGGTGAACTGCGTTTACTTTGGAATGATAAGTTAGCACCCCTGTTGCGATGTAAATTGACACCCCATTTCTCACAGGAGAGATATTTGTGCAATTAACATGTACGGCTATGGTACTATAAACACACATTACATATATACGTGAACATCCCATCGAGCACCAGATCTCTCTCATGTTTTACATACATAAAACACGCGATTTGGTTAGTGCTCGGCGGCTACCTAATACGTTGTGTAAAAAAGACTGGCTTTACATCTAACATGTGTGTATTCTGTATGTAGAGTGTGCTTTATAGCATAAGGCACTTTCCGTTACAATCCAAATCCATATATTACAACGATTTGTTTTTGTTATCACTTGCAGATTATAAAATGTAAATTCTACTTTTCCTGGTCTTTTCCAAAAAAAAAATACTCTCCTGTTTTATTTGACCATTCATATTCCTCGAAAAGGAAGGATATAGAAAAGGAGGTCAGCGTTTTGCCCCCGGCTATGTGGGGCAGCTGTTTACTGACCAGCACCCTGTCACACCTATCTCCGCTTCTAAAGGCATGCTTTAGCGAGTAATTAATAGGGAATAATAGTATCGCCAGAGGTGCTGCACGGAGCCAGAATCTAACACAACACAATCTGCACAAGTCGCCAAGTAATCATCATCCTTCATGGGGTTATCACTTGGATGCTTTTGTTACAGAGCAGCCTACTTGCTATTTCTATCATTGTCTAAAAAAAAACACGGGAAGGAAATTGTTGCATTGTATAACACAAAGGGCAAGAAACAAAACCCACAGCATGCACAAGGACACAACACGGTCCTTAAAAGTCCTCAAAGAGTAAGGTCTTCATTGATCATTATAGTGCTCGATATCTCTGTATCAACTTAACTCCCATGAAATTAACATCAGCCATACCATACCATCACGGTTTAAAGTATGACATATACAGTTTGTTGGCAATAGAGTAAAAAAAAACGCGGCATAATATAAAGACGCATTAGGAAAATGTCACTTCACTACACTGAATCTAATCCAAGCTAACGAACGACTTTCTTTGACTGACGTGATCAGCGTAGAAAAAAGACAGCCATTTGCTCTTGCAATAATTCATTTACTGGGGAAATAAAAATAGAAGGGTCAGCATTGTGTAGTTGAACAAGCAGTTTGTTTTTCCGCTTTTCACTGTGATGTTGTTAGTAACTATACTAGACATTTGCCAGATCTAAGCCTAAATACACTGATTCGCATTATCTCTCGGTTAGAGTCCTGTCATGGCACAAAAGCAAGTCAGCGGCATGGGCAGGGAAATGGATATTGGTGCTTCGTATGGTACAAACCACTCTCTCATCCCATCACTGGAACACTCCCAGTGAAGGCGTTTGGGAGAAATTTTAACGGTAAACAGTGATTACATTTCAACACAGTGTTTATGTTATTTATTTTACCGGAATTTAGTCCTGCAGAAAACACATATAACACACAATGTCAATATATTTAGCCCACTCCTAGTATTCTTGCACCGACACTTCTAATACAAATTGACTCTCATTGAATGTACTTGAACTGATGTCACTGATGAAACGCAGACATTCCTTGTAACAAAAACCTAATCTTTCATTTAATTCACTTGTAGAGACACGGTCGATGCCCTGCCCCTCATTTGTAATTTGTAATCAAGAGCACTATTTAGTCATTTTGAAATACTAATTATCTAATCGTCCCAGGGTTTAACAATTGCTGAATAAAATACTTGTCTGCCCAATTAGCTAAGACAATTATTAAAATTCTGAGCCTTAATTATGTCTCAATTTTGTACTGGCAAAATTGTCTTTAATGCAGTAATTAAAATCCTATCTGTACCTCTGCCTTTAGGGCGCTGGGTAATTAGAACCTGTCAGGGGGCTGCACTCAACCAAGCCAGTGAAGCGTGTTGTGCAACATGACCCTGCATTGTTAAGTCTGTCAACATATTAACCTGAATTCCCTACAGCCCTTGCGACCACGATTGGTAGATTAAAAGCAGAATGAGACAGAAAGCATTAAAGCCAAATTTTCAGACACCAATCCATTTAATTCTAGCGGAAGTTTTTGCACAACGTATTTAATTGCGGTTAGCCCTGCAAAGCGGCTCAAGAACCTGGCGCTAAACCCATTCCATATCCCTGATAATAATACTAGCGTGACAGACTGAAAACATTTTAAGTACATTGAATGTGCCCATTTGCTTGAGACTGCGGATTAAATCAATCTAGCCATTTTCAAATAAGGCGCCAAAATTTAAGTAACCGGCGTGAAGCAGACCTTGAATCCAGAGTCATTTCTAAAACGAAGGACGCCAACGAAACTTTGAATAAAAAGTATAATCGGCCTCAGGTCTCGGAAAGTGTTGAAGTGAATCTGGGCAGCTGACCTTTAGTGCCGTCCTGGCCATGTTGCAATGTAATTCAGGACCATGGCTCAAGGTGAACTGGAGATGTAATCCAGCAATAGAAGTCAATTATTCACGGAATTTCAACGTGTAATGGAATGCGTTCAGAAAATGAGTGAAAAGAGAGAAATATTTATAACCGATTGAGATTGAAGGAGTTCATGATAAACGCAGCCTGTTTCCATACTATGTCAAATGTGTTTCATAATTACATTATCAGAAATGAATAGGTTGTAGATGTTGAAGCAAAATGATAAACAATCCATTTCTTTGACCCCGGTGAATTGCCAGTCTATGTAAATAATTGATGCTTGTTTGAAAACGCTGTTTATTTCGGTGATGGGTAGGTCAACACTGAAGAGGCCTTCAGTCGGCCCAGTTCTCTCGCTCTGAGCATGCTCAGCCTCGTAAATGGCCCTGCTCAAAAGTCTCTGGGCAGAAGCTGAAGTGCAAATCTGTGCCCTGACTTGTTCATACTGGCTGTCAGCATATTATCCTCTTGTCAGCACCGATTGACTGGCCAGCTTCACCTTTGTACACCACCTCTAACAGCTCATTGACAGACCAGTGACCCACCCGAACCTGATAATGGAAACCTATCGATTTTCTGGGCTCAAGGACTCGGAACTGACCGACCAGGCTTGTGCCATCGCTAGTGTTGATCTCACTGGATTACAATCTCTTCTCCAGATCATAAATGTTAATACACTTCCGTAAATTCCTGCAATAAAACGAATAACCCACTAGCCATTATACCTCACATATGGCGAGCAAGTGCACTGTGGTTAAGCTAATGGTTTTTAGCCCAAAGTATAATCAGAGAAACACATGTATATAGGTGAAGCACTGGAATTTACACAATCTGCATCATTTATTTTTAAAGATAATAAATCAAGGTACTTTATGGGAACATCTAGGGTTTTCTTCTGTGCATACTTGCTTAATCAAATCATATGTCCATTATCGTTATTACCATCGTGTGAAACACAAGATTGCAGGCAGTGTTACTTTACCTGGTAATAATTTGTAGCCCAGTGCTCTTGTTTCAATTAACATGCATTATACTTTCAATGGGCCATGAACGGCAGCCATACTGTCACCACCTACAACTTAGCTTCGGCCAACTTCGTACGTTTCCATTGCTGTTGCGCATGAAACTGAATTGTTAAATAAAGAAAAAAGCCTACACCGCGCAAAGGTTCGGTCCTATTCAACGCTTATTTCAGATTGTATTGTGTGGCGTTTGTAAGAAATAAAACAAATTAATGCACTGAAACCACGGCAAAGTAAACGTCTTATTTTCCGAATCTCAAAAATCTAACCTAGATGTACATTTTGCAAAAGGTGTCCAGACGTTTTAGTCCTTCTCATCTTTAGGGGATTTCTTAGATATACAGTTTTGACTACAGTAAGTTCCCTGAGGAGTAATGTCATTATTTACAGACTTGAGTTTTTCTATAGTGGGCTACAAGGCCAGACTTCGAGCCAGATGGTTGGTGTACTCATCGCTGGAAGAAATACATCTCTTTAGAGATTTGCTTTCTTTCTTGTCTCGGTAACCATGCTGCCTTTAATAGAATTTCGTCATGGTACTTAAATCACATTACATGTTCTTTTCTTTAGTTTCCATGTGTTGTTGTCTGGTCACAATACGACTTCTACCCTCATCCGGGCTCTGGCCCTGCTGTCATGTCCTGATGCACTCGATGCTACTAATGAAGCAGCCAAACAACGCTATCATTCTGAGTGAAAGGAGGTTCTGTGTCACTTAATTAACACTTCCTTTACTCAACAAGGAAGTTAATATCTGGACAGGCTTCAGCACAAACATCACTTGACACATTGTTCATACAGGCTGTTGTCCAAACCTAGTCATTTATTTTTACCGTTTTTGTAACTATCAAGCCATTTCTTCTATTTAGTCCTTTTTAAAAAAAAAACCGGTTAAAGTTCGGCATTTCCCAACACCTCGGTTATACGAATCCCCTTAACCAACGTAAACTTACCAATGTTACAGAACAGGAAAAATGCCACACAATGCAAAAAAAAAAACATGAAAGCGGACCTACACCAGCGATGGAGTGTAACCAAAAAGGAAGCAGGGGGTCAGGCGGGTACCCTCTCCTCCTGTTGGGTACTGAGATCATCACATAACAGTGAGGCAGAATTCCAATTCCAATTCCTTTCACTGCCTAGTTTTTGAGGGCAAGAATGAGTTTTCTTAAAATTCTCCAAATCAAAGAGTGAGATGAGCAGCTCATAGCAAATAGCTACAAATTTGATGGCTCTCAGCTTTCAACCCGCACTTACATCCACAAACTTCCAGGGGTCCGGATTTATACAGCACATCCTGGAAGCTCAGGGCACGTGAAAGAGCCTCCAATTGTGCCCCAAACTCCAGTGAACTGGGTGACCGCTGAGTTCCATTGCCACACCTACATCAGAGTGCACCCAACACTAATGATTCAACACAGAAATGTTAATACAAATGCTGCTTTTCCACTCCATGCCAATTCCCCCTGCCCACTCCGACTTTTCGGATTTTGGCTTTCCACATTGTCCCAGCCAAAAGTCCAAAAACAATTTCTCATCTTGACCTTTGGGCTCTGCCGTCCTCAAGACTGCGCGGGGACTTCAGTTAATGTCAGACCTCAACTGCCTCCTCATTCATCTTCTATTTGGATGCCGTTTTACCATTGTTTGTCTTTCTAAAGTTTCTCACTGGTTTGAGATGATCTTTACATAGCATCCAGAATCCTTTCACATCTATGAAAAAAATACTGCAGGCAGATTATTAAATCCACACATCTCCCTTTGTGATAGGTAGCATACCTGGTTTTTTGAGTTCCAAATGTAACACCACCATTCAATTTATTCGGTCTTTCAAGGGAGTTCATTTTTGGATCCAGCATTCATAAAATAAATCTTTACCTCTTGTTTTCATATAGTATGCATTACCGACATTTACTGTTTTCAGAGCTCTTATCGAACTCGGAACGTTAAACTCTGCCTTTCTCTCTCTCTCTCTCCTCAAATGCTGCCAGACCCACTGAGTTTTTCCAGCATTTTCCGTTTTTATTTACTGTTTTCACTCCATTTCACTCTGACCCATTTGAGGAAATAAAAGCAAAATACTACAAATACAGGAGATGCGAATAAAAGTGCTGGAAAAACTCAGCAGATCTGGCAGCATCTGCGGAGAGAGTGAGAAACAGAGTTAATGCGAGCACAGACCTGCTGACTTTTTTCCAGCACTTTCTGTTTTTATTTGAAAATTTATTAATCTTCTCCCCTCCCACCCATCCCCAATGTGGACACAGGACACAAAATGGAGTCATATATGTGTTGTGCTCTAGCATTAAGGAATTCCCCCTGAATTTTATAGATCTCTATTTGGTCACCTCTCAGTTTTCTAAAAGATCCTCAATTCTGTTCAGTTTCCCTGATAGTTATCATAGCTCTGGTATCATTCTCATTGCAGTGGTTTTGCACTGTTTATTAAGTTTTAACAACTATCATAATGAGTAACAGCACAGAAAATAGCTTACAGTACAGCAATAATTTAATAAGCACACATTTGAAAGTGAAAGAAAGAAAAAGGAAGAGAGAAGTAGGAGGGAGAAGAAAAAAAATAAAAAAAAAAACTCTCCCCAGCCCCCCCAAAAATAAATAATAAGAAAACCAAGAACAATCATAGGACAGATATAGTTTCACATGATATAGTATACACAAATGTGCTCTAACCACGTTTCCAAATAAGTTAAACAAAACCTTCCTGGTTTTGAATTCTATCCCTCTGGAAATGAACCCCAGTGGCTTTATTTATCTATATTCCTGCTTTTGTTGAGTTAACTAAAGGTTGCAATATTCTGATGGCATTGTACACAGGCATTGCTACCTTTGAAGTTTGATTCATAACTCCCAAGCTTCTGGAATGAGAGATTGGGAGTAAGAGATGATGAAGTGGGTGGATTCTATTGATATGGTTCCATTCTTTGTTCAATTCACCCGGTGATAGTGCCTCAGTTGGCCTATGGATCTGTCTCATTGACAATGGATGACAAGGGCATATGGTGGGGTCAAAGGTACCTGCCTGACCGGCTAGCTATCAAATGCATTCATTTTTTTCTGGTGGTGTGGTGTCTCTGTTTCTTGTAGGTCTATATTGCCCTGATGGTTGACCATTTTCTTGCTCTTGTGAAGGCTTCCCATAACTGATTGGTGATACTTTCTCAGCCTTGATGAAATTTTGCAGGGTCCCAGTCCATAAAATGCCCTGTTCTGAGATTCAGAGTGAACCTTGATTGGATGCAATTCAACCATTACTTTTGAATGCAGATTTTTGGGACTGGTTTCGAATTGAAAACTGATGATGCTGGGGACAATAAGAATGTTGCAACCTACTCTTTAGGTTACTCAGTGAGCATTACGGCTGTCCTTAGTACTAGATTGTGTGTGAGGCAGAGTATCATTCTAAAGAAAAACAGAATTACCTGGAAAAACTCAGCAGGTCTGGCAGCATTGGCGGAGAAGAAAAGAGTTGACATTTCGAGTCCTCGTGACCCTTGGGATTTCCAGCATCCGCAGTTTTTTGTTTTTATATCATTCTAAAGAGTTTTCCAACACTAGATGGTGATATCAAATATAAAATTACAAACAGGTTATCATTAACTGACACCAGCTGTTATTTTTTTCCTATATAGTCAATCTAAATATCCAGAACAGGAGCACCAAATTCAGGAAATGTCACTGTAATTTAGAAGCTCGAGCAAAGTGACCCTAACGCATGGCAAAACTTTATTTATTCAGCTTCAAATAAAGGCTGCTACCATATAGAAGAATTGAGAAGTGGCTTCAAAGATCTATTATTTTCTCATTTTCTTTCTGTTAGGAATTTTCTATATAATACATGTTCAGTCAAACAGCTGGCAACATCTCAAATGCACGCCTGTTCCATTCAATTTAATTCCTACACAAGATCTTTACTTTTTCTAAAAGTTGGGAGAGGAAAAGACTGGAAAAAAGGATGTGTGCTTTTCACTTACCTACTTTTTTTGTCTTTTTCACAATTGAGGCTTTAGCATGGGATCCAGTTTTCGGTGCTGAAGGGAAGACATCACAAACAGAAAAATCAAGAATGCTCCTTCCAGAAGAACAAACACCCCCATGACCTTCAGCACTGTAGGCTGAACCAACTTCTTTAGCTCTGAAATTAGAAATATTGGGGCAGTTGTTGCTGGAAAAATAATAGCGTATGCAGTCCTTGCAAACTACCGTCCTGTCTCCAACCTCCCTTTCCTCTCCATGTTTGAATTCCTCCAATCAGGTTCTGCTGCTGTAACAGTATCGAAACAGCTCTCACCAAAGTCACAAATGATGTCTTATGCAACTGTGATAAAAGTAAATTATCCCTCCTCATCCTTCTTGACCTGTCTGCAGCCTTTGACATGATTGACCACTTTATCTTCCTCTCATGTCTCTACTCTGTGCCAGCTGGGCGGAACTACTGTCACCAGGTTCCATTCTTATTTATCTAATCATAGCCAGAGTATCATTTGCAATGGCTTCTCTTCCAGCTATTACACCATTACCTCTGGTATCCCCCAAGGATCTTCCTTGGCCCCGTCCTATTTCTCACCTACATGCTGCCCATTAGTGACATCATCCGAAAGCACAGCGTTTGTTTTCACTTGTACACAGACGATACCCAGCTCTACCTCACCACTGCCTCTCTCGACTCCTGCACCATTGCTAAATTATCAGCCTCTTATCCAACATCCAGCCGACAGTCGACATCCTGGATGACAGGAATTTCCTGCAATTAAATATTGGGAAGACTGAAGTAATTGTTTTCAGTCCCTGCTCCATATTCCATTTCCCAGCTACAGGCTTCATTTCTCTCCCTGGCAATGCTCTGAGACTACATCAGTCTGTACATACACCGTGGTGTCAAACATGACCTCAAATGAGACACAACTGGTTGTTGTCTAATCTAGACAAGAAGAAACTTTTTCCAAATGATTGAAAATTTCCTTTTTGAATTCTCTTATCTCTTTGACATATTTGTGAAGAAGTTATTTGCAGTAGCTAAGAACAGCATAACCATTAACAAGAACAGCCTGCATTTACGTAGCACCTTTAATGTAATAAAATATCCCGAGGTGCTTTACAAGCTTTATCAAACAAAATTTGACATTAAGCAACAGAAGGCGATATTAGAGCAATTGACCAAAAGCTTGATCAAGGAGAGAGGCTTTAAGGGGCATCTTAAAGAAGGAAAGAGTGGTGGAGAGATTGAGAGCTTTAGGGCAGGAGTTCCAGAGCCATAGAGCCCAGGAAGTTGAAGGCACAGCCGCCAGTGATGGAACAATTAAAATCAGGAAATGTTCAAGAGGCCATTATTGGCTGAGTGCAGTGGTCTTGGGTGGCTGTAAGGCTGGGGATATCACAGAGATAGTGGCCATGAAGGGACTGGAAAACAAGGAGCCAATTTAGGTCAACAAGCACAGGGGAGATAGGTGATTGGGATTTGGTGAGAGTGAGAACATGGGCAACAGAGTTTTTGAAAGACCTCAAGTTTGTGGAGGATAGAACTAGGGAGGCCAGTGAAGAGCATATTGGAGTAAACAATGGTTTCAGGAGTGGATAAAATAAGACAAAGTCAGATTTGGCAATGTCCCTGACGTCACAGTAGGCATTCTGAGTGATGGTGTGGATATGTGATCAGAAGCTCCTCTTGAGGTCAAATATATCCCCAAGGTTGAGAAAAGTCTGGCTCAGCTTCAGACAGTTATAAGGGAGTGGGCTGGAGTTAGTGCCAAGGAAACACATTTTGTGACACAAACAGAAGACAATGACTTCAGGCTTCTCAACAGTTTGTTGGAGGAGATTTCTACTCAACTAATCCTCGATTTTGCTCAAGCAGTCCAACAGTTTAGAGTCTGTGGAGGAGTGAACAGAGGTTGCGGAAAGGTAGAGCTGGGTGTCATTAGCAACAAATGGAAATTGGCGCTGTGTTTTCAGATAATGTCCCTGAGGTGCAGCATATAGATAAGAAACAGGAGTGGGCCAAGGATGGATCCTTGTGGACTCTATCACTAGAGGTAACAGTGTGGGAATGGGCAGAGAAACCATTGTAAATGATTCTCTGACTGTGGCTGGATTGATAAGAATGGGACTGGGCTGGAGCAGCCCCACCCAGCTAAGTGGCAGGGGAGAGAAGTTGGAACAGAATTTCATGGTCAAATGGTGCAGACAGATTTAGAAGCACAAGAAGGATAATTTGTCTTTGTCAAAGTCACCAAATGGCAAGAGCCATACATGTACTATTGTGTGGACAGGACCCAATTGGAAGGATTCAAATGTGGAGTTCCAGGAAAGATGGGCATAGATTTGAGAAGCAACAAATACATTCAAGGACTCTGGAGAGAAAAGGGAGATTGCAGATGAGTGGTAGCTTGCAAGGATGAAGGGGTCAAGGGTTGGTTTTTTGAGGAGAAGGGTGATGATGGCAGATTAGAAGGAGAAAGGGAACAGTACCAGTGGATAGGGAACTGTTAATAATAACATCAGAGCCAGGAAAGGAAGTTGGGTGGTCAGCAGTTTAGCGGGGATAGAGCCTAGAGGGCAAGAGGCAGGTCTCATTGACAAGATAAGCTTGGAGATGGAATGATGGGAGTTCAGAGAGAAATTAGAGAAAGATGCAGATCCAGGGTTAGTCTAGGATAAACCTTAGAGTAAGTTTGTCTAAATGGGTTATGGAAAGAGTGGGAGAAAGCAAAGGCGACTGGATGGATAGTCCTGATCTTTCTAACAAACAAGTCTATGAACTCCTCACACCTATTGTTGGAGGTGAGGGTGGAGGAATCAGTGGAGAATGGTTCAACCAGTGTTATCTTTGCCTTCCTGGATAATCTTTGAGCAGTAGGTGGTTTTAGTAATGGGGAGCATTGCTTCATAATGCTTTATGTGATCCAGCCAGATTTTGCAAGGGATGGTTAAATCTGCATTCCTTTGGCTGAAGGGAGTAAATTTGGGGGCTATACCAGGGAGAATGACTAGTTTGAGAGCGTGTAATGGTTTTAATGGGGGAAAGAAGAGTTAAGATAGATGTTGTACTGAGAATGAGAAGTTGCTCCATGGGAAGGCAGAGAAGAAAGCAGAGCAGTGAGAAACTTGGAATGATATTTGGGCGTGACATACTGAACAAGAGTTTGAAAGAGAGATGTGTGGGGTGGAACAAAGTGAGATTCTCAAAGAAGGAGAAGTAACCAGTGGGGTAGCGAGACAGACCAAGGTGTGATTTAAAGATGAGGGCTACACAACCACCATCACAGCTTGAGAGGGGCAGGTGGTAGAAAGTGTAGCAAAGCTGGAAAGCTTCATTCAGGGGAAAGATGTCATCATCTCCCCTCAACTATGTCTCCAGGAAGGCAATAACGTAATCTCTGACAATAGTAGCGAGGCCCTGATATTCAAGTGAGTGCACACTCTGAAGGAAGATGTGTAGAGAGGTGATGATACCTGATCCACAGGTAGAGTACAGAGGGTCAGAGCTGGGAGCAACAAAAGGAACTGGAAGAAGGTTGGCAAGATTATCGCCTGGCAGGAAGGGTGGAGAGAGACTAGAATGGGGCAATTGGGATTGCGGTTTGTTATCAGGCAGTGGTCTCAGTGGGCCCTTCAGAGGATGTGAAGAGAGGCACAGAGGGATACTGTGGGGTAATTTAAAAGGAGATCAAGGCTGGGCAGGCAGTAAGAGAATAGGAATGGCAATGAGTACTGAAGAACAGATGTTTGTGAAGGTAGTGTACCTGAAGATGGAGAAAAGAAAGAGAGGAAGGATAAAGAGAAAAGAAGAAAAAGGGAGAGTAAAGGGGAAATAGATAAAGCAGTAAAAACAGCCTACCTGAACTGGATCTCCAGTAACGTGAGCTAAATCTAGTAGCACTGGGTGAGAATGTGAAGCAATGTGTCTTTTAGTGCCCAAATACAAGTGTCACAAGTGAATTTCAAAATTTTGACAGAAGAAAAACATCTGGAAGCCCCTGGTCATTTAAGACTAGAAGACAATGTAAATAAAAAATTAGCAACACTGGAAGAAGCATATCCATTCATACCTGAATATTACTGCAGGAAAATGTTACTGTTCCCCATTTATCATTGGTGAATGTGCTAGAAATTAATTATGATGTTTATACTTAGAGAGCAATAAAGCATTAAATCTGGACATGCTTTGCAGCTTACTGTAATTGGTCAATGAGCATAATCTATAATAGGCATAAGTTTCAAATTGACCCATCTTCTTGATCTTTTGAGGATCTGATACTATATGTGGATTGTTGAAAGTACTAGATCTACCCAGGCTTCCAAATAGCATTAATAAAGTTCCCAATAAAAGATCAAAGAATGGATGCAGAAGAAAACTTGGAGATGGGTTAAAACATCGCTGTTTTACAGTGTGTTCTCTTAAATTATAACTGAACCTCACAGAGTCTCAGTCTGCTAGAATCCAAGGGAGTGAGAGAGAGAGCCAAGATATAGAGGCAGTAACGGCTTATGGTTCACCAAGCAAGAATGTGGTAATAACTCATACTTGGTTTGAAGAGAGCGAGTAAATGGGGAAGATGCAGGTGGGGTGATCCTTGGACAATGTTGGGATCTTTACTGTTTCTTATTTATATAACCAACAACAATTCAGAAAACCAAAGCAAATTGGTCAAATTTGTGTATGGTACCTAACCTAGAGTACTCTGAACTATAAAATGAGTTGGAGAAAATATGCAAATGGAAGAAAAGCAGTAGATGAAATTTAAAATGGGTTTTATGATCCTCTTAGAGACCAATAACTTCAAAAAAAATTCGAATTCCCAACTTAAAAGGAATTGCATGACAAGGTTTCAAGTTTTAAGCCTTTTACTGTAACAAACAAACTGAAAGCACCTTTGACTAAAATCTATTTCTTAGGCAACGTATGCTCTAAACTACAGAAAAATTCCTTATTAATGCTTTATTGCAACTGAAAATCTCCCTCCACTGTCATACTTTGCTCTGTCCTTTAAGAAGACACTCTATTCTCCCAAAACCGGCCCAAACTGACTTCTAGCTCTTGAAGGCTTTCTTCCCTTTCCTTTACCAGCTGGATAACTTCTAATCCCCAAACTGGCTTTTACAGTGAGGGTTACTCTGGAGATTCCTCCCTCTAGCCGAAGCTGGGTGAATCTTCCAGTCTCATTTAAATCCTCACGAACTCGCTCTCTTCAAACCAAGTATGAGTTATTACCACATTCTTGCTTGGTGAACCATAAGCCGTTACTGCCTCTATATCTTGGCTCTCTCTCTCACTCCCTTGGATTCTAGCAGACTGAGACTCTGTGAGGTTCAGTTATAATTTAAGAGAACACACTGTAAACCAATCCTACAATGGTTTCCTGAGGACTCTTCCCCCTCTCAAAGCCAATCTCCATGGCAATCACATGGGTCTTATATCCAGGTAGAATAGTAATTAGCTATCCTTTAGACTCCCACTTTATTCTCTCTTGAAACTAAATAGACAGTTTAAAGTATAACCGATTACAAAACCTGGCATTCCTAACATCTTCCTGGGACTTTGAAGATGAACAGTCTATCCGCCGTCAGCCCAAATGCTCTGGCTATTGTTTTCAGATATGAATATCTTGCACCTTGCTCCCAGTAAAACAACCTGTGGCCCCCTTTAATCTTTAGCAACCAACCCACCCAGGCTTGCTGTCAACGGAATTCAGAATAGGTTGTATGGCCCCTTTCATTCCTCCAGTTTACCCACATTAAAGGCACAGTCCCAAAACATAGCAATCTTTTAAAAAATTGTGTTTGTAACACAGGTAAGTGTAAAGTAATATACAGGGGACAGAAATAATATCTAGTACTCCTTGAACACCATTGAAAGGGTAAAGTTAAAAGAGATGTAAGCAGTTTAGGAGATGCTATAGTCACATAACCAATCACAATGGAGCATCAATTAACAGAGCCAGAAGCATGCTGACTATACAGTTAAAACCATAGAATACAAGTCAGAGGAAGCTTTACTCAAACTGTATGATACAGACCACACATTGAGTACCGTATCCATTTCCAATCACCAAGACAGAAAGGAGACACCCAAGCTTTGGCAGCAAAGCAGTGAAAAACCACAAGACTGAACAACTGTGTCAGAAGATTGAGTTACTAAAGGAGACTAGAGAAGTTTATGCTTTCAATGTTGAAATAATGCAACTCAGAGATGATTTTATACAGGTAGATAAAATAGTAAACTGTGTGGAAAAGATAGATTGAGTAAACTACTTCAAGTTTAACTGTAAGAGTAGGACAAGGGGGCACGAGTTCAAAGTAGTAAACAGCACATTTAACATTGAATTTTGGATGTTCTTCTTCAGTTAATGACTGAGCAACACATGGAATGGGCTTTCAGGTAGAATAATGGGGGTGAAATCCCTGGAATCATTTTGGAAAGAATTGGATGTTGTGGAAAACTAAAATGGGCTGAGTGATCTTTCTTGTTTTCACATGAGGTAAGAGGTAAAAGTTGGCTGAATGATGAAAATTTGGCATATTAGAAACAACTGGTTGGCTGGATAAAATCATGCATTATGAGACAGAACCCATCCAGAAATACTGACTTAGCATTGTAAAAGGCTACAGGATGACTGAGATCTCCAAATCACAACTTAACAAAGACAAAAGAAAGGGTATTCAGTTAGAACTGATTTGAGGACTAACACTAAGGCTAAGAAATCAGTGCTAGTTTTTCCTCTTTTAGAAAGAAACAGCTGTTTCACTGTTGTTTGTAAATGTTAACAGCTGTCAATCAAACTAGAAGTTGATCACAATTTTCCTGCTGTCAATTTCATAAATCATTAATTCACCCTGAGAAATGACTAGGAAATCAGCCAATCTGTCAGTTTAACATCAGTTCTGAGGAAGTTACTAGAATCTATCATCAGACACAGAGTGACTGAGCAGTTGGACAAGTATCAGTTGGTCAAAGAAAGATTAGCTTATGTCTGACCAATCTAGTTCAATTTTTGGAAGAGGACACTAGCATGGTGGATAGGGTTGTGCCTATGAATGTTGTCCAAATGGACTTCCAAAAGGCATTTGATAAGATTCCCCGCAAGAGGTTATTAGTAAAATTGAGAGAACATGGAATTCAGGGTTGACATTTGACTGTGGTCAGTAATTGATTGAGAGGTAGGAGACAGAATACAGGGTTCATTCTCTGTTTGCCCAAATGTGGCAAGTGGTTTTCTCTCAGGATCTGCACCCGGACTTCAGCTTTTCCCTATCTATATTAACAGATGAAGGAACGGAGTTACACAGAATGATATGGAATTAAAACCCAGAAACAGGCCACTCGGCATTGGGGAGTACACTGTAATCTCTCCAGTCCAGAATGTTTGAGATCAAGTCATTTCTAGATTTTGGAATTTTCTGGATTACAAAATGACATTAGAATGCCTAACCACAAGTATGTGAACTGGCAAACACCGTGGATATAAATATTTACCTGAAGCATTGAACTGTGATAAAACGTTATAAAACAGTAATAAAAATTGCTTTACTTCTCCAAATATTGTATCTTCAATGTTTCCGTTCCTGAAGGACTGGAGTAAAATGATGTTGTGAGTTGTTTGGACCTGCTCAAAAAAATTCCCCACAACTGGTTCCAAAACAAAAGTTTCCATACTGGAGGTGTTACAGTGTATTAGCAAAAAATTAGAGAGAACACAGTGTTGTGTTTCACATGAGCCTCCTCTCACTCTATTTACTTCATCTCACCCTATCAACTTCCTTCAGTTCCTTTCCCCCTTATGTACTTATCTAGCTTTCCCTATAGTGTTGTACAGGGAGTTGTATATCCAAGTCTGCAGGTGACACTAACTTAGAATGCACAGTGAGTTGTGTGGATGGGAGTTGCAGTGGGACATGGACAAAATGAGTGGGAAAACATATGGCAGATGGTGTTCCATGATGGGAAGTGTGGGGTCTTTCTCTTTGGACCGGAGAAAAATAACTTGCAATATTTTCTCAATGGCAAGGGACCAGGAGCTGTGGAGGAACTAGCTAAGGAGGAGCTAGCTAAGGTTTTCATCAACACAAATCATTATAAGCTAGTCCACTGGTACAAAAGGGTATCAAAAAGATTAATATCATATTGGCCTTTATCTCAGGCAGGATGGAACTTAAAACTGAGTAAGTGATGCCGCAAGTGTAGAGCCATGTTCAAACTTCATTTGGAATACAATTTTGGGCACCAAATCCTCAGGGAAGACATATGAGCCTCGGGAGGGTACAATTCCAATTCACCAGGATAATACTGGAGTTTAAAGGGATAAATCCTGAGGGCAGGTTGGATGAATTGAGCTTGTATTTCTGTGAGTTTATATGGTTGAGGGGTGATCTAATCAAGGTGTTTAAAACAATAAAGAGACTCGATAGGGTAAACACAGATAAACTATCTTCTACAGTCAGGAAAATGCAGAGGAACAGGGTGTTATCCCAAATTTGGAGCTGGGCCGTTCAGCAGCAAAATCAGGAATTATCCACACAAAGGTTCACGGAAAGTCGGAATTCTATGCTTTGAAAGGCCATGTGTGATGGGTCAATTGAAACTTTCAAAACTGAGATAGGTAGATTTTTGTGAGGAAGGGAAATTATCAGGATATGGATCACAAGTAGGGAAATGAATTTGAGGTACAGTTCAGCATGATCTCATCGAATGGTGGAACAGAGGGGCTGAATAGTTTACTATGTGCCTATGTTCCTCATCACAGTGCACCATTAATAACCCTCATTTCACACTTCTGAACCACATAAATCACCATTTAGCTATCCTGATCATGAACCTTTCATTTGTTCAGCTGTAGAGTAACATTTTGTAGCAACTGACGCATTCACCAAGCCAGATTTTTACTGATCAGCACATGTCAGCAACAGTGGATACCCTGCTTCATGGATGGTCCTTTGGGTGCTGCAAGGCAGGAAATTATCATACAGTTGAGACAAAGAGTATTGCAATAAATAGCAGACCAGATGAACTCAGGTCCGGTGCAATCTGTACCAGGAAGGAATTTCACATCATGAGGCAAGGCCACAGTTATTGCTGCAAAACATTAACAAAGGATTACGAAGTCTCCAAAGGGCAAATTGTGAATTGTACGTTTTAAAGAATTTATGCCTGCTTACTGTGAGTAATGTTTGAATATCAAACTTGCAATTTACTCTGTCTTCACCATTTGGCTCTTGCTGTTGTGACAAAAGTGTCACGTAACTGGAGGGCAAGGGTTGCAACAGGTGTTGGAGCCTATTAAGGTGAATGAGCTAAATGGGGTTTGAAAGGTGAGTGGATATATCTGCATTTTAAGCAATTTGATAACATCAACATTAGTTACATACTTTTGGCTAGAAGAATAGGTAGGGCTTGGATGTTACACACTGGAGCATCTGCAGAATGTTTGTGTTCCAGATATTGTGGAGAGGAAACACGTATTTTGTGAAAGAAAAACTTGTGTTTATATTGCATGTTTCACAACCACAGGATGTCCCAAAATGCTTTATAGGCATGAAGTACTATTTAAAGTGTTGTCGTCATCATCGGCTGTCCTTTGATTCATGGGTGACGTCTACTCTGGGTTGGAAGTTTCTGCTGTGAGTCTTCATGTGGCTGAACAGGCCCATTCTCGACAAATGGGGCAGGACGTCCCATGATATATTAGGATCTGGAGTGCAGGATTTGTTTCCTTTACTTCCCTTCTCTACTCACCACTCTCCCTCATTATTAAGACTTTGGGACTCAAAGCATGATGCAGTTTGATGGACAAATTGTTGCCATTCTGAACAACTGGTAGCAAGCTTCTCCCACTTATTAAGGTCAATGCTGCTGTGCTTCAAGGGGAGTTTCAGAGTGTCTTTGTCTTTCCATTGAACATTGGCCACTTGAGAATTGAGAGAACAGGATCTGGCGTGGGAGACAGTTTTCAACCTCTGGACATAATGCCCAGTCCGTGGAAGTTGATTTTGTTGGAGTTTTGCCTGAATACTTGTGGAGCTGGCTTCAAGGAGGACACTAACATTTGTTTGATGGTCCTCTCATTGAATCCAGAGGATGTGGTAGAGGCACTACTGATGAAATTTCTCTAGTGCTCTTATATGTCACTGTTACACAGTCCAGGTCCCACAGCAGTATGGGAGCATGATGACGACAACTGTCATGTACACTAGGACTTTTGTTGACTTGCAGAGGCCTTTGTTGTCAAACACTCGCTGGTGTAGTTTGTAAAAGGTTGAGCTGGCACAGCTGATTTGGCATTGGATCACCTTGTCAATAGTGGCCTTTTGAGAGAGGTGGCTGCTGAGGTAAGGGAAGTGCTCAACATATTCCAGAGTCTCTCCTTCAACATATATAGGAGGTGGAATATTTGGCTTACCAGGGGTGGGTTGATATGAGTTTTGTTCTAGAAACATTCCAGGACAGACCTAATCTTTTGTATGTAGGATTGAAGAGATCAAGGGGAGAGAATTTTCTCCCTGTTAGGGATGGAGGTGGGGTCGGTGGGGGGGGCGGTGGTTGTGCAGGTGTGGGAGGGGGCGCAGGTGAGTGCAGACTCAATTGGCACCTCCGATTGGGTTTGTGCCAGCATTTTACGTGGGCAGGCCAATTAAGGCCCACCCAGCGTGACACACCCAGAAGCACTGTGTGCTCCCTTTGCGGGCGGGGGGGGTTGGGGTTCCTGAATCGGGGCCTGCGCTATTTCGCGCATGCTCGTGAAAGAGCGCAGAAATCTCCCTGAGACACAGAGCTGCCTCAGGGAGACCAGTTTAAGTTTCAAAAATTTAAAGAAAGAAAAGAAAAAATTTTAAGACATGTCCCCTCATGTGACAGTGTCACATGAGCTGGGACATGTCAATGAATTTTTATAAACATTTTTATTCAGGTTATAAACACTTCATGAAACCTCATCCCGCTCGTGGATGAGGATCCATGAAAAATGCGAAGGCCGCCTGGGCTCTTCACCTGCCCCCCGCCAACCTTAAGGTTGGATGGGCAGCTCAGTTTATTAGTTTAATTAGTTTTTAAATGGCCTTAACAGACCTTTGACAGTTCGGCGGGTGTGCAACCGACTCAGCTGCACGCCCGCCGAACCGAAAATCTAAATGATGCGCGGTGACGTCGGGACACATGCCCGACATCACCCTGCGTCGTTTTACCCCTCGGCGAGCGGGCCCCGCCCCCACTTGCCGAGCCAAAAATTATGGCCCTAGAGTGGTTTGCAAATCTGTTGCATTGTGGGTGACAACACTGCAGTCATCCACAAACTGTAGATCATGTATATCTAAGGTGGTCAGTTTAGTGTTGGCACAGAGGCGACTAAGATTAAAGCATTTTCCATCTAGACGGTACTTAATACTGACTCCAGAGGGCAATTGATCTTTGATGAGGTGAACAGCCACTTGACAAGTCGATTGTAAATAGGATGGGGGCTATCACACAGCCTTGCTTGAACCCAGTCCGGATTTTGAAGACGTCTGTTTCAGATCCCACACTCAAGACATTTGCAATCATATCATCATGAAGCAATTGCAGGATGGTGATGAAGTTTCTTGGACATCCAAATCTTTGGAACACAACCCACAGAGCCTCAGGATTTACTGAGTCAAATGCTTTGGTCGGTCGAAGAACAAAATGATGTCGGATGTTGTTCCCAACATTTTTCTTGGATTTGTCTGACAACAAAGACCATGTTGGAAGTTCCTCCAGAAGATCTAAAGCCACACTGTGTCTCTGGGAGGATTTCCTCAGCCACAGGAAGTGGGTAATTCAGGAGATTATGTGTCGGGATTTTCCCTACTATGAACAGGAAGGAAATACTTCGATTGTTTCCACAGCATGTGTATCTCCCATCTTGAAAGTAGTTATAATTGTCACATTCCTGAAGTCAGGGGTTGGGGGAGGGGAGAGGAGGGGGGGGGGGTGCAGGATGAGGGCTGTGGGGGTGGTGAGGGAGCGGCGGTTTGGCGCAAGTTATTTTCCTTCTCAAATCTGTAGGATTATTTCATGGAGTCTAGATGAAAGCAAAAGTCCACCAGCTTTGAAGACCTCAGCTGGAATACCATTGGGGCTGCTGACACCAGATGTTGTGGAGAGGAAACACATACTTTGTGAACATATAGAGACATATTACATCAGGGGTCACCCCTTTCACATTGCTAGGATTTCCGGCATTTCTGCAGATGACGGGAAAAGTGTCAGGACAGTAAAGAAAGTCTTGCCTTCATATAGCACTTCTCACAACCTCAGGATGTCCCAAAGCATTTTACAGCTAATGATGTGCTATTTGAAATGTAGTCACTCTTGTAAAATATGAAACACAGCAGCCAATTTTGTGCACAGCAAGGTGTCACAAACAATAATATGATAATGACCAATACTCAGACTTAGTGATATTGCCTGAGGGACAAATATTGGCCAGGATATCGTGTAGCATTCTCCTGTTCTTAGTGCCCTGGAACCTTTGAATCCTGTCAAGAGGGACTTCAGTTTAATATCTCAACCAAACAACACTACCTCTGATAGTGCAGCACCCCTTCAGTGCCACACTGGAACTTAATGTCAGTTTTTTTTTGCTCAAATCACTGCATTGGGCCTTCAACTCACAACCTGGTTAGACAGAGGCGAGAGTATTACCACCGAACCATGGGTGACACCTAGGACAGGAATGAAGCGTGAAGGTTCTGTCCCAACCAACCCCTCAGCTCCCAATGTGCAACCAAAGGCAATCTGAAAAGTAGGTGAAGGGTTTGTCTTGAAACTAACATGCTTTTTTCATAATATTTTTATGGTTTATTGTGAAGTAGGTTTATGGGGTAAGTATAGTTGGGTCTGTCAGTGATTTAATTACATTTGAAGTCAAGCAGACTTCAAGCTTTAAACCATCAAAAGAAACTAAGTGCTTGACATGCTAATGAGTAAACATGGATGCTGGCTTAGCATGTAAGGTGTGAAGGGAATTTGCATTTTTAGATAAATGAAGGGATATTTGGATTTCAAAGGGATCTTAGTCTGTTTACAACTAGCCAGATAAACAAGGCTAGGGAATGTGTTTATTTTTCCTAAAGGTTACTGGCAATATATAGTGGCAACATGAAAGTTTTTGTTCTGAGGAAGATACAGTTTCAAAGGCATATAGAACAATAGAATTTACATATTAAAAAGAGAGAAACATATATAAAAGAGAATGAAAGATTATGGGGTGAGTTTTCTCCCTGACCGGGGGTGGGGGGGTGGGGGGGGGGGGGGTGGGGGTGGGGTGGTGGTGGTTGTGCAGGAGTGGGTGTGCCTTGCCATTTTACGTGGGCTGGCTAATTAAGGCCTGCCCAGCATGATGCGCACCCAGAAGCACTGAGTGTTCCCCGTGTGGGCGGGGGGAGTAGGCTAAGTCAGGGCCTGGGCTCTTTTGTGCATACGTGCGAAAGGATGCAGAAATCTCCCTTAGGCACACAGCATGAACTGGGACATGTCTATGAATTTTTATTAAACTTTGAAAACCTTCATGAAACCTCATCCCGCCCGCGGATGAGGTTTCATGATAAATGCAAAGGCCACCGGGGCTTTTGGCCTACCCGCCAACCTTAAGGTTGGATAGGCAGCTCAGTTAATTATTTTAATTGTTTTTTAAATGGCCTTAATGACTGGCGCACGCCCACCAAACTGAGGATCTGAATGATGCACGGTGATATCGTGACGTACGCCTGACTTCACTGCTTGTCATTTTACGTGCCCGCCCCTGCTCGCCCGCCCGAAGATTCTAGCCCATGTGTCAGAAGGCCATGTAAGATCTAACGGGAGCCTTAATGAAGCCTCCAGCATTTGTGCATAAGTCTGCTATATAACACAACTGAAGCTGGAGAAAAGCCATTTGGAATTCCGCTGTCCAAGGTAGTGTTAACGTGCTGAGTTTGTTTTAAATCTAAAATCTATTTTGGACTGTTGCCTTAAAGTGAGTGTAACTGGGGGTCATGTTAATTATAAATTTTAGGAGTTATTTTAGGAATTGTAGTTTTATGTATGTGCTTGATATCTTTTATTTTGTTAATAAATATTTTAATTCCATTTTTAAAAATCTTTAAAGCTCTTAGTGGACTTATCACTTCTGAATTCAGAGCACACACCTCATAATAAATACAAATTGCAAAACCGTTGTGATAGCGCATCCAAGTTTCCCTTGTGATTTGGTACACTTGGCACACATCATCTGCCATGTCATAACAGGTTTGAGGGGAAGGAGACAAGGAAAAGGAGGCTGGAAAGGTATGTACTGCATTTCATTTGAAGCCTTCTAACATACTTTAAGCACTTAAGGCCTCTAGGTTTGGTTTTCCAATGACAGCCATAGATCCTGGGACCAGTGACCAGTCTCGCTGTTGCAGGCCCCTCAAGATTGCAGCCACACCGTGCTCCTGAACCCATTTCTTACTGAAAACTTTGCCTGCTGCGCAATTGGTTTATGCTAATGTCCTGGCCCACAAAATGTAGGCACACAGAGCTTGATAGGCGCAGTGTAAACAGACAGATGTAGTATACTTTGGTTGTCCTGTTCCTGTCCAGCACCCAGGCAAAGGGGAGCAACGACAACTTATGTTTATATAGTTGCTGTAACATAATAAAGTATCCCAAGGCACTTCACAGAACCCACATAAGGAGATATTAGGTCAAAGGCTTGGTCAAACAGTTAAACAGGTAGGTTTTAAGGAGTGTCTTCAAGCAGAAAAGTGAGGTAGAGAGTCGGAGAGGTTTAAGGAGAATATTCCAGATCTTGGGGCCTAAGCAACTTAAAGCACGGCCAACAACGGTAGAACGATTGAATGCTCAAGAGGCCGGAATTAAAGGATCGCAGATATCTCAGAAGTTGTAGGGCTGGAGGAGATTACTGGGACAGGTAAGGCCATGGAGTGACCTAAATACAAAGGTGAGAATTTTAATATCCAGGCGTTGCTTGACTGGGAAGGGAATATCAAAATGATAATAACAATACAATTACTGATAAATGTGCTGATATAATAGCAAGAAATAATTATACAAGACAGTGCTTCCAGCAGTGAACCACTTCTAATTATCAGCAGAATTGGAAATTTGAACACACACTGACCAGGATGTTTTGATCACTTGTCAAAGGAATTGTGTTGAGGTGAGCATCTTGATTTCTGATTCTTGCTGCCAGCAAGTAAGATTCCCTGCCTTAATCACAGATTTGGAAACATGTTCCCATTAACATCTTCTCTGCTTTCTTCACACAATCAGAAACCCAACTGTCTAACAGCACAAGAATAGTCATCAATCCCTCACACTTGAATTAAGCCCCAGCCAACGATGCAGACACCTCATAACTTTTAGAGAAGGTCATGAACGAAGCACAAGAACTGGTGTTGTTGGAGCTGAGGATATGGCATCCATTTGAGGTTAAGTTGGTGTACAATGATGTGTGATGTGCTGCATGTCTCTGCATTTATGTACAAATGTCACTGAGCCTATTTGCCAACACGTAGACCATGTTGAACAATCACTTGCCTTTTCTTACTCTACCATAATTGCATTGGATGATGGTGTGAGCAAGTTGCACCAAGCAGTCACATTCAGCTTTGATCTACTTGAAGAACAGACAATAATGAGGGATGGATTTAAAGGTCTAATAGCCAGTTACTCTCAACATTCAGAGGACTCAGGGGCTTAATGAGGACATGCCAATTGTCATGATCCTGCTAAGTATCATTAATGTTCAGAAGAAATCTGAACACCAGCAATTAACTGACAGAACTAAGCCACAGGGTTTCATGTTTTTTTAATAAAAGCAAATGTTATTGTATATATAAAGAGAAATTAAACAAAGCGGTGCCACAAACTTAACACTACAGCTTATAAAGACCTAAGCTATAAACTCAGTTCAACTTTCCACTCCCCCCCCCACCCCCCAAGAGTTCCCTTCTCTTATGGAATCTTGAAGGATCATTCACTTTTCCTGGGACCAACCTAAATGTATGCCAGCCCTCTGGAATTTACTTTAATTCTCCTTAGCATTCCATATATTCCTTGGGGTACAAATTATGAGGATCCTTCCATTTGCTTTTAGCTAAGCAATTCTCCAATTTTTCTTGAGACTTCATGACTGTGGTCTTTTCAGCTCCTTGTCCTAGCTTTAGACATACATAGACTGTTTTTTCCCAGTCTGCTCCCACAGCTTCTTTCTAAGCTAACTATTCAAGCTGGCTGCTTTCTAGAACAAGGCACTGAAGACCACTGTAGATTTCTTCCACTAGCAGCAAGCAGGAGAAGTTTCCAGCCACTTTTCTCTCCTGAAATCCAAACTGAACTGCCTGCTTCTGTCAACAAACACACACACATAAACAAAAATATCTTCTAACCAAGGCTCCCCACTGAATCACTATCTCTATGTCAACATGACATGCTTTGGGCTGATTCAAACTGAAATGCAAACAAATAATTTTACCTTCAACAAAACTCTTTGATTCTGCAAGACATATGGATAATTTATATTTCCAATGGACATAATTGCTCTTTCTCCAGACTCCTGGGTCCATTACAAGTTCAGAGATAGTGAAATTAACATGAACAGTGAATGATCTATCAACTCTGAACTTGTAAGACAAACACAATTTAGCTTTTAATGGTAATTAACTCCTAGCTTGTTTGAATTGCATTTACTTCAGGATTGCTTATCAGTTTCTCAATCAGATGCCCCCATTTTTCTATGGTTAAAACTTTAATTCCTAAAACTAAAAATTATATTCTGAAACATATGAATTAGATTTTCAGAACACAATCTGCAATGGCACATGTGGAGAAGCACAGGAGCAGCTATTTGGCACTAGTCTAGTGCCATCCGCAAAGTGACTACATCCAACAGCACTAAGCCCATAACAAATTACACAAAAGGCACTATTGCAAGAACAAATAAGGAAGGCATATATACAGGCAGCAGGGTTTCCTTATCCAGTGCAGATGCTCAGTTGGTTGGAAAAAATCTCACCACTTCTCCCTCAGATAGAGGAGCAATGCAAAAATGGCTCCATGAGAAGAGACAAAACATTACTACCTCAAAATCGGTAAAAGAACCAGAAAAGTGCAATGAAACATTTAAAGCTTAAATCGTCAAACAACACGTACATTGAAAGACAATAAAATGATTAATTACAGCATGGACTTGATGGAACAAATGGCCTCTGTAATGACTCTACATAATTGCAGCTTGTCATTTTTACTTAACAGAAGAAAATGTCAGTTGTCTCAAAATAAAGCAAGTGAAATTTAATGAGTTCAATTTATTCAGTGAATGGTTTACCTCCCACAATTCTGTTTCTGAGCCAACTTCTCCTTCTGCAACAAGAAGGCAATAGCCACTGCACTGTCAGGTTGGAAAAACCCCTCTGCTATTTGTTTCTGTCAATACTGATAGTTCCAAATCCTTGCCCATAATTCCAGTTTGCCATGAGAAACTGAGTATTGCAAAAGTACAAACTAGACAGATTTTCGAGCATGTCCGAGATCCTTGGTTTCTGTAAGTTTTATGCACTGTTCTGCTGAGGATGTATCACAAACAGGACAGGCTTCATTTTCATGACAACATGGAAGAAATATTCTTATAGTATTTTTATATCCTTTACATAAACTTCTTTCATGTAACTAATAGTCATTTGGTAGTAGAAAGCTTGAGTATTACTGAAAAAAAGAGACATATTCAAATAACTAATTCTATTTTGGATGGGTGTTTCAGGTGCACTTTTCATATGCTTCACATCCCCTCCCTCTCTACACACAGTTCAACATTCAATAACTGCTGAAAAGTGTGTTATGACTTCCTAACAATCTTGATTACCCTTTAACTTAATGTTAATTTGAACAAAAATGCAAAAATAAGAGAAAAATATACCCCACCCCAAAGTTGTTCATGAAAATAGACGAGAGTTGCGCCAATGAACCAGACATGTGTTACCGATGAGAATATCTTTCAATCCCTAACCTGCAACAGTTG
The DNA here is from genome assembly GCF_017639515.1 of Carcharodon carcharias. Classification (NCBI taxonomy): domain Eukaryota; kingdom Metazoa; phylum Chordata; class Chondrichthyes; order Lamniformes; family Lamnidae; genus Carcharodon; species Carcharodon carcharias. The sequence goes on along the minus strand of NC_054482.1, from coordinate 103,056,109 downwards.
TGGAAAATCATATTGTGTGTGTTTGAAATTCACTATCAGTATGCTACAAATGCGAGACTTTATAAAACATTTATGTTTTAAACTGCTTCTTAAGTTAAAACAGGATGCCATGGAATGGGGTATGGTGATCATACTAACTTCGCCTGGAGACAAGCCCATGTGATCTACAATCAAAACCTATTGAAAATCAAGTGACAGTTTTCACACCTTGACACAAAAGACGGGCAGCTGTTTTTTGGTCACAGGTACACTTTCACAACAAGACAGAGGCACACAAGGGGGTTTACTGCTGTAGGGAGAAGCAGCCTCTATTGCTGTGAAGAGCAGGGTGAACTGTTTTTGCGTCATTATAAAAGTTGGTTGTCTGTTCGAAAAGAACGGAACAGGACTGATGGGACTTTTTGACTGGTTTAGGGAATAAGGATTTACTGAGGTGGGCCTTGCTGGAAGTCTGTTCTGGATTACTCTGTCTGAATGAATTGATTTCCAAAGGACATCAGAGAGTTTGACCTGGTGTGGCATGGAGAAGTGAGCCTGCTGGAAGCATCTTGAGACTTAATCTTGCATTGTTACCCATCTGTCGGAAGCATGGTATAAGGTAAAAAAAAGTATAGTACAGTGTATTTTGATTGAGATCACGAATGCAAAAGTTCTTATTTGATAAGATGGTGTATTAGTTGCCTATCAAGTAGTGTTTGGCCTTTGCTGATTTTGCTTTTTTATAGTAAAAGTCATAAAATGTGGAATCTTGTCCTTCAATTCTCTGTTGATCAATGGGAAATTCAACTTTTTTTTAAAGTTATTGATCTCCATGGGGATATTAAGTATCAAAAGTACATTTTAAGAGAACTGATTCAACCAGTAGCAGCTTTCTGTGCATGCAATGGATGCTGTTAGTGACAGCAGAAGTGAGTCACAGATTGTAGTCATCAGTGGAAGTCTCATAACCCTGAAGCTCCATACAGGATCTAGTGTCTACACCATGAAATATAAGGCCAATGACAGCACACAAATAAAATTTAAAATGTGTTCAATTAAACTGTAAGGATATTTTGGTCGCAATATCCCAGCAATTTGTCTGTGCATAAAAAAAACAGTAACAATTTTTTTTTGACATTTGCTGATGTCCAACCTATACTGGGGCTCAGGGAACGTGAAAGAATCAGTGGATAAAGCAAGTGATAGTTACATTTGTTTAGAAATGTGCACCTGAGAGAAACAGAAACCTCAACTCAATGTTCATTGACAATGGTCATTTCCTTAACATTTCTTGATTACAGCCTGTAGCTTCAAGTTGCAAAATCATTTTTTAAAATTTTCATTGGATGTGGGCATCGCTAGCAAGGCCAGTACTTGTTGTCCCTCACTAATTGCACTTGAACTGAGTGGCTTGCTAGGCCATTTCAGAGAGCAATTAAGAGTCAACCACATTGCTGTGGGACTGGAGTCACATATAGGCCAGACCAGGTAAGGACTGCAGATTTCCTTCCCTAAAGGACATTAGTGAGCTAGATGGGTTTTTACAACGATGTGGTCAGTAGATGAAATTGACAAAAAGGCACCACTTAAAGATGTATTCAAAACAAAAGTGTTTGCAAAATGAGATAGATTTTGGCAACTAAACCTTAATTTAAAGGCTTGCATCTTTCAAAGTGCTTTACAGCCAATTAACTACTTTTGAAGTGTAGTCACTGATGTAACATAGGGCCCTTGGCAGCCAATTTGTGCACAGCAAGCTCCTACAAACAGCAATGTGATAATGACCAGAGAATGTTTTTGTGATGTTAATCGAGGAATAGATGTTGGCCAGGATACCAGGGATAACTCCCCTCCTGTTCTTTGAAATAGTGCCATGGGGTCTTTTACGTCCAACTGAGAGGGCAGATAGGGCCTTATTTTAACATCTCATCTGAAAGACAGAAGACACAATTTTGTTCCTGTATTCCCCAAAAGACACGCTTCCCTGTTCCATTGGGAATTTTTAGCGCTCAGATGTATATTATTGAAACGTACATTGTTGTTTCTGCATTTAGAAGGAATTGGCACTAGCATGGATGACATCATTGTTTGAGGATTCACTCAGCAGGAACATATTATCACATTTAGGAGAATGTTGGAAAAGCCAGGAAGAACAAAAAATGTCATGAAGTTCAACAAAAACAAGTATATGTTCAGTGTGAATTAACTCCTTTTCACAGGAGTTAAATTGTAGAAGTCAATATTGAATGTAAACTTTTGTTGCTATTTTTAAAAAAAGTGCTTGGTCCAGATGTTCCTCGGGACTTGCACCACACCATAGGGACTCTTAAATGGTGCAAAAAAAATTTATGTAGTGTTTTAAATAGTCATTACAAAATTCTATAATTTCCACACTAACCTCACTGAAATGTTTTGTGGTAACTATCATAGTTCTACTACCACCGCCCCCCCCCACAACCCCTTAAAATCAATGACGATCATAATTTCCTCCATATAAGCCAGGCAGTAGAATTCAGACTTAAAAATACTGGCTCTGGTGACCTGGCAGTGGCGTGATTTATTGCTTCAAGATCCTGTTTAAACCCCCAGTTGTTAACAATGTATTCCTGTTACAAAGATTAAACAACGAGGATCTTGTATCCACTTCCTGCACTGGGATTAATATTGTCATGTCGTATTCCCATTCATTTTAGGGGATAGTTTTCAGAATTTAAATTGCCCACGTTTTAACTTAATTTAATTCTGTTTTCCCCCAATGATCAACCTCATTAAAAGCTACCATCACAAATATATATTTTCTAATCATTCTAATTTGCATATTAATCACTAGTGTTCCATTTATGAGTAAATTATATACTTCATAAATCTACTTAGAGGAAAGCTAGCATGTTTTAACGTCAAGGCAGTGTCAGTCAAACCAAAATAATTATATAACTTTTTCAATGCATCAAAAATACAGTTAGCTTCAGTTCATTTTATATCCATCATAATCAAAAATAAAAATCAATAATTATTTTATCCCTAACGTATTTACAATGTAGTAATTTGAAGATCCCACATAGCTGACAAAAGTCAAAAAGGGACACCACAGTTTAATAATTATAGATTAAAGTTTATTGAAGGAGTTACATTTTCATTCGCTTAAACTCTCCCATGGTTCTGGGTGGTGAATATGGTATCACTTCAACTCTTCCACTGACAGCCAGTGCTCAGTTTGCTTCTATACTCAATGTGGCATATTCTAATTAGAATACCAACAAAAGTGGGAGCAAGTTGTCAACAATGAGATCAGCCTGCTAGATGGTGAGATTTACAGTGCATGCCATCAAACACCTATTACACCAATGATTGCCCACCTACAATATAAAGATTATTTATAAAAGATTGCAGAAATTTGGCCAAATTCCCAGAAAATGAATGTACACAGCACAGTTGATAGCTATGGAAAGTACAGTAAAGAATATCAGAGTTTGAATGCCATTGAATTAACAGTTTATGTGCTGAAAACATCAGGATCAGCGTTTGTATGGAAACTTGAACAGCTTGCACAGAATATTGCTAAGGACAGAGATCATATAAAATGGGTGGCCACAGCAAAAGCAGTTCAAGGCAGCAGAATTGTAATTGCCTTCAATTTGAATTTATTAATTTTACAGAAAATTCACATTGCATATATTGGCACTGAGAAATGCAAGAACCTTCAAGGTAATGCCCAGGCAAAGACTGGACAAGAGTCAAACAGTCTAATCAAAGATTATATAGTGCACCTCCACTGACCAGTTCAAGCAACAATTGGTTGACACAAGTTGCTCCAGATTTCTTTGAATACAAAAAGTGTACTTGGTAGCTGGAGACAATCATTCTAATTATCCAAAAGGCTGCCCTTCAGCAAATGCTAACAATAACTTGGTCATTCAAGTAATTAAATTCATATTCTCTATAAGTGATATGTTAGAGATCTTCAATGCTAATTGCCCTTGTTATAATAACATGGACACGTGGGGAAGATGTTTCCATTAGTAGGAGAGACTAGGAACCGAGGGCGCAGCCTCAGAGTAAAGGGAAGACCTTTTAGAACAGAGATGAGGAGAAACTTCTTTAGCCAGTGAGTGGTGAATCTATGGAATTCATTGCCACAGAAGGCTGTGGAGGCCAGGTCATTGGGTGTATTTAAGACCGAGATAGATAGGTTCTTGATTGGTATGGGGATCAAAAGTTACAGGGAGAAGGCGGGAGAATGGGGTTGAGAAACTTATCAGCCATGATTGAATGGCGAGCAGACTCGATGGGCTGAATGGTCTAATTTCTGCTCCTATGTCTTATGGTCTTATGGACTTTGATAAGTTTGTGGGGGAATCAATTGCGGAAGAATCAAACTGTAAGTGCACTACCTCTAGTTTGGTATATTCCAAATAAAGTGGTCTTGCTGGGGAAAAGTGTCAGCCATCGTTCAGTTGGTAGCACCCTCAATTCGAGTCAAAAAGTTGTGGGTTCAAGCCCCTCTCCAGGGATGGAACTTAATGCTCTCTTCCGAGGCAAGTTTGGAGGATGGGGCATTTAATTGGGCGGGAGGGTGCCGGTTGGGCATCTTGTCACCTTCCCACCTCTGCCCTGCTTAAGTCTGGGGCAGTAAGGCTCATGGACATCTTTCCTGCTCCGTCATCAGTGAGGCCCTTAAGTGGGCAATTAATGCCCATTTAAGGGCCTCATCCTGGTGCCGCTGGTATGCAACCAGCAGGTGGGGCAGTCGCTACTTGGGACGATCAAAATGCTATCAGTGCCTGATCAGGGTACCTGGCATAGGTGAGGGCAGGTGGGGGTGGGGTGGGGTGCTGAGAGCCATCACCCAGCCCTTACTGCCGACCCCCCTTTACTGGACCCCCAACCCTTGAGGGCTGGGCCCCACGTCAATCCTAGGCCTCTGGTGCGTGCATTACTGGTAGCAGCCACTGCTTCCCCAGTGGTGCTGTCTGCAATGCACAGCTCCTGGACTCTTGATTTGCCGGCAGCTCTCAGGGGGTGGGATTTCTGCCCCTGGGGTCCTTAATCCTGGGGAAGGTCCACTGCTGGCCACTTGGCAGGCCTTCCTCAAAGGAAGCGACACGAGGCTTTCGCTGGGCCTCCATCCAGTGGGAAAAACTGCCATGACCTGCATTAAATATGGCCCTAGGGCATGAATACAAAAATCAAGGCTGACACTCCAGTGCAGTGCTAAGTGAGGGCTACACTACTAGCATTGCCCTCTTCCAAGTGGAACATTAAACTGCCCTCTCAGGTGGCAGGTCCTTATCCTGAAGTGGGTCATGGGGGTGATCTCTGGTGTTCTGGTCAACATTTATCCCTCAATCATCATCACAAAAACAGATTATGTCGTCATTACCATATTGCTGCTTTGTGGGAGTTTGCTATGCACAAATTGGCCATTGTGTTTCCTACATTACGACAGTGACTACACTTAAAAAAAAAAGAATTCCATTGGCTGTAAAATGCTTTAGGATGTCCGGTGGTGGTGAAAGACTATATAAATGGAAGCTGTTCTTCAAAACAAGAAAAATCAAGGACATAATTAGAGAGGTAACAGTGGCCAAGATAAGAAATTCATGCATTTAAATAGTCACTTAGTAGTACAGAACTTAAATATTGCTGAAAAGGGAGACATGTTGCCAAAGTTTTTAGTCTTGCACTCATCACGACAAACTAAGACTGTCAAATTTCAAATGATCCCAACAATTTGTATGAGTGCTGATTGGTTGGCAAGTCGACTCTGATTGGCCAAGGCATTGCCATGGAGAAAGCAAAGGGGGACTATAGGCTCCTGGGAAATTAAAATGAGGCAGCTATTATGATTCCACAATTAGGCAGCACTTGCTGAACTATCCTGAGTGTGCTAATAGCTACACTAACAACCAATTTAAGATAATCAGTCAAGCTCATGATTTGGCTCATTTCGCTTGCTGGAAATGATGCAGGAACCTGTTCTCGGCAAACAAAAGGAATGTGTTCAAGGTTTGTGGCTTTATTGAATTACATGGGAGCTTGGGAAACCTATAGTTCCCCTTTGCTTTCGCCATGGCAATGCCTCGGGCAATCAGAGCTAACTTGCCAACCAATCAGCAGCCTTTCCTCCTGTAGTATAAGATATTGTGAACTTTTGAAATTTGGCGTTCTTGTGTTTGTCCTGTTGAGTGTGAGATGAAAAGCTTTGGCAACATGCCTCTCTTTTCAGCAATATTCAAGTTCTATACTACCAAGCAACTGCTAAGAACTAAGATTAGTCACAATGAAAATGTGGTCAAGATTAAGAGAATCCAGAGGTAGTAATATTGTCATCATCAATATGCTAAATCTTCACCCTTGTTATAAAAGCAGAGATTAACACCTTTATTGTAAATCTCAATATTTTCCTCCATTACCACTTTTCAAACTTAGATCAAATCTAATTTCTTCCTCCTAACTCATATTAGGTTTCTAATTGCTGGCATTTTATCCTTTTTCTTCACTATGATAATAAGACTTATTTCCTTATTCTCCATCATAGTCTCACCTGCATTTGTCTTTAATGGGCCCATATTCTCCTTTGCCACTTTGCTCTTAAAATATTTGCAAAAAATACTTTTGCTGTTAGGTTTGATATATTTTGCAGTTTTTCCTCAATTTTTGCACCTCATGTCTTTTTGGGAAGGAAATCTGCCATCCTTACCTGGTCTGACCTATTTGTGCCAACAGACCTACAACAATGTGGTTGACTCTTAACTGCTCTCAAGGGCAATTAGAGATAAGCAATAAATGCTGGCCTTGCCAGCAAGACCCACATCCCATGAACAAATTAAAAAAACTGATTTAGGAATCACATACCAGAGAGGGAATTCACACATCAGTAAGTAACCTGCATCTGCTCCCCCTTCCTGCCATTACCATGCATTGGTGCCTGTCTGAAATGCCAGCATGTAATTGATTCTTATGCTTCTGCCAAAGTTGCTTTGTAACTAACCACTTAGAAGACGTAAAAGGGTGGCCAGGGGAACTTATCCCTTTATTTTCTTTCCTTCCTTGGGAGGAGCAGCTGCATTACTCATTGTCCAACACCATGGTCCTGTGACATAGTAAACGGTAGGCAGAAACCTTGTGACTACTACAGTGTTAAAAGATTAACATCTCTTTCTCATTACTAGACTATCATTGTTACCCAAGCAAACTGAAAACTGAGAAACGCACACTCAAAGAAAACATGGTGGTCAAAGACTCTCTTGTTGGTAGAGAAGGCCTGTTTGTTCATGGAGACCCTGGTGCTGTCAATGCTACTTCTGCTGAATACACTGTTGTTTCAGAATTAAAACTATCTGCTGACCACCAAATTACATTAAAAAGCTTAGCTGAACTGAAAGAATAAGGAAATAACGGAAAGATCTGCCCCTTCAACTGCCTCAGGAGGTGGGGGGGAGAGGTGGTATTAATTTAAGATAGTCTTCTGCAAAGGGGCTATTCTGAATTCTCAGCTAGGTCCTTAACAGCCCCATTATGTGTCCTAAAATTCCACTCACCTCAAAAGTAATCTGATTAATTTGGATCTAGATGCAGAACCAAGATCTTATTATAGTTCTGAAATATTGCTTCTTCCCACTTCACTGTCATCAAAAAGACACATTCACCAAGCACCATTGTTAAGAAGGTTGCTTAAGACTGTTTAGATTTTCCAACTATCCTAGGTCTACAGAATGTAGGATTTTTGCCTATTGATAGTCTGATCTACTTTCAGATTCTGCGTAGTTGCAGGTTGCCACACATTCTGGGTTTTCTCTATTTCCTACTTCTAAATTTTCTCTGGTGACCTTCATCACAAAAAAATCGGAACCAGTCTGTGGTTCCCTTGAGGGCAGCATAGCCTCACTACATGATGGCATATAAGCAGCATATCTCTAATCTCCAGAGCTCGAGATTAGTGTACAGCAATAAACACAACAGTAACAATCTTGACAATAGCTATGAAAAAGGATGGTAATTTTTTACACAACGTTAATAGCAAGGGCATTGACTTTTAATAGAGTTTTTCCAGGTCATTTAGGTTTATGGTGTTACTAGATCTATATATCTATGTTCAAATGCAAGAAAATGTTATTGACAATGCAATGTTTCAGATCAAATCTGAAGGATACTGCACAACAAGACAAGTCAATAATGCAAAAACAAGTTAATTACTCTGTGGTCCATGTTAATGTAACCCCGAAGCAGGGTTTTCTGAATCTGAGCTGACTTTCAAAACAAGTATTGGTGCACACTTTAGAATATGCTAATGGTGAGTGAACTAATTACAAATGAAATGTTTGCAATGTCATACCAAACTGTACATCTAAAATGTTAACATTAAATCAGACGGACTAAATATTTGTCAGTTCTACTTCTGCATTGAAGCTGTTCCACATAACATAGAAATGGGACTGTAGTACAAAAAAAATGACCACCTTCATAGCATTAAAAATCTTTCCTGCACTTTCCTGTCTTGCTTTTTCCATCACACCTGTCTGCCTTGAACTTAGCTATTTACCACACTGAGCTATGATTGACTCTCCCTTCCAACTCAATGCCCAAGATTTTATTTTCCACAGCAATACCCATTAAAGAGCTCTACAAATCTGGTCTCTTGCCTGATCTTCTCTCCCTGCTTCTCTCTCCCTGCTGATTTTCCTCAACCCTCTGAGTCTCAAAGAATAAAAAAAATTGCATTTGTATAAAATACCTGAAGACTCAGAACATGTCAAAGTATTTGTGAGGCAATAAGATATTTTGAAGTATGATCACTGATAAACTGTAGGAAACACAGTGGCTAATTTGTGCACAGGAAAATCCTACAAATAACAATGAACAAATGACTTTCTGTCTTTGCCACAAATGCTGGGAATACTCAGCAGGCCTGGCAGAATGCGGGGAGACAAACAGAATTAACTTTTTGATGAAAGGTCATTGGCCTGAAATGTTAATTCTGTTTCTCTCTCCACAGATGCTACCAGGCCTGCTAAGTATTCCCAGCATTTTCTGTCTTTACTTCAAGATTTCCAGCATCCATTGTACTTTGCTTTTGTAGATGATTTCTGGTCTTGGTTAAGAAAGCCACAACACTGGGGTTACTCGCGTACTCTTCTTCCATAAAAGATCTTTATGTTCACTTCAGAGAGTAAACATGGCCCCAGATTAACATTTTAACTGAAAGCTGGCATTTCTGACAGCACAGTACTCCTTCAACAGTGCACAGCACTCTTTCAGCAGTACACTAAAGTGTTGGCTAGATCGTAGTAAGCTCAAGTGTGTGAAGTGGGACTTAAACCCACGACATTATAGCTCAGTAAGGGTGCCACCACAGAGCCAAGCCTGACTAAACGCTACCCTAAGCACAGTGAATACTTTAAACCTAAGGTCACTTCCTGGGTCATGGTCAAGAACATAGTAACAGGCTTTATCTCACTGCATGATTTCCCCAAAAAACTTTATCAACACTAAGCTGGGAAGCCTGTTATAGTTAATTAAAATACTTACAATAGAAGCATTTTTAATGACAGAAAGAACTTTAAGATGAGGAGCTTATCTTATGAAGAAAGGTTGAACAAGTTGGGTGGTTACCCATTGGAGTTTAGAAGAATGAGAGCTGATCTTATTGAAACGTATAAGATCATGAGGGGATTTGATAGGATAGATACAGGGGGATGTTTTCACTTGTTGGAGAGGCTAAAACTAGAGGACACGGTTTAAAAATAAGAGGTTTACCGTTTTAAGAGGAAAAATGTTTTCTCTGAGGTAGTCATTAGTATTTGGCATTCTTTTCCCCAGAAAGCAGTGGAGGCTGGTCATTGAATTTATTCAAGGCTGAGTTAGACAAATTTTTGATTGTCATCTTCCCCCCCATATCAAAGTGAAGTTGAGACCACAACCAGATCAGCCACGGTTTTATTGAAAGCCTGAGCAGGGCTGAATGGCCTACTCCAGCTCCTCAGTCCAATGTTCCTTCATTCTCCTTCGCATCTCTGCACCCAAATTACTACCAGTCCCCAGACCACACAAACAATGCCTCATCCCAAACCCTATATCAAAACCCTCTTGAGTCTGTCAAACCAGATCCTAATCCCCAATCATCCCTTATCATCAGAACCACACCCTCCCTTGATTTTTGAACCATGACACTCCTTGACCCTCCAGAAATGGTCCCAAACTGCAGCAGCTCACTTCAAGTAGTCGTTTATCATGCATCTCTTTCACCAATACATGAAAATCTCAGCACCCCATCCTCTGCTTCCAATCCCAACATCCACATTGCAATGTTCCCAGATTCTGACACCACTCACAGCTCTCAGATTCTGTAACCCTATATCCAACTTCTCCCATTCTCCATCAGAAGGGGACCTCAATTTTGCCTCCCCTGCTCCAGCTGAGACCACCACCGATTGTCTCTTTCATGAGTGCCCAGTAGTATGAAACCTAAAAATATCTTCCTAAAATTTCAGGACTCTTCCACCCCATTCACACAACCTCCTGCTCTTCACACAACCTTCTGCTACAACAGTAATATTTAATTACCACTTCATACTGAATGATCTCCAATCCAGGGGGCCCCTTTGGTGCAGAGCAAGTCAACTTGATGAGGATTGTAGGCTGCCCCAAGGTGCAGTCTGCCACTAACTGCATGCACATTGCTGGTCAAATACTAGTTTCCTGGTAGAAGTCATGATGCCTTCATTCTGCAGCACTCCACTGTCCCATCTATATTTGAGCCACTGAGATAAACCAAAGGACTACTGAGCAACAAGGGCTGATCTGCTAATTACATGGCTCAGGACTCTGGTGCGGAACCCACATACGTGAACAGCAGATATACAGTGAAAGCCAAGCTGCCCCATGAAATAGCATTTAGCATACCACTAAGATGCTGAAACAATGCTTCTGCTGCATGGACCATGATTGAAGAGCCCTGCAGTACTGCTGCCTAGAGCAGGTGTCAAGATTCATGCTGCAATTTGCATAACCTTGTCACCAAGAGGATACAGTTCTTGCCAGCAGCTATACGGCGACCAACTGAGAAGGGGAAAGAGAAGGAAAGGAAGAGGCATAAACCAATACAGATCCTTTCCTGTCGGCTGTTTGTGAGAATTCATCCGATTCAATGCCAGTAAACGCAACCCCAATTCCCCAACAGTCCCACATTTTACCTTTCCTTGTTTCTGGTCATCAGTGTCTGCTTGGCCACAAGCAAAAATAAAAGCCAGCGCAAAATAAACATTCTATACCAAATTTATAAATCAAACCATGCCACATTGCATACAAATCAACTAATCACCCATGTGTGTTTCTTAGTGCCTGTCGCCTATTTGTCTTTGCCTGTCCTAGAACTCCTACATAGTGCTGCCCAAGGAGCTGCAGCATGGCTGGTGGAAAGTTGCTGACTCTCAACGGGGTGACTGCAGTTGGCTGTGTAGGACGACCTTGAGCAGGTGTGGCCCAGGAAGGCCCAACTTCAGACTGCACCATCTTGGCATGGGCGGCAGCATTCTGGGCTGGCTAGCTGACAGGCATGGGCACTGCTTGAGTGGCAAGGATGGGTGGACGGATAGTGTCATCCTGAAACAATAGCAGGTCCCTACTCCACAAAGCCAGACACTAGCCCGCACCCCCGCCACTCAGGAAGCCTCAGCAGTTGTGGTAATCTGTTAAAGGATAGATTGCTGCACTATGACACTCTGCAAGTCCTTTGTGTGCTTTGAAAATCTGCAGCCATGATGGCAGCAGTCTGAGCTTGCATGACAGTAAGGTGACCTTGCATGAAAGAAGTCTGAGCTTCCGCTGCATCCAACATTGGGTGGCTTTTGCTCATGCAAAGTTTGTGTACTGCCTATATTGGAAGCAACGGGTGCAGAGTAATCCCGCAACATGCACCTGTTTTTATGTCCTGTCCAATTTTGCCCCAAATGAGTCTGTACTTTCTCTGAGTAATGTCAAGGTAGGCCCTCTTTATTTCAAAAGATCCATTACTTCTATTAATATCCTCAAAACCATCCCTCTCACTTTTAATCTTTCCTTCGATTACCAACGCATCCAGTTCCATGTACTCCTCAACTCACTCTCCAATTTACCATAAACCATGTCACAGGAGATCTGCTAATATAGCCGAAAAACCGATAGGTATAAGCAAATTTATAAATAAGTCTTACACCTGGCACACGTTTATATACATTATTTACAAATAGTCATGCTTTAGTCATAAAACAGAAATAATTGGCTGTGTTGGGAATATGCCAAAATGGGAAATCCAGGAATAAAATCTACTGATCAGAAAGTCCAAAATCCAATTAAATTTTTGTAGTCACCAACAGAGGTGAAAATATTTAATACCTACAATTTATTTTTGAAAATTCTTGCTTTTTCACTGTTCTGAGGACTGAGTATTCAAATTCAAACACTGATCTGTACGCATCAGAATCCACAGCCCTGGTGAAAACTAGTGATAGAAAGAACAAGCTATAGCACAGGGTCTTTCATTTATTTGTAACGTGTAATAGATTCAAGCAAATCCTGGAATGAAGAAATAAAGCACATGCAGCAAAGGCTATGGCTCAATGGGTGCTTATCTGGATCTCATGTAGCAGAGTTGGAGTTATGCAAGGGAAGTTGGCATAGAGAATGCTGGAGAAATCACAGTCCAGAGTGACAGGCAGAGATGCAAGTGAGGACTCTTGGTCACAATTTTTACATTACATAAATCTTTGGGCACTGCCCCCTCTTTCCAGCAGATGCAGAGAAGTTTGTGCAGATGCTGCAGGAGCGATGCTTGATGAGTTCAGGCATCAGCAGATGGAGCTGCTCCAATGCAGCCAATTCATCACTAGCAATGGCTTCTCTTTCCATTCCTGCACCATCTTCTGGGGAGTTCCTCAAGGATGTATCCCTGGCCTGTTTGGGATGAGAGACTGAACTCAGGTTGAACAAAAGAGCAAAGTTTATCATGGCCTGAAACAGCTTAAGCGAGAGTGTTATGGAATTGGTGTCTTGGGGACAGAGCTTACAGCCGGGCAAAATATGATGGATGCAGTCTTCATAATGTTCAGTTGAAGGAAATGCTTATTTATTCACAGCTGTAATGTTGGTCAGGCAATTTTTAAAAATGCATAGGTAATTGTAGGGTTGAGGGAAGAGGTGACACTGAGTGCAGTCAAACATATAAAAGCTGATGACTATTAATAATGTTACTCAGGTACAATGTGGATGAGGAAGAGGAACAGACTAGGGATACATCCTTGGGCCAGATAGCTTGGTGACAGTGTTCTCCCTAGGGTAAGCTCTGGACACCTTAGAGAGCATGCCTGTCATGGAAAAGCTGGATATCGAACCCACTGTGGAGGAGCTTAGCAAAGCTATTGAAACATAGAAACTAGGGAGGAGTAGGCCATTTGGTCCTTCAAGCCTGCTCTGCCATTCAATATGATCATGGCTGATCCTCTATCTCAAAGCCATATTCCCGCTTTCTCTCCATAGCCCTTGATGCCCCTAATATCCAAAAATTTATCAATTTCTTTCTTGAATATACTCAGTGACCCAGCCTCCAAAGCCTTCTGTGGTAGAGAATTCCACAAGTTGACCACTCTCAGAGAAGAAATGTTTCCTCATCTCAGTCCTAAATGGCCTGCCCTGTATCCTGAGACTGTGGCCTCTGGTTCTAGACTCCCCAACCAGGGGAAACATCCTCATTGCATCCAGTCTGTCTAGCCCTGTTAGAATTTTATACATTTCAATCAGAGCCCCTCTCATTCTTCTTGACTCGCTTGCTATGGGCAGAGCTTCAGGTGCTGATGCTATACTGCCTGAACTCAATGCGCAGGAAAGCTACACTCCTGCAACATTTTCACAAACTTCTCTGCCTCTGCTGAAAGTAGGGGGCAGTGTCCGGGGATATATGTAATGCAAACGTTGTGACCTTGTACAACAGAAGAGTGATCACAGTGATTGTAAAAACTATTGCGACATCTCTCTACTGTGCATCATGAGAAAACTATATGCCAGTATCATCCTTGTCAGACTGCAGATTTGGCTGAATGCATCTATCCTGAACGTCAGTGTAGTTTCGGAACTGGAAGATCTACAATTGACAGAATCTCCTCAGCCCGGCAGCTGCAAGAGAAATGCTGTGAACATTAATGCCTGCATTAATCTCACCAAGGAATTCAATTGTGTGAGCAGAGGCAGTCTATTTAAGCTGCTGGAGTAAACTGGCTGCCCTCCCAAGCTGTTCAGTGTAATCTCCTCTTTTCATGACGTGATGGGTAAGGTCAGCTATGACAAAATCCTTTGAGATCCGCACTGGGGTCAAATAGGATTGCATTCTGGCACTGACACTCTAGGCATTATCTTGTCTTTGCTGTTGTCACATGCCTTCAGTTCATCTGCAGAGGGTGTCTACTTATATACCAGGAGCTGATGGAAAGCTGTTCAGCCTTGCCCACCTGAGATCCAAGACAAAGGTTTGCCAGATCCTCAGAGTTGCTCCATCACTGATGATGCCGCACAGGCATTTCGTAATCGAGGAACACCTTCAATGGCAAATGGGCACAGTTTCTCATGCCTATGAAGAGTTTGGTTTGACCATCAGCATCAGGAAGATAGATGTCATGGTCCAGAACATTGTCAATGCTGATAGATGGCAGTATGGCAATATGACACTGGAGGTTGTTGATAGATTCAAATATCTAGACTCTACAAGAAACAACAATCAGGCGCTTGATGCCGAAATCAACACATACATTGCAAAAGCTGCAGCTGTTATGTACAAGCTGAGTAAGTGTGTGGAATAACAGCAACCTGACTGAACACCAAACTGAGAGTCTGCCAATCCTACGTCCTCAGTGCACCTCTCTACGGTAGTGAGAGCTGGACAAGATATGCTAGGCAGGAGAAAAGGCTGAACTGTTCCCACCTTTGCTGTCTCAGCCATACCCACAGCATCCCTTGGCAGGACAAAGTCACCAACTCCGAGGTCCTGGAGTGCGTTAACTCCACCAGTATACGCTCATTACTAAGCCAGTGACGTCTGCACTGACCCTGCCATTGTGCATCGGATATATGGCAGCTATATGCCAAAAAACCTTCTGTACGGTGAACTGGCCACTGGGTCATGACCTGCTGGACATTCTTACCTCTGCTACAAGGGCACCTGAAAGCGAGAAGATGGAGACAGCGACACTGACAACTGGGAAACAGTCACTGATGGCCATGACCTCTGGAGATTGACTGCCTGGACGGTCACTGAAAGAGGTGATCAGAAATGCAAAGAAAAGGGCCCAGAGAAAACAAAGGCCAGAGAGAATCCCGCACCTACTCAGCCTGCTGTCTTCCTCTGCAGGAAATGCAGCAGAGACTGCCGTACCAGAGGGGGCTGTTGAGGCGATGTTTAACACAGAGTTGACCAACATGGTACAAACCATTGTCTCACAAATGGAAGGCTACCAAAAAGGGCAGGTTGCAGTGGAACTGAGAAACAGCAATACTGCAAAATTGGACAGTACAGGGGAGGCAATGAGGAGGATGGCATGGCCAAGCACACTAAATGAGATTGAGAAGAGATGGGATGCCGTGGCTGCAGTTATGGAAAATGTCATTTGTGACCATAGCTCGAGTAATCTTGGTGCTGTAAGCAGAGTGGTAGTTGGACTGAAGGAATTCAGAGAGGTTAGAGAAAGGCAGTGGAGATGAATGATGGGCCTTTCGAGAGGGCTGGTGATAGCAGCTCTGAAACTTAAAAAGACACTGCCTGAAGAAAAGGCATCATCAGCAATATCAGCAAGCATAGGGACCAGGCATAGTAATTTAGTGATTTGGAGTTCAGCGGGGAGAAATTAGAGGGAGGAGGAAGTGGACATTAACAAAAAGATACAGGTAAGGGTACAGGTAATGTGAGAGGAACGACCATAACAAGAAATTGGAGTCAGACAAGTGGAAGTCAGACAGGGGTGGTCCAGAACAAGGTTAAAGGTCAAGGAAAGTGACAGCAACAGTAGCTGCGAGGATGGTCCAAAATCTTAAGAGTGAAAAAATGGAATGAGGTTTGTTTAGTTTTGTAAGGCTGTGGAGGGTTCTTTTTTTGAGGACTGGCAGCATGTTCAAGAATCAAGGCTGATAACGTCACTCCAGCACATTTAAGAATGTGCCTTTGCAGGCCATTCAAACAGAGGGTATGACCAAGCCTCTGTCCTAAGGTCAGGTGTAGTCTGACAAACAGCAGGTATTGTTCTTGTTACATAAGTGTCAGACAATGACCACCTCCAACAAGAAAAGGCTCACCATTTGCTGCAGATGATCAATGGCACTACCTATTGTGAGTCCACCACTGTTGACATCTTTGATGATCATCACTGGTAAAAGTTTAGCTTGATCAATTTTATCAACAGCAAAAGATCAGGTGGAGACTAGATATTCTGTGATGAGCCTTGTAGACAGTGGCGAGACAGGGATGATTCAGGAGACGAGGCACAAGACTCAAGAAACTTAACATTAACCAAAGTTCGCATAATCTGAGCCCCTACCAATGAAATCTATATCCACCCTGTCACTGGTGCAGAGGTATTATCTACAGGTTGCACTATAGCAACTCTCCAAGTTTAGTTTAGCACCTTCCAGTACCACAACTTCTGCCACTGAAAAGAAGATTCAGTAAAATTATGGAAATAGCTATAAACTCAAGTTCTTTTCCACATCATGCCACTTCTTAATTTGGACATATGTTGCCATTTTAGCATTGTCACAGGATCAAAACCCTCCGTGGGACCAACTATGCCAGAGACTACCGAACTTCATTGGGAAAGTCCACCAGCATTTTCCTGAAGCAATTAGGCATGGGCAATAAATGTAGCCATGTCTCACACATCCTATTGAAAGGTTGAATCAGATTACATTTCAGTTTGATTCACCAATCTAGTACTTTAATACATGGAATGGAAACTTTCCAACTTCACATTTTCAGCTGTCCTCATTCTTGGAAGATTCATCCAGAAACTCATGAAGCCCAAGGGCTCCAATTGCTCATTGCAATTGTATCGTGTCAACAAATGTTTTTTCAGGTGAGCAACTAGCTCTGTTCTTTTGCATACCAGCTGTAGATGCTCAGAAGAATTTTCAGTATCTTGCAAGGGATTTTTAAATTGATTCCAGAGTTGCAGTTATATGCCCAGTAAATAGCAGTTAACCTAGTAGTTGGTTCTGGCATTCCTTCAGCATTATCAAATTGTTGCCAGATTAATATATTAGCATACTTTTTATATGCATACTGTGCACAATCTCCATTATACATTAATGAATCAGTAATGTTCCAATAAGCCATTGCTACGCATTGCAAGCTCACAGAAATATCTGCACTGTGATTTTCCACAGGGAAGTCAGTGGCAACTGCCTTTTGATTAGAGGATGGCATCTACTCGGTCATGAGTTTCTGCTTTGGGTCTTCATGTGAGTGAACAGGGTGATTCATATTCCACAGATCTTTGGGCACACAGGGCAGGACATCCCACGAGGTAGTGGGGTCCAGACTGCTAGGTTTACTTCCTTTTCTTTACTTTCTGCTGCCTCGTCATTAAGACGTTGTGACTCAAAGCGTGATGCAGCTTGATGGCCGACTTGTCGTCATTTTGGCCAATTGGTAGCAAGTTCCTCCCAGTCATTAATGTCAGTGCTGCCGTGCTTCAAGAAGAGCTTCAATGTGTATTTGAAGTGATTTTCTTTTACCTCCCCAGAATGCAGGCCATTTGAAAGTTGTGAAAACAAGGCCTGGCGGGGGAAACACTTATCAGCCACCCAAAAGAAGGAAGTGCGGTACGATTAGATAAGCTATATCATATATCTACATTTCATCTCTTTGCTGTGACAACAATTGTAAGTCTCTAGTCCAACAAGATCTTCTCCCATGAGTTCTCAGATAACAGCTTTATTGGAGGCAAAATTTTGACTGTCATTCTGCACCACATAGGTGTTCTCATTCTACTGCACTCAGTTATTTTGGTGCTGAACTAATTCCACCAAGACAACTACCAGTTGCACAATGCAATGCAAGCAATGCTGGTCACAAAGTGGATACTTATAAAGGCGGAATCCTTTCCTGCTGACATAGGTAGTGGCACACATGGCCATGTGGGTGCAATGATGGACTCCTTGGAACTTGAAGAATCCTGTCATTCTATAAAATTGCAGTGCCCTTGTTGGTTGTTCATGGCAAATTGGTTGAATTGGCTCAGTCGAGCGAACAATGCCTACTTGACTTGCTTAATGCATTTGTGCACAGCTGATTGGCTAATAGCAGCCTGAACTAAAGCTGAATGTGATTGCGACCTTCTAGCCACTGGCTATGCCAGTGATGGAGATGCGCTATAGGTCAGGTTACATAAAGTGCTATACTCCATTGATGGCTTTCTTTATGAAGCACAAGCATCCACAAATAATGCTTCTTGGGAAACTGGATAACTGAATAACTCAGTCTGCATACTGCGGTGTGCAGCGAGTTTCATTTGACAGCTTTGCTGCTCGTCAGCCATCACTGTTCCTCTTCATTCAAAAAAAAGATACAGGTAATTGCCAATGGAAGATCTTTATGGCCAATCTAGAACTGGGGAAAGGGCATGGTGGGAGTGGGGGAGGGTGTAACTACAGTCCCACAAGAGGAGAAAAAGGTATCAAATTAAGCAGTTGTCAACAACTACAGTTGCTATTGCCTGTGAAACAAGATTTCTCTGAATCAATACGCCGTACTCTCAGTTGCCGGTCCTATTTTTGGATGAGTGAAACAAGCATGGCAATTCTTTCTGCTTGGCTGCTCAATTCATAAAAAGATTTGCAACATTCAAACATGCTCCAGTTTTTGGTCAGTATCATTATGTGTTGAGGTAGGGCAGTAGGACTGAAGGTTTATACATGCTGGAATATTTTCCTCAAACTAGACTTAACCTTCTCTAGGAGGGAATTTTAGTCAAAAGGATTTCACTCTTTTAACACTGCATTATATGGAATCATCCCTATATTTTCTTCCTTCTCCGCATTCACACCTTCTTGTCACAAAGTCACTTTTAAAAACTTAAGATGTATTTGTCTCAGCTTTCTTTGATGCACAGTAGAGATGACGAACCAGTTCTCTGCTCTCAGAATAGGATTAAAAAGACCTGTAACTTCAATGGCAACACAGTCTAATACAAAATTATATTTGGCTTCTGGCTAGGCCACAAGTACTGAGACTTTTTCTGCTGCAACTGCTAAGGGTGTTGATAATTGCTTACATAGTTTACCCAAAAGGACTCCAATACTGAAATGACATCAGTGTGATAACCACCTCCCCTTGACATTCAACTGCACTACCATTGCTGAATCCTCCATCATCAACATCTTGGATGTTTCTTCTAACTAGAAACTGAACTGGACCAGCCATATAAATAACGTGGATACAAGAACAGGTCAGAGGTTGGGAATTCTGCAGCGAGTAATTCACCACCTGACTCCCCAAAGCCTGTCCATGATTTACAAAGCACAAATCAGGTGTGTGATGGAATACTCTTACTTGCCTTGATGTGTGCAGATTCAATAACACTCAAGGAGTCTAACACCATCCAGGACAAAGCAGCCCACATGACCAGCACACCATCTGCCACTTTAAACATTCACTCTCTCCCCAGTGCAAAGGCAGTGGTGCATATCATATACAAGATACAATGCAGCAAATCGTCAAGATTTCCTTGACTGCACCTTCCAAACCTGCAACCTGTAACAGGCTCAGAGAACAAGAGCAACAGTTGAATGGGAACACCACCACCTGCAAGTTTCCCTCCAAGTTACACACCATCTTGACTTGGAAATATGTCCCTGTTCTTTTACAGCACTGGGTCAAAATCCATAATAGCACTGTGGATGGATTGACACCACTAGCAGTTCAAGACAGCTCACCGCCACCTTCTCAAGGGCAATTAGGGATGGGAAATAAGTTCTGGCCTTGCCAGGCACACACATTTCAAAAACAAATTAAAAACAAAATCACAAAGTTATTGTCCAAGAATAGATGTATCATTGTAGTTTCTCTAAATCATCAGCAATTTAGATTTTCCACCAACAAAACACTGCCCACCAATCCCTTCTGCATTTTTGTATCAATATTGGTGAGATAGAAAATTAGTCTTTGACTTTTGCTGTTTCGCCATAAACTCAAATGAAAGTGGAGGTGCCAAGAATCCCTCTCTGATAAAGTAAAAGCCTGCTTAATTCAAATAATCAAAGAAAGCATCATACCAAAGATATCCAACAAGGTTTCAGAATGCCAGGACATTGTTTATATGGGTTGCAAATGATACTCCATTATCTCAATGTGGTATTAACCTCCCTTGATTCTGCTTTGGAGAACCATGCAATACATAACACCAAGGTCGAACAGTTAAAACAGGAATTATGAAAAGTATGTTCTTGAAATGCTTTGCAAGATTAGAAGCCTGTTTTTCAAACATTTCTGCAGTAGAGGATTTGCTATTAAGATTCCTGTTGCAGATAAGTAGTTTACAGGTAAACAGTTTATGCCTGTATCTAGAATTCCGCCAATCTTCTTCTGTAGTTTGAGGTTTTCCCAATCAGCCATTCTGAGGAAATTCCAATGGTTATGTTCACGTAACTAGTACAGAGAAAAAAAGCAAAATAGTTGGCATTAAATATACTAAAAAAAAAAAAATCACATTTTTCTTGACAGTTTAGACAATTATGGGATATTGCTCTTAATGAAGAAGAGGAGGGCATAAGCTTAGAGGAACACAGAAATTGCCAGGTAAATAAAGATCAGGGTCCATCTACTTCACCTCCTATCAACCTGGTAGCTGTATCGATATGGAGTTGTTGACTAACCATAGCCATCAATTTCTGTCAATTAGTCTACATAGACTCAAAAATGAAATGAGGACAACTTAGGGTGGAAAGCTTTGGGAACCATAGGTACAAAGTCACCCATTTCCACCCAAGCTACACTTACCATAGAATTTAAGAATTATAGTAATTTAATTAATATAAGAACTAGGAAAAAAAAACTTGATGGGATTTGTTGGCATTACATCTGGACCATCATAGCGAGCTGTAGGGGGGCTCACGTTGTGCACCTGAACAATCTATATCCTGTAATTAACTTGCAAAGAAGTCAATAAGAGTCAGCAGGTTTGCAAAATTAGAAGAAATTATTCAAAGGACAATCAGATACATCATGGAAAGAAAGCAGTTACATAATTCTCTATTCATATTTATAAATTGATGTCCAACATTGTTAACGGACACTACTACTAAGACTATTTCATTTGAATATATTCATATTTTTCAGTTTACTGAATAAAGTAACTGCTAGACAATAAGGACACAAGACCTTCAACCACCATCATGTATGACTGTACATTTTATTTCTGCCACTAGATAAGTTGACTTGTAGTAATAGCACATTTTCACATAGTGTTTACACAGTTTACTTACAAATATGAGCGTGCACAATCACGTCTGAGCACTTGATATCATGTACCAGTGTACTTGTTTCATATACAGTAATTGTATCACCAATTTCATTAAAATGCTTAGAAGGATACAACAGTTAAACTTCAGGAAACTTATATTGTATGGAGACCTCTGAGTTGTAAAGAACATGCTTTTCTTTACAGTTAAGATAAAATTGTAGAGAAAAAATATAATTTTACATTATCCAATTATTGAAATATAGGGAGCCCAGAAAAAAAAGTTAGGCAGGAAGAATTACTTTTAGCAAACCAAGAGTTACACTGAATTAGTACCTGTAAACCTATTTCTCCAAATAATTCAACTGGTTAAATACTATTTCAGCCTATTTTAGAAAATACAAATATAAAATCCAATAATATCCATCTCAATAGCAATGCACCCTGGTATTTCTGTACATGCTATATCTAATAAAAGACAAATACATACATTTTGTTGAGGTGTCCTCAGTGAATATTGACCTTTGTCAGGAACAAAATTTATATTTAAAGGTCTGTTTCTAAGAACATGACAATTCTAAAACATTAGTATGCTAAATGTACAGCAATACAGTAATCACTAAACTTGGGGAACTATCCACACACTACCATATTCAAAAATGGTGCGGGCTACTAGAAAATTTGCTACCAACTTGTTAAGTGTATTGTTATAGGGCTTTCATTACTAGCAATTGCTTAATAGCAAATAGCCATCTACAGATTTCAATTTCAACAAAACAGATGAAAACAATATAAGAAATAAATTGAAAACAAAATATGTAAATAATAATATTGCTACTTAAAAAGCACACTTAGGATGTTTAGGCCAGTAGAAAACTGTTTATTATCAAAAATTAATGTTGAACCGTGCACTAAATGTTATTTTAGACTGGTTGCATTCTGAGTTTTTGCAAGGGAATAAACACTATGCATCATGCTTTACAATACTATCAGTGTTAATTTCTTCACAGATTTGAAGTGGTCTGGGAGTTGAAGTGGTTGAGTGCTCAATGTTCAATGAGGCTAAAAGTTTGAATCCGCAAGTAGTCGATCATTAACACACTTGCTTCAACTGAGCAAGTTTTCATTCTTCCCATCACTGACAGATGGTATTCTAAATGAACAATGTCCTGCACCCCCCACTTGAATCGTGCCTCCTGCAGCCTATCACAGGGCAGCACTCATGGCGGCTGTGTAAGAAGTGTACAGCTCAACCATTCTGCCCTCCTGACTAGAAAAGGAAGTGGGAGAAAAATTAGGGTAGGGGTGGAATAACTTTTTATAACAATTAAATTAATTCTCTTTTTCATTCCCAAAAGGTACAATACTACAATAATATGTAGAAAACTGTATTTCAATTAAGTGAAGATCCTGTGCAAATTTATATTTGGGACTGCTAAGCTTTTTCAAAATTATACAGCCAAATCACTTCTTGTGCAACCAAAGATAACTATCCACAGTTGATATACACAATGGTAAACAAGAATGTTGCTTCCTTACAAAATTGGAAGTTAGAGTAGTGTTCGTAAATGTGTCAATGAAATTGTATGCTTCATTTCCTGCTGCCATAAGGTTCCTCAGGCAAAAGGACTATCTTTCTGAAATGATTAGGGAAACATCTGACTAGCTGCGTATGTAAATTCCTAGCAATAGCAATTGTAAAATATGTTCTTCATAGTATCTACAACTTTGACCAAATTGTGAGAAATTTAAATTTCTAAAGCTGATTGACTGCTGGTGATCTATTTATTGATTTACAATTCTAAATATATGCATAATTACTTAAGGAAATCAAGCCTTTTCAAATAATTTCAAGGTTATAAATAGCTAATATTGTTGCACTGATCTATCAAGCCTTGTAATGGGAGGGCAGAGTGTACTTTTACTAGGCGCTTATGGCAAAACACCACATCAAATTTACAGCAGGTTAATTCATCACAATTCAGAAAATTTTAGGATGCTGCTTGTGCCATTAGCAGAGAGAATGATGATTCAGTCACTGGGAAATTTTCTTTTGATGGCAATGAGATTTCCACCATTCCAGCACCAGTGCGAGGAAGATTCGCATTAACAACATGCCTCTGCAAGTGCTTGATCCAATCTTCTTGGACAGAAAGTGGACCTCGGAAGACCAGATCACAGAACCTGTACAGAAGTAATAAAACAATAATTCTGATGAATTTAACACAATTACATTCATGTTTTGCCCCTCTATTATGACTTTAAAATTCATGATTGCAAAATAACATTCTGTAATATTATATTAGTAAAAATGCAAATCACTTTCTAAGCTACAAAGCAAGTGATGGAAAGGAACCAGCCATTTAAGGTTTAATTTCTGCATTTTTAAAGAATATTTGATTTTGGAACTAAAAAATTTAATCTGTTACTTGGCAGCCTCACCATGGGGTGCAACGTAACAAATATCAATCTGGAAATTGAGCCTGAAACAGCAGTCAAAATGTTTACCTGCATTTGAGTACATAAGCATCATCCAGAGAAGGAACAAATAGGGAAGACTTCTTTTTGGTCCCTGACCGTGACCGTGACCTCTTCTGCTTGCAGTCAAAAGCTGGAAAAGATAGCTTTAGGAATGGATCTTATCCTCCATGCAAACAATAACCAATTTAAATTGAATATGCTTTATTTAGCCAGTTTTTACTAAAATTATATTATTAAATTGATAATTCGGCATTATTAACAGATGCTTTGAAAACACATTGCACAAACTTGATTACTGAGGCAATTATAAAACATTTACTTGCACATAAAACCACAGGAGGAGCCCAGCCAGTTAAGAGTCATAAGAATTCCTCACAAAACAGCTCAAGAAGTACAACCAGCATCCTGGATATGCGGAATCTCTAATCTAATATTAAATGGTGATGACACCATAGTTCCTGTACCAGCTCAGAGAGAAAAATGCACCACATGAAAGGGCGCAAGATTGGTCTGTCATCTGTACTGACCCAAATCACATCAGTTGGGATGGTGTCAGTGCAGCAACTGGCTTTACTAACCTCGGATGACAAAGGGGAAAAAAAAACAGCTAGAAACCATTGCGCGTTGCTGTCCAGCTTGCCCTCTAGAAAAAGTATGGGTGGCAGGAGAGGGCAGGATTTGGCTCAACTCTGATGATCACTATGAGAAAATAGCCTTCTATTGACTCACTAGATTCTCACATGAAGAGTACCATATGGATGAGCTGCCAGGGGGCTGTCATGAACCATGGAACTATACCCCAGCATGAGTCATACTCCCATTAGGTGGTGAGCAGAGAAGATGGAATAAATTGGTGAAAGACAAACACCACATCAACTACTAGCAAATCCATGATGATCATGCCAATACTATTGTGCATTTTGTCTATTTTAATTGCAGGTAAAAAGCAAATCTTAAAACTTAGAGAAAAGAGCAATTAAATTTTAAAATATAAAATAACCTCAAGTATTATTTACAGTAAAAAAATAAATTTCAGATACACAACAGGACAATAATGATGTAATTATTTCACTGCCACACATAGAATAAACTTCAGTGTTCAATAATTTTGGAGGTAAAACATAGCAGCAGCAGCTACTAGCTTAATTAATACAGCTAATATACATATGGAGTTATCTGTATTACATATTATGAAACTTGGAAGTATTCTGAACTGTGAGGAGGATGGGGATAGACTTCAGTAGGGCAAAGACAGGCTGGTGGAGTAGATGGACACATAGCAGATGAAAATTAATGCAGGAGTGTGAAGTGATACACGTTGGTAGGAAGAGCACGGAAAGACCATATAAAGGATATAATTCTAAAGGAGGTGTGGGAGCAGAGGGATCTGGGGATATATGGGCGCAAATTGTTGAAGGTGGCAGGGTGGATTGAGAAACAGTTAATAAGGCATACGGGATCCTGGGCTTTATAAATAGAGGTATAGAGTACAAAAGGAAGGAGGTTATGGTGAACCTTCATAAAATACTAGTTTGACCGCAACTGAAATATTGGGCAGAATTTTGCCCTCGGATGGTGTGCGGGCCCCACCAGCTCAGTGGTGGGCGGACAGCCAACACCTGCCACCGAAACGGGGCCCGCCGCCATTTTGAGTGGACGGGCCAATTAAGGCCCGCCCAGTGGCCTGCCCAATGGGAAGTGCTTTGCGCTTCCTGTGCTTGGAGCGGGGTGGTGGGGGGGGGGGGGAGAATCCCCATCTGTCAAAGTGCGGTCTTTTGCGCATACTGCTCCCTGAGACTAAGTGCTGTCTCGGAGATTACTGACAGGTAAAATAACACCAAAAATAGAAAAATATTAAAATTATTAACATGTCTCCCTCATGTGACAATGTCACATGAGATGGGACAGGTTAATAAGAAACACATTAGCTTTATGCAACTTTTTAAAAATGGACATGAAACCTCATCCCTCCAGTGGATGAGGTTTCATGTATTATCAAAAGCCCACTGGGGCTCCTGGCCTGCCTGCCAGGTTGGACGGGCAGGTCTTTAATTATCTTATTTAGTCTGTCAATGGCCTTAATTGGCCATTCACAGTTCAGCAGGCGGACATCTGATTTCGCTGTCCACCCGCCTTCCTGAAAATATAAAGGGGCCAGGATGGCCTCGGGGGTTCCTCCCGACGTCATCCCGCGCATTTTCCCGTCGGCAAGCGGGCCCTGCCCCTAAATCGCAGACAGGAAAATCCTGGCCATTGTGTCTTGCACTTTAGGAAGCAAGTAATGGAACCGGGCATGCTACAAGAAAAGATTTACAAGAATGGTTCCAGGGATAAGGGACTTTGATAGATTGGCAAAGCTGAGGCTGTTCCACTTAAGAGATGGTTAAGAAGAGATCTGATAGCGGTGTTCCAAATAATGAGCAGACTGGACAGAGTAGATAGGGGGAAACTGTTCCTATTGGCAGAAGTATTGAGAATCAGAGGACACTGATTTTAATGACAGCAAAATACGTGGATTTTAAGGTGATTGGCAAAAGAACCAGAGGCAGAAGGGAGACTTTAAAAAAAAAATCAGCAAGTAGTCAGCATTTGGAATGCACTACCTGAGTATGGTAATGGCAGATTCGATCTTAGCTTTCCAAAGGGAATCTGAAGAGAAAACATTTACAGGGCCTTGGGGAAAAAGGCAGGGGAGTGGGACTCCAAAACAAAAACAGAATTTCCTGGAAAAACTCAGCAGGTCTGGCAGCATCGGCGGAGAAGAAAAGAGTTGACGTTTTGAGTTCTCATGAGAGGGGTGAAATATAAGCTGGTTTAAGGTGGGGGGGGTTGGGGGGGGGTGGAGGAGAAGTGGACGGGGGGTGGTGTGGTTGTAGGGACAAACAAGCAGTGATAGGAGCAGATCATCAAAAGATGTCACAGACAAAGGAACAAAAGAATACAGAGGTGTTGAAGTTGGTGATATTATCTAAATGAATGTGCTAATTAAGAATGGATGGTAGGGCACTCAAGGTATAGCTCTAGTGGAGGTGGGGGGGCATAAAAGATTTAAAAATAATGGAAATAGGTGGGAAAAGAAAAATCTATATAAATTATTGGGAAAAAAAAACAAAAGGAAGGGGGAAGAAACAGAAAGGGGGTGGAGATGGAGGAGGGAGCTCACGACCTAAAGTTGTTGAATTCAATATTCAGTCCGGAAGGCTTTAAAGTACCTAGTCGGAAGATGAGGTGCTGTTCCTCCAGTTTGCGTTGGGCTTCACTGGAACAATGCAGCAGGCCAAGGACAGACATGTGGGCAAGAGAACAGGGTGGAGTGTTTTTATATAGGGGAGTGGGACTAGCTGGGTTGCTCTTAGAGGGCCAGCACAGACATGATGGACCGAATAGCCTCCTTCTGTGCTATAACCATGCTATGATTCTATGAGGTTCTAATATAATTTTGTTTCCTGTTATTGCTGTGTTTTGTTTCATATTTTAGGTTTGAACAAGAGCCTTGAAAACTCATAACTGAAAGCTCAGTGTGTCAAGATAATTGATGCAACATTTTGTCTCCTTTTTAAGCATAACAGACAATAATTCAAAATATTTCACATTACAGTAGGGCTGCAATTGAGAGTCAAAGCTTTCGAGTTGGAATTTGCTGATTCACAATTTGCAAGTCAGATCTTAAATGTGCATTTTGCTGCAAACTCTGTATATGGTTACAAATTGAGATCAGGAAAATGTTGAGCCAGGGAATCAAGCATTTCATCCACTCTGGGACACAATAGTTTGTATGTTTGGGTTAAAAGTGATGGGGTAGGTTAGGATCATGAAACTAGTGTAGCTGCTACTAACTTACAATTAGCTAATAATTTTGATCATCTACCTCATGGAAGAGGGGTTTCCTTCATTATTCCAGCACTCTATGATCCACTTTAGCAGATTTACTATAAAGAGTCATAATTAACTACTTATGTTATTGAACACTTGGCTTGTGGATAAAAACGTATTTTTATTATTTTGTTGTTGTTGCTAGTTCAAAAACATTTGATGTCCAGTGTTTGAAGTGCACCAAAGTTAGAAAATAAAAAAAAGTTAAGACTTACGTGTGCCAGTCAGATCCCCAGCTTGTTTTCTTCTTGCATAGACTCTGAGATGGTTTGCCAGGCTAACTGCACTTGTAAAGGTTGCATGGCAATGGACACAAGTTCTTAATTTCACAGGATGTCCTTTTGTCAAGAATGGAAAGTAATAAATTTGAATTACAACTAGATTAATGTATTTGATTTGATTTTTAGTCAGCAAAATAAATTAAAGTTTTTGGAACTCTGCGAAAGCTCCTACCCAAGTTAACTTCAGCATATGCAAAATAATATACAACACTTTTCAAACATGCTGTATCAAGATTGTAACTAATGTCTTTTTTCCTTCACTTCACAAGTTCCAACTTTTGAGTCCTGAGTTAATATTCACTAATAACACCTAGTAGATACAGTTACAAATCCCATTATGCTCAAGGCTGATACTCATAAGGAAAGTGACTAAAAGCCTTGATAGTTGAATCATAGAGGAATTAATGAATTATAAATATGCCTAATGTTTATTCACAATCAATCACTTACAAGTTTTGATAGTTGTTCAGTACACCCAAATGGTGGCAGGACGTATTTTTTTTAAGAAGACCCAATATATGATCCATCGTAAACCAACAGGCTGCACAGGAAGACTTTGGTGGCACTGAGTGCATTGGAAATCAAGCAGGGCTAAACCCAAGTATTGACAAAGTTGTAAATTCAATGGTTACTCAAGTATTGTGAAAAGCTGTCCAGGGAATGGGGAGACTGTAAATGGCTCTTTTACTTTATGTGAAATAGCTGATGAAGGCATGGGAGGCAAGGTGGTAAAAAAAAAATAGACTGGTGAACAGCTGTTAAATACAACACTTAAATTAGTGTTTTGTACAGTCATCACTTTGCATGTGCAGTCAATGATGAAAGCTAATGTTTGTAATTCTGATGCCTGTGTTCAAACCATTACATCGAACATATGGGATTACATAGGGTATATGGCACAGAAACAAGCCATTCTGCCCAACCAGTCCATGTTCATGTTGAAGAAACAAACTGCATATGCTACAGTATGAATAAATGCAGGAGAATGTCCTACAAAATTTGTCAAGTGATTATTACTATACATTTTTATATGGTAGCTATAATCAAGAAATCCAAGACAGCCTTTTACTCTGTAGTGGTTATAGAATGTAGCACCCTATTTCAGGTACATCCAAAATCCCAGCAAATTAATTAGGTTCTCTATTTTTTGCTAAAACTAAATGAAGGGATTGCAAAAATCTGATAGATTAATTTGTTTAGCACACTTGAAACAAATATGGTAGGTTTGTCCTTTTTCTAATTGTACTATTCTTCAAAAGTGACATAAAATTCAACTAATTATGCAAAAACACAAAATAAATCTAAATAATTTTAGCATCTTGGGGGCAACTTTTACATTTAATCAGAAAGGGAGAGAAGTGGCCAATGATAGTCTCGTCACTGGCCTGGTGACATTTACAAGAGACAAGCTATATTCAGGTTGCCCCTAATAATGGGAAAGCTGATGGCACAAATCACTGGTCAATGGGTAGCTCAGGATTTGGATGGAAACAATGTTATTTAAAGCTGTTCTGTACCTCTTACAGGGGAGGTACAATGCACATTGTGCAGCACTACAGGTGCTACTGTCAGCACTGGAATAAAGTGGCTATTGGTAGAACACCCCTGTTGTCCCTCAGTCCACTGGAAGTACTAATGAATGAGGTCACCAGGAGGAAGAAAATCCTCTTCCCCACCAGACAGTGATGGTCAGACAGCATATGAATTTTTAATCGCATGCAGTCTTCTACCATTTTACTGTAACATCAATTAAAAGTATTACCTTCCCAATGTTCAGTTCCTCTGTGCAAATTCCTTTAGAGAGCACGTGCAAGTGGAATCCCTCCCTGTTAACTTATACTGTAGGGTTTTGTGTTGGTGCGTGCAACATAATGGGAATTGATAACACCCTGCATCTGGGGAGTGGCAGCCCTGTCGTCTGCTTCATGGGCTCCATAGGGAGAGAGATTAAGTCTTTGGCTCAGGCAAATAGGTCATCTGTTCCGTATGGTGCAGGGTATACACAGGCAATTGAGCAATGTTATAAAAAGCACCTGTTGCACTGAAATGATCCAGAGGCATAAAATTTCTGGCCAAGTGATTTTCACAGCCACAGGGATGGATCAGTGTGACCTGGTGCTGAGTTGCAGTTGGTGTTGCAGCAGGTAATATAGCTCCTGTTGACCTTACTGGTAAAGCAGAGCCTACTCACAAGCTGCTCCTCTCTGAAACACAGCTATGAAGTACCTGGTCTGTACACTCAACAGGGCTAAGGCCTGGTGTGATTTTCACTCCTTTTGCTTCTTTCTGTAGCTATGGGGCTCTAGGCACATGCCTTT
The DNA here is from genome assembly GCF_017639515.1 of Carcharodon carcharias. NCBI lineage: Eukaryota > Metazoa > Chordata > Chondrichthyes > Lamniformes > Lamnidae > Carcharodon > Carcharodon carcharias. The sequence continues at coordinate 103,025,707 of NC_054482.1, read as the reverse complement.
TGCTGCTCCTCCTCAGCCTCCACACATAATGACATCCCAATTAATACACCGATAAAAAGTAAACCAGGATTTGCCAGAAGCCCCTGATCAAAATGCTACTGGAGACTCAGCTAGATAATTTCCTGAAAAGTTTAAGATTAATTCCAGTAGCCAATGCAGCCAAAAAAGTAAAATCAGCATACTAGCAACAGTAGGTGGCAAGTCCTTTAAATAAAGCTGAAAATAGAAACCTCTCAACTATTCCCACCCATAATTTGCACGTCCATTGTAGAATTGATGACTACAAGGTTGCAGCTGTTAATAGCATTTGGGCCCCATGTGTGCAAGGTCTTAATTTACATTAAATATTGGTCCACTGATTTCAGGCGGGTGCCTCAAAGGAGGTCTGACCCAAAATAGCACATTACTGCCAAGGAGTGAATGGGCAAGACTGTGACCAATGCTCTGGATCTTAGGTCATTTTATCCTGTTGAAAATTGATCCTGGTCTTCAAATAGCATGTGGTAAAATGCAATGGTCAGGTTCTCATGCTTCACCCAATTATCTCCTGAGAAATCTTTTGTATCAACCATGATGTAAAGAACTGGCAGACCATTGACATGACTCAATGCATATCACTTCCAAACAGTTTACAAATATTGCAAGTGCATGTAAGTTTAAAAAAAAATTACACATTCCATCCTCTCAATTCCTATGTTTCTGCACGCAATACAACTCAAGACAAAGATGCCTTACCTGCTTGATAGGATATATCCGTACTGGTCACTGGCTGCGACGACGTTCCTGGCTGCAGAGGTGAACTGCCAAACTGCAGCTGAAAGGGACGCCTGTGATTTGGCAGTCGTTTTTTTGCAGTTTGAGCATAACTTCTTCCTGGCTGAGTTTTTATTAGCGATGACGTTTCCTCTCCAAACTTATTCTTAAGAATCTGCATCAGAGAACTTGACTGCACGCGTGTCTCGCTATACTTTTTTGGCTGCAGGTCTGGGAGGTCATGCAAGTCTGACTGTGGTAAGGGGAAGGATTTTGTTTTCAATTCATTTTGCTGAAGTTTTATTGTTATACCATTTGGAGCAAGAAATAAGCCATCACTTGTCGCAAATTTCTGCGATACAAATGGCTTGTACCTAAATTGTTTACTACTCAACAATTTTGCAATATTTTCGGCCTCTGCTTCATTTTGCATCATTTCAGTCAAAATGCTGAGTGGAGATTTATGTGCTTCCAACTCAGTCTTCCCCAATCTCTTCAAGTGACCACGGACATGATTCGACAGCCCAACCTTTGTGTCAAACCAACCACCACACAAAGGACAGGTATTCTCAGTTGACGAACCAGATTTTACTTCTGTTGAAACAAAGCATGAATAAAGGTTACCCAAACTACTAACAGCAATGGTAGAAAAATATGGCCTTCTAGATTCCGAAATGAAAATATGATGGTTAACCAACTAATCCGGATTAATAGTTTGTGAATAAACCCTGGCCAATTGCGGCGTGAAAGTATCCGTCTGGAGTAAAGTGCTGAAGAGTAACGCGGCCTGGGAAGACAAGGATGAGTTTCTGGATGTGATCTACCGGTTTCGACAAATAATTGCAATTATTTTAGGTATTATCTGGGGAGTTGTTCCACTTAAAGGATTCTTGGGAATAGCAATATTTTGTCTCATCAATCCTGGGCTTCTGTACCTCTACTTTAGCAGTTTTCAGCAAGTAGACGAGGAAGAGTATGGAGGAACATGGGAACTAACAAAAGAGCGATTCATGACATCTTTTGCATTGTTTTTGGTTGTTTAAAATTTGATAGAATTATAGAAGATTCAGATAAATTAAACAAATGGTAGAAATAAATATACACCAATAAATACTGAAGAACACAATATCTATTTCAAATATGTACATTTGCACAAAAGAAAATTTTAAATTAAGTTTGACAAATACAATTCACTACATGCTGCCAACATTGTGGTTGTGAAACAGCTGGGCTACCACTAAAAGAAACACAACTGATACAGCATAAGCATCTTTGCTTGGCATTATAGCGCTTTCCATAAGTTTCCCTGATACTAGATGAAACACAATGGATTTCAAGATTTTGAGTTAAAATATATCTGAAGCTGAGTGCACAAAATTGTGCTGATTTTAATTGGTGCCAGGTCTGTTTTATTTAACCACCCAACACTGTTTAGCAATTCATCACAATGCAAACTGCAAAGTTTGATTTTTTTTAATATTTGTTCATGGGATATGAGTGTTGCTGGCAAGGCATTCATTGTCCATCCTTAATTGCCCTTAAGGTGGTAATGAGCTGCCTTCTCGAACCACTGCAGTTCATGTGGTGTAGGTACACCCACAGCGCTGACAGGGATAGAGTTCTAGGCTTTTGACCCAAAATGGCGGTTCAGTTCTAAGTCAGGAAGATGTGTGGCTTGGATAGGATCTTACAGGCTGTGGTGTTCCCAAGCATATACTGCCCTTGTTCTTCTAGGTGGCAGAGTTCGTGGGTTTGGAAGGTACTGTTGAAGGAGGCTTGGAAAGTTGCTGTAGATGATTTATTAAAATAAGTCGCATCCATTTGCTATGGTGCACCAAAATTGTGACAATAATTGTACGAAGATCTATATTTTAATTTAAAATAACTATTTTTTTCAGCCTTCTCTTCCTATATTCCCAAGTGTCATTATCTCTTGTCCCACTCTTCCTGCCAGTCTTGTTTTCTGTCCTCAAGAATTTCAATCTCTTCTCCCTGCTTATGATTTATTTTTGCTTGTGCCTCTTTGACACTTCCATTGCAATCTTGCTTGATCAGTTCTTTTTCAGTTCCTGCAAGAACTTGATGTATTTAACCTCTGTGAATCAATTTGATTTAGCTACTTGACACTAGGACTAAATTTTTCTTTATGAAAGCAGTAGAAAAACAGAAACAGATATTAAGAAGCTTGGCCGTGTTCATTCAAGTGACAGTATTATCATCATGGATGAAGACTAAAATCAAGCTACTATAACAGTTATATATTTGAAGTTAAAACAACATGAAAACACAAGAATACTATACACAAATGTAACATAAATAGTAATATGTAATTTGTGCAACTTCTTTTTATAGACGGAGGGGATGGCTGAGAGCAGTTCCTCTTGAATGAATACATTGGCAACACTAAAACATAACTGTATTATGCCTTTTGCACCTGGTGTATATACCATACTCTTTTCCCACATGTGCACTTAAATTATACAATGCCGAAAGCTCTGAAAAAGTCTGCCTGCTTCAGGAGAACTAATCAGACTTTGAACACCAAAATATTGTGTAAACCAACACTCCAGGAGGTGGTTCTATGGATAATGATTTTGATATAGAAAGGAGTGTTGTCATCAACAAAAGTGTTTCAAGATCTGCCACTGAAGTCACTTCAGCAAGATAAGCAATTTGTCTGGAAAGGGCCATGTTAGCTGTCATCATAGGCCGAAAGTACTTTCTCAACTGTTTCCCCAAGAACAAGTATGTAGAGGATCAACTTTCTGCTGTGGTTGTAAGGGGATGATTTGTGCAGAATGTTGTTGACAAACTCTAGAATCATGGGTCAGATCAGCACCAACTGCTATTTAGCCAATGGATCATTCCATGGGCAACTCCTATGAGTGATCTTCACTTCAAGTTTATTCTCAATCTAACCTGAAGCTAGGTTTAAAGAAGGAATTCCAGAGCATAGAGCCTTAGCTGCCACAACCACTAAAGACGGAGTAATTATAATTAGGGATGACCAAAAAGCCAGAATTTGATGAACGCAGGTGTCCCATGAGCATTGGTCTGGGCTTCTCGATTACCAGTCCAGTGACATAAGCACTATGCCAATTGTTACTTTTCAAATAGAGGATTCTTATGGACTAAAACGCTTAGTAGAATAGTCCCTCAGACTAGTCAAGCAACAGCTGACATAGTCATACTCACCGTACAGACAATGTCCCAGACACCACCTTCATCATCATCCTGGGTCTGTCCTGTCTCATCAGCAGTACTGTCCCACCAGAGGTGGCAGCGCAGTGGTATACGCTTAGGAGGGAGTTGCCCTAGGAGTCCTCAACAATGAATCAGAACCCCATGAAGTCTCAAGTGACAAGGACACAGAACGTACTGGTTGGGGGACTTCAATGTCCATCACCTAGAGCTGGCAAAGTACTGAAGGACATGGCTGTTAGCCCAAGCCTGTAGCACATGGTGAGGGAATCAACAAGAGAAAAAAACCCACTTGGATCTTGTCCTCACTAATTTGTCGCAGATGCATCTGTCCACGACAGTATTGGTAGGAGTGACCACCGCACAGTCCTGTGGAGACAAAGTCCAGGCTTCACATTAGGATAGCCTCCATCATGTTGTATGGCACTACCACTGTGCTAAATGGGATGGTTTAGAATAGATCTAGCAACTCAAAACTGGGCATCTGCAGCAGAATTGTATTCAACCACAAACAGTAACTTTATAGCCCGTCATATCCCTCACTCTACCATTACATTCAAGCCAGGCAACCAATCCCAGTTTAAGGAAGAGTGCAGAAGAACATGCCAGGAGCAGCACCAGGTATATCTAAAAATGAGGTGTCAACCCAGTGAAGCTACAAAATAGGACTACTTGCATGCCAAACGGTGGAAGCAGCATGCAGTAGACAGAGCTAAGTGATCCCACAACCAATGGATCAGATCAAAGCTCCGCAGTCCTGCCTCATCCACTCGTGAATGGTGATAGTTAATTAAACGACTACCCAGAGCAGGGGGGGCTCAACAAATATCCACATTCTCAATGACGGGGGAGCCCAGCACATCAGTGCAAAAGAAGGCGGCTGAAACATTTGCAACCATCTTCAGACAGCAGTGTCAAGAGGATGATCCATTGCAGCCTCTTCCTGAGGTCCCCAATATCACAGATGCCAGGCTTCAGCCAATTCGATTCACTCCAGGTGATATCAAGAAATGACTAAAGGCAAAGGCTACGGACCCTGGCAAAATCCCGGCACGAGACACTGGCATCAACCAAGCAATGTGGAAGATTTCCCAGCTGCATCCTATCCACAAAAGCAAGGCAAATCCAACCCAGTCAATTACTGCCCCATTAGTCTACACTCAATCAGTGATGGAAGGTGTCATCATTAAAGGCGTGAGGTGATGCATTTTGGTAGGAAAAACATGGACAGACAATACAAAATAAGGGGTGAAATTTGAAGACGGTGCAGGAGCAGAAAGACTTGGGTGCATTGGTTCATGGATCATTGACGGTGGCAGGACAGGTGGAAAGAGCAGTTAATAAAGCATATAGTATCCTGGGCTTTATTAATAGGGGCATAGAGTACAAGAGGAGGGAGATTATGCTGAATTTACATAAGACACTCGTTATACCTCAGCTGGGATACTGGGTACAGTATAAAGACAGTATATTAATCATGGGTGACATTAATCTTCATATAGATTTCAGAGATAACCACGAGCAAGAATTCAAAGTGTATTCAGGAGAGTTTCCTAGAACAATATGTTGTGAATCCAACCAGGGGTCAGGCTATTTTAGATCTGACAATGTGTAATAAGGCAGGTTTAACAAGTGATCTCAGAGTAAAAGATCTCCTAGGAAACAGTGACCATAACATGGTAGAATCTAGCATTCAGTTTGAGAGTGAGAAGCTTAGTTCGGAAACATCTGTGCTAAACTTAAATAAGGGTAATTACAAAGGAATGAGGGCAGAGTTGGCTGTAGGGGACTGAAAAAGGAGTTTAGCTGGTTGATGAGCAATTGCAGACATTTAAGTAAATAGTTCATGACTCACAACAAAGATATATCCCAGTGAGGATGGAGGATTCAAGGAAGGGAATAAACTAACCATGATTAACCAAGCAAGTTAAGGATAGTATCAAAGTGAAAGAAAAAACATACAATGTGGTAAAGATAATTGGTAAGCTAGAGGATTAGGAAAGTTTTAAAAACCAACAGACGATGACCAAAAAAAAAATAAGAGGGTGAAAATAAATTTTGAGGGTAAACTAGAAAGTAAAAAAAAAAAATGGACAGTAAGAGCTTCTTTAAATATACAAAAAGGAAGAAAGAGGCCAAAGTCAATATAGACTCCTTAGAGAATGAGGCTGGGGAAATAATAATGGGGAGCAAGGAAATGGCAGAGGAGTTGAATAAACACTGCATCAATCTTCACGGTAGAAAACACTAACAGCGTGCCAAAAATACTAAATAATTATGGGCTAAAAGAGAGGAAGGAAATAAATACAACAACTAGCACTAGTGAAAAAGTACTAGGGAAACTAATGGGGCTAAAGGCCGATAAGTCACCTGGACCTGATGTGTTGATCCTAGGATATTAAAGGAAAAAGCTGCAGAGATAGTGGATGCACTGGTAGTAATCTTCCAAGAATCCTTAGATTCTAGAAAGTCCCAGAGGATTGGAAAACTACCAATGTACCACCCTCATTCGAAAAGGGAGGGAGACAAAAGAAAAGATAACTATAGGCCAGTTAGCTTGATATCTGTCATTGGGAAAATGTTGGAGTCTATTATAAAGGATGTAATAGCAGAACATTTAGAAATGCATAATATAATCAAGCAGAGTCAGAATGGCTTCCTGAAAGGGAAATCATGCCTGAAAAATTTATTAGAATTCTTTGAGGAGATAACAAGCAGGATAGATAAAAGGGGAACCAGTAGATGTATTTGGAATTTGCAAAAGGTGTTCAATAAGGTACTGCACATAAGGCTACTGAATAAGCTAAGAGCCCATGGTATTGGGGATTGTATATTAGCATGGATAGAGGACTGGCTAACTAATAGAAGACAGAGAGTTGGGATACGGTTGGGGGGGGGGCATTTTCAGGATGGCAACCTGTAACTAGTGGAGTGCTACGGATCTGTGTTGGGGCCACAATTATTTACAATATATATTAATGACTTGGGTGAAGGAAATGAATTTTGAGGATGATACAAAAATAGGTGGGAAGGCAAGTGGTGAGGATGACACAAAGAGCCTACAGAGGGATATAGACAGGTAAGTGAGTGGACAAAAACGTGGTAAATGGAATATAATGTGGAAAAATGTGAGGTTATGCACTTTGGCAGGAAGAATAGAGGAGCTGAATATTATTTAAATGGTGAACGACTGAAGAAAACTGCAGCACAGAGGGATTTAGGGGTCCTCATACATGAAAAAAGCTAACATATAAGTTCAGCAGGTAAAAGGCAAGGTAAGTGGAATATTGGCCTTTATTTCAAAGGGAATGGAGTAAAAAAATTGGGAAGTCTTGTTAAAACTATACAAGGCAATAGTTAGACCACACCTAGAATACTGTGAACAGTTTTGTACTGGCATTGTAGGCAGTCCAGAGAAGGTTCACTAGGTTGATCGTGGGGATGGAGAGATTTTCGTATGAGGAGAGGTTGAGTAGTTTGGGCCTGTACTAATTAGAGTTTAGAAGAATGAGAGGTGACCTTCTTGAAACACATAAGGTTCTTAAGGGGCTTGACAGGGTAGATGCTGAGAGGCTGTTTCCCCTTGTGGGAGCATCTAGGACCAGAGGGCATAATCTCAGAGAAAGGGGGCGCTCACTTAAAACAGAAATGAGGAGAAATGTCTTCTCTCAGTGGGTAGTCAATCTGTGGAATTCTTTACCACAAAGGACTGTACAGGCTGGGTCATTAAGTATATTCAAGGCTGAGATAGACAGATTTTTAATCAGTAAGGTAATCAAGGTTTATGGGGAAAAGGCAGCAAAGTGGAGTTGAGGATTATCAGATCAGTCATGATCTCATTGAATGGTGCAGCAGATTCGATTGGCCGAATAGCCTACTTCTGCTCCTACGTCTTATGGCTCTGGGCGCCACATTATAGGAAGGATCCGAACACATTGGAGAGAGTGCAGAAGAGGTTTACCAGAATGGTTCCACGGATGAGAAACTTTAGCTATGAGGATAGATTGGAGAGGTTGGGACTGTTCTCCTTGGAGAGAAGGCGGCTCAGAGGAGATTTGATAGAGATGTTCAAAATTTTAAGGGGGCTACACAGAGAAGATAGGGAGAAGCTGTTCCTGCTCGGAAAAGGATCAAGAACGAGAGTACACAGATTTAAAGCAATTTGCAAAAGAAGCAAATGTGACGTGAGAGAGAGCTTTCTCACAAAACGAGTGGTTCGGGTCTGGAATGCACTGCCTGGAAGTGTGGTGAGGCAGGTTTAATTGAGGCATTCAAGAGGGCATTAGATGATTATTTGAATAGGAACAATGTGCAAGGATACAGGAAAAAGGCAGGGCAATGGCACTACTAGGTCATAACGCTCATTTGGAGAGCCAGTGCAGACATGATGGGCCAAATGGCCTCCTTCTGTGCTGTTAAAATTTTGTAATTCTGTGACAATGCTATCTAGTGGTAGTTATACAGCAATAACCTGCTCGCTTACGCTTAGTTTGTGTTCTGCCAAGGCCATTCGGCTCTTGACCTCATTGCAGCCTTGGTATAAAAATGGACAAAAGAGCTGTGAGGTGAGTGCGATTGTCCTTAACATCAAGGTAACATTTGACCGAGAGTATCATCAAGTAGCCCTAGCAAAACTGAAGTCAATGGAAGTCAGGAGGAAAACTGTCCACTGGTTATCTATCACAAAAGGAGGGTAGTGCTATTGTTGGAGCTCAATCATCTCAGGATATTGCTGCAAAGTTCCAGGATAGTGTCCTGGGCCCAACCATCTTGAGCTGCTTCATCAACGACCTTCCTTCCATCATAAGGTCAGACGTGGGGATGTTCGCTGAGGATTGCACAATGTTCAGTGCCATTCGTGACTCCTCAGGTACTGAAGCAGTCCGTGAGTCCATATGCTGCAAGACCTGGACAACATTCAAGCTTGGGCTGATAAGTGGCAACAACATTCACGTCACCCAAGTGCCTTGACATTCAATGGCATTACCATTAATGAATCTTCCACTTATCAAATTCCTGGGATTTACCATTGACTGGCAACATAACTGGACCAGCCATTTAAATATTATACTTACAAGAGCTGGTCAGACATTGGGAATTCTGAGGTGAACAACTCATCTCCTGGCTCCCAAAGAACGTTCAACATCTACAAAGCACAAGTCAGGAGCGAGATGGAATTCTCTCCATTTGCCTGGACGAGTGCAGTTCCAACAACACTCAAGAAGCTCTACACCATCTAGACAAAGCAACCCACTTGATTGACACCCCATCCACCAGCTTAAACATTCACCCCCTCCACCATCAACCTACAGTGGAGCAGCGTGTACTGTACACAACATGAACTGCAGCAACTCATCAAGCCTTCTTTGACAGCATCTTCCCAACCAGTAACCTCTATCACCTAAAAGGACAAAGGTAGCAGGTGAATGGAAACACCACGACCTAGTCACACACCATCCTGACCTGGAACTATATCGCTGTTCCTTCACTGTCACAGAGTCAAAATCCTGGAACTCCGTCCCTAACAGCACTGTGGGTGTACCTACACCACATGGACTGTAGCAGTTAAAGGCAGCAGCTCACCACCACCTTCTCAAAAGCAATTAAAGATAGGCAACAAATCCTGGCCAAGCCAGTGATATTTACATCCCGTGAAAGAATACATTAAAACATAAAGCTGAATTGCAGGAGTGCTTTGTGCTGATCTTCACCTGCGGAAATGTTATTGCATCCTCTCCAGGTAGAGAAACCACTCAGTTTTGTTTCTCCTTTCGGTGCAACCAATCTGATTTCTCAGCAGTGCACAAAGTTGGGGTTAGTATATCAACTCCACAGGTCTGGAAATTTTATCTCCTATTCTAATCTGCATAACTCCCTAACTGAGGTTCATTTTGTGTCTTTCATACCTTTTCCCCAATAGTTTAACCACATTTAACCATTGTACTGTTGACTGATGCTTTAACAACACTCAGTGTGTTTCTCTTTCTAATTTACCTAAAAGAATGAATCTCTGGCAACACAGCATCCCTCTTCTGGGCGATTTGAAATGTTCTTTAAATTACATTTGGTGTTACCTTTTGCTACTGTACCACTGGGAGGCTTCTAACCAGCACCATGCGGTTGAAAAGGTTGTGAGGAATCAGTTCTAGCATTTTAGCCTTACTGACTCTTGACAGATAAATCACCTGCAACAGGTTCGAAATGGTTACATCTGACAATTTTCTTCCTTTCCTTTCAATGCATTTTTTGTCTCTTCTTCTTGGACTACGGCTCTATTCTTCACGTAAGCAGCCAATGGACACTACTCAAGGAATCTGGCAGTGCTATTAGAAGGAGCATTATAGTTGAGCACAATTTTGTTCTTGTACGTCCACATTCATGCACTTGCATTAAGAGTGGCTGGATAACGATTAGAAGTAGGAGCTCTTGGCTTATTTCCCCTCTTAAGAAGCAGTGAAATCAACTACATAGTGTTCAAACTGCTGTCCCAGCTGAGACAGCAAACAACACAACCCTGTGGTTGAACTTAGGATTCCCTAGGTCTGTATGACTTAGGAATTGCTGCGTTATTCAGCTAGGTCGTCAGAGAGGCCCATATCTCATATGGAGGCCCAAGATTCCTCCCAGTTTCCCTCCTGAGCACCAATCATATTTTGGATGTTTTGAAATTTAAAGCCCCTTTTAAGGCACCAGACAATTGACCTTCTCAAGAGCAATTAGGGAATGGGCAATAAATGCTGGCCTAGCCAGTAATGCTCACAAACCATGGACAAAAAAATAGATTTACAAACTTGTGTGCAGCATTTAACAGGGGCATATGAACATTAAATTACAAAAAAATTATGCAACTGAAAAAACTAATTCAGAGAAATTGCTCAGTATGGTAAAATAGAAGTCATTAAAATTTCCAGATAGCTGAGAATTGTGGAGGATGTTACCAGAGAAAGCCATTGATGCAGACTGTACAAATAGAATGAAGAGAAGTTTATGAAGAGAAGATGGGATCAATCAAAAGGGACATGCTTGAAAAACTTTATGGTCTTTTCTTGTTCTTAAAAGTTATGTTCCAAGTACTGCCACTTTTCTAAAATGGAATGGAGTTACAGGTCATGGTTGTATTTTTAGTTCCTGGATGGTTCTGGCTTGTGTGTCAGAATAGATCTCCATTAGTATAGACTGGGGATGAATAAAGATAGAACATGAATGTTGCCCATATTTCAGGTCCTTTTTATTTAAAAGGAATATTTTGACCCATTTTGTAGTCTCACCTACTAATTGAAGCCATTACCAAAAATATTAGTTGCCCTTAATAAACAAAATATCCAATTTCGTAGCATATAAATTCTCAAAGTATACTTGGAAGATTGACAAATTCATCTTTCAGGAATGTGCCCTGGTGCTATCATAATGGACATCAACATATCAACACAAATCAGAAAAGTTCTCAATGCCATTCTCAGTTAGTCAAAGAGTTTTCCGAAGGTACCCCATAATCTCAAGATTAATAGATCTGTTATTTCATGCAACTAAGTGTTATATTCTAGTATTTCAGCACAAGCATCTAGGCATTAATGTGCAGCATTGCTAGCAATGTTGGATCACTCATCAGCTGAAACTCCTCTAATACATTTTGGAGGGTTATAGAGAGGCAGGTCATTCATAGATGTTCTGAAATCAGGAATAGATTCACAGGATCCTCACAAGATCAATTAAGGCCCAGTGGGGATTTGGTTTGTCTGCTTTTGGGGAAGGAGGGTATACACATTTTCTATTTAATTAGATAAATTAACATTATTCCTTTTATAGCAGTTTCTCCTCATCTATTGACATCAGATCCTCTGAAGTTCAATATAGTTCAATTGTCCTGTGTCTTTACCTATCTACTGGCAATTACTTGTTTTCTTGACATCGTTAACAATATTTTTGTGCATTTATCTCTAAAATTTTTCACCTTACAGTGAAAAATTCATTAAGTTTAAAAATAGAATTCCCATGGATTTTATTGTATACAGAAATAAATTAAGCTTACCTTTTTTTATCCTCCTAACAGGAGCATCATTTTTTTTGATACGCCGTCTCTTGTCACTGGATGCTATTTGCTCTGGTGGAACCAGATGACGAGCGTCATAAGTTAAGCCAACTCTATAAAGATGTCCTCGAACATGATTTGACAAGCCAACTCCAGTGTCAAATACAGCTGGACAGTAAGGGCATGGTCGCTTCTCCGTATGAAAATCAGTCCAATTATAGGTTATATTAAGCGGAGCATCATGTTGATAAAGAACTGGATCCATAACATCTATACATCTAGCATCATCACTATTAAAATGAAAATCTTCATTAACAAAATGGTTGTGGGCAGCATCTTGATACTCTGTAGAGTAAAGGCTTTGGTTACCATAGTCATTGATGCCATAATCATGAATGTCATTATCAAAATCATCAAGATCATCGTCGTCATCACTCTCATCATAAGTATCAAAATCATCATCATCATCATCAATGCCATTTTCGTCAACTATCTGTACCTCAGTACTACTGAAGTAATGAGCTTGTTTATCATCAACATCAAAATCATTCTCAGCAATAGTCACTGCTGTAGCATCATCCACACAGTTACTAGTTTCAAAAATATCACTTTCAGGTAAGTTTTCTTCATCATCACATTCTAATGCATTTACACATGGCTCAAGTTTATTTAAAACCACAATAGGCGCTTTGTGAAACACATCTGGATATTGATCCAAAATATCATTGCCTACGGAGACACTAACCATGACATCCTTAACAGATTTTCTAACTGAAATAGCTCCAACATCGGCATGTTCCGTTTCTCCTGATATTTCCTCATCATTACACTGATGGAAGTTCAAAGTATGTTCGCCATCTGTGTGGTTAGTTTCTATTAATGCAGATGCAGGACTCAAGTCTTTTACTATCCCCACATCATTTTTAGATTTCCCATAAATCTGAAAACCAATAGCATGATCTTTCAACAGGACTGCATTGTTCCTTTTGGCATCAATCTCTTCCTGCTTTCTAACAAGGTCTTGCTGTAGGAAGCTACTCTTTTCGTTACAAGTGTTTAATCCTGTCACAATCTTTGTTGAAGATTTACTGTAATCCAACACAGAGTCAGGTGAGTGATGTAGTATCTTTTTTGTGGCTATATAGCATGGCTTCTGTGTACCAGCATTATCACAGACCTTGCTGTAAAATGCAGAGGAATTCTCCAGGGGTTCAGGTGTTTCAAAATCCCTTTTTATGTCTCGCCTTATGACAAATTTGTTTAGGTATTCAGATTGTTGTGATGTAGCCTTATTGCTCCTCACCAAATTAAACGGTTTTGAGCTGAAGCTAGGTACCTTTGCTCCATGTTCATTTTTATGCTGAACGTGGTAAAGTCGCTGATGCAAGTATTTGACATGCTTTTTAAAAATACTCCTAGCTGGTGTGGTAAAAGGACATTTGCTGCACACATATACACCTCCTGATTTACAGTGATTTAATAAATTTTCTAATGATACACCTTTCAAAGGTTTTTGGCTGGACTTGTTAATAACTGCATCATGAATATAAATTTGATGACCTTCAAGTTCATCCATTGATGCTGCCATGAAGTTGCACTTATCACAGCAATAGTATCTTTTGTCCTTTTCATGTGTCTTAGCATGCTGCACAAATGTTTTAGGACAGTTTGTTCCAAATACACATTGCGGACATTGTAATTTTGCATTCCGGCCTTCATCCTGAAATGTGCGGAGCTCACGGATCTCCTCCATCAACCTCTCTCTTTTTTCTTGATGAAGGCTCCTGTGCTTTTGGAGCGGTGCACGGTCACGAAATGCAATTCCACATTCTTTACATATATATGGTCTTGGCAGATTTGTTTTACTGTGTCCTTCTAAGTGATAAATCATGTGTCTCTGCAAATGTTTTTTTTCTCTGAAATTCACGTTGCATTTTGTGCAGGGGTAAAATGATGGTTCTGTCTCAGTATCATCATCTGATGGCGATTCAGATCCAGTTTGTGCATCATCTATCTGCATAGCACTTCCAGGTGGAAAAACTGTTGAACCAAATGGTGAAGCTTCTTCTACATAAGTGGTTGTGGGTGCACTTGCTCTAGCTGCTTCTAAGTTTTTGACTGGAAGCTTATAATCACTAAAGATCAACTGTTTAATTGCTTCCACAGTTTCTTTGGGAAGATTTGATCCTGTTTCAGCAACCAGGTTCTTTTTTGCAGGCAAGTATTTCGGTTTGACAACTGAAACTTTTGATTCACTGTTTTCCATCCCCTCTAGAGTAACAGCAGTCTTTTTAGGTGTAAGGTGTGTGTCTGCATTTTCTAGTTCAGAGAAATCTACCATCTGAACAATGTCCATTTTTCGTTTTCTTTTTCTTCCAAAGGGCAGATTTGGTTGGACTTGGGAACTTCCATCAACTTGAACAATCCGATCATCCTTTTCTTCTGTTAGCAAAAACTGCATGAATTCTTTTTCAGGGTCCCAGTTTAAGCCATCATTTAAAGTTTCTGACTCACACCCATGAATTCCTGAAGAACTTAAACTTCTTTTTCCCTTCACTTGCCCTCGATTATCTTTTGTACTTTCATTTTCTGTACAATACAATAACTGGCTTGTAGAAGCACCATTTGACTGAACTATAGATTTGTGATCCACTATTGGCAAAGGACTCAGCATTTTAGGCTGTGTATTAACTTGGCCCTGAAAAGGCACTAAATTGGGGACCAGTAACAGAACTGGGGCTGGTGCTAATGTCTGAACTTTATTTGAAGTACCAGACAATGTCGGAACCTGAACAGATTGAACAAAGCAAGATGATGAGCTAGAAGCTGCAACTGACTGGCACAAGGATTGAGAAATACTTAAAGAAACATCAGGCTGCTTTGCAATGGAAGATTTAGTTGTAGAGAGCTGTAGAACCGGCTCCCTCACAGCAGTCCCTATAGGCAAGGTAAATTTTGCATTTGAAACAGTAGGAGCACCAGTTTGTATAAATGCAGTCTGCTGGGCTCCACTTAAGGCTTTTACAGGACTATCCCTGGACAGATGTTTAGACAAGCTTAAAGTATTGCTTTTTGGAACTGACATTTGATTCTCTGTTAAGGTCTGAGGTATACTGGTAGTAACAGCGGTTGATGAGATCTTTTTCTCATCTCCAAATTCGCCTTTAGCACCATGAGAATTAATATGGGTCTTCCCACTATCTGCATTAATCATCTTGGATTCAGAGCCTTCAATTTTGTTAATCCTGAAAGTCATAAAAAGAAAAGTTAAGTTACTACATATGTACATATACAAAACAAAATCTACTCTTTTAACTATCAATTTTAATAACAATGATTCTCTTGAAATTCAAAGACCATTTAAAATTAGAGTGGCTGCTGGCATAGAAAAATACAATTATCAGTTTATTGGTAATAAAATAATGCATACAGGCAAGTTATCTTAAACTTAACTTATAGTTACAGCATTATAGAAGTTCAAGACAGGCCCTTTATGGAAGGATATAATAAAACACATCCACAATGCAGATCACTGAGACAAAGTGTACAGCCTAAAGGTTTTGGCCCATACCTGGTATACAAATCTACACCATAAATATAAATGTCAGCTAAAATACTACACGAAAGAGCTGGTTAAACCTTTTATTCCATTTGTGTATTTCTACATGCATCTAAAAAGAGTAAACATTTAAATAAAAAATACTGTTAAACAATGTCAGGTGCAAATTAAATTAACTTAAGCTGTAGATTTCTACCTGTATTGTAGTGAAATGAGTACTCTGTACAATATGAAATGAAGTACTGGTGAATTATGAAACAAATTTAACCTTTACAACTCCGTGGTTTGCAAATCTTTCAAAATCTCTAAATACACTCAATTATATTACTCAAACACAGCTCAACGGAATACTTAAAATAGACAATTATATTTTATTTACAATATTTTTACATTAGATTAACTGCACAACTGAAATTATTATAAAGACCTAAATCAACTTTGAATTAAAGGTGCAACTGCTTCATCAACCAAGAGATTAGTGGTTTCAACATCTATTACATCTACATCTTGTCTGTTGCTGAAGAAAAACGATTCCTGCTGTCTTTCTCAAATACTGGGAACTTTAATTATGTGTGAAGAATCAAGATTCCACACATTTTAGTTACAACCTTCCTGTTTCCCCTTCAAAACTCTCAGCTGCTGCTAAAATTGACCAATTTCCATGGGAACAAAATACACTTCCAATGAGATCATATTCAATGTTATCACTCTAAAATGGTGCTAAAACAGTTCCCAGCATGAGTCTCTGTGTTAAATACGCAGCAGAAGCTAAGGGGTGGGCACGTACAAACAGGTGCTAAGAATCACGACTGAAAATGTCAATGAATAGGAAAACAAGCCTGGAAATGCTATAATGTTTGTCTCATTTACCTTAACTGATTTTAATCAATATGAGCAACCTGTACAGAACAAGTGCTGTAAAATTAATTGCTGTGACAGTGAGCACTGGGAGTTTTATAACACATCCTTCCTTCCAAAAGCTCTCATTTAATTTGTAATCAAACAGAAAAAAAATAACAAGCATTTAAAACCAGCTGCAACACTCAGAAATGGTGAAAGCTTTAATTTCAAAATGACTCTGGTGTCCAAGATCCATAGCCAAATGTATGCTCAGTTAATTTAATATGCTGTACCTGTACTAGCTTTTCTCAACAGGAAGCGACGTTGCTAACGAAGTGGTAAATTCAGTGTTAATGAGTGGTGGCTTCACTGTTACCACCTCAGAGGTAAAACCTTCCGTGCTCTATATTCTACCCATCTGTTCTGGTGTTAGGGGTTCAAAGAAAGAACAGACGTTTCCCATTTAAAGCAAACTTCAATGGTACCCACTGAACAGCAGGATAGCAAACCCTCACAATATCACGAATGGTCTCAAATTGTGCTTCTCATTATTAAAAGTATTCTATTAAGAGCCCTCTCTACAAGTTATATAGAAACAGCACATTCAAGTCCTTTAACTGCACAGCCTATGTACTTATAGATCAATGTCCAAAAAAAAACACTATCCAATTAAATTTTGTAAGCTCAGCAAAATTCACAAAATTAAAAGATACCGGTGCAATGTAAACATAAAGCAGTACAAATTCATTGTACAATTATTGAGGGTTTTTGACAAGTCATTAAAATGTACAAATTACAACATATTGTTAAGAAAAATGAACACAGATGAGCATTGTGCATCATCATGTAGCTTCCTAATAGAAGTGCTTTTTTTAATTCTCAGGATATAAAAGCTGTTGCTTTGTCATGATCTCACTAACATAATGAACATTATATCATGTAGTTTAATCCATTTTTTAAAACACCAGATATGTTGAATTCCCTATAATATTGCATGTGGATACCTTCCTTTAAAGCTGTATCAAATTCACTAATACAAAAATATTGCTCATGAACAAAACATGTACATAAAAGGTCAGACATTTTCTTTCATGATGACAAGAGACTATAATGAAGCTATCCTTATTGACTTTCCTTAGAAATCTCAAATGTCAGTATTTTTGCAAACTATCAGCACTTGCTATAACACCCATATTGCACTACATCTTGAGGTTACTGCAGAAAAAATGAGGTGATAATTGCATATTAACATAATTATTCTGTAATCCCTTTGAGCAAGCTTCCTGGGTCATTTAGTAATACAGATTAAGTACAACCTTTCTGTCATCAGTGCTATGCTGCCCACTTTTTGTTCTCTAATCATCATTTATGATAGAATATTCCTCTAATATTAAATTGATATTACGTGTAAATAAAGAACATTTTCTATCCTTACTGTCAGCTAATATTTTTGATTAGAACAAAGAATCCAGACACAAAATCATAGAATAATTCAACAAAGCTAAAGACAATAAATGTAAATACTTAAAAAAAACTTCAAGTCAATGTTGCACAGATAGTAAGCAAATAATGGCATTTTAAAAGTTGGGTATTCAATTTTGCACATATTTTAAAAATTTGTTTAAAAAAGATCAGGGTTAAACTACACGTTACAATGTTCATGACAAAACAAAAACTTTCATATCCTGAGAGAAAAAAAACTTCTATCATTAGGAAGCTACATAAAGCACAATGCTCATCTTCTCCTATGTTCATTAAATCTATCTTTGTCCTGAAAAATGCTCCAACCTGCTACAGCAATTCTCTCAAAGACACCGTAGGACAAAAGTACACTGAACTACCATCATTAAAAGCCTTCGTAACGAAGCAGTTTGGATTCTCATGAATTTATAGATCAGTCTGAAACTGAGGACTAGTTCAGACATTGTGGTCGTTGAAGCTAGTATGGTTCTTTCTTCCTGCTTCTTTTTCCACCAGTCTTTACCAAAATAACAGCATGATATTTGTAGAGCATAAATTATCAAACTGACATTACTATGAACAGTACATTGCAGCTGGTGTCTCAAAGAGCCAATGAGGTGAAGAATGGGTCCCATCTACACACAGCGAAAACAAACTGCCTCAAGCTGAACTAGATAATCAGGAGAATATGGTGAGTTGGAAGACTCCTCAATTAATTACAAGATGAAAAGAAATAAACTGAATTCTTCCATTGCTGGATCACTGAGTATTTGACCGAAGAAGGATAATGAAAGAAAAACAAGATATAAAATATGCTGAAGAGAAAACAACAGGGACAATAGGATGGCTAAGAGGAATGAAGGCCGGCTGGCAGTCAACATTAAGTGAAATATAGAGTTTCTAAAAGAACTAAAAGGGTAACCAAAGAACGTATGGACCTCTTTGTTTGGAAGCAAAAAATCTTATCCTTGAAAGTGAAAGAATGGCAAGCATCACAGCTCAGCTTTTAGAGAAAGGTGAAAGCAGGATTGTAGGAGTGTCTGTGTAAGCTATAGAAGAGCTACGAAGCAAGATAAATATTCAACAGGAAATTGTATTGAAAAACTGAATGAAACTAAAAGTTAGAAAGTCATGTAGTAAAGGTGATATGCACCCTAGAATATTGAGGGACGAGAGAGCCAACAGCCATAATTTTCCAAGGACACAGCATTCAATAATGCCCCAAGTGGAGCTCAGGGATCACAGCGTTCAATTAACCCACATCCACTGCTTCCAATGCAGGCTGCATGCCAACTTCGTGCTGCCTGCTCATTGCCATGATTGCAGCGTGCAGCCAGCACTAACTTTGCTTTTGAGTGACTGCAATTCTCTGCAGGAGGCCCAAAATTGAGTGAGGTTAGCATCAGTTAAAAGAAGCTAGCTTATACTACTTAAACTCAGCCTGCACTTCTTAAACAGGAGGTGCATTATGGTTGGTGCAGCAGCTAAAAAGTCAATCTACAACTGATTCTGACCTGGAAATGACACACCATGGGAGAACTCGGGCTCCTGAGCATATACTCCGTCGTACGTGGTTGAGTGTGTGTATTAGTTGGAGCTTTGTGCTCCAAAATGGCAGCACTGACATCATGATTTGCCTGCTCAGAACACTTCCACCAGAGACTAAATGCACGTATGCTAACAGCCTCACCAATTTGGCATCTAACGTGACTTACACCAGAATAAACATCACATACCGGTACCATTTTGGACCTCTAAAGCACTTAGAACACCCAAAAAATGGTGCTACAAATTCAAATTTTGGCCCTCAAATATTTTTTTTACAACAGTAATTGTAAATAAAGAATTGAAGGAGGGCAACCATTGGTAATAAACTAGGAAATTACAGGCCAGTTCGTCTTGCCTCTATTGTGAGTAAACCGCCATGGTAAGATTTTCTACATTGGCAGAATCCTGCAGTATCTATGATGAGACAGAATTTTTGTCCAGTAGTTTGGCCACAAGTTGACCTCAGACACCTGCATCAGAGGTCAAGATAATTTTCCCCACCCACCCACCCCACCCCGAGGGTTCTTTGAAATTTGCTTGAGAGCTCTTGATTTTCGAGGGGCTACCATTTGGTTTTCAAGGGCTACTTGAAAATAAAGTTTCCATTAAAGGGAAAAAAAACAAGAGGCTCAATGCTGGGTAAGAGGGCAAGAATCCTACAACAATTAAACAGTTTTCCTTCATCCAATACCATCAACCCCCCACCCCTGCCCGTCAGCCTCCTCCAGTGGCTGGTATTAAAGCAAACTCAAGAGCTGGAAGGTCAGGCTCTTCTTGGTCTACTGGACTCCCAACTTTTCTTACATATCAATTAAAAGCATGCACAATGATAGTCAAAAAAAGCTTGTAAACAGGCAGACACTTTGAAAGTAGAAACATTTTTAAAAAAACTTAAGGGGAACAAAAAAAACTGGATTTCCCCCACAATATCTTTTCTCCCTCTACCCCAGGTCTCTCAACTTTAAACTTACTAAATAATTTGTTAGATAAATATAAAAGAGGAAGAAAAGATTTAACCTTTTTTTATTATTAGGTTATTGTTGTGCTAGAGTTTGTAAACTTGAAAGCCAGACCAAGGAGGAGAGTTTTAGAAGGAAAAATAAATATTTCTTTTAAAAAAAGTGTGGGAAATCATATCCATAAACAAAATAAGCTGCAAGTGTGAAAGTGAGCAACGTTGCCTGTTACCCACACCCTCTCTCCCCCTTTCTTGCCCTAAGAGGCCTCCTTCTCCCCCAAATCCCCCCTCTCCTTTCTGTCTCTCTCCCTCCCTCTTCCTCCACCAACTCCCCTCCGTCCCTCTAAACCCTCTCAGACACAGCCAGAGTTCCTTTACCTGCACTGGATCCGACACCGTCTTGGCCTCCCTCTCTCCTCCAGATCAGCTGATAGTGGTGCTATGATCCCAGTTTTTTAATGTTTCTTCTTTATTGAAATAGGGGGGAGAAGAGGGATGGGGGTAGGGAGTATACATTGTTAAAAGAAAGACTTGTCCAAGTGCATCCTCCCCAGTGGCTGCCAGAAACAGCCCCCTCCCTCCCCCAATAAAAAAAACTCAAATACAGAAGGATTGTAAAAAAAATAAATAATTCCAAAGGGAGGAGAAAAGTGTCAACTATGCATTGACTTCCAAGTTCTGATGTTGGAGGAGTAGCTCCTCACAGATTCTGTCTCTCCCACGGTCGCTGCTCCTCTAATCAAACACTGCATATTTTTCCAAATCTCAACAAGACCCTTGCGCCTGCAAGTGTTCAGTCCTGGACCATGGAGAGACCATAGTGTAAAGTAATATTGTACGGGGGCGATCTTTCTTACTCCTGACATTGGTTTTTTGTAGGCATTGTGATGTTGAGAGCGAATTTGTTTGCCACCTCCATGTATTTTGAACCTTGGCCTGCACTCACATAGCTGAATCAGCTTTTAATTTCTGAGGGTGGAAGTACAATTACCACCCATGATCGATTATACTCCCTTGGTGGTGAGAATTAAAATGTAATACGTTCCTGCCCACCACAGCAATGCTGAATGTAAGTAACACATTGAGATCCTCTGCGTCTAGTATTGCTCTACCAGTAAAGTCATCATTACCCTGTAATTTGAATACACTTAACCACTGTTGCACTCTAAATAGCCAAGCAGGGAAGGATAGGGCTGGTGCCTAATCATTACACACTTGAGCTTTAATTTATGGGGACATATTACAAACATGCACAACATCCAAACCCAACAACTAGTTTCAGTCTGCTCCTATATATGGAACGCTTCACGAATTTGCATGTCATTCTTGCGCAGGGGCCATGCTAATCTTCTCTGTATCATTCCAATTTTAGTATACGTGCTGCCGAAGCGAGCACTCTGCTCCTAAATAACATATTTAGATGAGTACTTGAAACGCCACAGCTTACAGGGCTAACTCTTTCGAGTACAAACCCATTTCCATCTGTTTCAGATGAAGTTACATTGTTTGCCATTGTGAGATTTGAACTCTTGATCTTCGGGTTACAAACCCAGTACCATAACCACTTGGCTATTTAGGCCAAGTCTCTGCTCCTATATAGAGGAACACAAATGAATTTCCAGATAATGCAGACCACCTGAATATAATTAAACACTCAATTAATATACAATTAATACCCATGTTTCAGCAGACACATTTAATGCCTGTCATTTCCAATAGAAAATCCGAAAGTGGAATACCATCCAGAAACCAGTAGAATTGCTCCACATCCAATATTCTACCTCACCTATCCCAAATTCAACTGAAATTAGGCAAGCTGGGAGTGAAACATTGACCTGACAGAATCTAGAGCAGTAATTCTCAAACTGGCAACTGCAGGGAGCTTCCAGGGGTTCACAATGAAGGACCAGCCCACAGGTAGACTGTGTGAGCAACCATCCAGGATGCTGTGGTCAAGAGTTAGCCAGCGTGCACCAGCCAGAAGCTTGCTCTGCATCTTCCTGTGCTCCTGTGCTGCCCATATGCTTCTTCTCTCACCACGATGTACTCCCCTGTTGCTCCGGCTTTCCCCCTGCTCTCCTATGCTCTCCATGTGTTCTGCCCTCGCTGAGTTTCTGCTCTCCCTGGGCTCCTGCCGAGGTCAGAAAGACTCTACAGTGAGAAGCACCCATCTCACTAATATCTATAAGTAAATAATAATAATTTCTGAAGAAGTCATAGAAACTAGGAGCAGCAGGTCATTCAGCCCTTTGAGCCTGCTCAGCCTGCTTTTGAGTCATATGAACTCAAAACGTTAACTCTGTTTCTCTCCCCACAAGTGCTGTCAGACCTGCTGAGTTATTCCAGCATTTTCTGCTTTTATTTCAGATTTCTAGTATCCGCAGTATTTTGCTTTCATCTGTTAGTAAATATCTGTTTTATTTAAAAGCATTATTAAAATATTGTGCATCTCATAAGTACCATATTTTAGAAGGGGGTATCCATGATTACTAACACAATTGAAAAATAGGCTTTCAACCAAAAAAGTTTGAGAACCACTGATCATTTGAATGGGGAAAAGAACATGAATTTATAGAGCGCCTTTCACATCCTCAGGGTGTCCCAAAGCACTTCACAGCTAACGAATTACTTTCCAAATGCAGCACCTGCTACCTTCCAGGAAAATGCAACCGCCAATTTATGCACAGCAAAGTCCCATAAACAACAATGAGATGAATAACCAATTATTCAGTTTTGATCATCAAGAACAGTCACCAAGTGCTTGCAAAAGCTCGGTCACTTGGCTAAGAAAAAATTCCATGATCCCATGCTCCAAATGGGGAGCTGCACTGGCATGAGTATGGGTCAGAGATAGAGTTTCAATAATGCAATCACAAATCTGGTAGCAAATGATCTACAAACACAGCGCCCCTACCCTACAGGGGTGCATAATTACCACTACAATGTACGGATACACAGAACATATCAGATGTTGTGTAGCTATGGATTTCAGGAGAGGGTGCTACACAAGAAACTTGTTGCTAAAATTAAGGCACATAGTATTAAAGGAAATAGAGCTCCATGAAAAGAATGATGGCTAGGGAAGAGAAAGCATAGGACAAGGTAGTGAATGCTTTTTGCACTAACTGGTACAGGTAATGTTGTATTCCAAACAATTGTGCTGCAAACTCTTTTTGATTTCCATTTACATAAATGATTTGGATACAAGAGTTTTTTGATGATAACAAATTACGGAGATGATAAACACTGAGGAAGAAAACAGGAGGTTATCAGACAAGAAACAGGCAGATGTAATTCAATGCAGGGAAATGTGAAGTACTGTATGGTAAAATCAGTGAAAGGAATCATACCTTAAGTTGTACGGTTCTTAAAAGTGGAGGAAGAGGAAAACTATGGGGTGGAAATATAAATTGTTAAACAGCAGAAATGTTAAAAAGCAAACGATATTCTAGGCTTTACATACAGATTCACTGAATGTAAAAAGCAGGAAAAGGAAGACTAAATTTGTACAAACTATTGGTTAACTCAGATTGGAGAATTGGGAACATTTCTGGGCTTAAGAATTATACTAGGCCCATCACTAGAATGATACCATGAATGAGAAATTATAGTTCTGGAGAAAGGGTCCAAAAATTGGGTACATTTTCAGTGGAACAGAAGAAGTCAAACTGAATATTAAAGGTTTCTAAAAGTACAGTTTGTAGAGAGTTATTTATGAAAGATTTTTCCCACCGGTTCACAAAACTATAGCACTGTGAAATAAATTCAGGGTTATCACTAAAGAATGTAAGAAATTAGACTTCCTCCCACACAAATGTTTAT
Organism: Carcharodon carcharias; assembly: GCF_017639515.1. Lineage (NCBI taxonomy): Eukaryota > Metazoa > Chordata > Chondrichthyes > Lamniformes > Lamnidae > Carcharodon > Carcharodon carcharias. Next base: position 103,001,536 of record NC_054482.1, on the reverse strand, counting down.
TATAATATTAAAAGCTTTACCACCATAGCAACCTGCATTTAACAGCAAAACTGACCAAAGCACTTCAGAGGTATGACCAAAAAATAGATACTGAGACAAAAGAGGAGGTACTAGGAAGGGTGACTAAAAGGCTCTTAAGGAGGAGATGGAGAGGTGGAGGGGTTTAGAAATGGAGCTTCAGAGGGTGAGACCTAGGCCACTGAGGGCATAGCTGCCAGTGTGATAAAGGACAGGGGACACCCATGAAGCCAAAGTTAGAGAATTCAGAATCTGGGTAGGGTTGTAGAGCTCTTGGAGATTACAGCAACAGAGAGCAGCGAGGTCTCCATGGGATTTGAACAGGGGGATGGGGATTTTATTTGAGGCATTGTAGTATTGGAAGCAGAGGTAGGTCAGCAAGATGATGATGATGACAATTGAAACAGGGTACAGGCTGAAGAACTTTGGATAAGTTGAGGTTTACAGAGAGTATTAGAATAGTCAAAGGGATATTATGCCGGAGACTATAACATAATTTGAAAGAAAATTGGAGAACAACCTTAAAAGGAAGAATAAAAAGGGCATAGGTAAGGGCAAAGGATTGGCATTTGAGTAGGCATCTCCAGTTGAAGAACTAATGCTGGCAAAGGTACAATGTGCTGAATGGCCCCTTTCTGCAACTTCTATGATCCTATAAGTGATTGAAATTGAGAAGTCACATATGATTTTAACAGCAGGATCAAATGAAGAACTATGATCTACAATTTTCAAGTGTCTTATAGTATCATAAAAACATCATCTCAGCAGTACATTTCAGAGTGGGGCGGGATGGGAGGAACATTCCATAACAGAATTGCTCCACAATGCTCTGGTTTATTAGGTACAAATCTAACAAAATGAAAAAATGAACTTTGGAAAATCTGTTATCCTGAGGTGCTGCTCCACTGAGCCACTCCAACAATTACAAGACAAATACTCTGACCTAGAGTCCAAAGCTTCCTGCTGTATGATTAATTAGGGATTTTTGGTTAGCTGAAATAATTGGACAACCTAGATTTTTACTTGCAGCTAACTAAATTAAATATCTTATATATTTCTATATTGTCAATTAAAGATAATGTTTCGTTACTACAAAACCCAGATACTTGAAACCTCACAGGTCTCATTCTATCTTACAGTTCCAAGAATTCCTCACTTCCTTTTACATGATCTAAGCCTGGTCAACAGTGGCACTAGTACTTTATTTTGCCCCATCAGCATATACTTGATAATCTGGAGTGCAATCCCAAAGTTCTTCAGGTGTGCAGTCAAAATTCTTAGAGTCAATTATTGTTGTTGTTCTTCTATAAAACATTCCTTCTTCCTTGCAATTTATTTTTGAGGATCATACAGGCTCTATTTGTTTAAATTGGTCATTTGTAACTGGTTGAGCTCAATAGGCTAGCCAAAAAGTTATCAAGCATTAGTGGAAAACAATGATTATCGGTTTAGTATCTAGGTGATCTTATAAGCCTTCATAAGGTGCACAAATAAGGTATAGCTCTGGGAATGCTAAATATTTTGTTGAAGGCTGCTGTGCAATAAACCAGCCATTAGTACTGGAGATATATTACCATGAAAAAGAATTATCAGTGCTTTCTTGCCAAATAGTCACAAATCTAGGCAAAATTGTGGTTTTGGAACATTGCCATTCAATTGAAAAATAGATAAGACTGCAATGCAAAATGCACAGCTAAATTCCATGAAAAGTAACAATTTGTATATAATTGCTATATTGGCACTTCACACCATACACATGTGTACAATTTATATTTTTTTAAGAAATGAAATAATTGCAATTCAATTTAAATTGTTAGATCAAGCAATGTTATAACTGTACACAAGGTAATTAAAATTAATCTGTTTCTAGATTAAGAAATGAAAGATCCTTATATAAACTACAAAAAAGGGACACTCCAAGTGATTATTTCAATCTATGCATATTAGGATAACAGAAATTACATCTCTTAACTAAAGTGTTTCACTTCCTAAGAAGATCAAGTGTATCAATTTAAAATTCAAATTTCATGTGAATTCAAACTACCTAGCCGTTTTGAGAGGTTTGCTGATTACGATTATAACAGATTCCTTTTACTGGTACAGCAGGCTTGTTTTATTGCACTAATCACATGTTCTGGCGACAGGACAAACATGAGTCTGTCCTGTTAATCTTGCAGTCAAGAAAAACAATGAACCAATATTAAGGGAAGCAGCAAGAATTAAATTGCTTTTATAAGGGGCATATTTATCATTTGATTTTAAACATTCATAATGTTTCACTATCAAATAATAAATTAAACTGCTAGCGTCAGTATCAGTTTCGTGAATAAATATTAAAGAAAACACAATTCTACAACTCTTTGTTGTATTGATGCCAAGCAGAAGCAAACCTGGCAAAACCTCTTCAAAGATCCTTAGGATAGCGGCTCTCCACTACCATTGGAACAAGGAAAGTGAGGCAGCCAATATAGAAAAAAATCACAGATTTGCTGTACTTTTTAAAACGTACAAGCACCTTAAAGCTATGCGCAGTGCAGTTCCCGACAAAACAAGGCTCAGCTTCAAAAATCTATCAACATAATGGAGAATTAGTCAAGGTTTATAAAAAAAAAGCTCAAAGTTTTCCAATGAGTGGTTCATCTCTCTACATCTATGTGCTTCATATCTAAAGCATGATGGAAAACTCACTTCTTGCCTGAATGAGCACAGCCATAGCTAAAATCAAAAAGCTCAAATTTGCACAGGGCACATCAGTTTGCTTGATTGGCAAACTTTGCACTCAATTCACTCCTTCCATCATCAGCGTACTATAGCTGAAGTATTAACCACCATATGCACTGCTAAAATTCACTACTTTCTTCGACAATAACTCCCTCCCCAGTGCCCTCTGATAGCAAGGAGGAAGAGAGCTAAAATGTTTTGCAAATATGATCATCTCCAAGGTTTCCTCCCAAGTCACACGTGACTTGAACATATATTTGTCACTGGGTGAATTATCCTAGAATTCTCTGCCTAAGACCACCACAAGGACTGCCACATTTTAAATAAAAGATCCATCATGATCTACTCAGAGCATAGAAGGATGATCAATAAATGTAGCTTTTTTAATTCATTCATGCGATGTGGGCCAGCATTTATTGCCTGTCCCTAGTTGCCCTCAAGGTGGTGGTGGTGAGCTGCCTTCTTGAACCACTGCAGTCCATGTGGTGTAGGTACACAGACAGTGCTATTTGGAAGAGAGTTCCAGGATTTTGACCCAGTGATAGTGAAGGAACAGCAATATATTTCCAGGTCAGGGTGGTGAGTGACTTGAAGAGGAACTTCCAGGTGGTGGTGTTCCTATCTATCTGCTGCCCTTGTCCTTCTAAATGGTACCGATTGTGAGTTTGGAAGGTGCTGTCTAAGGAGCATTTGTGAATTCCTGCAATGTATCTTGTAGATGGTATACAGTGCTGTGACTGTGCGTTGGTAGTGGAGGGAGTGAATGTTTGTGGATGTGGTGCCAATCAAGCAGGCTGCTTTGTCCTGGATGATACCATGCTTCTTGAGTGTTGTGGGAGCTGCACTCATCCAGGCAAGTGGAGAGCATTCCATCACACTCTTGACTTGTGCCTTGTAGATGATGGACAGGCCTTGGGGAGTCAGGAGGCGAGTTACTCATCGCAGGATTCCTAGCCTCTGACCTGCTCTTGTAGCTATAGTATTTATATGGCTAGTCCAGTTCAGTTTCTGGTCAAGGGTAATTCCCAGGATGTTGATAGTGGAGGATTCAGTGATGGTAATGCCATTGAATGTCAAGGGGCGATGGTTAGATTCTCTCTTGTTGGAGATGGTCATTGCCCAGCACTTGTGTGCCACAAATGATACTTGCCAGTGTCACCCACATCTTCAGGAAGCAAACGCAAAGGAGGTGGCAGGAAAAATTGATAAAGCCACTGAAAAAGCACAAGGGATCCTTGGCACAGAGTACAAAAGGAAGAGAGTAACTCTAAAGCTTAATCAAACACTGATTAGGCCTCAGCTGAAGTACTGTGGCCAATTCTGGACACCCAATATTAGCAAGGGTGTCAAGGCTATAGGGAGGATGCAGAGGGGGTTTGCTGGAGTTTCAGGTCAAGAGAAGCCCGGGATTGTTCTCCTTAACGCGTAAAAGGTATAAGAGTTAACAGAGGCGTTCACAATCGAAGGATTTTGAAAGGAGTAAGCAGAAACTGTTTCCACTGATGAGTGAGTCAGTAACCAGAGGACACAAATTTGAGATATTTGGCAAAAGACCCAGAGGAAAAATGAGGAGAATTCTTTTTAGATATCAAATTATGATGACCTGGAATGCATGGCCTGAAAGAGTGATATTAACAGATTCAATAGCAATTTTCAAAAGGGAATTAGAAATAAACTTGAAAAGGAAAAATTTGTAGAGCTAACAGAATAAGCAGGGCACTGGGATTGACTGGACTACTGTCTCAAAGAGCAGACTTCAGCATTTCCTAAGAGAAAAGTCCCAGGAAAAATAATTATCACGATGATTCAGCTTGGTTCAGATGGTAGAATTGTCTTCCAAGTTAGCAGGTTGTGGGCGCCATCCTTTGTATAAGATATTAAGCCTGTCAAGCACTGCCTGTTCCAGTGAATGTCAAAGATCCCATTGCTCTAGTTGTGAAGAGCAGTGAGTTCTAAAATTACTCCTTCACTCAGCACCAAATAGAGAAATAAAAAGGGATTTCATACCATTGCTGTGAGCTATTGTGCATGCATATGACTGCAGCATTTGACTAGATAACAATAGTCATTGCACTTGAAAGTAATTTGTTGTATGTGAAGCACTTGGTGACATTTGAGAAAGAGGGAGATATGCTAAGACACTAATTAAATGCAACTCTTCCTTTCTGTGTATTCTAATAGATTTGGATTGAATCCCAGGGCTGAAAGGTGTTTAAAGCACTTAAAAATGCAACACATCTGACAATATAATAAAACAAACACATTCAAGGACAATTTTCTCTGTTTAGATTATATAAATTTTGTTCATAGTGTTTTTCAGGAAGCCACTATTACATCAACCACAGATGGTGCTAACCTTTGAGATAGGAATTTCTTTCAACAACCAGGCTATCAGTTAGAATCTTGCTGAATCTGTGAAAAAGCTGGCCCCTGAGTTGAATGAGAACACCAAGATATGGTTGGCATTACTCAGCAGTACTAGTGTACTTACCTGTAGCATGATGAGGGTCTTTAAGGGGTTAAAATAGGTTTATTAAAATGAAGAAATCTCCAGGAGGTAAAAAAATCTGAAACCAATGATTGAAATGGAAGTAAAACATTTAGATATTTTCTTGTTCAATTGGACAATAGGTTCAAGATTGTCTCTTCCTGCTCCAGGAAAAATACAGTAGGAGCCAATTCATTGTTGCAAACAGATCAATTTCTGGGTAACATTAAGTTTTAGAGATTTCCTGCATAATTTTCGGACCATTTATGTTTGCAGACAATAAAACAACTCAGTCAGCTGTTTAAAAGGTGAGATATTACAATCGTGGAAATCTATGCTGGACCAGGCCAGGCAGCAGACCAAAGCATCTCTTTGTTTCTCTCTCCATAGATGCTGCCTAGCCTGATGAGTATTTCCAGCATTTTCTGTCTGTCATTGAGATAATCAGAAAATCTTTCCAAAATTATGACCAATTCATAAAGCACTCAAAGGACTTGTGAATAAGTCCCTTTCTGTACATTGGTAAGGTGGATTATTGCATGTTGTCTATTAGAATTTACAGATTGGTTCAGATCAGAGTCTGAAGCTCAAATCTTTTGATGCTACATCTGCTTGGTCACCATATAGAGGACATTTCTAACAATTTTGGGCTGTGGTTCCTCCATGAGCTAAAAATATATACAAATAGGCTAACAACTGACAAGATGGAGCTCTCATAACAATATGACCAGAGAAAAACGCTTAAATATAAAACTGTGGAATAAATATGCAACTGACATTGAGGAAAATAATTGAATTGTGACCTCAAAGATGGAGGCGCCCTCTGAAGGAATTTAAAATTTTGATGATTAAAAAGGCCACAGTTGGTGTGTGTGTGTGTGTGTGTGTGTGTGTGTGTGTGTGTGTGTGTGTGTGTGTGTGTGTGTGTGTGTGTGTGTATAAGTAACGCCTCCACTGGACTGCCAGCGCCCATAGCTGTGGCCCGACTGCTATAGTGGATGGGTCCTACCAGCACCGCCCCCAAACCGGCATGCTTTAATAGGCAGTTGCAGCTAAAGCCTGGAAGCAGCTTTGAGACAAGTGAGAGAGAAACCTGCCAGGAACTGCAGACCAATAGCAGAGGATTATCAGATGCCAAATGCATTTTCTGATTTTGGAGTCACTGAGCAAGAAATCAGTGCAACCGATGCCGGAGATGTGGTGGTCACCATAACCTACTGTGTAAGGAGAGTTGGAGCGTTGCCTAGCTGGATGCTGGTTGCAGGACCCCAAGAAATGTCACACTTCGGAGGATAGCAGGAACCCACTGAAGAGAATCAAAGAGAATTCCTGAGAGCTTTGGCACAACTTGGTTTAGTCCTAGAAGTGAAGGAACCCTCAAGACCCTGTAAAGTAAGGCCACCTCCATACCATGGCTGTGTTTTGCCCTGAGTGGATGACTCATTTTCAGTTGGCTTCTGTTAAGCGGCCGTAATAGGCTGCTCAGGGGGCCTGGTGGGTCGCCACCACTCACACGCACCCCCCACGAACCTCTTGAAACAAAAGTAGCCTGGGGATGGGACCAAAGGAGACTGGCACGCCAGTCGGTGAAGGGAAAGTTTAGGCCCATGCATCTCCAGTTCTTCCTCCGCAGATGTCTGAAATTTTGGCCCATGATTTCTGCATTGTTAGTGCAGATAATGCAAGTTCAAATTGATCTTATCCATAAAGCAGATGCAGGAAGCTGCAAGAAAGAACTCTATTTTTCAATTAAATATGTTTCTTTGAAAAATGTAGGAAATTAATGAAAACCTAAAATAAAAATATTTTCATTCAACTATGTAAAACTATAGTTATTGCCAAAGTCTCAAAATTAATTCTGACTATTGTTATGAAAATGTCTAATCTCATGAATGTTTTAGGAATAAAACCTTTAGTTTGGGGAGAATGTTTTTAAATGTACGATAATGGAAGTGCTTGGCTTGGGAGGCTGGCAAACAGATCTAATGTGATTGCAATTCAAAGGGTGGCCTGTGTTTATTTAGTAAGATCAGAGTCAGAAGTAGGAAAACATTAAACAATGGATGGTCCCTTTCTGAGTTTCTTGGTGATGAAATGCCTGCAGTTGTCTTCATAAATGGTTTAAATTATTCATATGGTTTCCCAGAACAAAGGGAAGGTTTGGGAATTGGAGTTACTGGTTTGAATCACTCTCTGGGACATCCTAGGTGTGCCGTGGGGATAGATTGCAAGAAGGTAATTTTTTTGGTTGGGCTTTATCCATGTGATTTCTCCCAGAAATAGGCAGTTGTAGTTGAAGCCTGGAAGCAGCTTTGAGACAAGTGAGAGAGAAACCTGCCAGGTACTGCAGACCAATAGCAGAGGGTTATCAGACGCCAAATGCATTTTCTGATTTTGGAGTCACTGAGCAAGAAATCAGTGCAACCGATGCTGGAGATGTGGTGGTCACAATAATCTACTGTGTAAGGAGAGTTGGAGCGTTGCCTAGCTGGATGCTGGTTGCAGGACCCCAAGAAATGTCACACTTCGGAGGATAGCAGGAACCCACTGAAGAGAATCAAAGTGAATTCCTGAGAGCTTTGGCACAATTTGGTTTAGTCCTAGAAGTGAAGGAACCCTCAAGACTCTGTAAAGTACAAAGGAACTCTTGGGCGGAAATAAAAATAGAGTGGGAAGTGGTCTGTGGAGATTTAGATGTTTAAACATAAATTAGTAGTACTTGCTTTGTTTAACTCTTGTATAGTAAAAGATTTTGTTTAAAAACATGAAACCTTGTAGAGTAATTATTTCAGTTAATAACTGGGAGTTCAAATTTATTTTAAAAAATTACTGGCTTCCCTCAAGATCATAACACAATGTTAAAACTGTTGAGTTTCTTTACTGACTTATCACAGTCATTCATATTAAATAATGACCCCTCTAGAACAACAAACAAAACAGAAATCGCATCGGATGAAATTGCATTGGATGAAATTGCATGCATTTTTCAATACTTAAACTAATTTTATATTTGTAGCAAGTTAGTGTTTTAATTTTTTGCTTTAAACAAAAGCACCTGCAAAATCCATGCCTGTTTTCAATACCTTTTAAACTAATTTTATGTTTACAGCAAGTGTTTTAATTTTTGCATCATACAAAGGCACCTCCAAAATTCATGCTCATCTCTCCTGTAATCCCATGTTTCCCATAATCTCATGTGCATTCCACAGCACCAAAATCACAAATAATATTCTCCGTCATCATAAAAAGGAGACAGAAGGTAATATATCTAAGTTTGCTGACAGTACAAAGCTAAGTGGGAATACAAGCTGTGAGGAAGACACAAAGAGGCAGCAAAGAAATATAGACAGGTTAAGTGAATGGACAACAAGTTGGCAGGTGGAGTATAATGTGGGGTAAAGTGAAGCCTTTGGGCACAAGAATAGAAAAGCAAATTTTTTTTTTTACAGGCATGAAATGTGCAGATGTTGGTTTTCGGAGAGACTTCAGTATATTCACAGAAGGAACACAAAAAGTTGGCACACAGGTACAGCAAAAAAAAGAAACAATATAGTGTGTTGACCTTTATTGCAAGCCAATTGGAATACAAGAATAAAGAAGTCTTGCTACAATTGCACGGAGTTCTGGTGAAACCACACCTGGAATACTGTGTGTAATTTTGGTCTCCATATTTTAAGAGGATAAATTTGCATTTTGCAATTTCACTAGAGAGTTATCCTATAATGAGGCAGAGTAAATTGAGTCTCTCTGGAGTTTAGAAGAATGAGAGGTGATCTCATTGAAACATTCAAGATTATGAAGGTGCTTGAGAAGGTAGATGCATTGTTTCACTAATCTGGGGATCTAGAACAAAGGGGCACAGTTTCAGGATAAGGAGTCAATCATTTAGGAATAAGATGAGGAGAAATTTCTTCATCAAAGGGTTGTGAATCTTTGGAATTGTCTACCCAGAAAGTTGTAGATGTGTCATCGTTTAAAACATTTATGGCTGAGATAGATTTTTGTTCTCTCAGGGAACCAAGGGATATGTGGAACAGGCAGGAAAGCGGGATTGAAGCCCAAGATATGAACAAAGATTTCAATTAAGTCGACTCTTACTCTTCTAAATTCCAGTGGATGCAAGCCTAAATTGTCCAGCCTTTCCTCATAAGATAACCCACCCATTCCTAGAATTAGTCTAGTAAACCTTCTCCGAACTGCTTCTAACACATTTACATCTTTCTTTAAATAAGGAGACCAGTATTGTACACCGTACTCCAGGTGTGGTCTCACAATGCCCTGTACAACTGAAGCATAACCTCCCTATTTTTGTGATCAATTCCCCTCACAATAAATGATAACATTCTATCAGCTTTCTGAATAACCTGCTGTACCTGCATACCTGTGGTTCATGCACTAGGACACCCAGATCCCTCTGAATCTGAGCTCCTCAGTCTCACACCATTTAGATAATAAGCTTTTTTATTCTTCCTGCCAAAATGAATGATTTCACATTTGTCCACATTATACTCCATTTGTCAGATCTTTGACCTCTCACTTAAATGTCACTTTGCAGCCTCCTTATATCCTATTCACAAATTTACTTCCCTACCTACCTTTGTCTTGCCAGCAAATTTAGCTACCATTCCTTCGGTCCCTTCATCGAAGTCACTTATATAAATTGTAAAAAGTTGAGGACCCAACACTGACCCCTGTGGCACACCACTCGTCACATCCTGCCAACCAGAAAAGGACTCATTTTGTATTGAATGGCAGAGCAGTCTTGATGGGCCATATGGTCTTCCCCAGCTCCTAATTCTTATGCTATGGTCTTAATCCAGACATTCAATTCAACCCCAAACTGAGCTTCTGACTTCATATTCTCGTCATCACTGATTGCCTACTTCTACAATATACACAAGCCTTCCAACCCTGACTTTAGCCCACCTGCTGCTGAAATTCTCACCTGTGCCTGTGTCATGTCCAGACTTGACTAATCACATGCTATCCTGTCTGGTCTCCCCTCCTCGGCTATCCATAAATTCCAGCTTATCCATCAAACGCTGCTACATGGATAGTAACCTGTGCTAGATGTTGTTCAGTGATCACCCCTCTCCTTGCTGATTTACATGGGTTCTTGGTACCGCAATATCTCAATTTAAAAGCAAAATACTGCAGATGGAAATCTGCAAGAAAATCGGAAAATATTGGAACTGCTCAGTAGGTCAGGCAGCATCTGCGGAGAGAAACAAGAGTTAATGTTTCAGATTGATGACCTTTCATCAGTTCTGAAAAAAGTTCATTGACCTGGAATATTAACTGTTTCTCCTCACACCTGCTGAATATTTCCAGAATTTTCTGTTTTTATCTCAAAGGCACCGTTTTCTGTAAGACAAGGAAATCAGCTGTTTTTGTCAGCTCAGTTTTATACGTATCCACTTTATCAGTCATACTCAAAATTGGGATGTCAATTTTTGAAACAGGATAGCTCAGAGTAGTTATCAAGATAGTGTTCTGGCAGAGAATCTTATACCGCAAGAGCAAACTATACTTTCAACCAGTGCAGTTAACACTGAATTGCACTTAGCCCAGCACTTTTTTTTCACCCTTCCCACTAATGCATGAATGTCCTGGTAATCGAGACGGGAATTAGTCTAGTAAACCTTCTCCGAACTGCTTCTAACACATTTACATCTTTCTTTAAATAAGGAGATCAGTACTGTACACCATACTCCAGCAGCAAAGCATGCGACATGAATGCTGCCTCTGACAACCACTTCAGTATGATGCAACAGCTTTTCTAAGCCATTAAGTACGACCTGTTAAAGGATCAAAACCAGCAGTAATGGTACTTACAGTAAATGTTTGCAAAGTTCAAATTGGTCTGAATTAAAATATTTTAATCATATTAAGCACTCGACATGAATTAATTAGACTTTTCTACTTTTCCAGTTTTTTAAAATATTCTCATTTTATTCTTGGGCTGAACCTCAAATCTGGGGTCTTGATATGCTTTTCTGAATCTTCCCTTAAATGCTTAGCTTTTTCCCTGCTTAATTGCAATTCAACAGAAATTCAGTAACATGAACTTCTGAAACCATTAAAACACACTATTAATTTATGAGACTGTAGTGAAGGGCAATAGAAAAATTAGAAAAATGTTATCATTAATTTCCTGCTTTCATGAGTTACACTTGCTAAAAGCTACAAAAGGAATTGTAACTACACTGTGAGCCCTTCAGTTAGAGAGCTTGCTTTTTTAGCAATGACAAATGTTTTATGGACAGTTAAGTCATTCAAATTTCTCTGTAACAATGTTAAGATACAATTGTAAATGACTCTAAAATCTAGACTTTAGACATTTTATCATTTTTCAAAGTAATTAACTAAAACAGTAAATACTTACTCCTTACACTCCTCATCCATGTCTGCGTCATTCAAGGCCATGATGCGTCTCCTTGCAATTGGAGGCAAGGGGGTACAAACACACTGATTTTGTATCCTGTTAAAAAAATTACAAAAATGTTTAACATTTCTACAATTGTTAATATATAAAAAGGACAATAGTTCAAATGAAAATTTCATTATAGGTTTTCTAAGCTCGACCAAACCAAAACTATATTGTTCGTATTGTTACAGATTTAAGACAATGATCTTTTTAAAATAAACATGGGCTGCTACAAAGCAGAATACAAAGATCGCCAATAATGCACATACAATCAAACTTCATACATGTGGAAATCTGTATTTGCAAGTACCTTTTCTAGCTTCACTGCTTAAGACAGACAGCAATTTGTTCAAAAATGTAGGTGTCAATGATATTCAAACAGTATGGTATTATGAGCAGGAATCAATAAAATGTCTGAATTTTCAGCATCTTTATTTCACATCAATGCATTAATTATTTTGTAACTGTCATGGCTGACTAACTGATTGATATTCAAAACAGCCTTTGTTTGAAACTTACCTTTTAACATTTAAACCCATTTATCCTCAGTGGTTCTTGGCCTCACAGTGGCAAAGTGTGCTATTGCAAGAGAATTTATCCATAACTGGTAGCCTCCAATCTCAACTCTCAGAGCACATTCCCATTAACTAACATGGAATAGTGCTGATGGTGGCTGCAAAGAAGTTAAGGGTACTTCCCTTAATGCCACTTCCAAATGACAGACTGGTAGATTGCACTCTTGACCTACTAGGGGTTGCCATTTGATGTTGCAATCAGTTCAGGCAACTTTGTTTTTTTCCTCACTTACTATCCTGACTAAACAAGTGCCATTGCAGGAAAGCTACCAAGATGGAATTAATGTAACTCCCAATGTGAGACAAGTGCTTTCATTTGAAGAAATCACTGCTTTTGCAGTGTTGCCTTTTGATGTGAAAGGGAAACTGCATGAAGGATGCACTTTCCAAAGTAAATAACCCTTTGTTAATAAAAAGATTAATGTCAGAAGCACAATCTTATATGCTGCCATTTAACAGAGCTGATTGTCAACCTGATTTTAGCCATAAGCAAATGCTTCATATGCCCTTATAACAGATAGAAACACCAAATAAAATGTCAGCATCAATCCTTAGATTCTTAAGCATTTTCCATAACTCCAGATCATTCTGAGACTCAGTGACGACTTTGAAAGCTCAGATAAGCCCTCATTTCATTGTTCTGAAACAAAGCTCCAAAGAGTGTCATGCATCAAGACATTATAGCTCTGATTTCTCAGTTAGCGAAGAGATCTAACTGAACTAATACTTGAGCTACCTCACTTTGGATTGAATTCTGTGACCAGCTTTGCACAAAACAAACAGTTAAATATTCTACTCTGAATTATAAGCAAACTTTGCTAAGTAACAGACTTCCAATGTTAAGTTGCATCTGCCGGAAAAAAAACAAAGTTGCCTGAACTGACTGCAACCACAAATGGCACCTCCTAATAGGTCAAGTGCAATCTGCCAGCCTGACATTTGGATGTGGAAATGTGCAAGATGAAACAGAACAACGAAAGGGGAAAAACTGAAATAATCTTTTACTGAAAAAAACAGTTTGGGATTTAGCAAATAAGGGTGAAATGTACATTTAATAAATGGCCTTGTAGTATAACAATTATAGTGGCGATTAATTGCAGTGTATATAAGAGCTTAAGACATAGAAGCAGGAGTAGCCCTCAAGCCTGGTCCACCATTCAATAAGATCATGGCTGATTTGATCTTGACCTCAACTCCACTTTCTTGTCTGGTCCCAATAACCCTTGACGCCCCTACATTTCAAAAATATGTATATTTCAGCCTTGAATATGACTCAACTCCCACAGCTCTCTGGAGTACAGAATTCCAAAGGTTCATGACCCTCAGAGAAGAAATTCTTCCACACCTTCATCTTAAGTGGAAGACCCTTTTTCTAAAACTATATCTCCTAGTTTTGGATTTCCCCACGTAGGGAAACATGCTCTCAATGTCTACCACATCAAGCCCCCTCATCACCTCTCATTCTCCAATGAGAAAAGGCCCAAAATGTTCAAACATTTCCTCATAAAACAATCCCTTTATCCCAGGAATCAGCTTAGTGAAAGTTCTCTGAACTACTTCCAATGCAAGTATGTCCCTCCTTAAGATGATCAAAACTGTACACTGTACTCCAGGTGTGGTCTCACCAATACGCTATACAGTTCTAGCAAGGCTTCCCTACTTTTATACTCCATTCCCCTTGTAATAAAGGTCAACACTCCATTTGCCTTCCCAATTGATTGCTGTTAATGCATGCTGACTTTGTTATTCATTAACAAGGACTTCCAAATTAGGGGAGATGGTGATGTAGTGGTAATGTCATTCGGCCAGTAATCCAGAAATCTAGGCTAATATCCAGGGTGCACGGGTTCAAATTCTGACACCAGCAACTAGTGGATTTTAAATTAAATAAATAAAATCTGGAATTGAAAGCTAGTCTCAGTAATAGTGACCATGATAACTATCAGCGATTGTCATAAAAGCCCATCTGGTTCACTAATGGCCTTTAGGGAAGGAAATCTGCCATCCTTACCTGGTCTGGCCTACATGTGACTCCAGACCCACAGCAATGTGGCTGACTCTTAACTGCCCTCAGAAATGGCCTAGCAAGCCCTTCAGTTCACAGGCAGTTAGGGATGGGCAACAAATGACACCCACAAACCATGAATGAATAAAGAAAGAAAAAACCCTGTCCACCGCAATATTCTTTAGTCTCTCACCATTTAAATAACATTCTGCTTTTCTATTCTTCCTACCAAAGTGGATAGCCTCACATTTTCCCACATTATATTCCATCTGCCAATTTTTTTCTCATCTAAACATCTCCATATGTCTTTGCCGACTCCACGGCTTCCTCACAACTTACTTTCACACTTATCTTTATGGGCATTTATCTTGTGCAGTAACCTGTTATGTAGCACCTTATCAAATGCCTTTTAGAAATCCAAATATACTACATCCACTGGTTCCCCTTTAACCATCCTGCTCATTGCATCCTCAAAGAACACTAATAATTCTGTCAAATTTGATTTCCCTCTCACAAAACCATGTCAACTCTGCTTGATTGTATTATGATTTTCTAAAAGTCTTGCTAATACCTTCTTGATAATGGATTCTAGCATTTGCCCAATGACAGATGATAGGCTAGCTGACCTATAGCTTCCTACTTTCTTTCTCCCTCCTTTCTTGAACAGCGGAGTTGGATTTACAATTTTACAATCACTGCGGATATTTCCAGAATATAGGGAATTTTGGAAAATTACACCCAACGAATTCACTGTCTCTGCAGCCAAATTCTTTAAAAAACCCTAGAATGCAATTCATCAGGCCCAGGGAACTTGTCAATCATTAGTCCCATAAGTTTGCCCAGTAGTTTTTATCTAATTATAGTGATGAGCCCCTCCTCCATTTTCACTCTGATTTTCCTATTATTATTGGGATACTTTTAGTTCTTTTACTAGGAAGACAGATTGAATATTATCTAGACTGAATATTTTCTAAGTCTCTGCCATTTTGTAGTCTCTCTTTTGTAATATACATCTTTGTTGAGAACTATGAAATATCTCCTTAAATGTCTACCACTACTTATCTACCATGTCACCTTTTATTCTAATTTTCCTTTAATAAACAAACAATGAAGACTGAGTTGAAGTTTAAGACATTAGTTCAGACCCAAGTTTCTCCCACTCAAACTGATTACAAAATTCTATCATGTTATGATCATTCTTCCCTAGAGGATCCTTTACTACAAGATCATAATTTAACCGTTACACATTACCATTACCACATCTAAACTAGCCTGTTGCCTGGTTGGCTCTGTGATGTATCGTTCCAAGGAAATGCCCTGAATATACTCTATGAACTCAGCCTCAAGGCTATTTTGTCAATTAGATTTGACCAATCTAAACAAAGATTAAAATCACTGAATTATTGCAGTACCTTCTTTACAAGCCCCCATTTTTTCTTGATTGTCCTACAATCTAGCTACTGTTAAAGGATCTAAAGACCACTCCAGCAAGCAAATTCTTTCCCTTGCTATTTCTCATCTCCACCTAAACGGATTCTACATCTTGATCTTCCAAGCCAAGATAATTTCTCACTGCTGTACTGATCCCCTCTTTAATATTAAACCGGGCTACTCCAACCTTCTGCTCATCACTCTGAACTGTCAAGCATTTCAGAATAATCAGTTTATAGCCTTGGTCACCTTGCAACCACATCTCTCTGTAATAGCTACCTATTTATTTCTATTTATGCCATCAATTAAACTATCTTGTTACAAATGTTGTGTATATTCAGGTTAAGAGTCTTTAATTTTGTCTTTTTTTAAACCAGTTCTTTTTACACTGACTATTTGCTGGTGCACTCATGTTTTTATGCTCTGTCATTCCCTGTATCGCTACACTACATTATTCTCTTGCCCTTTCTCCTTAACTTTCAAAATCTCAATTCAGTTGAACCCTTCCCCTCCCACTATTTAAAGTCCTATCGACAGCCCTAGTTATTCGATTTGTAGGGAATGGTGCCAGCATCGGATCAAGTGAAGCCTACCCCAACCAAACAGCTCCCTCTTTCCCCAGTGCTAGCGCCAGTGTTCCATGCATCAAAATGCATTTCTCCCAGACCAATCTGTGAGTCATGCATTCAACCTTCTGACCTTATTGACCCTATATCAATTTGCTCATGGGTTTGGTAGCAATCCAGAGATTACCACACCTGTGATTCTGCTTTTTAATTTAGTTCCCAACTGCTCATACACACAGAACCTCTTTCTTAGTGCTACCTATGTCATTGATACGTACATGGATCACAATAACTGGATCCTTCCCCTCCTACTCCAAGAAAATGTCCTTAATCCTGATACTGGACTGGCAATACAGCCTTCAGGACTCTCGCTCTTGGCTGCAGAGAACAGTATTTACCCCCACTAACTATATTGTCCTTTCTGTTATTACATTCCTTTTTACTGCCCCAAATTGAATTTCCTCCACCCCTCCAATACCAGAGTGCTATAATTAGTTTGCTCATCTTCCCAGCAGTTCCTGCTGTCATGCATATAGAACCTATACATGTTGGACAAGTGCAAGGGCTAGGCTTCCTCCAATGCTTCCTTCTGGATCCTCATACCTGCCTCACTTGGAATTATATCCTTCTGTCCCTGACCACAAACCAAATCTGAAGTATTTAATCCAAGGGTTATGGTGGCCTCCTGGAACAGTGTCCAGGTAACTTTGCTCTCCCTAGTGCACCTCAGTGTCAGAAGCTCAGATTCCAGCTCATCAACTCTTGAGTCAAAGATCCTCGAGCTGCAGTCACAACACTCTGTGCCATTGTCATGGATCAAACTGGTGTCCACCAGCCCTACAATGCTGCAGCTACAACACATCACCTGTCCTGCCACCTCTATGGCATTGTATTTAACTAATTAGGTTTTCAAGTTTTAAAATGTTACTCAGTTGTCTATTTCCAATTTTTAAATCTAGGTAATAACCTTGTTTAATTTATTAAGTTTAATTACATGCTTTAGGTATTTGCTATAACTTAGCCCACAGTATTAATGTAACCCTACCTTGCACTCTGATAATATCTGCTCTCAGGTGAAGCTGCTCTATGCTAATACTCTTTATTGACTACTGATTTACTTACCCTGTTTGAAATCTTTCATTTTCCAGCCCTTAGTTTAAACCAATGTCTTAGTTTAGAGGGAAGGGAAAAAAAAAGGAAAATAGAGAAATACTCACCAACCATTTACTTACCAGCTTTCCTCCAATGTCACGCTTGGATTTTTTTTTTTTAAAACACTTCATTCGAACACGGTCCATTCCTCATTCTTCCTGGTCTCAGGCCTCTCCTGCCACTGCTCCTTATTTTCATTCCAGTCTTGCTCAGCTCTCACTCTTCCTGGATGTTTTGTCCAATTTTGTCTTCTCTCTTGATGATGTTGACTGGCACATAGGCACCATTCAACATTCGCCCTGGTAGCAATTATTCACATGAAAGTCTCAACAGTGAATACTGGCAAGATATTCAACTATGGGAGTCAACACAGCTGCACCCCATACTATCCTCAAGTGACACCCCAAGTATTCTGAATTTACAGCAGGAATCAGTGGCTAGCAATCAGAAGCAGGCTCTCTGGCTGAATTTCCTCTCCCTAATCTAGAGGTGTTGAAGCCAATTTCAGTAGCCCTACAGCCAACTCCAATTGAGATCAGTTAACTCAGCAAAAGATGGAGGATCAACCATTGGAACTTCTTGGCTCAGATGGATAAAGTTGCTGAGGCACTGGGTGAGCCCTGTGGCAAAGATATTTAAACTGTCTCTTATTAAAATGACGTTCATTAGCCTACTAAATTCAGCATCATGTGAATTGCAGAGGGACAAAGAGTGTTGGATTTCATTCAGAGACCAGTTGCTTTCATTTGAGAGTCCTTTCCTAGCCATGGATTGTTGACCTTGAGATTTAGCACCAATGCAAACTAGCAGGACATAAGGAAGATTGAAGGTTAAAAAAATGAACAGATATTGAGGGGGAAGAAAGGTCGATGGAGTTATAATTCCTTTCCTTAAATAACTGTAGAGTTGTTTCATTAAACAAAAGAAATCTGGACTGGTTGGAGAGCATCACAGACAAATACAGAATAAGAGAAAATAAAAAAAGGACAGAACCAACATGGAGAAAAAGACAACAGCAGTGAAATGTTGTGAAGAAACGGATGCTCAGAATGCCAGGAAGTGAAGGGATGTATAATGAAATCAGCCTCACAACAAGTTTTAAGCATCCTGATTTGAAGCACATCGATCTCCAGAAACCCAGGCAGTAGCAGCACCATCTAGTGGTCATCTTTTCCTCTTGCTTTTGGTACCCAGTTACAATTTACATCACTAGATGTCACTATTATTAACAGTAAATTCACAAAAACATGTTAATTTTCTGCTGCAAGTATCACATAGTTATTTCACAGCAAACAAATTGTAAATATTGTGGCCACAACTTCTGTTGTTTCAATGACAATTATTTTAAAACACATTTTCATAAACTTGCCAGATTTATTCAGTTTTGTGCCAACTGTGAACTGTAATGGTGTTTTGGTCTTCATCTGTTGGGAATTGGGTATGGGCTGCCCAAACACATTTCATTTAGAACCCTTAGAGAGACTTTAGTCCCATCTGTCTCAGATCAGTATTCCAACTCACACCACCACAGAATCATTTGAATTTGCCAATTTTAAAAATAAACAAATTACATTTTTAAACCCCCATAACTGTAAACACATAAATCGCTTACTTTTTGTGTACAAACCATACAATGAAACAAAAACTCATTTTCTAGCTCATAAACAAACTGGGAGCTTGTTAACTGTGATTTATATTAAATCAGGCAAGACCCAGCTTGTCAATTGTGATGAAATGCTGCCATCCACAGGCTGGTGTTTTCACTTAAGTTTATTTCCTCATTTTATGCCTTTAAATAAAGTACATATTGATTCAAAGCAAACAAAAACAATAGCAGGCAAAATGCGAATTCTTTAATTTTAGGAACATAAGTTCAATAACGGCAGAACTCACCAATCTTCAAACTGTTTATTTCCATCAATACCCACTTCACAGGTCATTGTATCATGGTGAATGCCAAATTCCATTTTTATCATGGGATTCTGGGATTTTTAACCACTATTTGGAGTTGCATTCTATTTATAAATTACATGGGTGGAATTTTACGCTGGCAGGGTTTTACCGTCCCGCCGAAGTCAATGGACTTTTGAGCGGCTCACCACATTTTACTGCCCCACCCCCACCACAACAGGGCCATTAAATTCTGCCCATTATTTCTCCACAGTAAACAATTTTCAACTATGATAGGAAACAGAGTCATAGGGCCTGAACTTCCTCGGAATGGTGTTGGATAGCCACTCTGCGCCCAATTTCTTATCTGAATTTTTTTTCCCCAGCCTGTTTAGCCCGACCTTCCAGTTCAGGCCAGGCAAGATCTGGGCAGTACAGCGTACTCCCGGGCCTAGCGTCAAAGTGCAACTGAGTCGAAGGGAATGAGACCGCACTCCTTTTTTTAAAAAAACAGCCCTAGCTGTAGGTTTTAGAAGGTCTAAAGGTCCTTGATAGGCCAGAGGGAAGGTAAGTGTCTAAGGTAAGTGGATAGGAATTGGGGGGTGGAGGTAATTGGAGGTTTGGGTGGTCGGACGTCAGGTCTCGGGGGTGGGGTAAGAGAGAGAGAATGTGCCCCTGTAGGGGGCATGGAGGGGTAGTCAGGGGTTGGGGGAGATCCCAGGGGAGCCAGGGGATAAGGGGAGTCCCCTGGGGTGGGTCAAGGTCAATCTGGGTCTGTACAATAGTTACCCAGAAGTTAGAAGTAATTTTCATCCTAACTTTTTCTGGGTAGCTATTGATGTAACCTAGCTGGTCCAGTGCAGTTGCCCAGGGGAAGTTTGCACTTCTGGGCTACTGCCATGCAAACCTTACCTGGGAACTTCTGAAAGGGATTTCAGCGTATCTTTGGGGTACCACCCCCTCCCCCATAACGACGGATGCTGGAGAGCTCGGAAGTTACAATCCATGGAGTCATTACAGCATTCGATCCACTGAGTCCATACCAGCTCTCTGTAGAGCAATCCAGTCAGTTACATTCTCCTGTTCTATCCCTATGGCCTTGCAGGTTTGTTTCCCTCAAGTTTCCATCCAAATTCCTTTTGAAATCATTCATTGTTACCACTTCCATTACCATCACAGGCAGCAAGGTCCAGGTCATTGCCACTTGCTGTGTAAAAAAATTCATCACATCCGTCCCTGCATTTCTTGCCCCAAACTTTAAATCTGTGTCCCGTAGTTCTTGTACCATCATTAATGGGACCATTTTCTTGGTCTACCTTATCTAACCCTGTCAGAATTTTGTATGCCTCTATCAAATTTTCCCTCAATTTCCTTTGTTCCAAGGAGAACAAACTCAGCTTCTCCAAACTAACTTTGTAGCTGAAATCTTTCATCCCAGGAACCATTCTGGTAAATCTCTTCTGCACCCTTCCATAGACCCGCGCATCCTTCCATAAGTGTGGTGGCCAGAGCTGTATGCAATACTCCAGTTATGGCCTAACCAGAGCTTTATAAAGGCTCAGAATAACTTCCCTCCTTTTGTACTCAATAGCTCTATTTATGTAGCTTAAGATCCCATATCCTTTTGTAACTGCTCACTCAAAATGCCCAACCACCTTCAAAGATCTGTGCACATGCAACCCCAGGTCCCTTTGTTCCTGCATACTCTTTAGAACTGTGCCATTAATTCTATATTGCCTTACCCTATCCTTTCTGCCAAAATGCATTGGTTCACACTTCTCTGTATTAAATTTCATTTGCCACTTGCTGCCCAGACTTCTAGCCTATGTCTTTTTGATGTAGATTGGTATCATCCTCACTGTGTGTCACACCTCCCAGTTGGAAAAAAAAAGTGGATTCAGCTAGCACTGAGCCTTGAGGAACACCACTGTCTACCATCCTCAAATCTGAAAAACATGGCTGCCAATGGTGGAGTGACAGCAACTAGGGATGCACAAGAGATGGAAATTGGAGGAACACAAGGATGTAGAGCTGGAAGAGATTACAGAGATAAAAGGGGCTGAATATGAGTATGGACATGAGGGAAGTTTTGCACAAGTTCAAACTTATGGAGGGTACAAGACAGGAGGTCAGCCAGGAGAACATTGGAATAATCCAGTATCAAAGTAACAAAGACATGACTGAGGCTTTCAGCAGCTGATGAGGTGACAGAACAGGAAATCTGAAACTAATCCATTGCAGAAAGTCTTAACACTAACCTGACAGAACAGTTTTTTAATCCCCTTTTTTCTAGACTCATTTTTATTTTTCATCCACTTTGTTTTTATTTATGGTTTTATCCTCCTTTCTGTCCCATTTTCTATCCCTTTTTCGTTGGGGCTAAAGGATCCGGGTTGCACGCTTGTTTTGGGGTAACCGAGTTGGTACAGAGAGAGAGAACATCAGTACATTGTTGTTAGGATAAACACATGCTGTTTATTTACAAACAAAACTCAGCAGCTACACTTGTGTGCTCACAACTCAAAACTCTGCCTTCACTCTTCAGTGTCTAACTCGAGACACTCTCTGAGATAGCTGTGCTACTCTGCTATCGGGTATTAATATCATGTGATCTTACATTACAACACTTGTCTTAAAGGTATATTACACATCAGATTACTACAAAAGGATTAAGTGGGAACACAATCTAGAAATCCTAAAAGTTGAAAGGTACTGTTGGTATAAACACAAGCAGGATATCTGACTTCTGTGTGCACAAGAAGACGGATTTAAAATGAATCAAATTAAGTGAGATTAAAATAAACTATTTTTCTTTGCAGAGTACAGTTACATGAAACCGATTTACAGTACAAGTAGTCGTGGTGGAAGTACTAACTTCTTCAAAATAGATAAATATCACATTTTTGGACAGGTTACAAAGATAGGTATCGACTCAGGTGGTGAAATACTGCTAGGGGACCACTATTCCTGTCTTGTTCAGACAAGCTGGAAAAACATATGTAAAGGCAGCAGACCAGTGTGGAACAGTAGAGATGCAAATATAAATCAAAATTTTGGAGTTTAATATTAGGTGATCAGGAATTATATTTGGAGAATCTTTCCTCAAAAGATTATGTGGTTGGGATAGAGTCCGTGATAAGATGGGTTGTGCATCATCTGTATTAGAGACTTTGATAAGTTCTTATTTCTTATTCCATATTTAATACTTCAACGTGAAGTTTGCTTCTGTCCAAAAACAAATGAGGCCTTAGAAAATCTACTGTTCAGTGTTTCCACAAATAGAATAGCAAGGGACTTTATTCTTGATATGTAGAATAATCTGGTTACTTTAAAGTAGACAAATAACATTTTTTGCAGCTGTTGTTTCAGCTTGACAAATTCTTTGTTTTTGTTCTTACCATCTTCTTTTGGTTGGAAGAATTGACTACTGAAATGATTAACTTCTTTAGCTGCTCTACTTTAGGCTTAATTGTTTTGCATCCAGAAGTATGAGGTGGATTTGCTCTTCAAATTGCCCCATAGAGCTACAAATTCCATTATTGGATGCATGGACTTTGAAGAACATTGAAATTGCTGCCCACTCCCCCCAAAACAAAGGGCAGAGAATACCTACTTTTCCAGGAATTGAAAAGGAATGTTCTACCCACGTGTATTCAAACAGAATGCTGCTCATGTTGTTTAATTTGACTATACTATTATGATCTATTAAATATGCAGAAGGAATTTGCTTTTTAGTCGACTATCAGAAGGCAAATCTTTTCCACTTAGCCACCACCTTTTTCTGTAGATTTTCTCATCACAATGGTTTTAACCAATGAAGGAAGATGCAATGCCTGCAGCATTTTCTGCCAATAGCCCAGTTCAGCGCCAGGAAACAGAAAAACAGAATATTACAGCACACAAGTAGGTCATTTGGTCTATCATAATTGCTACTATGGTTTTTTTTTTTGCAAAACCATGTTAATCTGAAAGCATAACAGAATGGAAAATGATCAAAACCATAAATTAACAAATCTAAAATGGCAGAAATGCACCAATAGACTGGAATTGGGGTGGAAGAAAGACTGCTCAATCTTTATCATAAGTAAGGCTGAAGTGGAATGACAGAAACAGAAATGCCAAATTTATTCTCCCCTCTCAGTATATAATTTTAATACTATGAATACTATGTGTTTCACCCTCCACAAATGCAGTAATGTCACCCCATAAAGATTTGATAAAAATCCAGCATAATTTTGCTGCACAATCATAATGATTAGAATTAATGCAAGAGTAAATAATTACAGTCCAGGAATGGACTCTCGTGGAATATGTCTTTTAATTAGTGGCCATTAAAACACATAATTCTTCTGATGCAAGTTAATTAGCTGACATTGACCACGTTATTCAAATTGGTTTCAGCTGTTAAAAATATGCAAATACAAAAAAAATCCTCCATTAAACATGCTAACAATATTGGCAGTTTTGCTTAGCATTTGCTGTTTCTTAAAAATCACAATTTGATCTCCATAAATCTAAACACATCAGCATGTTAACTCATTCTTCAGGATCACTCAATTCCCATCTATAGGTCACTACTGAAAGCCAAATCATATTAGTCATTCTAGCTAGTAGTTCTTTTGGGGGAAATGAGAAAGAGATGATGATTATCAGTTCTTAGTAGTTTCTGATCCAGCACAAAAGTGAAAGTAAGCATCTCCAACCACAGGGATCACTGGAAACCCAAGCAGCAAACGTGGCCAGATTTGCTCTATTCTCTGGCAGTCAAAGTAATTTTTTTAAAATTCATCTATGAAATGGGAGAGTCGCTGCCAAGGCCAGCATTTATTGCCCATCCCCAACTGCCCTCAAAAAGTAGTGGTAAGCCACCTTCTTGAACCCCTGCAGTCCATCTGGTGTAGATACACTCACAATGCTGTTAGTGAGGGATTGTCAGGCATTTTGAGCCAGCGTTAGCGAAAGAGCAATAATATAGTTTCAATTCAGATTTGTGTGCAACTTGGAGGTGAACTTGCAGGTAGCAGTGTTCTCAGTTGTCTTCTGTCCTTGTTCTAGGTAGCAGAGCATTGGCAAATTGCTGCAATGAATCTTATGTCACTGTGCATGGGTAGCAGGGGAAGTGAATGCTTAAGGAAGCGGATGGGGCGCCGATTAAGTGGATTATTTTATCCAGGATGCTATCAAGCTTCTTGAGTGTTGTTGGAGCTGCACTCATCCAGGCAAGTGTGGTGGCATTGTGCCCACAAACCAGCCTCCATGGCCCATGAGCTGAATGGTGCCAGGAAGTCCACATGTTGGCCAGTTGCAGGAAATTACACACCAATCAGCCTCCGCTCCTGCCCCCATACTGGGATGAAAATCCTGCCCGTTCTCTTCTGCATACAAACAAACAGCCTCTTTTTTTAAAATGAAACTTACTACAAAATCTTCTTGAAATTTCTTCTCTGGGTTTTCTTCAAATACTGCCAGATAGACACTAATGAACACTGAAAGGAAACAGTGCTGTAGCTGGGCTGACTAAACATATTTCCTGGGAAATTTTCCCCACCTCGCACGCTTAAGACAGCAGGATCTGCCAACAACCAACACCCACAGATCTGGGCAAAAATATTGAGCCCAGGCTTCTGGGAAATGCTATAGCCTACAATAAGTGATGCCTTATTTTGTACAGTAGAGATTTCTGATAATAAGTAGCAAATGATACATTCCTCCAAAAGTGCTTTTGAGTGATTCAGTTGGAACAAGGTGTGTGTTCAATTGCCGTTCTGTCCCAGTCACTTCCCCAACTCAGGCTACTTGTTTGTTCCATTCCTGCATGCACATGCCACCCAAAAGTCCTTCCGCAACACTGGCCAGGTCCCTACCATGTATGACAGCCTTCACCTGCTACCTGACTATGTCACTGTGCATAGTTTCTGTTGACACCCAATGAACATCCCACGTCAGCCGTTGGCAATGCAGCTTGCAACTCTCAACAGCTTCGACCCTCTACTCTCTACTTGCCAACTGCCATTCATTTGCAAGAATGAAAAAGAACGAGAAGCAGAAAAGCAAAAGAGACACAAAGAGGAGGCTGGGCAAAACAGGAAGGAAAACATAGCAACATGATATTTATTAAGTCAAGAAAGTGATTGTATCATCGGGTTTTGTCTGAGTAATCATAGGAGGGCTACTAAATATAGTCACATTATATGGAGTGTATGCTTTGTAAGTTTCAGGCACCATAAAACATTTAAGTCCACACACACTTAATAAATGGATAAGAGTTGTTCTTCTACATTACATGGAGATTTACAGGGAAATCGAACTGAATGTGTCTAAACCACTTACTAACTAGCACAACTACTCAATCATCCCTCTCAAAAACAAATAAAATTTACTACTAGAAAAAAAGCATTGAAAAACATATACGCCTTATAAGTTCTGTTCAGTGCTTTTCTTCAAAACAGGTTCATTTCTGTAACCTGAATAAAGTGAACAAGGTAATTTTAATTAAAAAAGACATTTAATACTCAAGGATAACATCCAGGAGTTTAACAAGGGTCCTCATAAAGTAACATTAAATTATTTCTCCCATAAACCTTAACTTGTGCCTGAAGCAATTGGAAGTATTTTGCCTACAGCCTGACTTTTTTGCAGGAAAACAAAATTACAACTTTGATTTCTTGGTTCACTATCAAAAACTATGGTGCAAGGCAAATTGAAAAGTATGATTTGGCCTCTGGGGACTTCATTTTTGAATGTGTGAACTCTCACAAATCAGAAGATAATCTAAATGAATTGCAGATTGGATTGCTAAAGATGAATTTTGATTTACAACTTTAGAAATATGAATATAAGACTGCAAAAGAGAACTAATTGGATTTACTGATTTACTAAGAGGCTACCAAAACAACCATGTGTTCAAACTACTGTGAGTTCAAAAAATTCAAATGCATTGGAAATGACAACTAAACCGTCACAAAATCTCTACAAATTTAAATAAATACTGAAATACACATGGTTATTTCACCTAAGAAAGCACACTACTGTTTCACAATACTCAAGGTTAAAAATAATTATCCAACTGTTCGCCCAAGACAAATATATAACATGCTACAAAAAGTATGGTCATTACCCAGAGCTTTGGCATTCATTACTCCAGGCAAACCCAGGGAAGTACTTTTCTGTCAAAGAAATATGGAGATTTTTTTTCCCCAGCTCTGTGTTATTGAACCCACTGTGGTGCATATAATGTGATCAAGTGCAATTCATTACAGTACAGTGATGTACTTGTGCCTGAAGCAATTGGAAGTATTTTGCCTACAGCCTGACTTTTTTGCAGGAAAACAAAATTACAACTTTGATTTCTTGGTTCACTATCAAAAACTATGGTGCAAGGCAAATTGAAAAGTATGATTTAGCCTCTGGGGACTTCATTTTTGAATGTGTGAACTTCCACAAATCAGAAGATAATCTAAATGAATTGCAGATTGGATTGCCAAAGATGACCAAAAGAACTTCTAGTAATCAGCAGTGAACCAGGGGCCAATTTTTCAAGAGGCTGAAGAACATTATTATCTTAAAACAGACATGGTGTGAACCACATTCGAACCTGACTCTTGCTCTTTGTTGCCCAAATTCTTACTCGCAAAGACCAATCATCATTTCCTTTTCAACGAGCCATTTACCTTTATGTATATTTTTTTGCCATTTATGGTTTTCTCAATTTTTCTTTAGAACATTTTCAGCTTCTGAACATGGCTGCTAAGGTCAGTGACAATGAAGCAGAACAGGCCCACGAAAGATCAGAAAATTTGGCTCAGGTTCATATGGCTGGCCTGGTCCAAAAATGATCCTGCCAAAAATTAATCATTGTTACATTTAAATATTATACTGCATTTAAGTGAAGTATGGTGCAATTTTCCATCCAGGGAGAACAGAATTGCACTTGGCAGTCCCTTTATCCACCCGAAATAGCCAGGGGATGTTCCGCACATCATTGAGCTCAGTACCTAAGGCTTTAAGTCCATTTTCAACTTTAAAGTACATTCTTAGTACAGACTTCTGTTATTAAGTGTTTATGAAATTCATTTGTTTCTTTCTCCAAATAGTACATAATGTATAGGTGGAATCAAGACTAGCTGATTATTACCTAATTCACCATCTCAAATGCAACAGAAATATTTACAAGACTTTAGCAGAGGGGTGTGAAAAAAAACTTGTACTAAACAAACTTCAACAGGGGGGTCAATGAAGGAGCAAGCAATCCAAGTGATGAATCCCATGGCAGTCAGCAAGTTGATTTAAAAATTAATCATGCTGGTTGGTTCTAAAGCACAACAAATAGAATATTTCATGGTTGAATTAGTACAAGATGAAAGAAACATACCAGTAAGATAGCACCAAAGCCAAAATATTAGCACCCTCCATAATGCAAATGAGCATATTGCAGACCATGACACACACAACTAGCTCCTCATGGTTACTGAGCTGTCACCCAAGTTATAAAGGCTTTGGGGAGGGAGTTCCTACACAGCATGGCTAGCTCAGTTGGTAGATAGTGGCACTCTTAATCCCAGGGTCATGATTTAGAACCCCAGCATTGGATATTGAGTTTTCTTCTTAAATGTTTTAACATTTATTATTTCTCTTAAATTTTTAAACAGATTTCTGGGAAAACATCTGTCACTCCCAGGCATCTTGTATTCACTACTGGAGTTACTATTTGAAATACAGTATTGCTCCATTTAATAATTTGCACGCCTTTCCCTAAAATAAAACCTCCATCATAAATAAAGCTCGAAAATAAGGTCCATCATAATTGTAAAAGGAGGCAGTTATAAGACACCAACTTGCAAAAAAATGCAAAACTCAGCAACAGAAAGCAGAGCTGTACCTAAACCATCTCTCACTTAAAAAAAAGTCACAGGCTGATACTGGCACTGCATCTGCGCATGTCCAGGAAGTACTCCCCCTAGTGTTGCAGTAATAGTAAACACAGCCTTACTTGCTGCACATACATGTAACAATCACATCACACAGGAACACAATGTCACCTGACAAAATGCAGCAAATAGCAACTACATGGCCATCCTCAACACATGTATTCACATAGCACTTTTCATGACCTCAGGATGTCCCAAAATATTTTACAGCCAATTAAGTACTTTTGAAGTGTCACTGTTGTAATGTTGGAACACGACAGCCAAACCGCGCACAGCAAGTTCCCACAACCAACAGTGATAACTGAACAGTATTCTCAAACTGTGGCCTAGGCAGTAGCTTATGTAGATTTATCACTTCCTTGCTTTTATGTTCAATTCCCCGAAATATATAAACTTTTCAGGGGGTTTTTTGCCCTAAATATACTACTTCACATTTAACTACATTGAATTGCATTTGCCAGTTACCTACCTACTTTACTAAATTATCTATGTCATCTTACTGTCTCCAACATTCTCTATCACAGTTTGCTATGTTTGTAGGCAATAAACCTGCTGCAGGTAGCTAAAGCACCAAATCTCAAAGTGAGCTTAAGGGAATATGAATTGCAAATACACAGCAAAACATTAATGCACCAGAAATTTTAAACTTATCTTCAGAATCCTGTATCATTTTTCCTCCAATAAATATATACCAATAACAATAATGAAGAACCCTAACAATCTAAAAAAAAGACAATGTTATTGCATTGAAAATATACAAGTTACAGTGTCAAGCTGGTCATTAGATCAACGAAAGGTGTTTGAGAAGATAGACGTAGAGATGTTTCCACTTGTAGGAAATTCAAAAACTAGCGACCATCAATTTAAGATAATCAATAATAAATCCAGTCGGGAATTCAGGAAAGTGATCTTCACCCAAAGGGTGATAAGAACGTGGGACTTACTACCACAAGGAGTAGTTCAGGCACAGACGTCTTTAAGGGGAAGCTAGATAAGCACATGGTGGAGAAAAGAATAAAAGAATATTCTGATCGGGTTTGAAGACAGGTGGGAAAAGACTCATGTGGAGCAATTATTTGATCTGAATGGTCTGTTTCTATGTTGTCATAGAGACAGTGTCATTTACAGCATAGGAGGCGGCCATTTGGTCCATCGATTCCATGCCAGCTCCCCATACAGCAATCCAGTCAGTCCCACTCGGACCCTTGGCCCTGCAAGTATATTGCCTTAAACTGCCTTAACTCAAGTACTTCAAGTGCCTAGACGTAATTGGGAAAATTTTATCTTGGAAGCGGATTTAAAGACAGGGAGTGAGCAAAATTGGAGAAAAATGCATCACCAATTCCCAAATATGTTCCCGCCTCCACCCACTTTTCCCAGGGGCAGCTTCTGTGCAGTGACAGCAGCGCCCAGCAGCGTCAGAAAGCCAATGAAATGGGCAATTAACAGCAAATTTCAAAGGGCAATGGACGGGCCCCATGCTGTCAGGACCTCGGCTACTCAAAAGGAGGTGGTTGTAAAGTGGGAGATCGGAGAAGCATGAAATGAAGATGCAGTCTGACTGTTTAATGGAGCAAACAGCAAGCCTAAGGACATCTGCAGGCAGAGACTTGCCATTGCAAGAGCACCTCCTAGCATGCTCGAAATGCAGAGATGGCTGCCAATTCCTTCAGCCTTTCCTCACAGCCATTTTAATTTGCCATCCTTTGAAGCTTTCACCTCAGCAGCACTGTAACGCTCCAGCCATTGTAAAGGCTGCCAGTGAGCTGATTGGTCCTCTCTCTTCCTCTCAACACACCCATCATCTTGAATTGAATGGCGAACCCTGTGGCAGCCTACTAATTGATCACCTTCCAGAAAACTAACCCGGAAGCACGTTGTTCTGACAGCTGGGTTACACGGCAGCTCAACAACCAAAAATACTCTATGCCCAAAAAATTCAGCCCAATGTAAAAATTATATTGATTTAAGTATCACAAGGGTATCATGTAAGTATTCCACTTGAATAGTGTTATCAATGAAAGTGATTAATATTAAATTCAAAAACAAAATTTTTCACAAAAACAAAATGAATTAAACACAAATAGAAACTTGAAACACTTTGGTAAACAATGGTAAACAAGCGTCTCACAAATGAGCAATGTCAGAAATACAGGCACACTGAAAAAAGGTGGAAATACTTGTGAAAAATTGTGTTTTCTCTCTTACGTTTCTTTTTAAGTTCTTTCTTTTCCCTTGCTATTTCCGTCTCCCAGTCTCTTGCGATCGTGTACAATCTCTTGTTTTTGGTCGGCAAAGCTATTTCTCAGTACTTCTCAGATGCACTAAGCTGTCTGTCTTTTTTCCCCCGATTCCAATGAATTCATCTGCAACTAAAAATGATAAATCTTACAGCATTTCAACTAAAGTTCATTTTGAGCAACAACTTTTTCTATAGTAAAACTTTCATTTTCACATGAACCATCAGCTTTGGGAACATTTCTTCTGCCACCCGACTCACATTACCAATAGAACTTTGCTTTACAAAGGAATACACAAAATTCTCAGTCATACCCTGAAGTAAAAAATTGATACATCAGCTTCAGAATTTAGAATTAATACATTAGCTCACTTACAAACAATATTCTGTGGACGTTTTAAACTGTTTGTAGCTATATTATGCAGAAATCCTGTATGTAATGCTGCAGACATTTCTATTTGCATACTGACTGCAGTGGAATAATAATAATGGTCCCAGCTGGGATAAATTATCCAGAGTACTGAGTAGCAAAAGCCATGTTGTGCTCAAGTACCCACATCCTATCTGGGACTTCAACTGTGAACAATAAAGTCAGTCTATAAGCAGAAAGACAGCAAACTGTTGCTATCAATGGGAATACACCAACTGCACACCAGACAAAGCATTCATATCAATGTACCAAGTTTAAATTTTCCTTGATTTCTTTGTGCCTTGAGATTTTGATGGCAATCAATGCACAGCAAAACAAAATCATAAGTGTTCTAATTGTTGAGGTTGAAATGTACAGTTGGTTTACTTAAAATTGTTCTGTTTTGGATGGTATAAATTACTTCACAGCAATGTGTGCCTGTTGTTCTAAATTTGCAAACATTAACCAACTGGAAAGATTCCTCTGCCACACCAAACCTGGATAGTGAAGGGCTAATGTCAATATATTGGGAGTGTCTAAAATGGACATAGATTAGCTCTACTGTCTGCCCAACCAGCTTTGTGATACTTTAGAAGTGTATTCAGTATAGTTCCACATTAAAAGTGAAGGTATAAATTGTCTGCAGCCACAATAGCGGCTATATGCAACCGTCATAAACACAAGAAGTCAGGGACGAGGAAAGGCTACTGAAGCTCATGCCTGTTGTATCCCAGCTCTCCCATCCCGGCACGGAACATTATTATGAATGCATCCGTTTTGATTTATCTCCACTACCCTACCTGGTAGATTGTTCCAAACATCTAAAACTCAATGAATAAAGAATTTCTTCTCAATATTGGTTTAAAATTACTTATAACTATTTTCCATTTATACTTGCTGCTTCACCAGATTGAGTGTAACTTATCCACACCATTTAATATGATATTAGTAGATTTCCAGAAGTTTTTTTTTACAGGTAGTCTGGGACCTGGAATGTGTTTTCAATGCCACAAGTGGTCCTTCTGCACACTAAATGTGGCATTCTTTTACCCAGAGCTTTAAAAAGTAAATTTCACATAACTGAAATCAGATAATATTACAATACAGAGACTTGCAAAGAATAAAAGATATACAGCTGTATTACTATTTACCTGACACTTTAGAAAACTTCCTCCCTCTTCAAAATGATTTTTCAGTTCTCTACATTAATTATGATCAGATTTTTTTCCTATTCCATAGTTCCTATAATGGATTTGTAGTTTTTGCTGAAGGACTGATGCATCAAAAAGGCCTTTGCAAACTCAAGTTTCCAGTGACTAGGATCTTCAAGAGGTGGCCCTTTGCCACAGTCCATAGCTGCTGTGCTGCCTGGCTGACACGACCCATTTATTTCATTAACTAGCTGAATTTAAATTCAGTTGGGATCTGAATGCATGTCTCTGGATCATTAATCCAAGCCTCCAACCCAGTAACATAACCACTATACTACAGTATCCTACTATAAAGCAATAGGCTCAACCTTGTAAATCCCTCTGGCCTGGCTTGGCAGAATGCTGATGCAGAGATTCACAGACCTCAGTTATCCGCAAATCTGCTCCCAAGCAGATTACTAGTCTTAGTGATGGAATCACCAGAAGTAGAATGCCTTAAGTGGGCACAAATGAGTCTGTTATCTTGGAGGGTAATACTGCATCCAACATATTCAGTAACCCTGTACAACTGACGGTACAAGTGGCAGAAAGCAGCAGGTTCAGCCAACCACTACAGCAGTAGATGAGACTGAATCAGTTACAGGGCCACAGCATGTAAAAGATCAAAAGGGTAAAACACCACACAAATCTTAACCAGCCGTCGCTGAGACCCTGAAGCCACAATCACTGCCCTTGATATGAAGGCCGCAAATTGGCGGAGCATGGCATCAAGGAGCCCTAGTAAATCTGAAGTCAATGGGAATAAGGACGAAAACTCTCCAGTGGCTGAAGTCATGCCTAGCACAAAAGGAAGATGATTATAGTGTTGGAGACTGATCATCTCAGCCCTAGGACATGACTGCATGAGACATACAGGAGCCTCAAGGCAGTGTCCGAGGCCCAACTGTTTTCAGCTGCTTCAATGACACTCCCTCCATCACAAGGTCAGGAGTGGGAATGTTTGCTGATGATTGTACGATATTCGCAACTCCACAGATAATGAAGTGATCCGTGTCCGCATGCAGA
Source organism: Carcharodon carcharias (assembly GCF_017639515.1). Lineage (NCBI taxonomy): Eukaryota > Metazoa > Chordata > Chondrichthyes > Lamniformes > Lamnidae > Carcharodon > Carcharodon carcharias. The sequence continues at coordinate 102,968,472 of NC_054482.1, read as the reverse complement.
AAAACCTGGAAAGCACTCAGACTTGGGTGGATAGGTGGCAAGTAACATTCATGCCACACAAGTTGGTGGGCAATGGCCATCTCCAACAACAGAGTTGTCGCTGGGTCAAAACCTCCTCTTAACAATGGCATTATTGTTGTTGAATCCCCTACCATTAAAATCCTTGGAATCACCACTGACCAGAAATTTAACCGGACCAGACCAGGTCAGAGGCTGAGTATTCTGCAATGAGTCACTCATCTCTTGGCTACGTAAAGTCCATCCACCATCTACAAGGATAAAGTCAGGGGTGTGACTGCATACTCTCCACTTGCCTGGGTGAGTGCAGCTCCAACAACAGTCAAGAAACTCAACATCATCCAAGATGAAGCAGCCCACTTGACTGGAGCTCTAACCATCACCTTAAACATCCACTCCTTCCACCACTGGCTCGTTGTAGCAGAAATATGCATCATCTAGAAGATGCACGGCAGCAACTCATCAAGCCTCCTTCAACAGTTCCTTCCAAACTCATGACTTCTATTGCCTGGAAGGACAAGGGCAGCTGATGCAGAAAAACACTACCACCTGCAAGTTCTCCTTTAAGTCACACAGCATTCTGAATTGGAAATAGACTACCATTCCTTCATTGTCGCTGGGTCAAAATCCTAGAACTCCTTACTCAAACAGCAGCACTGAGTGTGCCCACAGCAAAACAACTGCAGTGGATCAAGGTGGCAGCTTACCACCTTTTGAAGGAAATTAAAGATTGGCAATAAATGCCTGCTTTGCCAGCAATGTTCACATCCCAAGAATGAATAAAGGCCAAAAAGCACATGGAGTCCATCCACAAGGGAAATCACTCAGAAGGAGTAATCCACCATACTAAATTGAAACACCATGGTTGAATATAATCACTTACAGATCATGCAAAGTAGGGAAATAAAATGGCAAGTTATGGGTACTTAGTCCCAGACTTTTCTGTGATTGCGTATTGATAACTCATTCTGCACAAAGAATTGGCATTATAGTACTTGAGAAAGTGAGAGTAACATTATTCAAGGCATTTACCCAAATGTGTGTTGTGCAAGCACACCAATAGTCCTATGAAAAAGTGAAAAAAACTACAGATACTGAAACCTGAAACAAAAATATAAAATGCTGAACAGATTCAGCAGGTCAGACAGAGAGAAATAGAGTTGTGTGTTTCAGGCCAATAACCTGTCGGAACTGAAAGATTTTAGAGATGAATAGTTTTTCAACAGTTGCAAACCAGGGAAAGGGAGGCAGGGAGTAGTGACTAAATGAAAAGTCAAATGATATGCAATCATTTTTGACATTTAATCACTGTACTTTATCACCAACATTTCCGTTTTGTTTCTCATGTCTCCTCTTCCCTGGCTATGTACTTGCTTAAAAGTTGCTCATCTCCCAATATCTTTCAGTTCTAATGAAAGGTCATCGACTTGAAATGTTAACTTTCTCTGTCCATAAATGTTAACTCAGTGTTTCAAGCATTTTCTATTTTTACACCAATTTTTGTGCCTACCCTGACATAGCAGCAGCTATATTCTCATTGTTTTCAGTTTGGCCTCACTTTTTCCATGATGAGGTATCTTAAAAGTTCTGTAGCACGCTCTGATCTTTTTCGCACAACACGCAGAGGTAGAAGTAGGCAGTTTGTGAGAAGGTGGCATAGTGGTAATGTCATTGGACTAGTAATCCAGAGGCCTAGGTCAATGCTCTAGTGGCATGGGTTCAAATCCCAACGCTCTAGTTTGCAGAATTTAAATTCAATTAAGAAAATCTGGAATTGAAAATTAGTTTCAGTAATGTAACCGTGAATCTATCAGCAACTGTCATAAAACCTCATCTGGTTCGTTGTCTTTTAAAGGAAGAAAATCTGCCATCCTTACCTGGTCTGGCCTACATGTGACTCAAATGTGGCTGATTCTTAACTATCCTCTGAAATAATCTACCAAAACACTCAATTCAAGGGCAATTGGGGATGGGCAACAAATGCTGGCCTTGCCAGTGACACCCACATTCCATGAAGAAGAAAAAAATCTCTCTCCCTGGTTACTGTCTCAGGTTGAAGCAGGATTTTTGCAACATAGTGTGCTCTTCGGTCAAAAGATAAATTTCTAACCCCACATTTTGCCAATTCTGAAGACCACCTCAAACTTCACCTGCCACAATCCCTGCCTCAGCCCGTCAATGAAACCTTCATTCATAGCTGCAGACCCTATAGTTCCAATGCTCGCCTGCAAGCCTCCCTAGCTCTATTATAATTTCAGTTCATTCAAAACTCGGCTGCCCATATCCTGCACCATCCATCACACTCATTAGCCTATATTCTGTTCTCTAACCCTCCACTGCCTTGAATTTAAAATTCTCACCTTCATATACAAATCTTCCTTCGCCATGCACCTCCCTACCTCTAACCATTGCCAGCACTGAAATGCTGTACAGGTTTTCACTGCCATCATCAGTTCAGTTAGGTTATTTGAATTGATATGAATGGGGAACCCAGACTGCATCAGTATAAAGCACAAAAACTGAGTAAGATTAGGTTGTGCACAATTTATTTTCATAGAGAACCATTAACACTTCAAATAGATTAAAAGTGCACCAAGTATGAATTTGCTACAGTGTTTCCAGAAGGAGCATAGTGAGTTTCTGAGAGTTGAAGGCACCTCAAAACATTAGAAGGTAGGTGAGGGGTAGTTATTGTATTTATTGATAGTTGTGATGATAGTCCTGTGAAACTTGTTTTAACTGCCTTTTGGGGGACAGGGAAGGGTTTTTCCAGAGGTTTTCTTTTCACTAAATTGGTTGCCCTTTTTTTCTCAAGCATTTTGCCTCTTCTGGGAGATGATGTATCTGGGGCATGGACTAAGGCAGGGTGGCAGAGGTAGTAATCGTTCAGCAACCTGATAATCATGTTGGGTCTTTTTCGGTCGTTTTCATGTGTATGTATTTTAAAATTAAGAAGTAGTGATGCTATCAATCCTTAAAACTTCAAAGCAACACCAATACAACACAATTTATCAGCGGAAATTAATCTTTGCCGTGTTCCAAGCTACCACACTATCTTGGTCAGAGGTGCCATGCAGTCTCCATTTACCTGAGAGCTCAGAGAGTTCATAACCAACTGTATACACCTCAAAGTGCTTCCTTTGCCAACTTCCTTCCCCCAAAACAATTAAGCACTGAAACAAATCTTCCACAAACCTTAATCTGAATGCCCTCTGAGGATTCATTTAAGGAAAATCAGTTGAATTTTTTAAATTAATGTGACCATCCACTGCACTTACTACTGTGAACCTACTGTGGAAATTGTCTGAACCACAGAACTAAAGTTATGGCACAGAAAGAGGCCATTCAGCCCATCATGTCAGTGCCAGCTAGAAAAAGATGAAAAAGAAACTAGCCGCTGATTTTAATGCCACTTTCCAGCACCTGGTCCATAGCCTTGCAGGTTACAGCGCCTCAGATGCAGGTCAAAGTTCCTTTTAAATGATAAAAGCAAAATACTGCAGACCTAGATAGGTTAGACAGGAAAGACTTGTTTCCTTCGCTAAGGGGTCAGTTGCCAGGGGGCATAGATTTAAGGTGCTTGGTAAAAGGAAGGGGATGAGAGGGGATATGAGGGAAAACTTTTTTATGCAGAGGGTGGTGGGCATCTGGAACTCACTGCCTGAATCGGTGTTTGAGACTGAAACCCTCAACTCAAAGGTACCTCAACCCCCTCTCATAGCACCTTCACATGCAACCGCAGAAGGTGAAACACCTACCTCTTTACTTCACCCCTCCTCTGTCCAACGGCCCAAAAACAAAAATAGCTGGAAAAACTCAGCAGGTCTGACAGCATCTGCAGAGAGGAAGACAGTTAACATTTCGAGTCCGTATGACTCTTCATCAGAACTAAAGAAAAATAGAAATGAGGTGAAATATAAGCTGTTTGGGGGGGGGGGTGGGACAGGTAGAACTGGATAGAGGGGCAGTGATAGGTGAAGGCAAAGAAGAGATTGCCAAAGATGTCATAGACAAAATGACAAAGGGGTGTTGACGATGATGATATTAGCTAAGGAATGTGCTAATTAAGGGTAGAAAGCAGGATGAGCAAGTGACAGATAGCCCTAGTGGGGGTGGGGTAGGGAGAAGGGAATGAAATAGGCTAAAAGGTAGAGATAAAACAATGGATGGAAAAAATATAAAAATAATAGAAATAGGTGGGAAAAGAAAAATACATATAAATTATTAGAAAAAAAGGGGGGATCGGAAAGGGGTTGGGGATGGAGGAGAGAGTCAATGATCTGAAGTTGTTGAACTCAATGTTAAGTCCGGAAGGCTGTAAAGTGCCTAATCGGAAGATGAGGTGCTGTTCCTCCAGTTTGCGTTGAGCTTCACCTGGAACACTGCAGCAGGCCAAGGATGGACATGTGGGCTTGAGAACAGGGTGGTGTGTTGAAATGGCAAGCAACAGGGCAGTCTGGGTCAAGCTTGCGGACAGACCGAAGGTGTTCCACAAAGTGGTCACCCAGTGTGCGCCGCAAAGTGGTCACCCAGTGTGCGTTTGGTCTCTCCACTGTAGAGGAGACCGCATTGGGAGCAGTGAAAGCAGTAGACTAAATTGAGGGAAGTGCAAGTGAAGTGCTGCTTCACTTGAAAAGAGTGTTTGGGCCCTTGGACGGTGAGATGGGGGGGAAGTAAAGGGGTAGATGTTTCACCTTCTGCGGTTGCATGGGAAGCTGCCGTGGGAGGGGGTTGAGGTATCTTTTAAATGAGTTGAGGGTTTCAGTCTCAAACACCGATTTAGGCAGTGAGTTCCAGACGCCCACCACCCTGTGCATAAAAAAGTTTTTCCTCATGTCCCCTCTAATCATTTTACCAAGCACCTTAAATCTATGCCCCCTGGTAACTGACCCATTAGCGAAGGAAACAAGTCTTTCCTGTCTAACCTATCTAGGCCCCTCATAATTTTGTACACTTCAGTTTGGTCACCCCTCAGCATCCTCTGTTCTAAGGGAAAACAAACCTCCCTATCTAATCTTTCCTCATAGCTGCAATTTTCAAGCCCTGGCAGCATTCTTGTAAATCTTCTCTGTACTCGTTCCAGAGCAATCTCCTTCCTGTAATGTGATGACCAGAACTGTACACAAGATTCTAGCTGTGCCTTACTAGCGTTTTATATAGTTTCTTCATCACATCCCTGTTTTTGTACTTTGATATTTTTGGCTTTTGTATTCAATATCTCATGGAAGACAACACAGGAAAACCTTACCAACTACCAACTCTCAGGGAGAGCAGACAGGGGCCTCAAATTAAACATCCCATCTGAAGGATGTCACCTCTGACAGCGCAGTACACTTTCCTCGAACTATGAGAGGGGTATTCTGGCCAACATTTATCATTCAATAAGCATAACTTAAAATAAAAATCTAGTTGTGATCGCATAACTGCTTGTGTTGTACGCAGTGATTTCTACAGTTCCTGCATTACAACAGTGGCTACACTTCAAGAAAGTACTTCATTGGCTGTAAAGCACTTTGCAACATCTTCCAGTTGTGAAAGGAACTACATAAATGCAAGTCTTCCTATTGTATTGTGATGTATGGTTAGCAAGGACTAATCAGATGATGTGAGAAAACCTTTAACTGGTCAATCATCTTCAGAGGACAAAACGTAGAGACCTGTGATTCCCTATATGTTCTTGGCAACACATCATGGTACAATTTATAACAGGCATTGGGGGGAAAAAAATCACTGCAGTTTTACGTTGGCATATTCATCTTTCATTTCACATTAACAAAAGTAAATATTCTACACAATAGCTAACAACAGTTTGACTCCCTGCATATTTTGGACAGTCAATGAACGAAAGAAAGAAAATGGAAACCTTAGTAAGTCCATATACAAAATGTATTTGAGCATTTGGTCTAAGTGTTAAACATTCACATAAAATCCAAAAACACAGTACACAGCCAAGTTCAGAACTACATTTAAATTCAGACAAAGCAATATTTTAAAGCCAGAAATGTTAAACAGAAGAAACAGAGACTAGATCACCATGCTGAAAAACCACCATAGTAACAAAATTTTACATACTCATTAGAATGTGCAAAAGAGACAGAAAAGTCAAGCACAAACTTAGAACATAACATAATTACTAGCCCATACGAGCATTTCAAGAAACACAGAAGGCCTAGTATGATGTTGCATTAGAAACAGAATCAGATGAACTGATTAAGCACAGGCAGTACACTACTTACTCGAAGCTCAAACTCTCAGCTGTCCAGGGATATACAGATTTCTTGCTGATTTCAGTATTGAATTTAAAAACTCAATGCATCACTTTAAAACAATTCTACATTATCTGGTTGACTGGATCAAGATGACCCAAACTAAATGCAATTTCACAGGATTGAAGTTATAAAGTGGCCTTAATTGTCCTCAAAATAGCTCAAATTTTAAAATATTTGAGATCAAAAGACGACCATGGCGTGAAATTTCTGTATAACTTTAGAGGCAAATTGAACACAAGTACAAAAGCTAGTGAAAACCCAAGCCAACAATTTTTACCAAAAATAGTTGTGACAGAATTTCATCCCTCAGTATTAACCCAATAGTCTTGTATTATGTGATTTTACATAACAAGGTTTTGGCTTACAAAACCACTCAACATCATTTCAGTTTCAAACAGAAGGATTATCAAACTGCTATACACCAATACATTTAATAGATTTCATATTTCCTCCTGGCTTTGGAGAGAGTCCAGTTGAAATTTACTCAAATGATACCAAAGCTCCAAGGGTTACATTGCTGGGACAAATTACAAAACCTAGTGTTATACTTCCTGAAATGCAGAAGATTAATTAGTGATTTGGTCAAAGATTTCAATATATTAAGTGGAACTAATAAGAGTGGATAGAGGGAAACTAATTCCCCTGGTTAGGGGGGTCTGACTAGAGGACACAGTTTAAAATTTAAAACCAGAGCATTGGAGGTGGAGAAGAAAAACTACTTTTATTTATTTAGCACCGTTAGGATAACAAAATGTTCCAAGGTGCTTCATGGGAGCAATATGAAGCAAAATTTGACTCTTAGCCACATAAAGAGATCCTTGGGCAGGCAGGTGACTAAACACTTGACAAGGAGGAAGAGAGGTGTAGGGAATGAATTCAAAGAGCTTAGGTGTTAATGGCATGTTAATTGCATTATTAAAGTTAAGGATACACAGGTGAAGGGCATTGATGAAGAGTACCTTGAATACAGAAGGAGAGGCTTGTCTCTGTAAGGAGCTAATTAGCAATTTGTTGATTAGTTTATTTTTACTGGTTCTCAAAAGAGTATAAGGAGAGAGGGCACCTTGAGATGGTATGCGACAGCAGTCGCTGGAACAGTCTTTTAATTTAATTAGATAAGTTTCTTTTAAAGATTTGTCTTTTTGTTACAGTACCCCTTTAAGGGGCTGTTAATTTATTAGTTAACTAGTTTATTTTATTGGTCTTAGAAACGCATATGAGGAGAGACTTGTTCGGCCTGACTGTCTGTTTCTTTTGTGGTTACGGCTGCACCTGGGTGTCCTCGGAGAGGGAGCATATAGCGTTGGCTGGTACACATGAGGCCTTCCGCGACTGGAAGGCACCACAGGAGACATCAACATCCCTCAGAAAATGATTTTAATTTAATTCGACTAAATTTTGAGTGTTGTTTGTTACAGTGCCCCTTTAAGGAGCTGTCAATTAGTTTTAGTTGCTACTCAAAAGAATATAAACAGAGAATTTTTTTGATTGCTTTTCGTTAGTGCCCCTTTAAAGGGGCTGTTAATTAGTATTTAATTGGTACACTCAAAAAAGAATATAAAGAGAGACTTTAGGATCTCAATAGTCTGCTCCTGCGTCTTGTCGAGGCAGCCATTAACAGGTCCAGGCAGCAGGATTAAGTCAACCATACTATCTACCTCTCTTTCACAGAGTTCTAATGACACAGAAGGAAGATATTCCGACAATCGAGTCCATGCCAGCTCTCTGCAGAGCAATCCAGTCAGTTCCATTCCCCTGCTCTACCCCTGCAAGATTACTTCAGTCAAGTTTCCATTCAACTTCCTTTTGAAAGCTTTCCTCGTCACCACTTCAATCAACCCTTATGGGCGCTGAGGCCCAAGTCATTACCATTCACTGTATAAAAAAAGTTCTTCCTCACATCTTTCCCTGCATCTCTCACCCAAAACCCTAATTCTTGCACCATCATTAATGGGAACAGTTTTTCATTGTCTATCTTATCTAAATCTGTCATAGTCTTGTACACTTCTATCAAATCTCCCCTCAATTTAAAAATAAAAACAAAAAACTGCAGATGCTGGAAATCCAAAACAAAAACAGAATTACCTGGAAAATCTCAGCAGGTCTGGCAGCATCGGTGGAGAAGAAAAGAGTTGACTTTTCGAGTCCTCATGACCCTTCAACAGAACTAGGTGAATCCAAGGAAGGGGTGAAATACATTCTAATCTCTAATACATTTTCACCCATTCTAATCTCTCTCTCCTCTCACCCATTCTAATCTCTCTCTCTCTGAACTTACTCCCCTCAATTTCCTTTGTTCCAAGGAGAACAGTCTTTTTGTGGTTACATCCAACCCAAATGTCCTGGAGAGGAAGTACACGGTGTCCACTGGTATGCTTGAGGTCTTTCATGACCGGTGGGTGCTGCATCAGCAGCCCTGGTAGTGAAATTCTAATTTGATAAGTTTACTCTGATGTTTATGTTTTCCTTTGCAACAACATGAAAGTAGGGGTTGACAATTTGTTTACTTATTGATTGCTCAAAAGGGAATACAGAAACACTTCTGGGACTCTTGGTGTTGGTTAGGGAGGAGGCAGACATTTGTAATATTGCATTCTGTAAATAAATTCAGTATTACATAAAAGATTGACATCTAGTTTCCTACTTTACCATCTGGCTTCAGAATGAATTAACATCAAGGCTTAGGCAACTTATGGCACAGCCACCAATGGAACAATTAAAATCTTGGATGCTCAAGAGGCGAGAATTAAATGAGTGAGGATACCTGGCAGGGTTGTGTGACTGAAGGAGATAGGGGATAGGAAAGGGCAAGGCCATGGAGGGATTTGAAAACAAGGATGTGTAATACCCAGTGAAGGTAGATCTGCTCTTAACTTCAAAGATGAACTGTGTTAGTATGGAAGTTTCCAGAACTGATTTTTATTTTTTAAAAAATGGACACTAACAAGCCAGCAATGATGGCTGCCAAGGGGTCAGGCGACTGTTGCATATTCAACACAGACTATCTCAAGCTTCCGGAAGGTTCCTAATTGAATCCACCTGGGTGGGAACCCCACTTGAACAGACAGACCCAGCCAAAACCCCTCTGTGGAATTCACACCTGCCATTAATCATGATTTACTCCAAACTGAAAAATTAATGGATTTGTATGTTCCAAATTTCTCTCTCCAAGTTTGCAATTTAACAAAAAGAGAATTGCAGAAAACCAGTTAACCACAAGTAGGTGTGAATGGCCAGCATACATCTCCATTGCATAGCTATGACTTTTAGCTTTAAACCATTCTGGGTGGACAATAGCAGCTAATCATATCGACAAACCAGGCTTCTGATACCAAAATCCTATATTATCCTAAGAACCAAAGAGGAAGAGGCAGTCTGCAATGAACAGACCAAGGCAGTAACACTGAAGCCATTTTTAAATTTGGAGGCTGCTATATCTTAAAAGCCTGATTCCTAATCCTAGTTCACCTGTAAAGAACAAAACAAAAACAGAATTACCTGGAAAAACTCAGCAGGTCTGGCAGCATCGGCGGAGAAGAAAAGAGTTGACGTTTCGAGTCCTCATGACCCTTCGACAGAACTTGCGCTCGAACGCAAGTTCTGTCGAAGGGTCATGAGGACTCGAAACGTCAACTCTTTTCTTCTCCGCCGATGCTGCCAGACCTGCTGAGTTTTTCCAGGTAATTCTGTTTTTGTTTTGGATTTCCAGCATCCGCAGTTTTTTTGTTCTTATCACCTGTAAAGAAACCTGACCTCCTGGTAAGAAAAACTACAAATGACTAACTTTGCGACCTGAACATCGATCTCTTGAAAGGTTTTTTTTTGTTGTTCTTTGACAGGATGTGGCCATCGCTGGCTAGGCCAGCATTTGCTGTCCATCCCCGATTGCCCTCGAGAAGTGGGGCACCTTCTTGAACAGCTGCAGTCCATGTGGTGTAGGTACACCCACAACACCGTTCGGAAGAGAGTTCTAGTGACGGTGAACGAACGGCGATAAAATTTCCAAATCAGGATGGTGTGTTGCTTGGAGGGGAACTTGCAGGTGGGGGCACTCTCATCAATCTGCTGCCCTTGTCCTTCTAGGTGGTAGAGGTCACAGATTTGGGAAGTATCTTCAAAGAAGCCTTGGTGAGTTGCTGCAGTGCATCTTGTAAATAGCGCACATTGCCACCACTGTACATCGATGGTGCAGGGAGCGATCATTTAAGGTGGATGTGGGCTGCTTTGTCCTATATGGTGTCAAGCTCCTCGAGTGTTGTTGGAGCTACACTCATCCAAGCAAGTGAAGAGTATTCCATCACACTCCTGACTAGTGCCTTGTAGATGGTGGAAAGGCACCATCAGGAGGAGTCAGGAGGCGAGTGAGTTACTTGCTGCAGAATTCCCAGCCTTTAATCTGCTCTTGTAGCCACAGTATTTATATGGTTGGTCCAGTTCAGTTTCTGGTCAAGGGTAACTCCCAGGATATTGATAGTGGAGTATTTAGCAGTGGTAATGCCATTGAAATATCATGGGGAGGAGGTTAAATTCTCTCTTGTTAGAGATGGTCATTGCCTGGCAACTGTGTGGTGCAAATGTTAATTGACACTTAAATCAACCCAAGTCTGAATATTGTCCAGCTTTTACTGTATATGGACACAAACTGCTTCAGTATCCGAGGATTTGTGAGTGGTGCTGAACAAATTCCCAATTCTGATCTTATGATGGAGGAAAGATCAATGATAAAGCTGCTGAAGATGATCGGGCTTAGGATACTACCCTGAGGAGCTCATGCAGTGATGTCCTGGGATTGAGATGATTGACCTCCAACAACCTTTTCCTGTGTTCTGGGCATGGCTTCAACCAGTGGAGAGTTTTCTCCCTGATTCCCATTAACTCCAGTTTTACCAGGCTCCTTGATGCCACTCTTCATCAAAGGCTGTCTTGATATCAAAAGCAGTGACCCTCACCTCAGCTTGAGTTCAGCTTTTTTGTCCATGCTTGGACCAAGACCCTAATAAGGCCAGGAGCTGAGTGGCTCTGGCAGAACCCAAGTGAGCATCAGTGAGCAGGTTATTGCCGATAGCGCTGTCAATGATCCCTTCCAGCAATTTGTTGATGATCAAGAGTAGAGTGATGGGGTGGATTAGATTTATCCTGCTCACATGCAAAAAGGGGGTAGAAGTTTGGAACTCTGCAAATGACAGTATCAACTCTGTCAACTGTTAATTTTGATTTGAAGAATGATGGATTTTTGTTAATACTATTTACTTATGGGAAAAGGAGAAAACAAAACATGTACTTAGGTCAGAGATCAGCCATGATCTGGTTGAATGGTGGAACAGACCCAAGGGACTCCATGGCCTCTTACTAAACCTAGGCCCCTACAACAAATATAATTGCAGAGTATTAGCCCCAGCTATTTGGCAGTGCAAACAGAATCATAACTCTCAACATATCCAGAATGTTTTGGGAGGAAGGATGCAAAAAAAAAAAAACAGACACTGGGCCAGATTTTGCTGTGAAAGATTTGCCGTGTAACAGTGATCACTGCTATTTCAGTAAATTGGACAGCAACCTCCAGCAAGCACATGTATTGCTAAACTTGTAAATCTGGGCATTGTTTTAGTACATCTGGAACAGCAGCGTCTGGCTCGCCTGATGGAATCGTGTGAAGTTCCTGTAGTGTTGTCATAGATAGACTAAATTCACTACAAAAAAGTCAAATACTACCAAACAATCACACTGCCATTAAAATTTAACTTTAATAACCCTCCAATCTCAAGTCTTTCAAGTCTCATCATGACTCAATCATTTTGCTGTAATAAAGTCAACTTCACTCTTAAATCAGAAAACATGTCCACTTATTGGGGAGTCCAAAACAAGGGGGCATGTAAAAGATAGTCATGAGTAATTTTTTTTATTATTAATTCACGGGATGTGGGCTTTGCTGGCTAGGTCAGCATTTATAGCCCATCCTTAGTTGTCCATGAGGTGGTGGTGGTGGTGAGCTGCCTTCTTGAACCGCTGCAGTCCATGTGGTGTAGGTACACCCACAGTGCTGCTAGGAACAGAGTTCCAGGATTTTGACCAAGCAACAGTGAAGAAACAGCGATATGTTTCCAAGTCAAGATGGTGAGTGACTTGGAGGGGAACTTCCAGGTGGTGGTGTTCCCATCAATCTGATGCCCTTGTCCTTCTAGATGGTAGTGGTCATGAGTTTGGGAGGTGCTGTCCTCCCAAATAAGGCCAGGAGCTGAGTGGCTCTGGCAGAACCCAAGTGAGCATCAGTGAGCAGGTTATTGCCGATAGCGCTGTCAATGATCCCTTCCAGCAATTTGTTGATGATCAAGAGTAGAGTGATGGGGTGGATTAGATTTATCCTGCTCACATGCAAAAAGGGGGTAGAAGGAGCCTTGGTGAAATCCTATAATGCATCTTGTAGGTCGTACACACTGTTGCTACTGAAGGGAGTGGATGTTTGTGAATATGGTGCTAATAAAGCAGGTTGCTTTGTCCTGGACGGTGTCAAGCTTCTTGAGTGTTGTGGGAGCTGCACTCATCCAAGCTAGTGGGGGAAAGTATTCCATCACACTCCTGACTTGTGCTTTGTAAATGGTGGACAGCCTTTGGGGAGTCAGGAGATGAGATACTCATTGCACTAATCCTAGCCTCTGACCTGCTCTTGTAGCCACAATATTTATATGGCTAGTCCAGTTCAGTTTCTGTTAATTGCTAACACCAGGATGTTGACAGTGCAGGATTCAGTGATGGTAATGCTATTGAACATCAAGGGGCGATAGCTGAATTCTTTCTTGCTGGAGATGGTCATTGCCTGACACTTGTGTGGCGCAAATGTTACTTGCCACATGTCAGCCCATGCCTGTATATCATCAGGGTCTTGCTGCATTTGGACATGGACTGCTTCAGTATCTGAGGAGTCACGAATGGTACTGAACATTGTGCAATCATCAGTGAACATCCCCCTTTCTGGCCTTATGATGGAAGGAAGGTCATTGATGAAGCAGCTGCAGATGATTGGGCCGAGGACACTACCCTGAGGAACTCCAACAACCACAACCATCTTCCTTTGTGCTAGAGGTGACTCCAACCAGGAGAGAGTTTTTCTCCTCATCCCCATTGACTCCAGTTTTGCTAGGGCTCCGTGATGCCACACTCGGTCAAATCTGGCCTTGATATCAAGGGCAATCACTCTCACCTCACCTCGGGAGTTCAGCTCTTTTGTCCATGTTTGAACCAAGGCTGTAATGAGGTCAGGAAATGAGTGGCCCTGGCAGAACCCAAACTGGGTGTCAAAGAGCAGGTTTTGCTAAGCAAGTGCCACTTGATAGCACTGTTGATGACCCCTTCCATTACTTTACTGATGATCAAGAGTAGTCTGATGGGGCAGTATTTGGCCAGGTTGGATTTGTCCTGCTTTTTGTGTACAGGGCTTACCTGGGCAATTTTCCACATAGCCGGGTGGATGCCAGTGTTATAGCTGTACTGGAACAGCTTTGCTTGGGGTGCAGCAAGTTCTGGAGCACAAGTCTTCAGTACTATTGCCGCAATATTGTCAGGGTCCTTAGCCTTTGCAGTATCCAATGTGTTCAGCTGTTTCTTGATATCACATGGAGTGAATCAAATTGGCTGAAGACTGGCATCTGTGATGTTGTGGACCTCCAGAGGAGGCCGAGATGGATCATCCACTTGGCACTTCTGGCTGAAGATCGTAGCAAATGCTTCAGCCTTATCTTTTGCACTGTTGTGCTGGGCTCTTCCGTCATTCAGGATGAGGGTTTTTGTGGAGCCTCTTCCTCCAGAGAGTTGTTCTATTGTCCACCACCATTCACGACTGGATGTGGCAGGACTGCAGAGCTTAGATCTGATCTGTTGGTTATGGGATTGCTTAGCTTTGTCTATCACTTCTTGCTTGTGCGTTTGTCATGCAAGTAGTCCTGTATTATAGCTTCACCAGGTTGACACCTCATTTTTAGGTATGCCAGGTGTTGCTCCTGGCATGCCCTCCTGCACTCTTCATCGAACCAGGGTTGATCCCCTGGCTTGATGGTAATGGTAGAGCAGGGGATATGCCAGGCCATTAAGTTACAGATTGTGTTCGAGTATAATTCTGCTGCTGCTGATGGCCCACAGCACCTCATGGATTCCCAGCCTTCAGCTACTAGATGTGTTCAAAATCTATCTCACTTAGCACAGTGGTAGTGCCACACAACACGATGGCGCATATCCTCAATGTGAAGGCAGGACTCAGTCTCCACAGCAACTGTGCGGTGGTCACTCCTACCAATACTGTCATGGACAAATGCATCTGCAGCAGGCAGAGGTTGATAAGGATGAGGTCAAGTATGTTTTCCCCTCTTGTTGTGACCTCACCACGTGCTGCAGACCCAGTCTAGCAGCTATGTCATTTAGGACTCAGCCGGCTCAGTCAGTAGTGGTGCTACCAAGCCATTCTTGGTGTTGGACATTGAAGTCCCCCACCCAGACTACATTCTGCACCTTTGCCACCCTCAGTGCTTCCTCCAAGTGGTGTTCAACATGGAGGAACTCTGATTCATCAGCTGAGGGAGGGTGATACCCAGTAATCAGCAGGAGCTTTCCTTGCCCATGTTTGATCTGATGCCAAGAAACATCATGGGGTCCAGAGTCAATGCTGAGGACTCCCAGGGCAATTCCCTCCCGACTGTATACCACTGTGCCACCACCTCTGCTGGGTCTGTCTTGCCCATGGGATAGGACATACCCAGGGATGGTGATGGTGGTGTCTGGGACATTATCCCCAAGATAATTCCGTGAGGATGCCTATGTCAGGCTGTTGCTTGACTAGCCTGTGAGACAGCTTTCCCAATTTTGGCACGAGCTCCCCCATGTTAGTAAGGACAACTTTGCAGGGTCGACATGATTGAGACTGCCAGTCATTTCCAGTGCCTAAGTCGATGCCGGGTGGTCTGTCCAGTTTCATTCCTTTTTTGTGACTTTTTAAGCAGTTTGATACAACTGAGTGGCTTGCTAGGCCATTTCAGAGGACAAATAAGAGTCAACCACATTGCCGTGGGTCTGGAGTCACATGTAGGCCAGACCAGCTAAGGACGACAGGTTTCCTTCCCTGAAAGAGCATTAGTGAACCAGATGGGTTTTTTTTTTTTACAACAATCGATAAACGTTTCATGGTCACCATTAGACTTTTAATTCCAGATTTTTATTCAATTCAAATTTCACTAGCTGCCGTGGAAGGATTCGAATCTAGGTCCCCAAGAGCATTACCCTGGGTCTCTAGATTACTCGTCCATGCAACAATACCACTACAACATCGCCTTCCCCAATATGAAATTCAGGAGAAATCTTTGCCAAAAGAATGGTTAGAATGGGAATCTGCAACCACACGGACTGGTTAAAGCAAATAACATTAGACGCATTTAAGTGGATACTAGGCAAGGTCGTAAGGAGTAGACCGTTATGCTGATAGAATGTGATGAAGTAGGAAAGAGGCTCATGTGGTACACTTTGCTGGCATAGAGCTGTTAGGCCGAATGGCCTATTTCTGTGCTGTAAAGTCTATGAATTTGTATCTAAGTGCAGACGCTCATGCCTTTACAGTTCAACTATTGTTGGACATCTTGATTAAAGTATATTTTTTAAATGTTTTATTTTTCTCGGTCTCATCTTTTTCTGTCTCTAATTTGCCATTGAATTCACTATTCTGATTGCGCTTCCTGGTTCAGACTTTGCACTGCTTATTAGTAATTCTTCAATCAGATTAAGGAAATACGCGGCTACTGACCCACTTCACACAGATCCCAAATGCCCTGTGACGGGCACTGTGACATTTCAATGCCCTGCTGACAGCAATATGTTGTATAAAACCCCCAGAAAATCTACAGGCAAGTGCAAGTCTAACAACAGCTGGTGCTGTTTGCCACTCTCAACAAAATCTGGCCCATCACAGGTCACCTGATAGCTAACTTACCCCATAATTACTGTTGAAACCAACAGATGTCAAATCTATTTTTTTAAAAAGGATTAACATCAGTTTGAATAAGGAGTTAAAGATCGAGAAAAAGAACTATATACCAAGAGTAGTGGATTTTGTTATGGCAAACAATTTTCTTATATCATGACCAAGTGTTAAAAAGACAAGTCTAAATAATGCACAGAGCATTTGCAGTAAGCTAGATGAATTAACAGCCCAAATAGATGTAAATGGGTATGATATGATTTCAATTACAGGGACATGGCTGCAGGGTGACCAAAGCTGGGAACTGAATATCCAAGGGCACTCAATATTTAGGACGTACAGGCAAAAAGTTAAAGGAAGTGGCGTGGCGTTTAGCTCAGGATGAAAATCAGTGCGGTAGTAAGAGAGGATATTGGCTCAGAAATCTGGATGCACAGTCTGGGCGGAGCTAAGAAGCAACAAGGGGCAGAAACCAATAGTGGGAATTGTCTATAGGCCTTTAAACAGTAGGGTTAAGGTAGGGGGCTGCAACAAACAGGAAATCAGAGATGCATGTAACAAGGGTGCTACAGTAATCATGGGTGACTTTAACCTCCGTAGACTGGGCAAACCAAATTAGCAATACTGTGGTGGATGAATTCCTGGAGTGTGTACGAGAACGTTTTTTAGATTAATATGTTGAGGAACTAACTAGGGGACAGGCTATCCTAGATTTGGTAGTGTGCCATGAGAAGGGGTTAATTAATAACCTTTTTGTGCGGGGTCCTTTAGTGACCATAATATTATAGGATTGTTCATGGATGGAAAATGAAGTAGTCCGATCTGAAACTAGGGCCCTAAATCTAAACAAAGGAAACAACAAGGTATGAGGTGTGAGATGGCTAAGATAGATTGGGGAATTTTATTAAAAGGCGGTGGATTGGCAATGGCTAATATTTAAGGAATGAATGTATACATTGCAACAGTTACACATTGTTTTCTGGCGCAAAAACACAACAGGAAAAGCAGCCCAACCAATGGTTAACAAAATAAATTAAGGATAATATTAGATCCAAAGAGGAATCATGTAAAGATGCTGGAAAAATTAGCAAGCCTGAGGATTGAGAGTATTTAGAGTTCAGCAAAGAGATTGATTGAGAGATGCAAAATAGAATGAGAGTAAACATGCAAGGAACATAAAAGTGGACTGTAAAAACTTCAATAAGTATGTAAAAAGAAAAAGATTAGTGAAGATAAACATAGGTCACTTACAGTCTGAAACGGGAGAATTTATAATAGAGAACAAGGAAACGGCAGAGCAATTAAACAACTATTTTAGTTCTGTCTTCACGGAGGAAGGCACAAATAACTTCCCAGAAATGCTAGGAATCCAAGGGTCTGGTGAGAAGGAGGAATTGAAAGAAATTATTATTAAAACAATAGTGTTGGAGAAATTAATGGAACTGGAAGCCAATAAATCCCCAGGGTCTGATAATCTACATCCCAGGGTACTACAGGCAGGTGGCCATAGAAATAGTGGATGTGTTGGTTGTCATCTTCCAGAATTCTGTAGATTCTGGAACAGTCCCAGCAGATTGTAGGGTGGGAAATGTAACATTGAAAACATCGAATTACAGATTGGTAGCCTAACATCAGTAGTAGGGAAAATGTTAGCGTCTATTATGAAGGATGTGACAACAGGACACTTAGAAAATATCAACAGAATTAGACAAAGTCAACATGGATTTATGAAAGGGAAATTATGTTTGACATAATTTGACTATTTCTGAGGATGTAACAAGCAGAATTGATGAGGAAGGACCAGCCGATGTGATATAATTGGGTTTTCCGAAAGCTTTTGATGAAGTCCCACATAGGAGGTTAGTGTGTAAAATTAAAGCGCATGGGATTTGGGGTAATATATTGGTTAGCAGATAGGAAACATCGAGTAGGAATAAATGGGTCTTAATCAGAGTGCTGTAATGGGGTAGCGCAGGGATCTGTGCTTGGGCCCCAGCTATCACATTATATATCAATGATTTGGATGAGGGAACCAAATGTAATATTTCCAAGTTTGTTGATGACACGAAACGTGATAGGAATGATCGTGGTGAGGGGGGTGTTAAGGAGCTTCAAGGCGATTTAGACAGGGTGAGAGAGTGGGCAAACACACGGCAGATGCAGTATAACGTTGTGGATAAGTGTGACGTTATCCACTTCAGTAGAAAAAAAGAGTGGCAGGGTATTATTTAAATGGTGAAAGATTGGGAAATGTTGATGTACAAAGGGACCTGAGTGTCCTTGTTCACCAATCGCTGAAAGCAAGCATGCAGGTGCAGCACTGAATCAGTTGGAAAGAAGAAAATTGTAATACTCCGAGTTATGCCATCTCAAAGTGGCAGGATGTCTCATCCAGCATAAAAACCACTGGTTTATTTGCAAAGTTAAAAGGCATTAGAGGAATGGGATGTTAGTCACAGTGGTAAAAAGCATTGATGAAGGAACCTAAGAGTTGGGAAGAGAGCACTGGAGTTCAGGTTGCCGTTACTGCAATTCAGACAACAATCCTCAGTGTCCTGAAATATTTATGCTGCCCACTGAGACGTGACTTGGTCTAGGATCAACACTAGATCTAAGTTATACTAGTTATAAATGTAAATTTCAGCTGTGAATCAATTATATTTGGACAAAGGCAGAAAGAATGGATGAAATTGTCACTTTCATAGTGACGTACTTAAGCAGACATGACATCTGTGCAGAATGTCACAAGATCAATTGTTGTATGCTGCTGCTTGCAGCTACTCCTACCAGGAGATCTGCTGTCCTGGTGTGTCACACTCGTCTGTCTTGCACCAATCTTATACATCCATTGTAACTCATCTGCAACCATGCTTTGACCTCTGTCAACCAACTACGCCGAGATCCACCCCTCTTTCTGCTGCCCTCCACTTTGCCCACTAGAAGAGATCTCTGCGGCTTTTCAGCTCTGGTCTGACGTCCGAAATACAGACATTTTTCCTTTCAGAGTTCTTTTTCTCAAAATTTCAAGTGCCTCTTCTTATGTTTTATGGTCTGTATATGGATTTTTTTTGGCATATGTCTTAGCAACCACATTTCAAAGCATTCTATTTTCTTCCACAGTTCTTTACTTATTGTCCAAGTTTCTAAGGCATACAGAAAAGTGGATAGAATGTAGCATCTTATCAGTCTTTTTTCCCTTGTTACAAGCATGAGTTTCTTATTGTTAACACAGCCAAAAGTAATTTTGTGAAGATGAAGGATTTTTCTTTCTTTCTAATTTCAGCATTGCATCCACCATCTTATCATTTGTCCTAAATAGACAAACTTATCTAATTATTCCAATGTGACACCATCCACTTGAATCTTCGTAATAGTTTCTTCTAATGCATTCCTTGTAACTTCCAATTTTTTTGTCTTTGTGGCATTCATACTCAATCCATATTCTAAAATTTCTAGATTTTTGATCTACAATATTTTGTAAAGCCTCTTCTGATTCTGCAAGTAGTGCTGTTTTTTTTATGTGGGATGTGGGTTTCATTGGCTGGGCCAGCATTTATTGCCCAAACCTAGTTACCCTTGAGAAGGTGGTGGTGAGGAGCCTTCTTGAACCGCTGAGGTCCATGTGGTGTAGGTAAACCCACAAAACTATTTGGAAGGGAGTTCCAGAATTTTGAACCAGCGACAGTGAAGGAGCGGCGATATTTTTCCAAGTCAGGATGGTGAGTGACTTGGAGGGGAACTTTCAGGTAGCGGTGTTCCCATGTATCTGCTGTCCTTGCCCTTCTAGATGGTACCGATTGTGGGTTTGGAAGGTGCTAAGGAGCCTTGGTGAATTTCTGAAGTGCATCTTGTAGACGGTACACACTGTTGCTACTGTGAAAGTTTGTTATGCTTTTGTCTCCGGTTTTTATTTCTGGAAGGACATCCAATTCTAAATATTTGTTCGGTATACAGATTGAATAATTTTGGCAGTAGTACGCGGCCTTGTCATACTCCTCTCTTCACTTGAAAGATGTCTGCTTGTCCATCTTCTAGCCAAATGCTTGCTGTTTGGTCCCAGTATAGGCTCTGGATAAATCTCACATCTTTACTATAATGTCGCATTTCAGCCACATGTCTATTAGCTTTTGGTGATAAACATGGTTGAATGCATTTTCATAGTCTATGAAGCATTATATATTCTTGTTTACTTCTAGATATGCATCAAAGATTGTCCTTAGGTTAAATATTCTCTCTCTTGTGTTCCTAAATCCAGACCGCATTTCACCAATTTCTGCTTCAAAAATGTTTTTTTTCTATTATGATTTTCAAGATCAGTTTCATGAAATGACACATTTAGTGGGGAGGCAGTGGTGGTATTGTCACTGGACTGGTAATCCAAAGACCCAGGGTAATGCTCTGGGACCCAGGTTTGAATCCCACCATGGCTGATGTGGAATCTGAATTCAATAAATATCTGGAATTAAAAATCTAATGATAACCATGAAACTACTGTCGATTGTTGTAAAAACCCATTTGGTTCACTAATGTCCTTTAGAGAAGAAAATCTGCATACTTACCTGGTCTGGCCTACATCTGACTCCAGACCCACAGCAATGTGGTTGACTCTTCAAAATGCCCTCTGAACAAAGGCAATTAGGGATCGGCAATAAACGTTGGCCTAGCCAGTGACACTCACATCCCATGACAAATAAAAAAGCAAACTATAGTTCTGAACTGATTGCAGTCCATTACTTTAGGTTTCTTAGGTAACTAAACGAATAACGAATACCTCAAACAAAAACAAAAATACCTGGAAAAACTCAGCGGGTCTGGCAGCATCTGCGGAGAGGAGCACAGTTAACGTTTCGAGTCCGAATGACTCTTCAACAGAACTAAGTAAAAATAGAAGAAAGGTGAGATATAAGCTGGTTTGAGGGGAGTTGGGACAAGCAGAGCTGGATAGAGAGCCAGTGATAGGTGGAGATAACCAAAAGATGTCACAGACAAAAGGACAAAGAGGTGTTGAAGGTAGTGATATTAGCTAAGGAATGTGTTAATTAAGGGTAGAAAACAGGACAAGCAAGGTACAGATAGACCTAGAGGGGGTGGGGTGGGGCGAAGGAATCAAAAAAGGCTAAAAGATAGAGATAAAACAATGGATGGAAATACATTTAAAAATAATGGAAATAGGTGGGAAAAGAGAAACATATATAAATTATTGGAAAAAGGGGAATCAGAAAGGGAGTGGAGATGGACGAGAGAGTTCATGATCTAAAGTTGTTGAACTCAATATTCAGTCCGGAAGACTGTAAAGTGCATAGTCGGAAGACGAGGTGCTGTTCCTCCAGTTTGCGTTGAGCTTCACTGGAACAATGCAGCAAGCCAAGGACGGACATGTGGGCATGAGAACAGGGTGGAGTGTTGAAATGGCAAGCAACAGGGAGGTCTGGGTAATGCTTGCAGACAGACTGAAGGTGTTCTGCAAAGCGGTCACCCAGTCTGCGTTTGGTCTCTCCAATGCAGAGGAAACCACATTGGGAGCAACAAATGCAGTAGACTAAATTGAGGGAAGTGCAAGTGAAATGCTGCTTCACTTGAAAGGAGTGTTTGGGCCCTTGGACGGTGAGGAGAGGGGAAGTAAAGGGGCAGGTGTTGCACCTTCTGCGGTTACATGGGAAGGTGCCGTGGGATGGGGTTGAGGTGTAGGGGGTGACGGAGGAGTGGACCAGGGTGTCCCAGAGGGAACAATCCCTGCAGAATGCAGTAGGGGTGGGGGGGTGAAGGGAAGATGTTTGGAGTTGGCGGAAATGGCGGAGGATGATCCTTTGAATGCAGAGGCTGGTGGAGTGATAAGTGAGGACAATGGTGACCCTATCATGTTTCTGGGAGGGAGAGGAAGGTGTGAGGGTGGATGCACGGGAGATGGGTGGACACGGTTGAAGGCCCTGTCAACCGCCATGGGTGGAAATCCTCGGTTTAGGAAGAAGGAGGACATGTCAGAGGAACTGGTTTTGAAAGTGGTATCATCAGAACAGATGCAACGGAGGCTAAGGAACTGAGAGAATGGGATGGAGCCCTTACAGGAAGCGGGGTGTGAGGAGCTGTAGACGAGGTAGCTGTGGGAGTCGGTGGGCTTGTACTGGATATTGGTGGACAGTCTATCACCAGAGATTGAGACACAGAGGTCAAGGAAGGGAAAGGAAGTGTCAAAGATAGACCATGTGAAAATGATGGAGGGGTGGAAACTGGAAGCAAAATTAATAAATTTTTCCAGGTCCCGACGAGAACAATCGTCGATGTACCGGAGAAAGAGTTGTGGGAGGGGGCCGGAGTAGGACTGGAACAAGGAATGTTCCACATACCCCATAAAGAGACAGGCAAAGCTGGGGCCCATGCGGGTACCCATAGCCACACCTTTTATTTGGAGGAAGTGAGAGGAGCTGAAGGAGAAATTGTTCAGTGTGAGAACAAGTTCAGCCAGACGGAGGAGAGTAGTGGTGGATGGGGATTGTTCGGGCCTCTGTTCGAGGAAGAAGCGGAGAACCATCAGACCATCCCAGTGGGGGATGGAGGCGTAGAGGGATTGAACATCCATGGTGAAGAGGAGGCGGTTGGGGCCAGGGAACTGGGAATTGTTGATATGATGTAGGATGTCAGAGGAATCACGGATGTAGATGGGAAGGGACTGGACAAGGGAAGAAAGAACGGAGTCAAGATAGCAAGAAATGAGTTCCGTGGGGCAGGAACAGGCTGACACAATCGATCTGCCAGGACAGTCCTGTTTGTGGATTTTGGGTAGGAGGTAGAAGCGGGCCGTCCAAGGTTGGGAGACTATCAGGTTGGAAGCTGTAGAAGGAAGATCTCCAGAGGAGATGAGGTCAGTAACAGTCCTGGAAACAATGGCTTGATGTTCAGTGTTGGGGTCATGGTCCAGGGGGAGGTAGGAGGAAGTGTCTGCAAGTTGACACTCAGCCTCTGCGAGGTAGAGGTCAGTGCGCCAGACAAAACAGCACCACCCTTGTCAGCAGGTTTGATGACAATGTCAGGGTTGGACCTGAGAGAACGGAGTGCAGCAAGTTCAGAGAGAGACAGGTTAGAGTGGGTGAGAGGAGCAGAGAAATTGAGACGACTAATGTCACGCTGACAGTTCTCAATGAAAAGATCAAGAGAAGGTAAGAATCCAGAGGGAGGGGTCCAGGTGGAGGGAGAATATTGGAGGTGGGTAAAAGGATCCGTTGAATGGGGAGAGGTCTCCTGCCCAAAAAAGTGAGCACAGAGATGAAGGCGGCAGAAGAAGAGCTCAGCATCGTGCCGAGCCTGAAATTCATTGAGATGAGGGCATAAGGGTATGAAACTGAGTCCTTTGCTGAGCACTGAATATCTCAAGTCACTTGTAATGCATCCTTTGGTATATATTTGCTCACAAAGTTCTGTTATCACTTTCAGTTCTGATTCTCCAAGGGCTTTTAGATGTTCTGTTCTAACTTCATTTGTGCCTGGAACTTTTCTTATATTCCTCAATTTCCAAACATTCTTTACCTTCAATATCAATGCTTGGTCCTTCATTTGCCTCTATCTTGAGGATTCTTTCGATTTGGACCATCATACAATTCACTAAATATTCTGTTCACCTTTTTGCTCTCCATCCCTTTCATTCATAGCATGAAACAAATAAATCTAGCCATCTGGAACCAATCACCCATTCCAGCAGCCTGTGTCAATTCAATTCAGTGTTTCTGCTAAATGCTCCCAAAGTAATCCTAAATTACAAATCAGTTCATTTATAGAAGATCAATCTAAAAGCATCAACAATGCCAAAAGTGTAATGATGGCCAACTTATAAAAGGAAGAAATAGGAAAGAGTTTGACCTCAGGATGCACCAAAGTGCTTTCCAGCCAATTAAGTAATTGTTGTTGCAGCACTGCAAAACACGGGCAGCCAGTTCACACACAGCAAAGCCCCACAAAACAATGAGATACATGGCCAGGCAATGTTTTCTTTCGTAATGTTAGTCGAGGTTATACATATTTGCCAGGAAAGAAAACAGTGTAATTTTGAATTTTAGATTTGCAAAATGCCTTCAGTAATACGAAGTAAGAAAATTCAGAGTCAGAACAGATTTAATCTATGATGATTGTAGCAGCCACCAGTATCAAATCCATTCCCAGCTCAGGTTTCTCTCTTCCACTCCTCGGGACAGGATTCTTGATAAGCTTACGTGGGTAGCAGCAGCCATTTACAATCTCTCCCTAGTGGCTATTTTTCCAATGTGCGAGTGTAGACAATGAGTGCTGGCAGGCTCGCTGACAACGAGGCCCATCAATGCTTCCCCAGATTCTGACATCAGCACGTAACCCGATCCTGCCTCAGTAGACCTGTGCACACTGAAGTATTCTATAGCTGGGGCCAATGGCAGTCACTACAAACAGGAAACCTGTCTGTGCAGTGAAGAAAAAAAGTGTGCCAGTATGAAACAGGGATGTTGGAAAAGGGGAATGCCAGCACAGAGTGGAGGTGGAGAAAGAATCAATGTCAGGGGACAAGGGTAGGAACGGAAGAAATGTGCCAATGAGTATGGGGCAGGAACATACAAAATAGGAGTAGGCCATTCGGCCCTTTGAGCCTGTTCCACCATTCATTTTGATCATGGCTGATCATCCAACTCAATAGCCGGCTCCTGCTTTCTCCCCATATCCTTTGATCCCTTTTGCCCAAGAGCTATATCTAACTCCTTCTTGAAAACATACAATGTTTTGGCCTCAACTACTTTCTGTGGTAGTGAATTCCACAGGCTAACTGCTCTCTGGGTGAAGAAATTTCTTCTCACCTCAGTCCTAAATGGTCTACCCTGTATCCTTAGACTGTGACCCCTGGTTCTGGACTCCCCAGAAGAACAGTACGTGAAACAGAACAGTTTGAACTGGTGCGGGGAGAGATGGGTGCCATTTGAACTTAATAGTTGGATGAGGAATGAAAGGGTGCACCGTTGGATTGGTTAAATGTCTCTGTGAATCAAGTCCTTCAAGAATATAGTGTTTCTGTGAACTGCAGCAATGGAGTTGGATAATAGAGACTGCAGAAGCAGGAATTGATAGTTTGGTTGACATTCCAAATGCCACTTTATTATTACTTTTTAAAAGATTAATAACCACCTGTGATGAATAGACTATGGCTATTCTCAAGTGAATTTCTCATGTTTTGGTGCCATCCCAGCTTTAAAATATCAACACACAAGGTTGTGTATATCAGCTTTGTGCAGGTGTGGAATCTCCCTGTGATTTACATTAAAATACATAGCCAGTTTCCGCTAAAGCTACTATATGTACTGTAACTGAAACAAGCAGATTGCCCCATTTTTCAAATTACCAAAAAACTGACAAGATGTACACACACACAGTTCTATGAGTCCCTCCACACACTTGCGCAACTGGCAGCATAAATGCAGAGTGTTTTAGCAACAGTACATAACAGCCAAAAGCAGTGAGAACTGAAACATTTCATTAAAGGGCACGCTTAGTTATCCTAAAGTCACAATGCAAGTTCAAATCCAATGCTCAACCTGACTGATGAGTAGGGAAGCTTTAGAAGAAAAAGGAGATGGTACATGTAAACGTGTACGTACAAAGAAGCTCCTTTGTGGGCAACAGAATTTAAGTTTCACCTAATATAAACAGTGCACTGAATGGCTGAAATCAGACCTCAATAAATCTTCAGTCTTCCTCCAATTTTCAATTAACATTCATCACAGTCGTTTCTGACACCCTATATTCAATATGATACCAGCCTACCTGACTTCTAAAACATTTTTGATCTAAGGCCCAGGTTGATAAAGAACATTTTTTAAAAATGCATTTCTTGCAAACTTTGTTTGCTACTGTGCAGCACAAATTTAAAAGTGCTTCTGGTCACCCCAGTAAACAATTTGACTTCTATGATTAGCCAAACATTTTCATGAACCATTGAACTCAATTATCTATTTTCCAACTTGCCACATTGAAAAATAGAGCTTCTGAGGTCTGGGGCAGGATTTCGGGCCAAATGAGGGCAGGGACTGAGGCAGGCAGGCATGTAATTTCAGAATGCCATTCCAACAATCAACAATTTTGACAGTTTTTTTAAATTATTCATTCATGGGATGTGGGCATCGTTGGCTAGGCCAGCATTTATAGCCCATCTCTAACTGCCCTTGTTCAGAGGGCATTTAAGAATCATTGCTGTGGGTTTGAAGTCAGACCAGGTAAGGACAGCAGATTTCCTTCCCTAAAAAGGACATTAGTGAACCAGATGGGTTGTTATAACAATCGGCAATGATTTTGTGGTCATCAGATTTGATTCCAGATTTTTATTGAATTCAAATTTCACCATCTTCCATGGTGGGGTTCGAACCTAGGTCCCCAGAGCATTACCCTGGGTCTCTGGAATACTAGTCAGCAACAATACCACTATGGCACCGCCTGCCCAAGGGGAAAACTGTCCACCGGTTGTTGGAGGTCAATCATCAGCCCTTTTATGGCACTCTTGATCGGTGGAGGGGACCACCAGCTGGGGCGCAACTGGCATCCACTCCATGCATCCCTGTGTCATTAGTGCCCCTGACAGGTCATAGCTACAGAGTGTAGAATGCATTCTGTGTATGTCAGTGTAGTGTTCGTGCATTCATTAAGTGCTGTTGCATATGGCTCCCCATGAGGTTGGCTTGGCCACTTTCAATGGAAGAGCTTATGAGTTCAAAACCCTAAGCCATGGTTACGTACATGAGCTTAATGGTCTCTTGCACATTCAGCCCATGACTCCGCACTGCCTCAGGGAACTCCGATATGTGGGCACACATTGCATTCTGTTGGCCAAAGTAAGCACTCTTGCTTATGACCCCTGGGTATGTACACCTGCGCCCAGCTGAGCATGTCTGGGTCTCTCCTTCATCCTCCAAGGGGGACAGGCCACAACTGCCTCTGCCTCGCTCACCTTCTGTTCACCAGGGACATGCTCTTTTCTCAGTGGCACCTTTTCTAATCAAACATAATGACCCACCAATGTGAGTGTATCGTGCTGGTGGAAGGTGTGCTTGAATGATGTGATGGTGCTGAATCTGTGGCTTACGTCAATTGTGAGGATGCAGGTGATACCACAGCAGGACTGACATGCTCCATCTACACAACTTGCCCTATGATAGATGTAAGATGATCATGAGAACTCACTTCTGACAGCAGATGTCTCTGCAGAACTGAAGTTCCCCAATGGAGCTGAAAATCTGGCACAATGTTGTATGGGAAGCAGTGCACTTCATTCCTTTCATCTATGGAAGTCAAATTTTTTTTCAACTGTCTCCTACAGGTATCTCATTTCGCTATCACCCACATCCTCATAAGGCATCATCCTCACAACATGAAGTGTTGGCTCCTCCACTGCTGCAAGCTGGGGCATTCCTCCTACTCCGCCTGTTCATGCCCTCCCCCTAGCATTATGTGGCCACATCTCCCGCAAGTACAGAAAGCAATGCTGGCCTCTCTCACCAATTCCAGAGATGAGAGTGGCCAAAGACAAAAAAGTCTGAAAACTTAAGACAAGAAATCATTTACACGTTTTAGCGC
The DNA here is from genome assembly GCF_017639515.1 of Carcharodon carcharias. Classification (NCBI taxonomy): domain Eukaryota; kingdom Metazoa; phylum Chordata; class Chondrichthyes; order Lamniformes; family Lamnidae; genus Carcharodon; species Carcharodon carcharias. The sequence continues at coordinate 102,940,656 of NC_054482.1, read as the reverse complement.
AAAGCAGCAATGTCACTGTAGCAAGAGGGACCAGAAAATTATAGCGTTTTTTTATGATCTGTAGTGAAATGCAAATGCTTCTAGGCCACTTCATCAAGCTTGGTTTCTATTGGTGTGATAAACAAGTAGTTATCACATCTCTAAGGGAGATACCTGGTCAGTAGGCAAGGTAACAGTGCATGTTTTAGTCCTAAAACAGAGATGTTTATCTTGACAACGTAAACATTATAAATTGTATATTGTAAATTGTAAATATTAACATACACACAAATCATGGAAATGACAAAAGGAAAAATCCCAGTCCCCATCAAATCATTCAGCATTTTCATCTGTATATTTGCTGATGGTTAAAGACAGTTTCTAGTCAAATTGCTCAAATGTTTTCTCAATGTATGGTTGTTTAGGAGGACAAAGTATTTTATGAACAACTTCAGGTTAAAAGGAATATCAGCAAAATCATGGGAAATATTCATATCTGGCCACATTCCACACAAGGGTAACTGGGTGTCCTGCTCTAAATACTGGTAGCAATCATTTAATGACTATTGCAGTTGCTAGTGATTTAATTAATGGTCTTGTTGTCAACTGGTATCTTTGGACCAACCTTTGAACATTCTTGAAAGTAACATCTGATGCATTAGGAATTGTAAAAGTACTGTGAGATGGATACATTTGGGCTTATTTTTGGACTCTAAATCTAACAGCCATCTGATCTGGCTGGAATGCTAACTTTCCAGTTACCTCATTGTAAAGTGTTGTGATCCCGTTAGGGACCATTAACATTTAAAGAAGATATCCAAATATCCAGCAATTAATCAACAGAACATCGCTTTAAGCTTTAACTTTTTTAATTGAAAATACGCTTTACTGCATACAAAAAGAAATTAAGCAAAACAAACACTACACTATAACTTAAGGGTTTATGATTATAAACTTAATTCTACTTTTTTCTTCTCCACCCCTCACCAAGAGTTCCCTTCCTTTATGAAATCTGTGAAGGTCATTCATTTCTACTCGGAAACCAAACCAAAGGTACATCACTGCTCCCCGGAATTTACTGAGAATTCCAGCTGTTCTCATGGTACTAGATATCATTGGGGGGGGGTTCTTCCATTAGCTTTTGGCCAAATGACCGTCCAGTTTCTTAAAGACTTCACAGCTCTGGATTCCACAGTTCCAGTATAGGCCTCTCGATGACTACTGCTCTGTGGCTTAAACATCAAAAGATGCCCTTGGTTTCCATGAGCCCACTGCTATGGTTTTGAACTGCCCAAACTCCAACTGCAACAAGGTTAAATGCCTATTATTAAGGATTACTGTACATTTTTTTGTTACAAATCTTCCAATCCTTCCCCCCCACCTTAACAACTTTGTCTTATACCACTGAGTGTATTTAAGACCGAGATAGGTAGGTTCTTGATTGGTAAGGGGATCAAATGTTACGGGGAGAAGGCAGGAGAATGGGGTTGAGAAACTTATCAGCCATGATTGAATGGTGGAGCAGACTCGATGGGCCAAATGGCCTAATTTCTGCTCCTACGTCTTATGGAATAGCAGCTCTCAATCACAGATTGCATCATGGACAATAGGTCTAGCACTTACTAGACTTACTAGTTTAGGTCTGGCTTTATCTCTTGACTTCCAAGGAGCTATAAATTACACACAACCCAAGCTGACACAGCACCTTAGCTACTTTTCCATCAACAAGTCTTGCCTGAGATAAAGGCAAAATACTGCGGATGCTGGAAATCTGAACAAAAAATGCTGGAAAAACTCAGCACGTTTGTGGAAAGAAAGACAAAGCTAACGTTTCGAATCTGTATGGCTCTTCTTCAGAGCCCTGACTCTCACCTTTATAGCCTGACTTCATACAGTAAACACAAGTTACATTTTGAACTGTAATCATCTTAAATCTGTGTGGTTTGCCAGCCTCTGAATGTTTACCAGGGTTCACCCCTGCCACTGAATATACATTTAAAATTCAACTAAGCATACAGATTACAAACCCTACCATAGTACATCAGGGTGATGAGAACAGGCCTCACACCCTTCATACAACAGCTAACAAAGCTTATATAAAAACAAAAAAACTGCGGATGCTGGAAATCCAAAACAAAAACAGAATTACCTGGAAAAACTCAGCAGGTCTGGCAGCATCGGCGGAGAAGAAAAGTGTTGACGTTTCGAGTCCTCATTGCCAAGTTACCACTGTCCAGTCAGGAATATCAACCATTACAGATGAACACCACTTGCGCATGGAAATTTGTAGCTTATTAAACATGATAAGTATTGAGTACAAAAAATGCAAGGTGTAAAATTTGAATCTCTCAGAATACTCCCCTTGCAAGGGTATAAAGTGGTGAGCTAGTTTGGTACATTACACTAGACGGAAGTGTTCTGTTTCAGGGTGGGACCAAGAGCAGTGTGGACTCCAGGACTAAATGCAGGACTGACAGACAGACGAATAGCATGATGGCTTCAACACACAGTCAGCTCTGTTTCCCTGCCACTTTAAAAACTATAAAAACTCAAATCCTCTCGCTCTAAGTCCTGGCCCTAAGTAGGGGGCAAAGGGCAAATACAGTTTGGATGTGTGCAGACAAGGTGCTGGGAGTCATTTGATTACAGAGCTGTGCTTTTGTAAGCATCGAGGTGCATCACTGCACTTGGAATGTTCTCCGGGAAGAGAAGAACATAAGAAATAGGAACAGCAATGGACCACAAGCACGAGCTTACTCAACAGAATACAATCATAGTCGATCTTCCACTTGAGCTCCACTTTCCCACCTGCTCCCCATACCCTTCGATTCCCTATGACACAAAAAGTCTGTCCATCTCAACCCTAAGTATATTCAACAATGAAGCATCCACATCCTTCTCAGATAAAGTATTCTAAGGATTCACAACCATTTGAAGGAAGAAGTTTCTCCTCATCTAAATCCGAAATGACCTGTGCCTTTACCTGGTCTATGCCTATGTACTAGATTCCCCAACCGGGGTACCAACCTGTGTCTACCCTGTTCAAGTGCCTTCAGAATCTTATGTTTCAATGAGATCACTTCTCATTCTTCTAAACTCCAAAAGTATCAGTTCAATTTACTCAGCCTCTCATCATAGGGCAACCTTCTCTCATATGAGGGACCAATCTAGTCAACATTCACTGTATCGCTTCTAATGCCAGTATCATTCCCTAGATACGGAGACCAAGACCGCACTCAGTACTCCAGTTGTGGTCTTTGAAACTGTGCACAATTGTAGCAAGAATTCTTTGTTTTTGTACTCCAATCCCCTTGCAATAAAGGCCAATATGCTGTATGCTGTCCTAATTGCTTGCTGTAGCTTCATGCCAACTATGTTTCTTGTACTAGTACACCCAAATTCTTCTGAACATCAACATTTAGAAGTTTCATTACTTTTTTTTAAAAACGTTTTTCTACTCTTTCGACCAAAGTGAATAACCTCACACTTTCCAACATTATACTCCACCTCCCAACGTATCTTTATTTCTTTGCTGCCTCTGTGTCCTTCCCTAGCTTAGTGTTTTATACAGTTCTAGCATAATCTCCCTGCTCATAGGGCTTGGCCATTAGAAGGAAAATATCCCACATGCCTTCTTGACCACCTTGTCTACCTGTCCTGCTATCTTCAGGGAGTTATAGAAATCTACTCCAAAATCCAGGAGTTCCTCTACACTTATATGAATCCTAAGATTTATTATGGATGCTCATGACTTGTCATCCCCAAAGGCATTACCTCATGGCGTACCACAGGGATCTGGTCCCCCATTATTTGTCAATTATATAAACGACATAGATGGCTATGTGGGAGATAGGATTAGTAAGTTTGCAGAAGACACAAAGATTGGCCGGGTGGTTAACAGTGAGGTTGAGTGTCTTGGGCTACAGGAAGATATAGACGTGATGAGCAAACGGGCAGATAAATGGCAGATGGAACTGAACCCTGAAAAGTGTGAGGTGATACACTTTGGAAGGAGTCATTTGACAACGAAGTATTTAATGAATGTCATGGCACTAGGAAGTTCTGAGGAACAAAAGGGACCTTGGCATGTGTGTCCATAGATCTCTGAAGGCTGAGGGGCACATTAGTGGGCTGGTGAAAAAGGCATAAATGACACTTGCCTTTATCAATCGAGGTATAGATTACAAAGGTAGGGAGGTCATGTTGGAGTTGTATAGAATATTGGTGAGGCCACAGCTGAGTACTGTGTGCAGTTCTGGTCGCCACATTATAGGAGGAATGTGATTGCACTGGAAGGGGTGCAGAGGAGATTCAACAGGATGTTGCCTGGGATGAAACATTTAAGTTATGGAGAGGTTGGATAGGTTGGGTTGTTTTCATTGGAGCAGAGAAGACTGAGGGGGCGACCTGATCGAGGTGTACAAGATTATGAGGGGCATGGACAGGGTGGATAGGGAGCTGCTGTTCTCCTTAATTGAAGGGTCAATCATGTGGGCGCATAAGTTCAAGTTGAGGGGCAGGAGGTTTAGGGGGGATGTGAGGAAAAATTTTTTTACCCAAGGGTGGTGACGGTCTGGAATGCACTGCCTGGGAGGGTGGTGGAGGCAGGTTGCCTCACATCCTTTAAAAAGTACCTGGATGAGCACTTGGCACGTCATAACATTCAAGGCTATGGGCCAAGTGCTGGTAAATGGGATTAGGTAGGTAGGTCAGGTGTTTCTCACATGTCGGTGCAGACTCGATGGGCTGAAGGGCCTCTTCTGCACTGTGATTGTGATACTTTTGTAAATTAAATTCTATTTGATACTTTTCTGCACAAAACAGTTATGTAGCAAAACATAATTCTCTACCATGCATGTTTAATGCCACGCTAGATTCATCATGCTAAGGTCCAAAAATATAGCAGCACTTAGCTCTGAATGTACCTAGAGCAGTGCAGTTTAAAACAAAGAGACTATTAAAAATATCAGATTTACTTGAAAATTGCATCAAAAAAGTGGGAAACATTTTAATTTTAAAATAGTCTCAGTAAACCTTTTTACTTTTAACACAAAAGAGATACAAAGGCACTCTATTGCCTGTGTGCACACAAAACTGATGGAAAATAACAATGATTTACATTTAACTTTGTTCCAGTAAATTCGCACCCTTAGTTCCTGTCTGATGAGGGAAAAAAAGATAAATTAAGATTTGTCAGTGGTTCATTTGGTAATGGCTTACATGCTTGCTTTTTTTTAAAAAATGAATGATATGCAACACACTTTTAAAACAAAAAGAGGCTAAACAGAGTCTTGGTGTCTTTCTCACTCTCTGACCTCCATTCTCACCCCTGCTGCTGGCAGCTCTGCGGAAGGTGCGCCAACTTGCTGTAAGGGGAAAGGGACAGTGGTAATCTGCAGCAAGTGGAAATGGAGTGATCGACACAAGCCTGGCTCCCTGACTTGGACCTCCTACCCAACCCTGAGGGAAGCAACTTTCCTCAGACACCCGCTGCTATTACGCAATGATTTGTGTGCAGCCTGCTGTACCTGTGCACTAGATGCAGCTCCTTGGAGCTTTATTTGTGCAAGAAGCGGTGCATGGACAGCTCAGCAGCTACACTGGCCCCACCGATACCTGGATCAGGTGCAGGAGGAACCAGCAACTAGTGACTGTTACCTGTGCCATCATAGCAGTAAACCAGCTTGAGAAAGCTGATGCCGCCTGGTCTGGGCTGGCACGAGGCTGAGCGGCAGCAGCTTGGTCCGAGCTGAGTGGTGGCTTCGCCAAGCCTGCTTCTGGCCATGGCTTCTGGCAGGGCTTTCTCGGACTTTCTGTAACTCATTCCTCCCAGCTTTGGCTGACTGTTCAAAGCGGAGGCAGAGGTCAGAAAAAATTAAAAGGGTGGAACTTCCGTGATCCAAAATTTCAGAATTCTGCCAAAAGGCAGAAATTTCTCACCCCTGCAATTCCAGCAGCTCCTTTAAATAAGATGCTAATTTTTCCAGTGTTACAACTCCTCAATAGTGCTAAGGCTTTAAGCCTTGATGCATCAGTAACTACCCTGGGCACACATTTCTTCCAAGTTCATGAGCATCAAGCACTCTCAGACTGCTGGTGGGACTTCTGGTGACTGCAGATCTGTCATATGGTTATCACAATGTACTCACTTTGCCAGAATGAAGGAGGAGGTTATTAAACTACTTGCCACGTTGCACCCAGTTCCTCCTGGCCCCCATACTGCAGCTGCTCACTTGTTCTGCCATCTCCAGCCAGGCTTACTTGGTTCGGCTGGCTGACCTTGCCTTGCCACCCTCTGGGAAAAAGACCCCTCTACCATCTTACACAACCTCCAGCATGACCAAGAGGCAGCATCACTAAACCTTGGGGCAGCCCTGCCAAGGGTGGCAGGCCTCCACCCTCTTCTCATTTCTGCTACCACTGCATTGAAAGACAGCTGCCACAGCAATAGCTGTTGTTGTGCCTCTAAATCAGGTCCACACTGAGCCACTTGCATCCTTCCAGTGCCTGCTGATGCTTAAACAGACAACAAACCGGCCCTCGGAGAAAGATCAGGACCCAGGACTGCTTCCTCTTTGCAGTGGGTCAGAACTTGTAAACGGTTCAACCCCAAAGGGAAAATCCTGCCCCTGCCTTTAATCTTATAGTTCCAGTATCTACGGCAGACTTAAAAATTCTTTAGGGGCTTATCTTTCATTATCTGGTAAAACTGGTTATGCAAAGCTTTTCCTCTGTAGCACACACTACTTGTGTTTTCACGGGTCATATCAACTAACCTGAATCTCATTAAACCACAACAGGCATTTACTACTGCAACCAAGTCTGCTGTCCAGTAATTTAAACCAATTCATGTTATCAAGGATAACTGGGATGCATCACTAAATATTTTTGCACCTGAAAGAGATAAGAACTGTCAAGCCACTAGTAAAATGTAAGCTCTTGCAAAAGGTTTCTTATCTGTCATTATTGTACACGAGTAAGTCCAGGATGTAGTAGCATAAGATAGAAAAGTTGAAAGCCAACATGGAACTCAAGTTAAAGCGACATAAACGCAATATTTTTCAGTTTGGTGCAAGGTCACCAAACTGAGACATTAACTCTTGTTTCTCTCACTGCATGTGTAGCCAGGCCTACTGAGTATTTCAAGCATTTTCTGTTTTTTACTACACAAAAGCAAATTTGATAATTCACATGTAATACTCTTGGCACGAGTTATATCTGAACTTTCTTGCAGCTGTATACAGGACACAAGTTGCTGAAATTGAAGTTCCCATCATTTACTGACTCTTTTCAGTATCAGTCTAACCTTAGAGGAAGATTTTACAGTACTATTCCTGTGTGAAGAGGGTATAAATATATATTTTTTTTTATTGTTCCAATACAGATTTATTGCAACGCATTCCAAGCCAGCCTCCCACTTTCTACTCTTCGCAGACTTGAAGTCATCCAAAACTCTGCTACCTGCAGCCTTGCACAGCAAGTCCTATTCACACTTGTGCTCAATGACCTGTACTGGCCTGCAGTTAAACAATACCTCAATTTTAAAACTCACATCCTCATTTTCAAATCGCTCTACAGCCCTATCTCCTCCAGCCCTACAACACTCGTACTCATCTACTCTGACCTCTCTATTTTACTTGCTGCACCATTAATGGTCATTCCATCAGCTGCCTGGGCCCTAAGCTCTGGAATCCCCCCCTAAACTTTTTTACCTCTCTATGCTCTTTTTAAGATGCTTAAGACCTACCTCTGATGAAGTTTTTGGCCATCTCCCTCAATGTAACAAAGGCAAAATACGGCAGATGCTGGAAATCTGAAACAAAAAAAATGCTGGAAAAACTCAGGTTTGACAGCATCTGTGGAGAGAAAGACCGAGTTAACATTTTGAGTCCATATGACACTTCTTCAGATCTAAAGGGAAGTAGAAATGTGGTGGAATATATACTGTTGAAGGGGGGTGGAATAGGTGAAGCTGGATAAAGGCCAGCGATAGGTGGAAACAAAGGAGGGATTGCAAAAGATGTCATAAACAAAAGGTCAAAGGGTTGTTAATGGTGGTGGTGCTGGCTAAAGTAAGCGCTAATGGTGACATGAAGTGTGGAAAGCAGAAAGTGATAATGGCAGGACCAGGGTAAGCACTCTGGAAGGTGACAGATGGCCCTAGTGGGGGTGGGGTGGGGGGGAGGGGACGGTGGTGGGAAAAAGATCGAAAAGGCTAAAAGCTGGGGATAAAACAATTAGTAAAAATGGAAATAAATTTAAGAAATAATAATAATGCAAGTAAGTGGGAAAAATTAAAAATTAAAAAACAAAAATGAATATGGAAAAAATGGGGGGGGCGGGATCAAAAAGGGGTGGGGATGGAGGAGAGAGTTCATGGCCTGAAGTTGTTGAACTCAATGTTAAGTCTGGAACGCTGTAAAGTGCCTAATCGGAAGATGAGGTGCTGTTCCTCCAGTTTGCGTTGAGTTTCACCGGAACATTTTCACCACCAGCCTCCGCATTCAAAGGATCATCCTCCGCCATTTCCAACAACTCCAGCATGATGCCACCACCAAACACATCTTCCCTTCACCCCCGCACCCCCCCGTTGGCGTTCTGTAGGGACCATTTCCTCCATCACCCCCAACGCCTCAACCCCCTCCCACAGCACCTTCCCATGTAATCACAGAAGGTGCAATACCTGCCCCTTTACCTCCCCCCTCCTCACCATCCAAGGGCCCAAGGACTCCTTTCAAGTGAAGCAGCACTTGGACTTCCTTCAATTTAGTCTATTGCATTCATTGCTCCCAATGCAGTCTCCTCTACATTGGAGAGACCAAACGCAGACTGGGTGACCGCTTTGCGGAACACCTTCGGTCTGTCCGCAAGCATGACCCAGACCTTCCTATCGCTTGCCGTTTCAACATACAACCCTGCTCTCATGCCCACATGTCCATCCTTGGCCTGCAGCAATGTTCCAGTGAAGCCCAACGCAAACTGGAGGAACAGCACCTCATCTTCCAATTAGGCACTTTACAGCGTTCCAGACTTAACAGTGAGCTCAACAACTTCAGACCATGAACTCTCTCCTCCATCCCCACCACTTTTTGAACTCCCCATTCTTTCCAAATTCATTTTTAATTTTATTTATTTATTCCCACTTACTTTCATTATTATCTCTTAAATTTATTTCCATTTTTAACCCGAGCTTTTAGACTTTTTGATCTTTCTTCCTACCAGCAGCCACCCCCCCCCCCCCCCCCCCCCCCCCCCCCCCACCCCCCAAACAACTGGGGCCATCTGTCACTTTTCAGGGTGCTTACTCTGGTCCTGCCATTTTCACTTTCTGCTTTCTACACTTCATGTCACCATTAGCATCTCCTTTAGCCAGCACCACCATTGTTAACAACCCTTTGACCTTTAGTTTATGACATCTTTCGCAATCTCTCCTTTGCCTCCACCTATTGCTGGCCTTTATCCAGCTTCACCTATTCCACCCCCCTTCAACAGTATATATTCCACCACATTTCTACTTCCCTTTAGATCTGAAGAGGAATCATATGGACTCGAAAAGTTAACTGTCTTTCTCTCCATAGATGCTGTCAGACCTGCTGAGTTTTTCCAGCATTTTTTGTTTTTGCCCCTCAGTGCAACACCTTATGTAACTAGGTGTCAAATTTTGCTTTACAACACTCCTAAAACTGACTTGGAATGTTTAATGTTAAAGGCACTGCATAATTACAGATTGCTGTTGTTCGTAGGGTGTGGGCGTAGCTAGAGAGGGTGGTGGCAAGCCAATTTCTTGAACGGCCACAGTCCACGTGGTGAAGGTGCCCCCATAGAGTTGTGACCCATGTAGTCCCAAGATTTTAACCCAGCAACAATGAAGGAACAACATTATATTTCCAAGTCAGCTTGGTGCACAACCTGCAAGGGAACATGCAACTGGTGGCAAAAACAGAAACTGTTGGAAAAACTCAGGAGGTCTGGCAGCATCTGTGGGGAGAGAAACAGAGTTAACATTTCGAGTCCGTATGACCCTTCTTCAGAGCTGAGCAACAGGTAGTGTTGCCATGTTCCTGATGTCCTTATCCTTCTAAGTGTTAGAGGTGAAGGATTTGGTTGATGCTGTTGAAGCAGCCTTGGCGAGTCATTATAATGTATCCTATAGACGGTGTACACTGAAGTCATGGTGGGTTGGCAATTGAGAATGTAATGCCAATAAAGCAAGATGCTACTAACTTCTTGGATGACTTTAGAGCTGCATCCATCCAGTTAAGTGAAGAGTGTTGCATCACATTCCTGGCTTGAGCTTTACAGATGGTCACAAGGTTAGATGAGTCAGGAAGTGAGGTCCTTGCTGCAGTCTACCCAATTTGACCTGTTTCTAGCCACAGTATTTATGTGGCTAGTCCAATTAGGTTTCTGGTCAATGATAACCCCCAGGGTGTTGATGGAGGGGGATTCAATAATGGCAATGCTACTGAATGTTAAGGGAATGTGATTATAAACTCTCCTGTTGAAGATGATCATTGCCTGGCACTTATACAACACAAATATTACTTGCCACTTATCAGCCCAAGCCCGAATGTTGTCCAGGTCTTGCTGTAAGCGGACACAGACTACTTCATCATCTGAAGAATTGAGAATGGAACCAATCATCCCACTTACGATTGAGGAAAGGTCATTAATTAAGTAGCTGAAGGTGGGTCGGCCTCAGACGCTATCCCCAGCAATTCCTACAGGGATGCCACGGGGTAGTTAAGATTAGCCTCCCACAATTATCTTCCTTTGTGCTAGGAATGACTCCAGCCAGTGGATAGTTTTCCTCTGGTGCCAACTGATTTCAATTTTACAGGGGCTCTTTGATGCCACACTCAATGCTGCCTTGATTTCAAGGACCGTCACTCTCACCTCTGGAATTCAGCTGCTTTGTCCATTTTTGACAGAGGCTGTAATGAAGTCTGGGGTTAAGTAGTCCTGGTGAAACCCAAACTAAGAATTGGTGAGCAGTTTATTGGCAAACAAGTGCTGCTTGATAATACCTTTCTCACCTTGCTCTTGAGGAAACTGATGGGGCAGTAATTGGGTAGATTGGATTTGTCCTGTTCTTTATTAACAGGACAAACCTGAGCAATAGTCCACACTATCATATAGATGCCAGTGCTGTGGCTGTATTAAAACAGCTGTTCTAGAGGCACAGCTAATTCAGGAACACAACACTTCAGCACTACAGCCAGGCTGTTGTCAAGGCACACAGGCTTTGCTGTACCTCATGATTTTGAGCACCTTATCAAATCTCTACTTAATCTTCTCTTCTCCGAGAAGAGCCTCAGTTTCTCTAATCTATCCATGTAACCAAAGTTCCTCATGCATGGAACCATCCTTGTAAATTTTTTCTGCAGCCTCTTTAATGTCTTCACATCTTTTCTAAAGCTTGGTGCCCAGAATTAGAGATAATATTAAATTGAAGTCGAACTAGTGTTTTACTTCGGCTAATCACAACTTCCTTGCTTTTATATTTTATGCCCCTATTTATAAAGCCTAGGATCCTGTATGGTTTATTAATTGCTTTGTTAACCTGTCCTGCCACTTCCAAAGATTTGTGCACATACATCTACAAATCCCTGTTGTTGCAACCCCTTTATACAAATTAGCACGTATTGTTACTCCTGATATTTCCTCATGTATGACCTCAAAATGTATAACCTCACAATTTTGTTAAGTTTCATTTGCCATGTGTCCCCATTCCACTAGCCATTCCGCTTTGGCATCTTGAAATCTGTCACCATCTTTCTCACTGCACACTATCACTTCCCACTTTTGTCATCTGCAAATTTTGAAATTGAGCCCTATATTTCCAAGACCAAGTCAATAATATAAAAGCAAAAATCAGCAGTGATCCTACTACTGAACTCTAGGGAAAACTACTGGCTGTTTTTCAGACTGGAGAGAGGCACATTCACCACTGTTTTCTGTCCCTTAGCTAATTTTGTACCAATGCTGCTACTGCCCCTTTTATCCCATGTACTTCAGCTTTGCTAACAAGCCTATTATGTCAGACTTTGTCAAACATCTTTTGAAAGTCCATATACATATGAACTGCAGTGTCCTCCTCCATGCCCCGATAGCTCAAAAAAATTCAAACAAGTTAGTCAACATGATTTTCCCAAAAAATCTTAGTCAATACACCTATAGATGACCTTTGAATTTCCCTTTTATGTTCACTGTTAAACTGCTGTCTTCTTGTTCCTCTCATTTCCTTTTTACTTCTCTGTACTTTTTAACATTCAGCCTGATTTTCCTTTTTTTCATGCCAGATGCCTCTTCAATTTGCTGAAAAGTAGCCCTCCTTCAATTAAGTATTTTTTTAACTCTGGATTGCTCCTGGTCTTTCTCTATAACCAAATACAAACTTTATGCCACTATGATCACTATTCCCAAGACACCTGCCCACTGAGGTGAGGCGACAGCGATTGCACTTGGCATCAAGGCAGCGCTTGACCAAGGGTGACCTGCCCTAGGCAAATGCTGCGGTTCAAGGCCACCTTCTCAAGAGCAATTAGAGATGGGCAATAAATGTTGCCTTCCAGTATCACATGCATACCATGCAAGAATTAAAAACACTCCAGCTGACCCATTTCATTCTCCAGACTATGTCCACCAATGCTTCAAAAAAAAGGAAATGGAATTATTGAAAAGGGAACTGAATTTTATGGTCTAAATAGGGTGGAGACACAAAGGAATTATGGGGACAGGGATACAAATCATTCAAGTAGCAACAATGGTTTACTAAACTATATTAAAAAATGCAAAAGGCAGAGGAATGCATTGCTTTTGAATTCTGCTCCTCCAGAAGAGAAATTATGGTAAACAAATAGACGCCTGGTTCAATTACACTTAAAAGATTACTGTGCACAGGTCTGGTCTCCATATTACAAAAAGGATTATAGGAGCACTGGAAAAATATATCTGCAAGGATGATAGCTGAGCTTCTTGTAACTATCAGGAAAGACAGGTTAGGGCTCTTTAGGTAGAATTTTCTCTAGGCCGAAAGATGACCTGATGGAGGTCTTTAAAATTATGAAAACATTTGATAGGGTAGATGTAGAAAAAAAAATGTGGGGTGCTTGGTGGGGGGAAAAGAGGTGGAGAAACAAGAGTCCAATATCAGCACCTACGAATATAAACTAGTCACTAAGAAATCCAATAAGGAATTCAGGAAAAAAACTTTACTCAAACTGGACAGAACGTCGAACTCACTAGCAAAACAGCTGAGGTGAATACTGCAGATACATTTAAATGGAAAGCTAGATATGCACAATGGAGAAAGTGTGAAATGAAGTAAGGTGGGAAGAGGCTCATGAGGAGCATCAATCTGTTGTGCCAAAAGGCCGGTTCTTGCACTGTAAATTGTGTGTAATAATACACATCCATAGTTTATTGTATTTTGGGGTTTCTTTTATAACTTGTAACTTAATTGTCCATGGTAATAAGCTTTTGTATTCAACCTTCCTTTTATTCACTTACTGATCTTCACCCCTCCCTTCAACTCAGTTCAGGAAGGGACTATGTAAATGCTTGGGTTGCTTTATTGATGGCTTTAACAGAGCACAGCCAGAAGCACAAAAAAATTTGGGCACTAAAAGTGTACATTCAGAACATACCAAGAAGGTTCCAAGAAACCTCAATGTAGTTCAGGTTATTTTTGTGCAGGTATTTTATAAGTCAGTAGATGTTTTGAATTGCCCAGTTATAACATAGGCAAGTAAAAAATTTCCATTATAATACCATACACTACTTATTTAATATCAAATACAAAGTCTACAATAACTTATTCCCAAGCTGTTTTGACTGAATACCAACACCAAACCTTGTCTTAGACTTTGAGCCTCAAAAAAAAGTTGCATTGGTTCAACTAAACTTCTGAAAATCAAAAAAATGCTTTTTAATTATGGCTTCTTTGACTCATGAAACAGAAGCTGCATCAAGTTAGCGAGCAAAGCTGTGCAAATTACTGCTGTCATTTTAAGGCTGTCATTTCATCAAAGAAAGCAAATTTACAGTTCTTTATAAAATATGTACAGAAACTTCAGTTGTTAATTTTCTTTGTATGTCATTTTCTGTCAACATGAAATTCACAACATCCTTGTGTCACTGCCTCATTGATTTCTCATTTGTGAAGCTTATTGATACATTTGTAAAGCTTAAATTTTTCAGTCAACGGTGCCTAATATTTTGGTCAGTAGACACAGGAATTTCTAACGCAATGTAAAAAAAAAAGTAAAGTAGGAATTTATTACTAAACAAAAATTGAATTAAGAGTTGACTGAAGTTCTCAATTTCATTTATACAAGAAACATTACATGTAACCCAATGGCATCCATTGCACAAATAATATTCTCTGGGTTACAGTTCAAGGCCAGGATTCATTATGGGCCAAATTCAACATTGCCAGAGAAATACTGATCTTTAAAATTACTCAATTTGTTTTCCGTTTCATCCTACATTTTAATTTTATTCCATTCTTATTTCCCCTCTCTTTTCAAAAAAGAGTATTAAAAATTGCATGGAAGAACTTGTACTGCTGGTAGGGGATTGTGGCCATGATGGTTAATGTGGCTTCATCTTACTTTTTGCATAATAATAATGGATTAGGTTTGGATCATTGACCTGGACCTGCATGGGCTTTTATGATTAGGTACAAAATCTTGTGGCTGCCTTTCTTTCTGTTCCTCCATTATTGGCCAGGCCTTCCAACAAATGAGAAAAAGTGGACTTGGACTTCCGAATGTTTTCAGAGTTGTAAACACAAGTCAAAAATTACCAGCTTAGGTTCTGCACACACCCCAGGGACGCAGACCGAAGAGCATGGATAATGATCACATCAGTGCTAACAGAATGAATATAAATAGTGTTTGGTAATACAGAACTTGAGTATCACTGGGAAAAAAAAGAGACATGTCAAACTTTTCACCTTGCGCTCATTAGGACATTCACAAGGATACCAAAATGTAAAGGGAACAATAATTTATACTTTAGGAGAAGAATATGATTGGTTGGCAAGTGGATTCTGATTGGTAGGGGCATTGCCATGGAGAATGCACCAGTTAACTAATGACAGTTACTTAATTGCTAAGCTTTGTTTAAATTCAAACCAGGCAAGTTGACTCTGGTCAAGTTATCGCTGATTTTGTTCAGTTGAAACAGGTGCAATGTGTGTACATGTTCTTTCTGTCTGCAAAGATTAGGGCTCTGTGTATTAATATATATAGCTTTTAGCACACGCAAGTGCACCACACTACAAGCCTGACTGATAAAAGGTGTGTAAGGAAATTCTTATATGCAGTTGCAGATTCAAATATAGCAAATGTATCATTTACATTAATTGGAAATATGCAAAAGGTAGGAAGTTAAATGTCACTCCAAAGATGACGTGCTTCACGTGGAACCCAAAGCTGCTTGCAAGACCTCATGGCAACACCGTGTATTTGGGCATGCATGGTGTTGTTAAAATTGAGCTCACCAGCATGGGTTGCTGAGTTCATCAAGTTCAATGAGTACTGATTCGCACAATGGCTGTGGGTCTACATCGCCATGATATAGTGCTGTAGTGCACATGTCTATGGCTGCCTTGAGCGGTACTTTGGTGAATAGGCTAAAAATGACAAATGAGCACATGGACACAGCATCAATGTTGACATACAAGTCCTGTATGTTCTTCGCAATGCGATGGAATCCTTTGCCGTGTATGTTAAAACTTTGCTCAAAACTGGTTGTTGCAATTCACCCATTTGGCCAATTCATGTTGTGCAGAACCTGTCATAGATAAGATAGGGTATAAAGGAACATTACTTTTGAGTCTTGGTAACCCATACGTATGCAGACGCATAGATAGATAGCTCCCCTTCCTTGACGTGCTAGTTGAGAAGTCTGCCAGGAGGTTCACTACTACCGTTTACCTCAAGCCTACCTTCACTGGTCAATACATGCATTGGGATTCCTACAGTTCCACGCACTATAAAATTGGCCTGATTGGCAACCACATAAATAGGGCCCAACCCATTTGCTCACCATGCAAGCTTGATGCCGAAATAGGGCGCATCAAAGTCATCTGGCAAGATAATGGCTACCCTGATCAGATCATTGCACAATATACAGCGCGCAAACTCATGGATGGGTCTAAGGCCACAACTTTAGGCACTGAAAAATGCCCAGTCTACCTCAGATTGCCCTGGAAAGGCAAGTTATCTCAAAAATTTGAGCAACAGGTGAAGCTATCCATTTCACACTGCTACTCTGCAGTAGCAACACGAGTGGTATTCACCAACAAGATGCTGCCATCAGGCTTTAAAGATGGTCTGCCTATCACAAAAATGACTAATGTGATATATGAATTTCAATGCCAGTGTGATGCAAGGTATGTACACCATACATCCCAAAGACTGGCAGATCGTATCAAGCAGCATGTCCCTTCGGCTGTTCGCGACAGGAAAGATACTATCCGCACCCAACCAGCCCGTGCTCACAAAACTGAAAACAGTGTTCAACATTAGATGTGATTCCGCAATTGGATAATTTGCTAAACAATCTTGACTATTCTAAGAATTACACTGACAACCAATTTAAGATCATCAGTCGGGCTCACAGTGGGGTGCACTGACACATGCTAGAAGCTACATATACTAACACACAGGGCCCTGATCTTTGCAGACAGAAA
Organism: Carcharodon carcharias; assembly: GCF_017639515.1. Classification (NCBI taxonomy): domain Eukaryota; kingdom Metazoa; phylum Chordata; class Chondrichthyes; order Lamniformes; family Lamnidae; genus Carcharodon; species Carcharodon carcharias. The sequence continues at coordinate 102,923,975 of NC_054482.1, read as the reverse complement.
GAACATGTACATACATGGCACCTGTTTCAACTGAACAAAATGGGCCACAGCCATTCTCTGGTTTTTCATTTTGGATACTGGTGAGCAAGCTGGTTCCTCAGAGGATTGTAACAAGACCATGAACACCACAGGTGGCTCAGCTGCACAGGAGAGGAGGAAGAGTGGAAGCTCTATAGTAGTTGAGGATTCTATAGTTTGAGAAGCAGGCAGGCGTTTCTACAGCCATAGAGGTGACTCCGGGATGGTATGTTGCCTCCCTGGTGCTAGGGTCAATGTCATAGAGCAGCTGCAGGACATTCTTTTGGGGGAAGGCGAACAGCCAGAGGTAATGGTCCACATTGGGACCAATGACAAAGGTAGGTAAAGGGATGAGGTCCTGAAAGCAGATTTTAGGGAGTTAGGGAGGGAATTAAAAAGCAGGACCTCAAGAGCAGTAATCTCAGGATTACTCCCAGTGCCACATGCTAGTGAACATAAGAATAGGAAGATTGAGCAGTTCAACATATGGCTGGAGAAATGGAGTAGGAGGAAGGGCTTTAGATTTCTGAGGCATTGGAATCACTGGGGCAGGTGGAACCAGTACAAGGAGGATGGGTTACACCTTAACAGGACTGGGACTAGTGTCCTCACAGGGAGGTTTGCTGGTGCTGTTGGGGAGGGTTTAAACTAGGTTGGCAGCGGGATGGGGACCTGGGGGGAAATTCAGAGTGCAGAGGAAAAAAACTGAGTGGGATGTAGAGAAATATCAACCAATAATGAGGAAATATCAGAGTTGCATCAAGGTAGATAGAATTAGAGTAGGCAACAGTAAGTCATTAGATGGGGTCAGAATATGCAGGAAAGTAAAAATGCCTAAATCAGGGCTAATGTGCATGTATGTGAATGCACAGAGTATGATTAATAAGATTGGTGAGCTGCAGGCACAGGTTGACAAAAGGTATTATGATAATATTGTTATACCAGAGACCTGGCTCAAAGAAGGGCAGGACTGGGTGTTAAATATTGCTGGGCACAAGGTGTTTAGGAGAGGCAGGAAAGGAAGAACACTGTGGGGGAGTGGTGAATTGGTTAAAGATGGCATTACAATACTGGAGAGAGGATGTTCCAGAGGAGTCATGGGCAGAATCTCCCTGGCTAGAGATAAGGAATGGGAAAGGTGCAATAACATTTATTGGCATAGTATATAGACCGCCAACTACTGGAAGGAGTGTGGAGAAACAAATTTGCCAAGAAATTAAGGAGAGATGCAAGAGTTACAGAGTAATCATAATGGGAGACTTCAATTATCCAATTATAGACTGGGATAGGAATAGTACAAAAGGATAAGAGGGGCGAGAGTTCCTACAATGTGTTCAAGATAATTTTCTACAGCAATACGTTTCCAGTCCAATGAGAGGACACACACTTATGGACCTGGTTCTGGGCAATGAGTTGGCCCAAGTGGATCAAATATCAGTAGGGCAGCCTCTAGGGGACAGTGACCATGGTATCATAAGGTTTAGGTTAATCATGGAAAAGGACAGAGAACAATCCAGAGCTGGGATAATTAATCGTGGGAAAGCCAACTTTGATAGGGTGAGAATGCATCTGAGTTGAGTGAATTGGAATCAAATATTGGCAGAAAGGACAGTGGCTGAACAAGGGGCCATCTTCAAGGAAAAAACTTTGCAGGCAATGTCAAGGCACATTCCCATGAAGGGGAAAAGTAGGACAAATAAATCCAGAGCATTCTGGATGACAAGAGAGGTAAAGATGAAAAGAAAGTGCATGTACGACAGACGTCAGGTAGAAAATGAAGAATCAGGCTGAATATAGAAGGACCAGAGGGGAAGTGAAGAAACTAATAAGAAAAGCAAGGAGAGAGCATGAAAAGAGGCTGGCAGCTAACATAAAAGGCCTTTTGAAGTTCAAGTTCAAGACTATCCCCATTACAGGTCAGAAAGGTCTTCTATAAGTATGTAAATAATAAAAGGGTGGTAAAAGAAAGAGTAGGGCCGATTAGAGATTAAAAAGGGACTTGCATGTGGAGGCTGGAGAAACAGCAGAGATGTTGAATACTTTGCATCTGTCTTTACAAAGGAAGAATTTGCTACCCAAGCTGAGGTGAAAGAGGAGGTAACTGGTACACTAGAACCTACAATCAAGAGGAAAGAGGAAGTGTTGGAAAGGCTATCATTACTTAAAATAGATAAGATGCATACAAGGGTATTGAGGGAAGTGAAAGTGGAAATTTCAAAGGCACTAGTGATAATCTTCCAGCCTTCCTTAGACACAGGGGAGGTGCCAGAGGACTGGAGAACTGTGAATGTTACATCCTTGTTCAAAAAGGGGTGCAAGGATAAAGCTGGCAACTACAGGCCAGTCAATTTGACCTCGGTAGTAGGGAAACTCCTGGAAACTATAGTGCATGATAAAATCAATAATCACTTAGACAAGTGCAGGATAATTAAGGAAAGCTAGCATGGATTCATCAAGAGAAAATCATGTTTAACTAACTTGGAGTTTTTTTTGAGGATGAAACAGAGAAGGTTGATAAAGGAAACCCTGTTGATGTGGTGTATATGGAATTTCAAAAGGCATTTGATACAGTGCCACACAACAGACTTGCGAGCAAAATTCTAGGTCATGAAATAAAAGGGAAAGTAGGCACTTGGATAAGAAATTGGCAGAGTGACAGAAACAGAAAGTAGTGATAAATGGTTGTTTTTCAGATTGAAAGAAGGTTTGCAGTAGAGTTCCTCAGGGGTCAGTTTTGGGACCCTTGCTCTTCCTGATGTATATTAATGACCTAGATTGTGTGTGCAGGGCATGATTTCAAAATTTGCAGATGATACGAAAATTGGAAATGTTGTCAACTGTGATGGGGATAATCTTGAACTTCAAGAGGACATAGTCATGTTGGTGGATTGGGCAGACAGGTGGCAGATGAAGTTCAATGCAGAGAAATTTAAGGTGATTCGTTTTGGCAGGAAGAATATGGAGCGACAGTATAAAATGAAGGGAGAGGCTTTAAAGGAGGTACAAGAACAGAGGGATCTCGGTGTATATGTACATAGGTCATTGAAGTTGGCAGGGCATGTTGAGGGAGTAATTAATAAAGCACATAGTATCTTAGGCTTTAATAGGGGCATTAAGTGCACGAGTAAGGAGGTCATGTTGAACTTGTATAAGACACTAGTTAGGCCTCATCTGGAGTACTGCGTCCATTTCTGGGTGCCATATCTGAGGAAGGATGTGAAGGCATTGGAGAGTGTACAGAGGAGATTCACTAGAATGATTCCAGGGATAAAGAACTGTAGCTATGAGGATAGATTGAAGTTTCCTTGGAGAAAAGAAGGCTGAGAGGAGGCTTGATAGAGGTATTCAAGGTCCTGAGGGGTATGGACAAGGTAAATAGTGAGAAACTGTTCCCACTCAAGAGAACATCAAGAACTAAAGGGCACAGATTCAAAATAATTGGCAAAAGGAGTAAATGTGATATGAAGAAAAATTTTTGAGCCTGGAACAAACTTCCTGAAAAGGGTGGTGGAGGCAGGTTCAATCGAGGTAATCAAAGGGGAATTGCATTGCTACCTGAAAAGAGAAATGTACAAGGTTACAGGGCAAGGGAGGAGAGTGGGACCAGGTGGAACGTTCTTTCAGAAAGCCAGTACAGACTCAACGGGCTCAATAGCCTCCTTCTGCACTGTAAAGATACTGTAATACCATGGCTCATTCTTCAGGGTAATGCCTTAACAGAGTCAAACTGCCCAGTCTGAATTTAAACAAAGCTTGGCAATTAACTGTCAGCCATCAGTTAACTGGTGCATTCTCCAAGGCAGTATCTCTATCAAATCAGAGTCTACTTGTCAATCAATCAATCAGCACTCTCTTCTCATGAGGTATAAATTGTTGTTCCCATTACATTTGGTCCTCTTGTGACTGTCCTGGTGAGTACAAGATGAAAAGCATCGACATGTCTCTTTCTTCAGGGACACGTAAGAATGGACATACTCAATCCTATTATCATAATGTAGTATTTATAGCACATATTGTAAAATGTAATTTTAACAGCTTTTCATATGCCAGGCTGATAAAAACATTTGTGCTTCACAATGCTCCAAGTGATGTGCAGTTTTAAATGTGCATTTTAACAGCACCATTATAGTAACAACATTATACAGTACAAAATCCATTCACAAATACCTCTAAAGTAGCTTGACAGTAACATGATCCTGAAAACTTTAAATTACACTTTTTTTATAAACTGACAGTGAAGCCTATAAAAGTGCTGCCTGAAAACTGTCTGAATAGTTGTCAATTGTCTTAACTGTGCCTGACGAGACTCTTGCTTGTATGCTCAAGATTTGACGATATTCAAAGGAAATTTTTTCCCCCAAATTTACCCTGGAGTTTTTTGGCTCTTTCCCACGTCCCCACTTCCCCCCGCAAACCATCTCTCAATTTTTTTTCCTTTTTCAGTGGTAAAAATAGATCAACTACAGAGAAAAAACAACTTTTTTAAAAAAGGTTCTTATATCTTATTTGTTTCTAGGACATTGCTGTGCAGTGCACTATTGTGTTTGCCTATGTAACAATAGCGATTGTGCTGCAAAAGTGATCCTTTGGTTGTAAAGCCTGTTCAGTCTTCCTGAGAGCATGATCGGGCACCAAACTTGTTTCTTTTGCACGCCAACCATTGAAAGAAAGAAAAGTTCACAAGATTGGATTTCGAAAGCTTTTACAGTCAACTGAACTGCACAAGGTTTGGGGGTGGGAAATAGGTGGTTAGGAGAAGCTGCAAAGCAAGTCCATTCTTTGCAGTCTCAGGTCACTTCTCAATCAGGGAAAAAATAGTACCACAAACTAATAGCTCTGTATTCAAGTAGTATGGCAATATGCATCCCTGTGAACAGATTAGCCAATCCTGTGGATTCAGGAGGCCAATAGGATTCTAAAATTTGTATGAAAGCAAAATACTAGGAATGCTGAAAATCTGAAATAAAAACAAAGTGTTGGAAATATGCAGCAGGTCTGGCAGCATCTATGGAGAGGATTTTTTTTTATTATTTATTGATGGGATGTGGGCATCACTAGCTGTGCCAGCATTTATTGCCCATCCCTAACTGCCCTTGAAAAAGCAGTGGTGAACTGCCTTCTTTAACCGCTGCAGTCCATGTGGTGTAGGTACACCCACACGTGCTGTTAGGGAGGGAGTTCCAGGATTTTAATCCAAAGAAACAGAATTAACATCTCAAGTCAAATATGATACTTCTTCAGAAATTATCTAATACCCTTTTGAAAACCACGACTGAATCTGCCACCATCACTCCCAGGCAGATTCTAATCACAGCATAAAAAAAAACTTCTCCTCCTGTCACCTTTGGTTCTTTTCCAATTCACCTGAAATCAGAGTCCTCTGGTTTTTGACTCTTGTGCCAATGGGGACAGTTTCTCCCCATCTATTCTTTCAAGTCACCCCATGGTTTTGAACACCTCCATCAAATCTCCTCTCAACCTTCCCTGAAGAGGACAGCCCAGCTTATCCAATCTGCCCTCATTAATGAAATCCCTCTTCAGAATCACAGAGTGCAGAAGAGGCCCTTCGGCCCATCGAGTCTGCACCAACGTATGAGAAACACCTGACCTACCTGACCCCATTTACCAGCACTTGACCCATAGCCTCGAATATTATGACCTGCCAAGTGCTCATCCAGGTACTTTTTAAAGGATGTGAGGCAACCCGCCTCCACCACCCTCCCAGGCAGTGCATTCCAGACCCTCACACCCTCTGGGTGAAAAAGGTTTTCCTCACATCCCCCCTAAACCTCCTGCCCCTCACCTTGAACTTATGTGCCCTTGTGAGTGACCCTTCAACTAAGGGGAACAGCTGCTCCCTGTCCACCCTGTCCATGCCCCTCAAAGTTGTACATCGCGATCAGGTTGCCTCCTCAGTCTTCTCTGCTCCAATGAAAACAACCTAAGTCTATCCAACCTCTCTTCGTAACTTAAATATTTCATCCCAGGCAACATCCTGGTGAATCTCCTCTTCAGCCCCTCCAGTGCAATCACATCCTTCCTATAATGTGGCAACCAGAACTGCACACAGGACTCCAGCTGTGGCCTCACCAAGGTTCTATACAACTTCAACATGACCTCCCTACTTTTGTAATCTATACCTCGATTGATAAAGGCAAGTGTCATTTATGCCTTTTTCACCAGCCCACTAACGTGTCCCTCCACCTTCAGAATCAATGGACACACACACCAAGGTCCCTTTGTTCCGCAGAACTTCCTAATGTCATGCCATTCATTGAATACTTCCTTGTCAAATTACACCTTCCAAAGTGTATCACCTCACACTTTTCAGGGTTCAATTCCATCTGCCACTTATCTGCCCATTTGACCATCCTGTCTATATCTTCCTGTAGCCCAAAGCACTCGACCTCACTGTTAACCACCCAGCCAATCGTTCTGTCATCTGCAAACTTACTAATCCTAACCCCCCCCCCCACATAGTCGTTTATGTAAATGACAATAGGGGACCCAGCACAGATCTCTGTGGTACGCCACTGGACACTGGCTTCCAGTCATTAAAGCATCCTTCTGTCATCACCCTCTGTCTACGAAAACTAAGCCAATTTTGAATCCACCTTATCAAATTACCCTGTGTCCCATGTGCCTTTGTCTTCTTTATAAGTCTCCCATGTGGGACCTTGTCAAAGGCTTTGTTGAAATCCATATAAACTACATCAACTGCACTACCCTCATCTACATACCTGGTCACCTCTTCAAAAAATTCAAAGTTGTTAGGCATGACCACCCTCTGACAAAGCCATGCTGACTATCCCTGATCAAACCTTGCCTCTCCAAGTGGAGATAGATTCTCTCCTTCAGAATTTTCTCCAATAGTTTCTCTACCACTGAAGTGAGACTCACTGGCCTGTAATTCCCTGGCTTATCTCTACAACCCTTCTTAAATAGCGGAACCACATTAGCTGTTCCCCAGTCCTCTGGCACCTCCCCTGTGGCCAGAAAGGAATTAAAAATTTGAGTCAGAGCCCCTGTGATCTCCTCCCTTGCCTCCCTCAGCAGTTTGGGACACAAATCATCTGGACCTGGAGATTTGTCCACTTTTAAGCTTGCCAATACCTTGTCACTCCCTATATCAATTTGCTCAAGAACCTTGCAGTCTCTCTCCCCAAGTTCCATACCTTCATTCTCATTCTCTTGGGTGAAGATGGATGTGAAGTATTCATTCAATACTCTAGTGATGTCCTCTGGCTCCACCCATAGATTGCCCCCTTGGTCCCTTATGGGCCCTACTCTTTCCCTGGTTATCCTCTTCCCATTGATATACTTGTAGAATATCTTGGGATTTTCCCTACTTTTACCAGCCAGAGCTTTCTCAAATCCCCTCTTTGCTCTCCTAATTACTTTCTTAAGCTCCACCCTGCACTTTCTGTACTCCACTAATGCCTCCGCTGATTTGCTTCCCTTGTACCTGCTAAAAGCCTCTCTTTTCCTTCTCATCGTAACCTGAATATCTCTGGTCATCCATGGTTCTCTGGGCTTGTTACTCCTTCCTATCACCCTAGAGGGAACATGTTGAGCCTGTACCCTCCCCATTCCTTTTTGAATGCCGCCCACTGCTCCTCTATAGATTTCCCCACAAGTAGCTGTTCCCAGTCTACCTTGGCCAGATCCTGCCTTATTTTACTAAAATCCACTCTCCCCCAGTCCAAAACATTTTTTTGCAACTTGTCTATTTCTTTGTCCATAACAAACTTAAACTGTACCATGTTGTGGTCACTATCGCTAAAACGCTCCACCACCACCACCTCTGCCACCTGTCCGGTTTCATTCACCAGAATTAGGTCCAGCACTGCGCCGTCCCTTGTTGGACCTGCTACATATTGACCTAAAATGTTCTCCTGTACACGTTTCAAGAAATCCACTCCATCCAAGTCCTTAACACTGTGTCTATCCCAATTAATGTTGGGAAAGTTAAAATTACCTAATATAATTATCCTATTATTATTGCTTTTACACACCTCCGCAAATTGTGCACATATTTGCTCCTCAATTTTCCACTGACTATCTGGGGGTCTATAATAAACACTTAACAATGTGGCTGCCCCTTTTTTATTCCTAAGCTCTACCCACAAAGCTTCATTCGATGCCCCCTTCAAGATATCACCTCTCCTTACTGCAGTGACTGACTCCTTAACTAATAATGCAATGCCTCCTCCTCTTTTACCCCCTCCCCTGTCTCACCTGAAGATTCTATATCCCGGAATGTTGAGCTGCCAATCCTGCCCCTCCCTCAACCACATCTCAGTGAAGGCTACTATATCACAATTCCACGTGTCAATCCTCACCCTTAACTCATCCATTTTACCTGTGATACTCCTGGCTTCAAAGTACAGGCCATCCAGCCTTGCCTCACTCCCTTGAAGCTTAATGCAGCTGTACTCCCTCTGACTTGATTATTTTACTGTATTATGATGTGCCCCTATTCTGCTAACATTGTATCCCTTCCCCCTGCCGAATTAGTTTAAACTCCTCCCAACAGCACTAGCAAACCCGCCCGCAAGGATGTTAGTCCCGCTCTGATTCAGATGTAGACTGTCCTGCTTGTACCGGTCCCACCTTCCCCAGAAACAGTCCCAGTGATCCAGGAGTTTAAAACCCTCCCTCTTGCACCAACTCTTAAGCCACGTATTCATCTGCGCTACTCTCCTATTTCTGAGCTCGCAAGCACATGGCATTGGGAGTAATCTAGAGATTACAACCTGAGAGGTCTTGCTTTTTAGTCTACTGCCTAACTCCCTGATTTCTTGATGCAAGACCTCATCCTTCTTTCTACCTATGTCATTGGTACCAACATGTACCATGACCTCTGCCTTATCACCCTCGCCCTTCAGGATGCCCTGCAGCTGTTCAATGACATCCTGGACCCTGGGACCATTCTTGTAAATCTTTTCTGCACTCTCACTAATGCCTTCACATCCTTCCTAAAGTGTGGTGCTTAAAATTGGACACAGTACTCCAGATGAGGCTGATCCAGTGTTTTATAGAGGTTCACCATAACCTCATTGCTTTCACACTCTATGCTCCTATTTACAAAACCTAGGATCCCGTACATCTAATTTCTCAACCTGCCCCACCACCTTCAACAATTTTGTGCACATATGCCCCCAAGTCCCTCTGCTCCTGCATCCCCTTTAGAACTGTATCCTTGTAACCTTCCCCCATCCCAAAAAACCATTCATCAAAACTCTCGTCACTCAGTCAACTTCATATCCATGCTGCTACAGTCCCTTTGTTCCATGGGTTTCAACTTTGCTGTCAAGTCTGTTATGTGGCCCTTTATCAGATGCATTTTGGAAGCCCATGTACACATCATCAAACGCATCGCCCACATCAAAAATTCAATAAAGTTGGCTAAACATGATTTATCCTTAACAAATCCATGCTGGCTTTTCTTAATTAATCCACATTTGTCCAAGTGATTATTAGTTTTTATTATTTACTACCCAGCCCTGCCCTTTATTGATCCGGGTCTCCATTAGTACAACAACATCAGATCCCATTTGGCTATCTGTACCTACATGCTCACCAACCTACTTACCACTCCATGTTTTCACATACAAGCGCAGTAAACCTATTTAGATGTTATTACATTTTCTCTTACACTAAACCACATTAAACCCACTCTATGCCTTATATTTCTTATTCTAGTGCTATCTGTCTCTTCCAATTTTTGGTGCACCTTGTTTTTCCTCTCTAGTGTTACCGCCTGCTTACCATCCCCTTTTCAAAATAGTTTAAACCCTCACCAAAAGCACCAGCAAATCACCTTTCCAGGCCATTGCTCCCAATTTTCTTCAGGTGCAATCCATCTGACCTCTACAGCTCCTATCTTTCCCCAGAACCAATCCCAATATCCCAGAAATCCAAAACCCTCCCTCCTGCACCACCTCTCCAGCCACACATTCACCTGTACTTTCCTCTTATTTTATACTCCAACATTCTTTCTACCCATTCTGTTAGTACCGATATGGAGCACGAATGCTGCTGTTCACCTTTCTGCAACAGCTAAGTGACATCATTGGCCCTAGAACTAGGGAGGCAACATACCATCCATGATTCATAAAATGAGTCCACAGAAATGCCTGCCCATTCCCCAAACTATAAATCCCCTATCACGATTGCTTTCCCAAGCTTCCTCCTGCCCCCATGTAGCAATCTTTAGGAGATTGCAGTTATGCCAGACTTGTAAAGAGTGACCTTCCCAGGATAGCAAACATCCAAGCTGTAAAGGTCAAGTGCACTATGGGATACCTTGGCACTATTTTTTCCAAAGGTCAATACTAGTATGTTGTTTGTCCTTCAAGGCAAAGATGACCATGTCCAGCATCCAGGATGTGTTTGGTAGGGCTTCACTGGGTACATGGATGACTGTTAAGGCCAACCTGCACTGAGAAGGTTCCGCAAACAGGACAGAATACTGCAGACAATTGAGCTTTGGATGAGCTGCTGGCTTGAGATTTCCTTTCCTTGCATTTTCTCTCTGCCCCTGATATGTATTCACGTTGGTGTAGGACTGTGGGGAAGATTAATTTTCAAAGTCCATCCATAGGGAGTCTTTGAAGTGGTGCTGCCCACCAGCACAGTTTAACATCTAGAAGAATCAGTACCGTGGGACTGAGCTACTGAAGGTCATGGACTTGATTCTCAGTGCTGTTAGCCGATCTCAGTACATTGGCAATGCGCTAATTTTGGCACAAAAACTGGGTTTACCATCTCTAGAACAGGAGCAATAGAAAAGGGAAATCAGCCAGAGCTCCCACTCCAGAAAATTGTCCCAGAGATTCAACTGGAAAACACATGTAAAATGGATTGGGATTGGTTACAATGACTAGGTCAACAGTCTGCCATCACTCACCATCAAGGTTCACATTACTAGGGTAAGGTATCTAAGGCCAGCTGAAGCTAACAGACCCGAAGTTCAATAACAGTCATTAACTTAAGAGAGCAGAAAAGAAAAGGCAACTTAGACAATGGGTTGGGTGGGAAGAAACTGATGTTTGTTAAAAGGTAACTTGAATTAATAGTGACTTGCATATTCATATTAATATAACAAATTGGAGTGAGAGTCAGCCATACAGCCCCTTAAGCCTGCTCCACCATTCAATAAGATCATGGCTGATCTGATCTTGACCTCAGCTTCACTCTCCCGCCTTGACAATTCATTTAAAAAAAACACTCTTAAAAACAGTGACTTCCCAATCAGGGCTGAATGCTGCCACCTTGCCATATCAAAGGTTAAACTTATTTTTCTATGCTAGGCCATAACTCTCAGCAGTCAAGAATAGTGTCTGTCACAGAGAAATATGGGACTCTGCAGAAATCATGTGTTTCAGTGATTCACACTTAGACTACAAGACAACAAAAATACACAACGTCTTGATCAGAGAACTCCTCTATGCTGATGATGTTGTACTAGTCAGCTACAAAAACCCTTCTGTTGAAGGGTCGTGAGGACTCGAAACGTCAATTGTGCTCTTCTCCACCGATGCTGCCAGACCTGCTGAGTTTTTCCAGGTATTTCTGTTTTTGTTTTGGATTTCCAGCATCCGCAGTTCTTTGCTTTTAACAAAGACTCATGGGTTGTCTCTCCCATGCCTGTAACTAGTTCTCCCTTAAACTATAAACATCAAGCAAACTGTGGTTAAAGAACAGGGATAGCTCCACCCCAAATCACGCTAAATAACACTCCGCCGGAAGAGATTAGAAAATTCTGTTACCTTCAGTCCACGGTGACAGACAATCTATCTCTTGAGGCAGAACTCGACACACACATAGGGAAAGCAGCTACCTTTGGCGGACTCAAACCGTGCAATGGAATAACACCAAGCTGACTCAAACTGGTGTATAAGGCCTGTGTTCTCAGCACTTCGTTAAATGACTGTGAAACATGGACGGCTTACAGCTACCGAGAAAGGAAGCTCAAAAACTTTGCTTTTTACAGTGCATTCTCGGCATTTCATGAAAGGACAAAATCACAAATGCAACAGTCCTCTCAAAGGCAAGACACCCAAGTATGTTGGTACTGATCAAATGAAGGCAACTTCACTAGCTCAAGCACATTCACAGGTACGCAACCATCTTCCACCCTAAGGATTTTCTGTATGGCGAGGTAGCTGGAGCCAGACGGCTAGTAGGATGCCCATAGCTCCACTTCAAGGATGCGTGCAAGTCTGACTTGTAGGCCCTAAACACTGATTCTCACACCTGGGAGACACTATCTGATGACGATATTATCTGTGGACCAATGTGCCACCATGATGATCAGTGGCTACAGCGGTTTGGCAATAGGCACTAACACCGAAAAGAGACCACAATAACACCCGATAACCACTTCACATGCTGCACTTATGGCAGGACTTAGTCCTCACAGATTGGTCTCTTCAACCGTAAGCAAAGGTGCACTATACCCTATCCCCACAGATTTGATTTACTACACGTCCATCATCTTATGCAGAATGAAGATGTTGACAGGTTTAGAATAACAAGATGGTAGCTAAATTGGAATACTAACAACCACATTAAACCATTTAAAGCACAAGCCAATTCCCTATGGCACTGTTTAATTAAGTCAAATGTATACAGCTTCATAACGATGTACTAATCTACTGCTGAGGTCAACTCATGCTTAAGTAGAACTATCTCTAAGATCTCAAAGTTTCAATTCTGGATGTAAACACAACCACAGTTGATCAAAGTTTAATAATTGTAAGAGTACTTACACGTTTCTGACACAAGATAAAAGAAACATTTTTTTTTCCCTTTAAAAAGACTTTTGACGTTCCCAAAATGTGCAATAACCTCCTCAGACATTAAAGGAAAGAAGACTGCTGCCATTGGTCTCTAGATAAAAACATCACTCAAGCCAAGAGACAATATTAGAAAAAGTGAATAGTTCCCTTTATGTTGCACAGTTCCAAAAGGTTGCATAAAATTTAAAAATCTATTCTTCAATGGTACCCAAATCGGCAAGCACCATCTCTTCGAAACAACATTAGCATGATATTTCCATTACATTCAGCACAAGCCCTTTGGCCCGCCTATCTATGTGGTTGGAAACAGACTACAAAGGTAAGATAAAATCAGTCTGTGACAAAGCATGTAGTTCATAACATAAGTTTTTCCTCACCTCAATCCTAAATGATCGACCTCTCATCCTGAGACTATGCCCATCTTCTAGTTTCCCTGACGAGGGGAAGCCACCTAGTCATAGAGTTGACACCTCTCAATGTCTACTCCGTCAACCCCTTTCTTTATGTTTGAATGAGATCACCTCTCATTCTAAAATCCAGAAAGTATAGGCCCAATTTATTCAATCTATCACGGGACACCTCTCTCGTCCCAGGAGCCAATCTGGTAAGCCTTCATTGTACCATCTCCAATGCAGGTAAAGCCAAAGCCCGGTACAATTGTAGTAAGACTTCCTATTGTACTCCCAATACTTTTGCAATAGAGGCCCACATTCTATTTGCCTTCCTAATTGCTTGCTGAACCTGCATGCTAACTTTGTGCTCCTTGTACAAGTACATCCAAGTCTCTCTGAACATCAACATTTAGAAGTTTCATGCCTTTTAAAAAAAAGTTCTGCTTTTCTGTTCCTACTACAAAAGTGAATAACTTCTCACTTTCTGAAATACTCAGTCTGTCACCTTGTTGCTCATTTACTTAACTGGTCTATATCTCTTTACAGCCTTAGTGCCCTCTTCACAGTTTGCATTTCCACCTAGCTTTATATCATCAATAAACTTAGATACATTACTCTGTCGCTTTGTGCAAGTTAATATAGATTGTAAATAGCTGAGGCCCCAGCACAGATTACTCAGTGATGGCACTCCACTAGTCACAGCTCACAAACTTGAAAATGCCCGTTTGTCCTTACTCTCTGCTTCCTACCCTTTAACCAATTCTGTATTCATACTAACGGGCTTAAACACCTGGAAATCCAGTTGCTCCTTTTTCACCAACCTTCCGACTTAGGCCAGGCGAGAACTATCTAGTGCAGCAAAGGCCTTGTGTCCAGGGCTGGGGAGTCTGCGTTAAGGAAGCCACGCCCCACTTTTTTTGTAAAACAGCACTAGCTGCCGTAAAGCAGGTAAATTTAAAAGGTCCAGCCACTTTCAGAAGCCAGTTTGTAAAGCAAATGGACAGGATTTGGGAGGGTTGGGGGTGGTCAGTACTATAGCTACCCAGGATTTAGAAGTGGCTTTAATTCTTCTAACTTTTCCTGGGTAACTATTCTGGTAAGACATTCGGAACCATCCAAAGCCTGCGATTTATATTGTACTTTTGGATTGCTCCCGTTGCAGGGCAATTGCCACCCAATCCTTACCTGGGGACCATCATTTAGGGGGTGGTGGTGGTGGGGAGGGGTTTACCCAGGACATCTTTGGGGTACCCTCCAGTTACAATGCCCTGGAGCTCAGAAGTTACAGGCAATTATATTACCCTCAACTCCATGAGCCCCTATCTGTCCATTAATCTTTTTTTTGCAGCATCTTATCCAATGCCTTTTGGAAACCTAGGTATATTATCTCTAGCAGTTCCCCTAGATCTATCCTACTAGTTACATCCTCAAAAACCTCCAATACATCTATTAAACACAATTTCTCTTTCACAAAACCACACTGACCTGCACTAACCATACTATAAATGCATTCTTAATGCTTCCTTAATAATAGATTCCAGTATTTTCCTATGACTGATATCAGGCTAACTGGCCTGTAGATCCCCATTTTCTCTTTCATTTCTTCCCTGACTAGCAGTGTTACATTTGCTAACTTCCAATCCACTGGGACCATTCTAGAATCTAGGGAATTCTGGTAAACAATAACCTGTGCATCCACCATCACTGCAGCTACCCCTTTTATGAACCCCAGGAACTGGGGATTTGTTGACTTTTTAGTCCCTTAATTTTCTCCAATACTTATTCTCTGCTGATATTAATTATCCCTAAACTCCTCACTCTTACTAGCCCAGGAATACATATCTGGATTTTACAGTCAGCTGCAAAGTGACAGGCCATTAACTTTGAAGAAGGCTACCCATGATGATCCAGTGATCTCTGTGGCATGGATTTTCTTTTTCTCGACATTAGTTGAAATCTGGCGCCAAGTCAAGGGGATCCCACACATCCAGCAACAGTGATATTATCAAGCAAGATAACGAGCCAATTCTCAAAGTAAGAAAATCAGGAGGTACAATGCATCCACATCCCGTAAATGAATAAAAAAAGGATGGCACAGGCAATAGGCTATGCTATCTCTCTGTTAGAGCAATTCAGCCAGCCCCACTCCTCTGTCTTTTCCCCCGTGGCCTGGAAAGGTTTGTTTCTCTACGGGTGCTTATCCAATTCCCTTTTGAAAGCTACAATTGAATCTACCATCTCGCCACACTCAGGTAGTACAAACCAAATGCTAACCGCTCACTGTGTAAAAAGGAATTTCCCTCACGTCGCCATTGGTTCTTTTGCTATTCACAATTATTGGTGCTCTCTGGTTCTCAATCTTTCTGCCAATGGGAACAGTTGGTCCTCATCTACTCTGTGTAAGCCCCTCATGATTTTCAGCACTGCTATCAAACCTCCTCTTCTCAAAAGGAGAACAGTCTCAACCTCTCTAATCTACCCAAGTCACTAAAGATCCTCTTCCCTCAAACCATTCTAGCTAATCTTTTCTACACCCTTTCTAAAGCCTTCATATCCTTCCTAAAGCATGGTGCCCAGAAAAGGACACATTACTCCAGTTGAGGCCAAACCAATGTTCTATAAAAGTTCATCATTGTTTCCGTGCTTTTGTACTCTATGCCTCCATTTATAAAACCCAAGATCCCATCTGCCTTTTTAACCATTTTCTCAACCTGCCCTGCCACCTTAAATGGAAGCCACTGGGGCAAAGGTACCCCTTTGGAGAAGTGGAGTTCTGCTTGGTATGGCCAAAGAGCTGAAACTGTGATTGTGAGTTGGTGCTTGAGTGCAGACTAAGGAATCTAGGGGAATGGAATCTTGGGAGGAGAGTGAAACCCTGCAAGGTGGGCTGTTGTTGGTGCTGTCCCAGTTGGAGTGACTCTGAGAGAATTCCAAGGTTAAAAGGTGAAGACTAAAATCCCTCGTGAGAGAGTTTCAGTGAGATTGGTTGACTTAGTGTTACTGACATCTGGGTGAGTTGGTGAGAAATACAAGGACTCTGCCTTGGTCACATCTGCCATTTATTGTGTGGTGTGTTCAACCACATTTTACCTGTTAATTAACATGTACCTCATTAATATATAGATATTGTAAATTGTTTTATCCTTCTGGCCTTGTATAGTAAAGTTTATTTTTGTTTGTTCAAAACCTGTGGAACCTTGTGGCTTTATTCTATTAGCAAGTGTCTTGAATCTCAAACTTTTGTCTACTTTAAACAAAACATTATTGATCCCTAACCAGATCTTACCAACAACTTGGGGAAATAGTCAAGGATCATAACAACCCTTTATTATATATTGCCTCTTCTCATTCTTCCTACCAAAATGCATTAAATCATACTTCTCCACATTAATTTTTATCAGGCATGTGTGCGCCCATCCCACCAGCCTATGTCCTCTTGAAGTATATCATTATCCTTCTCAAAGTTTGCAACATTCCCAAGTTCTGTGTCATCTGCAAATTTTGACATTGTGCCCTCCACACCTAAGTTCAAGTCATTAATAAAGGTCAAGAAAAGCAGTGGGGCTAGTACCAATGCCTAGGGAACTCTACCATATACCTTCCTATAGGCCAAAAAACAACCATTCACCACTGTTTCCTGTCAGTCAGCCATTTCCATATCCATACTGCCACCATCCATTTTAGTCCACGAACTTCAACTTTGCTAGTAAGCCTATGTGGCACTTTATGAAAAAACATTTGGAAGTCCATGTGCACCACATCAAACACATTACCCCCATCAACATTCTCTGCTACCTCTCATCAAAAAGTTCAATCAAGTTAAACATAATGTGCCCTTAACAAATCCATGCTGGGCTTTCCTTAACTAATTCATTTTACATGGAGCAAAATAATCCCATTTGCATGTCCCAACCATTTAAGATAGAAGCTGAAATATCAAACATACATAAAATAATTTTAAAAATATGGATTATATTGGAGAAATTTGAGTAACAAAATAAAATTAGTTTTGCAGGGCCAGAGAAATTATGAAATTAGTATACCTTTAAAATCCCAGTTACACCTCATTCACTATTTAACTTTTTCAAAGCTTTTTACAATAAGACTAACACTGTAAAAGGGCAAGTTCTCATCATTCCAACTTTTGGATGGATTTCTGCCTTTAACTACACAAATGTGAACTCCAGAAATTGCTGTAAGTTTCAGAGGAGTATGACAGTGAACACAAAGTTCCTCTGTCATCATCACCAATGGCAAAAGCCAAGTCATTAAAGAAAAAAAAATCAATCCCATGGGCAAAATAACTGTTTTAACATCCTTACATAAGACTCCACAACACCAACAAGGGCCAAATGGCTTGTTTCTATGTTATAATATTTTTTGACATGCATTGAAGTGAGAATTCAGTGCTTAGGAAGCATACATGTGTGTGCCATTTCCAATATGATTATTTTCAAGCAAATCAAATCCAAAAGGCATTAAAGTATAATTATCCCAAATTATGCAAAAAGGTTTCAAATCACAGATTCAGCTTCACAAGACTCTTCCAAACTTCTGATTAGAAAGAACGGTTCTATACTGTATATAATTTGTATATAATGGCTTTCTTTCCACCAGTGTAATGTGTGAATGTTTACGTGAATCTTTACATGTCTTTGGATCAGATCTAAACCAATGCAATTTTGATAGATATATACAACTGCAAGTCCTTGTATCATTTTTAGTTGGCTAATTTAGGCACTCCTTACTTCTGCAACTTTTCTCACTTACCAAAGTGAATCTTCTATGAACAGCTCCAGTCTGGGGTGCACTTTCACGGCAGTCAAAAGAAGCACTACAAGGACACTCCGAAGGCTTCACTATAAGAATTTTGATATCAACCAAGAGTCCTGTGAGAAGCTAACTCAAGATCACTACATCTGTTGCAACCAAATTTTAAAAAGTGTGGCCTTCTTCGAAAGCAAGCATTATCGGAAGCAAAGAGAAAACACAAGCAGTGGAAATCCCAAGCCAGTGACTTGGTCAAAGCTCAGTCATCTGAGATACCCTATTTACAGCAGAACCCTCCAGGCGCAGATCGGCATCAGCAGTGACCTACATACCCACCACAACCCTATCAAACACCCCACATGGTCATCTTCACCTCGAAGAAAGAAGAACTTTGCTACCTACATTCATGAAGTAAATCAGTTAAGTTTAAATTAGATGGTGATGACAATTGTGCATTATTCATGAAAACAATCCAGCTCGCAACTTTTAGTGACAAGATTAGAATTTTTTTAAACTAATGTTAACTGAAACAGCTACAAAATTGCATGCTAAGGAAGCATGCAAGACTGCTTATACTGGAAACCAATTATCATTAGGGCTTTCAAACGAGTATTTTCCCAACTCCCTGGCCAAATGTAGCTTACAAACATTTGAAGTGCTGTATGGCGAATATAATTATTGTGATGATCTCATCAATTACAAACAGGGTGCCACGCCAAGCAAGAAGAGCATCCCTTATTAGCTTCACCCACAAGAAGAATCCTGCTCTATTAAGAGACATTTAAGTAGATCAGACCAAACAAAAGCACATAAAATGAAACATCGAAAACCTAGCCATACACACAATGCAGATCCAAGACAAGTTGAACTTGTACCACAATACAATGCAGAATGGCCAAGAATTCTCCCTCAACCATCACCAAACAGATTAAACAGTCATTCATTCATTTTGTGGGACCTTGATCTATACAATTGGACATTACACTTTCTGTCATGTAGGCAAATGCAATTCAGAAGCAGTTCATTGGATGGGTGTAAATAGATTTTAGAAAAACACAAATTTGCTCTAAACTGTTGATATCATTCTGAAACATTAGCATGCATTCTAGCCCAAACAAGCAAAAAGAACAGCATGTATTACCCATTTTCAGCAACCAAGATAAAACAGCATCACACCTTTGTATTTCTGATTCAATACATTTTAATCATAATTAAAACTTAAAAAGCCACATCATTCTGCAGCCATTGTCATGCAGCCAGTTAGTACTAGTTGTGAACTTTTTAGCACCCTGCATTTCAAGGGCTGAATTATAAATTGCAGCTGATTAAGCACATCCAAAAGAAAATGGCATGATTGCAAAATTTACAGCTGCTCAGGAATTACAAGGACTTAAAAACATAAATTTATGACACTATACTTCATATCCTCCAGACAGATCCATTGAGCAGCCATTACCCTATAATGGCATTTAAAAAAAAAACTTCAATAGTCCTACATACAAGAATCCAAAGATTAATGGTATTGAATATCATTGGACTTGGATCTATTCTTTGGTGACAAAAGCCACCAAACACCATGCAGATTAAATATTAGGTCAAATTTCAAGACACAGGGTTCCATGTTGGGGGCACAGAGTAGGAGCTTTTGAAGTACATTACAGTTCCTTTGAATTCCTACAACACTCCTGACATGCTTTCCCCCATTTTGCCTAGAATCAATGCCAGTGTTCACTTTAAGTGTGTGTGCAGAGTTGCAGTGCAGAACCTATTCAAAAATAAAGAACTGCACAAAGCTCCAAAAAATTTACATGGGGGAGAAAAAAAAAGAGCTAGCCCAACTTTTTTGTTGTTGCTGTTGGGGGGCTGGTGGGAAATAGAATGATAAAACCCAAGAAGGGGAGGAGGGGGGGGGGGGGGGGGTGCAAGAACTGGTCGGAGATGTCATGTTGCGTGGCAGAAGAAGACATGGAAGCAGTGTGTGTGTGCCGTCCCGCCTGAATTGCCTGTCACGCTGTCGAGCTGGCTGGGTCCAAACCACAACCCAACAGCCAAGGAGCTGGAGAGAGAGGAGGGGGGGTGGGGAAGAGTTGGGGAATGGATGGCAGACAAAATATAAAACAAAACTCCAACCGATCACCACCACCACCCCCCAAACCCTTCCATCATTATCATTCCCAACCCCACCACCACCACCAACAACCCCACCCCCCCCCCCCCTCAAACCCGCCGCCACTCTTGGTGAGCTGATTGCGACACGAAGGAAAACGCAACGTACCTTTTGGCACAAGGGAGTGCGCGGAGGAGCGGCGGGCCGGGTTTTATTGTCAGCGCTCGTCCTCCATCCATCCAGGCACCGCCGCCATTTTGCTCGCTATTGTGCCCGGAGATGGTTGAAGGCGGGAGGGAGGGGGAGCGAGAGAGAGAGAGAGTGTGTGTGTGTGTGTATGTGTGTGTGAGGTGGGGGGGGGGGGGGGGGGGTTGGTGGTGGGTGTGGAAAGAATGGGCGGCGGGACGCCGGAGGCCGGCCGTCGGGGAACCCTCCTTCTCCGACACCGGGGAGGGGGGTGGAGGAAATAAAAAAAAGGGGGGGTGGTCGGCTTCCTGTCAGAAATGCGGGAGGCGGAATCCTTTGTGTGTGTGTCTCCCCCCCCCCCCCCCCCCAGCGCGCGCCGCCAAGTGCGTGCTTTATGGCACCCCACCCCCCCTCTCTAACCGGCGCCAGTGGAAGCGCCTTCCCCCCACCGCCCCCCCCCCAACCGCCAGCGCGCGCAGACGCCTTCTCTCGGCTTTTTTAAAGTGGCAGCTGGGACTTCAGGAAGCATGGAAATGGTGGCAGCTTCCTGACCAGGTGAGAGAGAGAGAGAGAGAGAGCAGGATCCTGGCTTTACACTCACACAAAACACACACACACATAGAGCCCGCTTCTTCCCTCGCAGCACTTGGGCTTCTGCCCCCCCACCCACCAAGGAAATGGGGGAATAAACTTCACCAAAAATCAGCAAAGACAGGTGTCAAATGGGAGGAAACTCGACGCTTGCAAGACAAATAATAATTGATGGCCAGTTGGGCCAGTTCCCCAATGGGACGTTGGGGAAGGAGGCCTTTCAGGCGAAGAGGCCAAATAAAATTTTAGTTTACATATTGAGGGAAAATAAACATCCAGATCGGGCATGCCCACACCATGTTAAACAAATCAATCCCACGTCATTACACTTGGGAAGATCATTGCAATGTGCTGTTATTTCTTTTTAATAACTAAATGCACATTTTTGTATACCAAAAAAAATACCTTAATTAATATGCAGGAAAATATTTTCTGGAGTACTGCTGACTCAATGACTCCTGTCTTCATAGCTGCTGGCGCTGGACAGCACATCCTCAGAAATTGTTGACAAACGATTTAACTGCTCAATTACAATTTAGGCATGATTCCTCACAAAATTCCATAACTTCTCCTTTCTCCACTCTAATGGCGACTCTATCGCAAGCACACAATTAATATTGATCTGTTCAGCATTTTTCACTAACGTAGTCCTTTATCTTTTTCCAATTAAATGGTTATTTTTAGCCTTTGTTTTGTTTACGTTTTTCATACAGTACATACCCCACTCAAGAAATGATACTGTTTTCAGGAATTTTTTTTCAGGAAAGAGATAAATTGCTTCCATGCTTAGATGCGTGTTACATTATGGAAGCAAAATAATTCAACAAATGATTTCACAAACGTTGATTAAGTTTCAGCAGTGAAGGACAGCACCACCATTTTAAATGGAAAGACCCAGAAATAAAATAATATAAATTTCTAAATCTTCACTAAAATCAACAAAAAAATTAATGGACAAGATCATGGACAACTGTGATAATAATGGGAAAAGCTTTTTCAGTAATATGAAGAGTCAGGGAACTATCATATTGGGTCATTGAAAGAAACTACAAGGACAGATTACAAAGGATTCACAGAAGGTGCAACACCTGCCCCTTTACCTCCTCCCTCCTCACTGTCCAAGGCCCCAAACACTCCTTTCAGGTGAAGCAGGGCTTTACTTGCATCTTCTTCAATTTGGTCCACTGTATTCACTGCTCCCAATCTGGTCTCCCCTACACTGGGGAGACTAAATGCAAACTGAGTGACCGCTTCGCGGAACACCTTCGCTCAATCCGTAAGCACGATCCAGACCTTCCTGTCGCTTGCCATTTCAACACACCACCTTGCTCTCATGCCTACATGTCTGTCCTTGGCCTGCTGCAATGTTCCAGTGAAGCCCAACGCAAACTGGAGGAACAGCACCTCATTTTCTGATTTGGCACTTTACAGCCTTCCGGACTTAACATTGAGTTCAACAACTTCAGACCATGAACTCCCTCTTCCACCTTTGCCCCCTTTTTTAATCCAATTTTTAAAATTTGTTTGTTTATTTATTTTTATTTATTTATTCATTTTTTATATATCTTTTCTTTTTTGTAATCCTTTTTCCCCAAACCCCCTTGCCCCATCCCCCCCCCCCCCCCCACGACAGGCCATCTGTCACTTGATGTGCTTTCACAGAACCCTGACCATAAATCTGGCTATTAACACATTCTGCTATCTTACCTTTATGCAACTATCAGCACCTTCTTCAGTCTTTAACACTACAATTAACACTCTCTTTGTCCTGTGTCCATGACATCTTTGTCAATCTCTCCTGAGCTCCCACCTATCCCTGACCTTCTATTTTGCTCCACCCTCCTTAAACAATATAATATGTCACATTTCTATTTCTCTTTAGCTCTGAAGAAGAGTCATACGGACTTGAAACATTAACTGTTTTTCTTTCTTCACAGATGCTGCCAGACCTGCTGAGTTTATCCAGCATTTTCTGTTTTTATTTCAGATTTCCAACATCCACAGTATTTTGCTTTTATCAGGTTACAAAGGAGTCTTGGTATGACAGAAATATAAAATGAGTACTTTGCATCAGTCTTCATTCTTAAAGATGTTGCTCAACTTGCAGAATTTAATGATGTTAACAATAAACTTGTAAATATTAAAATAGATCAAAGTATTATTTTAGATAAAATTAGTAACCTTAAAATATATAGGGCAGTTAGTTGAAATTATATCCATCCAACAGTTCTCAAGGAAATAGAAAATACACTGTTCAAGCCACTTGCTAGGGTCAGGAACAGGTTCTGCCTCCCAGCCTCCACCATTCCCCAAACCAACCCCAGCCCCCAACTGGAAGAAGGCTAATGTAGTTCCTATCTTTAATAAGGGAGATAAGACAGTTCTGGGTACCTATAGCTCCATTATGCTGACATCAGTATTAAGGAAGATGCATGAGGAATGATTAAGTATGGCTTCAGAAAAAAGAGGCCCTGTCTTACTAATTTGATTGTATTTTTTGAAAACGCTATCAATATAATGAATGAGGTAAATATTATTTGGCTTTCAAAAAGCTTTGGATAAGGTAATGTATAAGAAGGTTTTCTATATGATTGAAGCCTTGGGTATTAGTGGCAATCCACTACACTGGGTTGAAAAATGCCTGAAAGCCCATAGGCAAAAAATGGTTATAGGTGAATTTGGATCTGGCTGGAGACCTCTCACCAATCACAGGGATCGGTATTAGGACAATTGCTGTATACTATTTTCATTAATAATCTGGATGTAGGTATTAGGGGTATGTTCTGCAAGTTTGCAGATGATAAGACTATACATGCAAGAGCAGAAAAGTTAGATGATGCTCAACTACTACAAGCAGATCAATATGTACTAGAGGATTGGGCCCATGACCTATAAATGTCGTTTAGCTTTGAAAAGTGCAATGTATGCATGTGAGCAGAGCGAATGCTAAAAATGCAAACATTTTCCAGGGAAAAGGAGTAAAGCCAGGGAAGAAAGAGATCTAGCCATCCAATTGCAAATCCAAGTGTGTAGATCTCCAAAGGTTCATGACCAATGCTGTATGTAATAGCTAGAGTTTATGGGGTTAATTTATAGCACAACGGGGTGTAATGGCAATAATGATTATGTTACCAGATTATGTTATTCAGAGGCCTAGACTAATGATCTGGAGACATGAGTTCAAATCACACCATGACAGCTGGGGAATTTGAATTCAGTTAATTAAGTAAACTTGGAATTAAAAATTAATATCAGTAATAGTGACCATGAAACTATCAGATTGTTGTAAAAATTACTTATGGTTCTCAAATGTTCTTTGGAGAAGAAAATCTGTTGTCCTGGCCCATATATGACTCCAGACCCATAGCAAAGTATTGACCCTTAATGGTGCTCTAAAATTGCCTAGCAATCTACTCAGTTGTAACTCAAAGGCAATTATGGATGGACATCACTGGTCTTGCCAGTGATGCTGACATCCTGTGAATGAATTTTAATAAACATATGATTTTTAAAAAGCCTATTATTTTATCCATGTATAAGACCTTATTTAGGCCTCAGCTAGAAAGCTGTGACTAGTTTTGTTCTCTTCATATGGTGGGTGACATTGAAGCTTTGGAAATGGTGTATTGTGTTTAACCAGGCCTTTCTCTATCTTATATAATTGCCGTAAGTACATTAAAGTACATAAAGGTAGTAAACACTTTAAAGTATAAAGGCAGTTCCCAGGTTGCGGCCATGAACATGGAAATACAGCTCTCCTCTGGGCAGAGGTAAACTGGAATCACCAAGAGGACACCAACTCTCAGGCTGCAGGAAGATTGGTAGTGGAAGTAGCTCTTTGAAGAAGGCTGAGAGAAAGGGGAAGTCCCTGCCTATCAGAGCTATTGACGGACAGATTTGTAGTGGAAACTACAATGAGAGCGGAGAGAAGCAGCAGGTCAAAAGGAAAAATGGTGGATGCTGGAAATGTGAAATAACAGAAAAAGCTGGGAAAAAATCAGCAGGTCGGACAATGTCTGTGGAGAGAGAGAAACAGTTAACGTTTCAGATCAATGACCTTTCATCAGAAATAAGTGGGGTAACAGGTTTTCAACAAGCACAGAAGCAGGAAAAGGGAAAGCAGAGAAAAGAGCAAAGGGAAGGTTTGTGATAGGACGGAAGGCAGAAACGATTAAATAACAAAAGGAAGGATGGTTCAAGGCAAAAGAGGGGGAGACAAGTAAAGAAACAAAAGAAGGGTCAAGAGGAGCTGTAAATGGCAACAGCAGAACCAGCACCTGCCACTTGAAAAGTGGTTACAACCTGAAGTTATTGAAATCAACGTTAAGTACAGAACATTGCAAAATGCCTTATTGATAGAAGGTGCAATGTTCCTCAAGCTTCCATTGAGCTTCATTAGAAAAGTGTAGGAAGCCGAGGAGAGAAAGGAAGTGGAATGGAGGATTAACATGACAGGGGACTGGAAGGTCTGGATCGTGCTTGCAGGTTGAATGGAGGTGTTCAGCAAAGCGGTCACCTAATTTGCATTTGGTCTCCCCAGTGTACAGGAGACAGCTTTGTGAACAACAAATACAGTATACTAAATTGAAAGAAGTGCAAGTAAATCTCAATTTCACCTGGAAGGAGTGTTTGGGACTTGAATGGTGGGAAGGGAGGAGGTGAACGGTAGCATAGGAACAGGAGTAGGCTATTTAGCCTCTTGAGCCTGTTCTGTTATTGTCATGAAAATATAATAGTTGTCATAATATTGTGATTTATTGTAAAGGTAGCTTAATAGAGGGGTTTAAGTTAGTTTCTCTGTGTGTGGTTATGTTTGGGAGGTAGTTTAATTGAATTGCAGACAGCTAGTCTGGAGCTTTTGAGTTATCAAAAGAAAAGCTATGTTTGAAATGTTAAATATGTAAACATGGCTAAAGTTTTAGAATGTGAGGTGTGAAGAACATTTACATTTTTAGATAAACCAGAGTAGTGAAGTTCAAAGAGATGGTAAGGTGTTATACCTAGCCATAAGAGGCTAAGCCAAACAGTGTGTTTATTTTTAACAAATATTACTGATAACATGAGTACTCTGGAAGATTTATATTATGGAAAAGTAATGTTGCAAAGACATGTTTTTAAATTCATTCATGGGATGTGGGCTTTGCTGGCTAGGCCAGCATTTATTGCCCATTCTTAGTTGCCCTTGAGAAGGTGGTAGTTAACTGACAATGGAATTTACGTTAAAAAGGGAGAAATCTGTATAAAGGAGACAAGGTTGTGTATAACGAGAAGGAATTCTAAGATCTAAGAAGGTATCAAGGCCTCAAGGTATCAAGTTACTGTTTACAGGAACCGAAGCTAAGAAAACTCAATGTGAATATCCCTGTCTAGGGTAATATGTGTTTTGTTTGGGTTGATTAAAACCTATCTTGTCTTACTATTGCAATAATGGAGGTGTAACTGGGAGTCAGATTAATTAGGGGAGTTAGGAGTTTTCATAGTAG
Source organism: Carcharodon carcharias (assembly GCF_017639515.1). NCBI lineage: Eukaryota > Metazoa > Chordata > Chondrichthyes > Lamniformes > Lamnidae > Carcharodon > Carcharodon carcharias. The sequence continues at coordinate 102,897,622 of NC_054482.1, read as the reverse complement.
TAATTTGTAGACTTATTTATGTGCTTAAAATCATTTATTTTATGAATAAATGTTTAATTTAGTTTTGTAAAAAAAAAACCTAAGACTAGGTGGACTTATTACTACTGAATTCAAGGCACGCGTCTTGAAATAAAAATACAAATTTCAAAAACAGTTGTGGCAGCTGTTTCAAGTTTCCCTCTGGGATTTGAGCAGCTCAGCATTTACCATCCACTGTGCCATAATAGTTATTCAGTGAGATCGTGGCTGATCAGTAACAACTCCGTTCACCCAATTTTACAGTGTTTTCCTGAGAACCCTTGGCTAGCAAAAATCAGCGGATCTCAGATTTAAAATTAATAATGGTGCTAGCATCTACTGTTTTTCCCAGGAGATCAAACGTTCTACTACCCTTTGTGTGAAAACTTCTCTCCTGAATGGTTACGTGCCCTTATCCTTGACACCCCTACCAGCAGAAAAAAAAATTGCTACCCCATCAGTTCCTTTCAGAATGGTAAACATCTCAGTCAAATCACCCCTCAATCTTCTTTATTTCTGGGAATACAAATATATGTAATCTCTCTACATAATCTAACCCTTGGAGCCCTCATAACATTCTGATGAATTTGTAGTGCAAGTGTTGCATTTCCAGTGCTGGCACAGGAAGGTGCCAGAGGGAAGATGTTGGTGGGAAGGAGCACTCCTTCCAGAATACTGAAAGGGGAAGAGAAGATGTGTTTGGTGGTGGCATCACGCTGGAGTGGACAGTAATGGTGGAGAAGAATCCGAGTCGAGAGACAAATATTCAGCCCAATATTTCAGTTGTGGTCTAACCAATGTTTTATAAAGGTTCATCATAACTTGCTTGCTTTTGTACTCCATGGGCTGGATTTAATGGTTTTTGGCAGGGTGAGGTAAGTAGGAAGTGAGTGGTCCGTTCACTCCTGCCTCCACCATCTCAGCGCAGCAAATCAAGTGGATGGCCAATTAGTGGTGCAAAGGGGGGTGCTATGCACCCAATTGAGCATCTAGGCCAGGACGTCATGCGGGAGAGAGGTTATGCTGTGGACAGGATATTGGTCACGGCTACAAATTTAAAGGCCCCAGCTCTCTCAATATCTCCCTATTTCTTATGGCAGTCTCAAAACAGTTACTAAATGAAGTGAAAAAAATACAAACGCTACCACCTTCACCAGCAGACTCTGCTGCAGCAATGGTCCAGTTAGAAGGCCTTTTCTTCCGCCCTTGTGCCTCCTTCTCATACCTGGCATAAAACACTCCCAAACTCTTTCCCATCTGCGTCTGAAAATGGAGCGGGCAACAAAAAATTGCGCACAATTGACTCTTTAACAAAACAAAAACAGAATTACCTGGAAAAACTCAGCAGGTCTGGCAGCATCGGCGGAGAAGAAAAGAGTTGACGTTTCGAGTCCTCATGACCCTTCGACAGAACTTGAGTTCGAGTTCCTTGGACTCGAACTCAAGTTCTGTCAAAGGGTCATGAGGACTCGAAACGTCAACTCTTTTCTTCTCCGCCGATGCTGCCAGACCTGCTGAGTTTTTCCAGGTAATTCTGTTTTTGTTTTTGTTTTGGATTTCCAGCATCCGCAGTTTTTTTGTTTTTATCTCAGTAACTTGTTAATTGGTTATTTCAAAATGACAGGCAGGCTGCCAATTTCCATGCCTGCTCACCTTCCAAAATATCAGAGACTGGTGTGGTGACATTGTATTGCCGACCTGATGTCACCATGCCGTAATTTATGAGCACATGGGGCGCAGCCTGACCAATTTGTGTCCATAAAATACAGCCTAAGCCTCTATAAATCCAAAATGATCCTTAACTCCTAAAGGTTTATTCTTCTTTTCTTTTCTCAGCCTGGTAACTTGCAATCTTGTTCTTTCACAGTGAGGTTTTCTTTTAGGATATTATGGTAGTTGAAATCCACCAGCACTACTGCTATTTGCATACATATTTTCTCTTCTATCTCCCTGTCTGTTTAAGTCACTAGTACACTCCCATTAGTGTGGCTGCCCCTTTTTTGTTCCTCAATTCAACCCATATGGCCTCATTGATGATCATTCGAGCATATCATCTATCATCACAGCTGTGATTGTTTCTATAAATGGAATTGTGACCTACCCACCATTTTTATCCCCTCTCTCTATCCCTTCTAAAAATCCTGTAACCGAAAATGTTGAACTGCCATCCCTCCCCTCCTTTAAGCCATGTTTCAGTAATAGCTACCTTTTTCTTTCTTTCATATGGTTTTAGGAGCAGTTGTTGTCACGGTTTAATTGTCAAGTTCTCTAACCAGTCCAATGCACTGCTGGAGAGCAAACATAACTCCAGGATGTCGCCCTCAAACTTGAGTCAGGGACAAGATGTGCTCCGTGGTTTGCTCAGGGTTTCCAAAGTCACAGCCAGGAGAGGTTTTGAGGTGCTCCTGACACATCCGGTGGCCACATCGGCCATGTCCAGTCTGTATTCTATTGAGAAAAACAAAAATACCTGGAAAAACTCAGCAGGTCTGACAGCATCTGTGGAGAGGGATATAGTTGACGTTTCCAGTCTGTATGACCCTTCATCAGAACTAAGACATATAGAAATGAGATCAAATATAAGCTGGTAGAAGAGGGTGGGACAGGATATCTCGATAGGGGGCCAGTGATAGGTGGAGGCCAAGAAGAGACTGACAAAGATGTCATAGACAGAAGGACAAAGGGGTGTTGACGGTGGTGATATTATCTAAAGGATGTGCTAATTATTTCGATAATATCACCACCCTCAACACCCCTTTGTCCTTCTGTCTATGACATCTTTGTCAGTCTCTTCTTGGCCTCCACTTATCACTGGCCCCCTATCGAGCACTCCTGTCCCACCCTCTTTTACCAGTTTATATTTCATCTCATTTCTATATGTCTTAATTCTGATGAAGGGTCATACAGACTCAAAACGTCAACTGTATCCCTCTCCGCAGATGCTGACAGACTTGCTGAGTTTTTCCAGGTATTTTTGTTTTTGTTCTAGATTTCCAGCATCCGCAGTATTTTGTTTTCATCTTAGTGTATTCTATTGAGGGTTGTCCACATGCTCTGCTGGAGATTGAATCCTGGCTGTTGCGATGTTGGGTCAGAGACAATGAGTTTATTTGGGAGGGTGTTTCCTGTTCAAGCTTTCCTCCAGGTTTCATCAGTGTTATGGAGTTGGAGATGGTGGATTCATGTTCAGTGTGGGTTTCATGGAGCCATATGGCGAGTTGGGGGGTCCTGAAGGTCTCCATAGATGGGGAGGTCCAAGTTGCTGCTGATACAAGTTATTTCCTGTGTATTGCTTTGTCCCATTGAATGGAGGGAGGGATGATATGTGAGAGGACTCGTAACCATTGAACTGGAGTTGATCACAGAGTTCCAGAGATTATCCTCATCACTGAATGAAGTTGTGTGCCAATGAGTTTGGTGTGACGACTTGAGTCCATACGGGTACACGGTACTTAGCTGTCGAGAAGACCAGAGCTATGGCAGGGGTACAAAGAACTGTGATTTTTGCACCCCAATTTGTGCTGGTGAGTTTGCTGATGATGTTCGCTCGTGTCTTGGTCTTTTTAACAGTCCTTCTGACATGGTGATGGTAATTTAGGGAGTAGCCAAGGGTCATTCCAAGATAGGCGGGAGTAAGGTCATGCCGCACTTCTTTTTCACAGAAGGTGACATTTAGGGCATTGTGTACCTTGTGATTTTCAAGACAGAATGCAGAGACGATGGACTTGGCTGGGTTAGGTTCCAGACTCCACTTGTAGAAATATTCAGCCATTTTTGACAGGTCAGTGTTTAGCATGGCTTCCATATCCTGGAAAGATTTTGCCTGAGTTGTCAAGGCAATATCATCAGCGTAAATAAATTTTCGTGATGATGTGACCATGTCACTAATGTAGATGTTAAAAAGTGTCGGTGGCAGGACCCTGCCCTGTGGGAGACCATTGTTGATTGTTCTTGGACAGCTGACCTTGTCTCGTAGGTAGACCTTCACCCTTCTATTGCCCAGAAATATCCACAGCTGTCGGTATAGTTTGGCACAAGACTCCAGCAGCGACAATTTGAAAATTAGCCCATGTACCATAGGCTGAGGAAAGATCTAAGAAAGTGGCTCCAGTCTTGAGCTTGCGATGAAAACCAGTCTCAATGTTTGTAGTGAAAGCAAGGACTTGTTCATAGCAACTGTGTTGGGGCTTAAAGCCAGCCTGCTCTTGGAGGAGGGATGAGTGGTAATCGAGCTAACTCTTAAAAACAATGAGCCACTCCAGGAACTTCTTGGTTGTACAAAGCAGTGAAATGGGCCTTTAGCTATGTAGTAGCTATGATATAGTAATAGTTATGATATAGAGGAACAAACTTGCAAGGAAATTACAGAGAAGTGCAAGAATTACAAAGTAGTTATAACGAGGGTCTTTAATTATCTGAATATGGATTGGGAACATAGTAGTATAAAGTGCAGAGAGGGGCAAGTGTTCCTAAAGTGTGTTCAGAAAAGATTTCTACAAGCAGTATGTTACCAGTCCGATTAGAAAGGAGGCATTGCCGACCTGGTTCTTGGGAATGAGATGGGCCAAGTAGATCAAATCTTCACAAAGAAGTTGATGGGATGGGTGGACAAGTGGCGGGTGAAATTTAACGCAGAGAAGTGTGATATGATTCATACTGGTAGGAAGAATCCAGAGAGACAATTTAAATAAAGGGTACAATTATAAAGGCGGTGCAGGAGCAGAGGGACCTGTGTGTTTATATGCATAGATCATTGAAGGTGGCAGGACAAGTTGAAAGCACATTTAATAAAGCGTACAGCATTCTAGGCTTTTTTCAACAGGGGCATAGAGTACAAAAGTAAAGAAGTTATGTTAAACCGGTATAAAACATTGGTTCGGCCTCAGCTGGAGTATTGCATCTAGTTCTGGGTATCACACTTTATAAAGGATGTGAAGGCATTAGAGAAGGTACTGAAAGGATTCAAGAGATCCTTCCAGGGATGAGAAACTCCAGTTACATAGAAAGATTATTAGGACTGTTTTTCTTGGAGAAGAAAAAGGCTGAGAGGAGATTTGATAGAGGGGCTTGAACAGAGTAGATATGGAGTTAGTGTTCCCTTTGGTGGAAGGATCGAGAACCAGAGGAAATAGACTTAAGGTAATTGGCAAACTAAGCAATGACAAATTGAGAAAAAACTGTTTAATGCATCGAATGGTTAGGATCTGGAATGCATTGTCTGAGAGATTGCAGTGGAGGCAGGGTCAATTGAGGCTTTCGAAACAGAATTAGATCATAATCTGAAAAGGAAAAAATTGCAGGGCTAGAGGGGAAAAGCAGGGAGTGGGATTAGGTGATTTGCTCCTTCAGAGGGTCAGCGCAGACATAACAGGCCAAATGGCTTCCTTCTGTGCTGTAACCATTCTGTGATTCTATGAAGCCCAGGATCTACATGCTGTTTAACCACTTCCTCAATTTCCCTTGCCAGCTTCAATGACTTGTGTGCATATATCCCTGTTCTACCAATGCAAGAACTCCTGTAGTTGAATATTATCCTCCTCACTGTTCACTATACTTCCAAGTTTTGTGTCATCTTCAGATTTGAAATTGTTCCCTGTGAGGTGAGAGTAACTGCCCTTGACATCAAGGCAGCATTTGACCGTGTGGGGCATCAAGGAGCCCTAGCAAAACTGGAGTTAATGGGAATCAGGGGGAAAACTCTCCACTGTTTGGATTCATACCTAGCATAAGGAAGATGGTTGTCATTGTTGGAGGTCAGTCATCTCACCTCCAGGACATCACTGCATGAGTTCCTCAGGGTAGTGTCCTCGGCCCAACCATCTTCAGCTGCTTCATCAATGACCTTTCTTCCATCATAAGGTCAGAAGTGGGATGTTCACTGATGATTGTACAATGTTAAGCACCATTCACGACTCCTCAGGTACTGAAGCAGTCTATGTCCAAATACAGCAAGACCTGGACAATATCCAGGCTTGGGCTGACAAGTGGCAAGTAACATTCGTGCCACACAAGTGTCAGGCAATGACCATCTCCAACAAGAGAGAATGTAACCATTGCCCCTTAAGTTTCAATGGCATTACTATCACTGGATCTCCCACTATCAACATCCTAGTGGTTACCTTTGACCAGAAACGGAACTGGACTAGCCATATAAATACTAAGGCTACAAGAGCAGGTCAGAGGCTAGGAATCATGCGATGAGTAACTCACCTCCTGACTCCCCAAACAAAGCCTGTCCACCATCTACATAGCACAATGCAGGATGTGATGGAATACTCCCCACTTGCCTGGTTGAGTGCAGCTCCCACAATGCCCAAGAAGCTTGACACCATTCAGGACAAAGCAGCCGCTTGATTGGCACCACATCCACAAATATTCACTCCCTCCACCTGCAAGGCACAATAGCAGCCGTGTGTAACATCTACAAGATGCACTGTACGAATTCTTCAAGGCTCTTTAAACAGCACCTTCCAAACCCATGACCACTACCATCTAGAAAGACAAGGGCAACAGATAGATGGGAACACCACCACCTGGCATTTCCCCTCCAAGTCACTCACCATCCTGACTTTGAAATATATTGCTGTTTCTTCACTCTCGCTGAGTCAATATCCTGGAACTCCCTCTCTAACAGTACTGTGGGTGTACCTACACCACATGGACTGCAGCAGTTCAAGAAGGCAGCTCACCACCACCTTCTCAAGGGCAACTAGGGATGGGCAATAATTGCTCGCCCAGCCAGCGAAGTCCACATCCCGTGAATGAATTTTTTAAAAATTACTTTGCATTTTTTGTGGTACTCCTTTTTCAACTTATTCCACACCAGGAAGTTGCATTTTCCAGTTAAGTAGCTTAATCTGGTAGAAAGAGTGTTCCTTTGGGAATTTTCCTTGTTGTTGTCAAGCTGGATGAAGAAGTGGAATTCCACGGGAATGTACAGAAGCAGGATCACCTACTCTAAAGCAGTTTCTCCCACCCTAGTATTAGACAACGAGGCACGTCCTTCAAACCTGCCATGGCTTTTGGTCCACCTCTACATCTGTGCTTTGCAAGGAAATCAGACACAGAACTTTGTCATGTCATGTCTCGCAGTTTGACTGGCAAACTTCGTTTGGACTGTGTACTTTTCCTTTGGCTGTGAAAATCACTACCGCCTTTGACTTATGCCTTCAACTTCTCTACAACTCGTTCTTCCCAAGCTGCCTCAAGGGATACTTGCCAGATCAGCCACTCTGTATCATAAAGTCACTGATGTTTTGCTTGCTCAAGTGAATGATTTTATTTGTTTTCCAAGAGACAGCCACCTGGAGCAGGAAAGGGTCCTGCAATTTTTCAGGACAACTGGTTTCCAAAAGCACAGGTATTCCCACATGACACTTGCTCTGTCCTTCATCTGGGTGCTCCCTCCTGAACATCTAAATCTAAATGCCCCAAAGCGAATGAGTCTATGCTGCCAGTAGAGGGAGGAAGACTTAGTACTGTGAAATGGGGACCAGGAGGGGTGGGGGAATCCTATTGACAATTTGTAGATACCAATGGGAAACTATGAAGGAACGGATGATACAACAGAATCACAAACACACTCCTTACAACAAATGCAACTTGCTAATGCATAATGTGACAGAATGCTGAAGTAAATGCCAATATAGTGAATGATAACACCCCTGAGCATGTGCAAAATCCAGGAAAAATGGAACAAGCATCATTACCAGCCTATGGGTACAGAATGCCCTACTGCATTATCATTGCTGATTGCTTCCAAGTCATTTTTTTGAGGATGATGTCTTCAAGCCTATTTAGGGCTTTAGTTAGTGTTTCTTATACCTTTTGCCTGTTTTCAGCTTTTTCCTGTTGGCCAAGTGCTGCAACATTGCATCCAAATATGATAACCCTCCTTTGTTGCATTTCCTGCAGTGTCGCCTACAGGTCTCTCTCTCTCCGCGAAAAGAAGAAGTCCTCCTTCCGCCCTGGTCACTTGCACTTCCTTTAACCACATCCCTCTTCTTCCAAATGTTGTAGTTCCAATATTAGACTCGTTATACAATGTCCAGTTCACTTTCAAGGCACAACAATAGACCTCTATATTTGCTACTTGCTAGATATCCTTCCCTCTTCAGCAGCTACATTCACAGTACAATGCCCAATCCATGCAGGGAATGGATTTAAATATTGAAATGACTAGACATTGCAACATAAAACCAGGTTTGCATTTCACAACATCAACTGCATGCACTTGCCAGCAGCAACACCACCACTGTGACAGGACAATACTTTAAAATGTGCCAGAGACATCTCAGTATTCAAAGGAACCATGATGTCAGTACCATTAAATTGGAGGATGGTGTCAAAGGGTTCAAAAAGGAAACTTTGAGACAGACGATGCTCAACTTAGGGCTGACTATTCTATCCTAAGATCTGTTTATTGGTTTTAAATTCAGTGATCCCACATTCCCAGTTTGGAGCTGCACTTGAAGGCACATGGATCCACAACTAGGTTACAGCAGTGCAGAGCTGATTTTCCAATTCACACTTCATTTGAGAATGGCTTCCACGAGAAACCTTAATAAATTTTATATATATAGCATACATGTAAGAAAGTCAGTAAATGCTTATATTGCCTTTTAACACAACCTGAGATGGTCCCATTTAGGAGGATCAAATATTTGTTAATGAGATGGCATTTGTCAACACTCATTTCAGCTATGACATGTGGAAATAATAGTGGAAACAGCTGAATTGCAGTGTGTAAGTGCGACTTCTGTGAGAATGAGGGAAATGTTGTTCACTATTCTTTTTGGATCATTGGACATCAGTTTTAAAAACAGAAATATTTGTTTTACCAGAACTTATTTGCTAGAAACTTAACAATGTAAAATCTTTATAGAGATGTAGAGAAAAATCCTTAAATACCTTTTGCTGTCATCTCTCCCTCTGTATTACTGTCTCTGTATTGATGCCTAGCAACCATTTCTATGGGTAGACTTGAGGGGTTAGTGTGAGACATATTTTTACTCGACAAAATAAAATGATGGTTGAATTGCTTTAGCAGTCGTCATCAAAAGAGAGTTAATGAATGTGTTTCTCTTGAATAAGGCAAACAAAAGAGTAGATTGCTGAAGTCTCGGCTGAGGAAAAAATATGTTGGAGTGATCACAGTCACAGGCTACACCTATGTAACATGTCAGTGAAAAGATAAAATGTAATTGATTTTAAATGGTTCAATGACACTTGCTCAGAAAGTATACTGAACCACATTAACTACCATTCTGGGGACAGATTAAATATTATACTAACCTGATATATTAATTGACTTCTGTAAGTGAAAATCAACAATTTGCATTTATTATGGTGTTTTTGACATGGGAAAACTTCCCAAAGTGCTTCACAGAGGTGTGAGGGTAAAGGACACTGAGGCAACAAAGGAGATAATAGGACGGATGACCAAAAGAGACATTTTAAGGAGGGTCAAAGGCAAAGAGGGAGATAAGGAAACAGGGAAATTTAAGAGAATTCCAGCCAATGAGATCTAGGTGACTGGAAGCATGACTACCAATAGCAGGGCAAGCGAATGTTTGGGGATAAAGTCACTGGAAGAGAGAGTTGTTGGGGGAGATGAGGCTTCAGACTATAGAGATGGGTAAAATACAAGGTGATACAGGAATTTAGATATAAGGATGGGGATTTTAAATTTCATTTGTTATGGGACTAGGAGCCAGTGTAGGTCAGTAAGAACAGGGCTGATGAATGAGCATGATGTGATGCAGAATAGGATATATGTAGCAGGTATTTTATTGAGCTTTAAGGAGAGTGGAGAATGGAAGAACAACCAGGATTTGGACATAATGAAGGCATAAATGAGGGTTTCAGTGGCATATAGGCTGAGGTAGGAACAGAGCAGTGTTAAGGGAGTGGAAGTAAACGGTCTTTGTGTTGGACATGATAGGAAGTCAGAAGCTCAGCACAAGGACAAACAAGATGCTAACTATACTAACGATCTGCCTATTTTCACCTGCTGAGGATGTGTTCCCCCTCAATAGACCTTACCTATCAGATTTTTCTATGCAGAAGTTGGTAGCTTTTGCCTTGTATAAAACTGACAAGATGGCAGTGGAGCACCCATTTGCCATCTGCAACTTGCCAGTAAAATTCAAAAGGTTTGGGCCTCCTGACTATAGTTTTCAGCCGGTGATCCCTTCCACCCCAATAAAAGAATATTAATTCTCCTCATCAAGCTTCCTGATGGCTACAACTGCTCTTTCCTAGCTCAGATGAATCTCATTGTATCCCTGCATCCAGTTTGTCCATCCCTGTTAGAATTTTATACGTTTCCATGAGGTCCCCTCTCACTCTTCTAAGCTCCAGTGAATACAAGCCTAGTCATCCCAATCTCTCCTCATACAACAATCCTGCCATCCCAGGTATCAGCCTGGTGAACCTTCGCTGCACCCCTCTATGGCAAGTATATCCTTTCTTAGGTAAGGAGACCAAAGCTGCACACAATGCTCCAGGTGTGGTCGCACCAAGGCCCTATACAAATGCAGTAAGACATCCCTGCTCCTGTACTTAAGTCCTCTCGCAATCCACATCAACATACCGTTTGCCTTCCTAACTGCTTGCTGCACCTGCATGCTTTCTTTTAGTGATTGGTGTACAAGGACACCCAGGTCCCTTTGTACATCAACATTTCCCAATCTATCACCATTTAAATAATATTCTGCCATTCTGTTTTTCCTACCGAAATGGATAACTTCATACTTATCCACATTATACTGCATCTGGCATGTATTTGCCCACTTACTCAACCTGTAAATCACCTTGAAGCCTCTTAACACCCTCCTCACCGCTTACATTCCCACCAGGCTTCGTGTCGTCAGCAAACTTGGAAATATTATATTTGGTTCCCTCATCCAAATCGTTGATATGATTATTATGAATTAAGTCCCACTTCAAAGACCTGAGCATTAAATGGATCCAATCCAGATGGTGACGTATGAAACAAGACCCAGATCTTTTCCTTGATAGCTGGTTTATTCACAGCATGCAGCATTACAGATTTTTGCCTCCTAACTATTGACCCAGTGTCTCAGCAGACTCTCCTAATTTGTGCTATCAGTCCTTAAACAGTATCTACCACCAGGAGCAGCACTAGGCATACCTAAAAATGGGGTGTCAATCTGAAGCTACAGCACTGGACTACTTGCATGCCAAACAATAAAAGCAGCATGCAATAGATAGAGCTAAGCAATCCCACAGCCAATGGATCAGATCTAGGCTCTGCAGTCCTGCCACATCCAGTCGTGAATGGCGGTAGACAATTAAACAACTCACTGGAGGAGGGGGCTCCACAAATATCCCCATCCTCAATGATGGAGGAGCATAGTACATCAGTGCAAAAGAGAAGGCTGAAGCTGAGTGAATGATCCATATGGCCTCCTCCTGGAGGTCTCTGGCATCATAGATGCCAGTCTTCGGCCAAATCACTTCATTCCACGTGATATGAAGAAACAGCTGATAACATTGGATACTGGAAAGGCTATGGACACTGAGAACATTCTGGAAATATTACTGAAGCCTTGTGCCCCAGAACTATCCAAGTCCCCAGCCATGTATGTCCTGTCCAACCAGCAGGACAGACCTAGCAGAGGTGGCCGCTCAGTGGTATACAGTCAGGAGGGAGTTGCCCTGGGAGTCTGCGACATCAACTCTGGACCCCATGAAGTTTCATGGCATCAGGTCAAATATGGACAAGGAAACCTCCTGCTAATTACCACATAACACCCCACCTCTGCTGATGAATCAGTGCTCCTCCATGTTGAACATCATTTGGAGGAAGCACTGAGGGTGGCAAAGGGGCAGAGTGTACTCTGGGTGGGGGACTTCAATGTCCATCACCAAGAGTGGCTTGGTAGCACCACTACTGACCGAGCTGGCCATGTCCTAAATGACATAGCTGCCAGACTGGGCCTGTGGCAGGTGGTGAGGGAACCAACAAGAGAGAAAAACATACTTGATCTCATCCTCACCAACCTGCCTGCTGCAAATACATCTATCCACAACAGTATCGGTAGGACTGACTACTCCAGAGGCGTTGTGGGGACGAAGTCCCGCCTTCACATTGATGATACCCTCCATCGTGTTGTATGGCACTACCATCTTGCTAAATGGGATAGATTTCGAACAGATCTAGCAACTCAAGACCGGACATCCATGAGGCGCTGTGGGCTATCAGCAACAGCAGAAATGTACTCAAACACAATCTGTAACCTCATGGCCCAGCATATCCCCACTCTACCATTACCATCAAGCCTGGGGATTAACCCTGGTTCAATGAAGAGTGCGGGAGTTCACGCTAGGAGCAGCACCAGGCATACCTAAAAATGAGGTGTTAACCTGGTGAAGCTATAACACAGGGCTACTTTTGTTGCAAACAGTATAAGCAGAAAGTAATAGACAGAGCTAAGTGATCCCACAACTAACAAATCAGATCTAAGCACTGCAGGCTTGCCACATTCAGTCATGAATGGTGGTGGACAATTAAACAACTCACTGGAGGAGGAGGAAGCACAAATATCCACACCCTCAATGATGGGGGAGCCCAGCACATCAGTGCAAAAGATAAGGCTGAAGCATTTGCTAAAATCTTCAGTCAGAAGTGCCGAGTTGATGATCCATCTCGGCCTCCTCCAGAGGTCCCCAGCATCAAGGATGCCAGTCTTCCGCCAATTTGATTCACTCCATGTGATATCAAGAAACAGCTGAAGGCATTGGTTAGTGCAATAGCTATGGGCCCTGCCAATATTCTGGCAATAGTACTGAAGATTTGTGCTCCAGAACTTGCTGCACCCCTAGCCAAGCTGTTCCAGTACAGCTACAACACTGACATCTACCCGGCTATGTGGAAAATTGCCCAGGTATGTCCTGTTCACAAAAAACAGGACAAATCCATCCCGACCAATTACCGCCCCATCTGTCTACTCCTGAGCATCAGTAAAGTAATGAAGGGGGTCATCTACAGTGCTATCAAGCGGCACTTGCTTAGCAATAACCTGCTCACTAACACCCAGTTTGGGTTCCACCAGGGCCACTCAGCTCCTGACCTCTTTGCAGCCTTGGTTCAAACATGGACAAAAGAGCTGAACTCCTGAGGTGAGTAAGAGTGATTGCCCTTGACATCAAGGCCCTATTTAACCAAGTGTGGCAACAAGGAGCCCTAGCAAAACTGGAGTTAATGGGAATCAAGGGGAAAACTCTCTGCTGTTTGGAGTCATACTTAACACAAAGGATGATGGTTGTGGTTGTTGGAGGTCAGTCATCTCAGCTCCAAAACTTCGCTGCAGGAGTTCCTCAGGGTAGTGTCCTTGGCCGAATCATCTTTCGTTGCTTCATCAATGACTTTCCTTCCATTATAAGGTCAGAAATGGGGAATTCACTGATGATTGCACAATGTTCAGCACCATTCACGACTCCCCAGAGACTAAAACAGTCCATGTCCAAATGCAGCAAGACCTGGACAATATCCAGGCTTGGGCTGACAAGTGGCAAGTAATATTTGAGCCACGCAAGTGTCAGGCAATGACCATCTCCAGCAAGGGAGAGAATCTAACCATCACCCCTTGACATTCAATTATGATCGCTGAATCCCCCACTATTAAACTCCTGCGGTTTACCATTGACCAGGAACTGAACTGGACTAGGCATATAAATACTGTGACTACCAGAGCAAGTCAGAGGCTAGGAATCCTGCGACGAGTAACTCACCTGACTCCCCAAAAAGCCTGTCCACCTTCTACAAGGCACAAGTCAGGAGTGTGAAGGAATACTCTCCACTTGCCTGGATGAGTGCAGCTCCCACAACACTCAAGAAGCTTGACACCGTACAGGACAAAGCAGCCAGCGTGATTGGCACCATTTGCACAAACCTTCACTCCCTCCACCACAAGTTGCAGCAGTGTGTACCATCTACAAGATGCACTGCAGGAATTCACCAAGGCTCCTTAGACAGCACCTTCCAAACCCACGACCACTATAATCTAGAAGGACAAAGGCAGCAGATAGATGGGAATACCACCTTCTGGAAGTTCCCCTCCAAGTTTGTCACCATCCTGACTTGGAAGTATATCACCGTTCTTTTACTGTGTCTGGCTTAAAATCCTGGAACTCCCTCCCTAACAGTACTGTGGGTATACCTACACCAAGTGGACTGCAGTGGTTGAAGAAGGCAGCTCACCACCACCTATTCAAGGGCAATTAGGGATGGCCCAGCTAGCGAAACTCATATCCCCTGAATGAATTTTAAAAAACCCTATCTATTGTTTCTTCTAGCATTAGTGTTTGTACTTTTAACCAGCCTTTTTATTTTCTTGGCTTCCCAGGTCAAGGGTCAACACTTTACACTTTACCCCATCGAGAAAAGATAAACGCAACTGTACTTGAATATCCATCTGGAAGATTCGCCTGGGAAGCATCATTTAAAAAACCCAATTGTAATCAAATATCCATCCGGAAGATTGACCTGGGAAACATCATTAAAAAGAATGAGCTTCATATCTTTCAAATCACCCAAGTCTGGAAACTTGAGTGCACCTTTCTCCGAAATTATTTTCTTTAATGTTTATTTCCCTCAAAACCTGCTCAACTGTAGCATGTTTCATCACAGTACCAAGCTCCAAAGTGTCATAACTGGCATCACGTCTTGTCTGAGTGCATATCCAATTTAACTGTCCAATCAAGCTTCTTAACTGTTCTTTTTCTTCTTTAAAGGCCTCCAAAGCCTGATTTCCCCTGACTCTTAAATTCCCCTTTTATCTTATCTGTAACAAATTGCTCAAATTCTACAGAACCTCCTCATAGAAAATCATCAACATGGATCATAAAAACGTTTTTGTTTCTTTAATGTGGTGTGGGCATTGTTGGCAAGGCCAGCATTTGTTGACCATCCCTAATTGCTACAACTGAGTGGCTTGCTAGGCCATTTCAAAGGGTAGTTAAGAGTCAGCCACTAGTCCAGCGATATTATCACTATTCCAAAATCTCCCCCTTTCTATTTGTGATACCAGTAGAATGTTAGTGGGGCTGTTCTCAGCTGACAACAACCTACTTTCAGCAAGACAGACCTAACTGGGACCCTCGATGCATGATGCAGTCCATAAATACCTTTGTTAAATTTCCACAGCTCCCCTTCTATATCACACATTTTTGAAGTGGTTTCAAAAACACTTCTCTTTGGAAGTTTTCCCCTTGCAAAAATGCGGCTTTTATATCAATCCATCTACATTCCTACAAATATGTGGCTAAGATAGCTAAGAAAATTCTTCAGATACTTCTTCTGTAGTGGAGGTGTCCATTCTAACATCTTGATCACCAAGTCTCTGTCTCTAGACTTGCTTTAACCTTATATGTCCAATCAAAAAGTACTATTGCTATATATATCCACCTGTGTGATAAGGTTGGCTGTCCCCCATCTGGCACTTCAGTGTAGACACCAAGTTCTATCCAACTATCCAACTCTTATTTTTTTTGCCTTTCTTATCAATTTATCTTCTAATTTATTTGTAGCCACCAAAATTTCCTGATCATAAGTGTTTCTACTTCTTGCAGTGTTCCTGGACTTTTCTATCGTCCTTGTTCTAGTCAAAGCACAACCTCTACTTCTCTTCCTACCTCCTCCCAGACAACTGCTACATGACCTTTCCCTCCCATCAGAGGTTCTATTGCCAGTATGTGATCATTTCCTTGGGTCAGAGTCACGTCCAGATCCGCTATGGGGACTTGCACTGCATTTTCTAGTTTTCCATATTTTCACCTAATTTTGCCAATCAATAGATTTTATCTCTTGCCCATCATCTTGAACATTTAGCAAATGTTTGAATTTGCTGGTGGCCTTCCTTGCTCTCCTTACAGTGATCACATCCCTCTATTCACTGGATCCTTCTATTACGTACTTTACTATAGTACTGACTTTAGGCATTGTCCTTTGGATAAAATAGCCCTATCCTGTGTATTGGTATCATCACATCCAGCCCTTTATCTACTGTATTCTGCTCCTTATAACTGTCAAACATGAATATATGAAGTGCAGGATGCCTCATCATCTTCTATTAATTGCTCAGATTTATAAGCAATTGTGATTAACCTCAGTGAATGTACCCTAATAGTTTGACTACCATGTTGTAGAATTACTGTCTTCCCATCACACTGTATCACTTTATTCGGACCTTTGCACTCTTTCTGACCATCACTTTCATAGTATTCAAAATCTCCAGGATAAAGCTGATCTCTGACGGTCCAATGCATTGCCATAAAGCTGGTTGAATTTGCTCTAAGACTTTTGCCTTGATGAATGACCTTCTCCCTGCATATAGTGCATTCAAGGGCTCTGAAAAGGTGGAACTAATGGTAGTCCCTTCCAAGGGCAGGGGATGATCACACATCACAGAAGGTATCTTTGGATTTCTCCCATAGACCAACAGATATACACTATAGCTCCCACCCATTTGAAGCAAATTCTTTGCATGGACTGCCCACACCAAGGCAGATGTTAGCTTACAATTTGGTTGGTCAGCTGAGATATAATGGAGCACCTCATCAATCACTGTGTGATTTCTTTCACAAGGTCCATTACTGAAGGGACTTTCAGCTGCATTGTTTATCGCTAAAATGTTCATATTTTCACATATTTCTAAATTGGCCATGGGGCCCATTTCCCCCCATTGTCAGGAATTTAGCCAGAGCCCCTAGTTCGGTCCCTATCCATTTTCCATGATTTTATCTACAATCACTCTTCTGTCTTTACCAGGTATTACTGTAGACAGACTGAATCTTGTTGCCATGACTATGAAATGTAAAATGAAAATATTTCACTCCTTGTCTCATGCCTTTAAATCCATAGCTACTACTTCATTAAAGTTTTGTGCTAATAGGAGACTTACAATAGGTCATGCTTGTGTCCTCTGATAATTTTTTCAAATATTACATTTTTCACCAATCTCTTCAAAAACGCTTTATGTACTCATTATCAACTACCCCTGCATCCTTTAGTAGGATTTTTAACCTGTGACAAGAGGGATGAGCAAATTGTCGATATAACTTAGAGTCAGTTTGCTATTTTTCTTCTCAAATTCCTATCACCTGATGCCATTAACACTTCTTTAACATTCTGATTAGAGATGCCAGTTTTTGTTAAAGGGATGCAATAATGCCCTGATTGGATAAATTGAAAATCTATTGATTTAACAAAGACAATTGCTTTATCATGTTCCATGTCTAATTTCATCCATGCCTTTTTCATGGATGGCTTGTGCAGCAACCAGGGTATCTCACTAGATATTACATCTGTAACAATAAGTGGTTTACCCTTGTTATTCTGCATGGGATGACCACTCTTTTCAGTGACTTTAATGTGCCAGCATCCCTGAATCTGAAGCAAGGAGAACTTTCATATTCCTTGACCTTACTTTGATCCTTACTACTGAGTGAATCTAAATAACATTTCAACCAATCTATTCCACATACTGTGGATATACAACCACTGTACAACATGGTGCAATTAAACGAGTCCATGGCTAGAATGCTTATTGCCAGGCTGTAGGTTCTTGTGACCAGTCCAACTCCCTCAGATTGATCAATATCATCTTCCACTTCTGAACCTTCCATGTCATGCTCTGCCTTGAAAACCCTGCTGTTCTGTTTTGGACGATTTATCGCTTAATGATATTTTGAATCACATCCGAAACACCTGTTAATAATTCCCTGGGGAATTCCTGGGGTTCATTCTTCTGGTAACATTACTACATTCCTGTTGTTTGCCAGATCTGATAAAAAGATCTCTATCCTCATGTCTGTTATCTGTGATTCTTCTGTTGTATTGACACCTGCACCCCTTATCTGAACGGTCTCGAAATGTTGCGAGCATTGACTCCTCCATCTTCTGTGACACTGCTGAATGTCCTGTTTGTGCCATGAAGGCTGCTGGAAATTATGGCTTTTCCAGGGACTTTTTTAAAGCATCAGACATCTGATCCAAAAGCATGTCTCTTTTTGGGAATCTAACTCCAGTTAAGACCAGGACCCTATCCACATGCAACACTGTTTGACCTTCCCTTGTAAGCTTTTAATAGATCATCCTTCTTATAAATTTAATCCATGAATTTTAAAAGAATATTCAAACCTTCCAACTGACAAGCTCTGAAAATACTCTGCCCTGTTTTGTTAGGAAGCGACAGTGCCAAGGCCATACCTTGCTTTTTCTTTGTTAAGAATGTAACTTGTGCCCACATATCTATTTCATTTTCCATTGGTCATAAAGTTCAGATTCAGAGAACATCAGTGGGAAATCATACCTTGACACATTGCACTTGTTTTCTGCCATTCTTCTCAAAAGTTGCTCCAAATAAATCTGAAAAAGATTTCTTGGTTTTCAATCTTCACCTTTAGGCAACCATCCTCTGCTACCATGTTATATGGACCCAGGCCAGATGGTGAAGTATGAAACAAGACATAGTATTCTGAAAAAAAATACAGCATTACCTCCTAACTATCCACTCAATGTCTCAACAGACTCTCTTTACATGTGCTTTGTTTGTGCTCTCAGTCCTAATCAAGCAATACCCATCACCTGTGTATCTTTAACAACAAAATCAACCAACTATTAATGCTGAGCACATAATCCAGGCTGACACTTCAGTACAGCACTAAGGGGATGCTGCACTGTTGGAGGTGCCATCTTTTGGATAAGACATTAAAATAAGGTCTAATCTGCCCTCTCAGGTTGATACAAAAGAACCCATGGTGTTATTCAATAAAGAACAGAGGAATTCTCTCAGTGACTTGATCCACATTTATTTCTCAACATAACCTAAAACAGGTAATCTGGTCATTTATTTCATTACTGTTTATGAGACCTTGTGCTGCACAGATTGGCTGCCGTGTTTCCTACACTACAAAAGTGATAGCGCTTCAAAAGTAATTCCAGGTGCAAACCTCTTTGGAATGTCCTGAGGCCATGAAAGGTATTAAATGTAGGTCTTTTTTCTATTATGTCTTATCTGTCCTTCATTTCTATTTCATGTGAAAATGATATGTCGTCTATCTCATGTTTTATTTCTAGCAGGTTACCCTTGTTGTGATGTGACTGCCTGGAAACCCTTCCTTGATTGGTGTGTCCACAGTGTGGTCTGCACAGTGACTGAAACCTACCCACCCACTAGTATGTAACACATCATTGCAACACGCCCTCCCACCATGAGATACAAGTGCCTGAAGCTGTGAGCCAGCCTTTGTGTCTGTCAGGATACCAGTCTTACAAGAACTCTGATCTTCCTAAATAAACACATTTGGCTTTCCATTATGTCTACAAAACCCGGTCAGTGAAAAGAAAAATTTGGGAAGTGTGAAGAACAGCCAGGCAATCCAATAGAACCAGTTTTTTGCCGTTGCTCTGCCACCAATTCTGCCCTTGATTGCCCTGTAAGTTCTCCTTTTTCTCAATATCTAAATGATGCTTTACTGTGTGTTGTGTGTCTGGTTTGGTGCTTTCTATGGTGGGATATGGTGACATGTAATGCTGCTAAGCAACAGCATCCTGCTCCACTGCAAACAGTTGTGGACTGAAACTTTTTCTGAACAGGGAAATGAACAGTACAATTTACTGCATAATTGAAATAACATGTTCCGCGCAGGAAAGATACATTAATTGTGTTTAATTCATAATCACTTTTGCAAGCAAAGTGTGTTATCATAACAAGAATAACCACCATCACAGACAAGGCCTCCAGCCTCTGTTTCACCACCCACTCAATTAACCCAGTGCCATGGATGTTCATAATGTTTCTTCCTAAGGAATGAGAACATTGTCAACACTTGTCCTCTGTTACTCAGTATTTTCAAAGGTTAATTTATTATGAAAGAGAATTATAAGATTTATGCTTGAGTAGTAATCATATATTTGGTGAAGGCAAATTTTAACAGGTATATTTGTACTATATAATGTCAGGTGTGCAAGCATTTCTGATGTTCTGCAACCAAAGTAGAAAAAATGCATTATATAGCAATTTTCACATCCTCTGAACATCCCAAAGTGTTTCACATTTGAAATGTCACAGGCATCAACTAATAATCTAGAGAAGGCGATCAAATCCCACGATGGCAGGTTGAAAATTTGAATTCAGCTTAAATAAAAAGTTGGTACCAGAAAAAGTGATTATGAAGCTGTCAGATTGCTATAAAAGTCCTTTAATGGAAGGGAGCCTACTGAGCTTACCAAGTCTGGCCTATTGTTGTCATCAGCTGTCCCTTGATTTGAGGATGACGTCTACTCAGAGTTGCGAGTTTCTTCCATGGGTCTTCGTGTGACTAAACACACCAATTCTTAACCTACAGGTTTTTGGGCACATGGGGCAGGACGTCCCATGAGGTAATGGGATCCAGAGTGCAGGATTTGCTTCCTTTTCTTTCTTCTCTGCCGCTACTTTGCTTCAGAGATTAAAGGCGTTGTGACTCAAAGTGTGTTGCAGCTTGATGGACAAGTTTCCAACATTCTGAACGATTGGTAGCAAGACTCAATCATGTTGGTGTGGGAAAGGAATCACATATCGGCCATATGTTTTCTGCATACAAGAAACTCAGCCTATCCTTGAATGTTGCCAAAACGAAACTCATATCAACCTGCACCTGGTCAGCCAAATATTCCACACCGCCATTGAAGGAGAGACTCTGGAATTTGTTGAGCCCTTCCCTTATCATTCAGGCTGCTACCCAAGCTCCAAATCAGGAACACAACAAAGGCACACTCAGCTTAATAAACTCTGCAAAGTCGTCCTCACTAAAATTTGGAGATTGGTGCCAAAGTTTGGAGACCAGCTCCACAGACTGGTTAAGCAACAAGCTAACATTCTCATACTCATGGAATCTTAATTATCATCCAACGTCCTAGGTCCTCCATCAGCATCCCTGCATAAATCCCATCCCACTGGTAATCCAGACATGCCACAGATGGGACACTGTGGTGCACATTTGGTGGAGTTCAGATGGAGATAGAGGCAGGGGAGTGGCCCTGGGGTGCTTCAATGAACTGCAACAATTGTTTATTCCTGTCTGGCACAAAAGTAAAACAGGAAAGGTGGCCAAACCATGGTTTGCACAGGAAATTAGAGATAGTATTAGATCCAAGAAAGAGGCATACAAATTGGCCAGAAAAAACAACAGACCTGAGGATTTGGAGCACTTTAGAATTCAGCAAAGGAGGACCAAGGGATTGATTAAGAAGGGGAAAATAGAGTATGAGAGTAAGCTTGCAGGGAACATAAAAACTGACTGTAAAAGTTTCTATAGGTATGTGAAGAGAAAAAGATTGGTGAAGGCAAATGTAGGTCCCTTACAGTCACAAACAGGGGAATTTATAATGGGGAGCAAAGAAATGGCTGACCAACTAAATACATGCTTTGGCTCTGTCTTCACAAAGGAGACACAAATAACACACCAGAAATGTTGGGGAACACAGGGTTTAGTGAGAGGGAGGAACTGAAAGAAATCAGTATTATTAGGGAAATGGTGTTGGGGAAATTGATGAGATTGAAGGCCGATAAATCCCCAGGACCTGATAATCTACATCCCAGAATACTTAAGGAAGTGGCCCTAGAAATAGTGGATGCATTGGTGGTCATCTTCCGAGTTTCTATAGACTCTGGAACAGTTCCTACAGATTGGAGGGTTATTTAAAAAGGGAGGTAGAGAGGAAACAGGGAATTATAGACCAGTCAGCCTGATGTTGGTAGTGAGGAAAATTCTAGAGTCCATTATAAAAGATTTAATAGCTGAGCGATTGGAAAACAATGGCAGAATTGGACAGAGTCAGCATAGATTTATGAAAGAGAAATCATGCTTGACCAATCTACAGGAATTTTTCGAGGATGTAACTAGTAGAGTTGATGAGGGGGAGCCAGTGAATGTAGTTTATCTGGACTTTCAGAAGACTTTGGACAAAGTCCCACATAAGAGAGTGCCATGTAAAATTAAAGCGCATGGGATTGGGGGTAGTGTATTGAGATGGATAGAAAACTGGTTGGCAGACAGGAAACAAAGAGTAGGAATAAATGAGTCTTTTTCCAAATGGCAGGCAATGGGGTACTGTAGGGATCTGTGTTGGGACCCCAGTTATTCATAATATATATTAATGATTTAGATGAGGGAACTAAAAGTAATATCTCCAAATTTGCAGATGACACAAAGCTGGGTGGGAAGGTGAGCTGTGCGGAGGTTGCAGAGATGCTTCAGTGTGATTTGGACAAGCTGAGTGAGTGGGCAAATGCATGGCAGATGCAGTATAGTGTGGATAAATGTGAGGTTATCCACTTTGGTAGCAAAAACAGGAAGGCAAATTGTTATCTGGCTATAAATTGAGAGAGGGGAATGTGCAACAAGACCTAGGTGTCCTCGTACACCAGTGGCTGAAGGTAAGCATGCAGGTGCAGCAGGCAGTAAAGAAGGCAAATGGTATGTTGGCCTTCATAGTGAGATGATTCGAGTACAGGAGCAGGGATGTCTTGCTGCAATTATACAGGGCCTTGGTGAGACCACACCTGGAATATTGTGTGCAGTTTTGTGTGCTATGGGGGGAGTGCAGCGAAGGTTTACCAGACTGATTCCTGGGATGGCAGGACTGACATATGAGGATAGATTGAGTCGGTTAGGATTATATTTGCTGGAGTTCAGAAGAATGAGGGGGATCTAATAGAAACTTATAAAATTCTAAGAGGATAGACAGGGTAGATGCAGGAGGGATGTTCCCGATGGTGGGGGAGTCCAGAACCAGGGGTCACAGTCTGAGGGTATGGGGTAGACCATTTAGGACTGAGATGAGGAGAAATTTCTTCACTCAGAGAGTGGTGAGCCTGTGGAATTCACTACCACAGAAAGCAGTTGAGGCCAAAACATTGTATGTTTTCAAGAAGGAGTTAGATATAGCTCTTGGGGCGAAAGGGATCAAAAGATATGGGGAGAAAGCAGGAGCTGGTTATTGAGTTGGATGATCAGCCATGATCATGATGAAAGGCAGAGCAGGCTCAAAGGGTCGAAAGGCCTACTCCATGTTATTTCTAGACCACATGAGGACTCATGGATTCAGATTAAACATGGGCAAGGAAACCTCTAAATGATTACCATGTACCGCTAACCTACAGCTGATGAATCATTACTGCTCCATGTTGATTAATGCAGTACAGACCATCTCCCAGCTGTGTGGTTAAGGTCAGAGCAAGTACCTCCCAAGCCTCGTTGTATGGTAGCAACTCTAATCTCTCTCATTATACAAAATTATGTGTCTTATAAATATATATAATTGTATATTATATTACATAACATATTTTATATACCGTATATACACACACACATTAAAGAATATTCCTTTTGACTGTTTCAGTATTAGTAACTCAGATTTACCTCTTCAACAACAGTTCCCAATTGATTGGTGATGGATTTTGGAAAGCTAGGAATGGAAAACTCTTCTTTCTGACCAAGTTCATCACATGGGCTCAGAATGATGTCCCCTGAGTTTTCAGCTACCTGTCCATTCTAGATCTGATCCCACTCAGGAACAAATGACTGCCCATGGATGCACTTACTGCCCAGTGCGGGCCAACAACCCTTCAATAGTTTTCGCTTTTGAAAAGCAATATTCTGTAATGCAGGTTATTATTTAATTCCCTGCCATTAGCAAATTCCAATGCTTCTGATTAAAAGTCTTGTTTATCATTCCTTGGAAAAGTGAGTATGCAATATATAACCTGGTTATTTTTGATGGACCCTTTGAAACTCTCTTGTGACCTCTAAGAGGCCACAGACCACTGTTTCAAAATCTCTAATGTACTTGACCTCTTGACCTTGACCTCACCAATCTACCTACATATTAGACATGTGCTTGTCTATAACAGCATACAACACAGTCCTTATAGAGACAAAGTCCCACTGTGCCCCTGCCCCGTGCCTGCCAATGCACAAGTTTGTAAATTCCCCACCGCAACTAAGTCTTCTTCACATGCAAACTGGTATTTATTCTGATTTGTAGTGTTATGGTCTTGTTCAGGGGATTAAGTGTGAGATTTTATCTCACTTTAAACCCGATTCTCTTACACAAAGTTAAAATCAGACCTTTATGCAACTGTTTGCAATTGATTGCTCAGGCTGCATTATTTCCAACAATGTGGGATGCAGGACAGGAAAGAATGAAAATTCAGGTGCTCTCTCCTTGCATTAGTAAAAATGAAAATCAAAAAAATCTTCTTACATGGGAAGTATACAAAGTATGGGAATCATGTTTATTAGTGAAAGAACATTTGATATTTTTGTTTTAATACAACTATGTTTGCTTTGAAACACTTTCCAATCTGTCACCTCTGTTCATACTTCCTTCCTCAAGAGCCCATAAAAATAGATTACAATGTCCTCTAGAATTGTTGTGTGTTAATGCTGACTCCAAATTTAAGAAGCACATTTATTACAAGATCATCCAGCAACAGCAATTTATTGTTTCTTTTGTCATGCTCCCTTCCCCTTTGTGGTTCACCTGAGACTAAAAAAACTCACCACACGTGTCTGAAATTACCACCAATCTTTTTCATTCATTCTTCCCACCTCATTAAATTAACTAGATCATTATATATAAATCATACTGTGCCAAATACAAGTGCCAAAATAAACCAACAGTCCACAAGAAATGTGTTACACTTATTGTGGATCAGCTTCTATTTTCAACTTTTACACATTTACATTTAAAAAAGTGTTAGATTTACAAATAATTGTTTATTTTCTCAACCAAGTCAATGCCTCTCATACAACTGAGAACTATATCACTGAAATCAGATTTCAATTATATGGAGAGTCATAAGAAGTTTGGATTGTTCTCCTTAGATCAGAGAAGGTTATAGGGAGTGTTCAAAATTATGAGGGATTTTGATAGATAAAATAAGGAGTAACTGTTTCCATTTACGTCC
Organism: Carcharodon carcharias; assembly: GCF_017639515.1. Taxonomy (NCBI): domain Eukaryota; kingdom Metazoa; phylum Chordata; class Chondrichthyes; order Lamniformes; family Lamnidae; genus Carcharodon; species Carcharodon carcharias. The sequence goes on along the minus strand of NC_054482.1, from coordinate 102,872,621 downwards.
ACGGTGGATGGATGTCAGTGGGTGATGGAGATTAAAACTTCATAAAATATTAGTGTGTCAGGAAACCAACAGGAACCTGCTGATTTCTGTGTTTAAGTAAAGTGTGTTTTTGAGTGCATGGGAAACCCTTTTGGGATAGGTAGGTCTGCTTTAAATATATACTTAAAAACCAATGGATTGCACCTCGAACCACAGGTTCTGGTTTTAACTGCCAGGACACAGGTTTCCCAGGCTTTGATTCAAAAGGTTAGTCAGCAAAATTTTAGAGAACATGGGATAGGGGTTAATAGACTGGCATGGATTGAGAATTGGTTAATCGATAGAAAACAGGAAGTAGGAGTAAATGGGTCATTCTCAAGTTTGCAGGCGTGGGCGTGTTCGGTGGCGTGAGCAGACAATATGGTGTGATGTGTGATCAGTTTTACAACGGCGGGAAGCCAGTTTGTGATCATCTGTAAGTCCGCCAATGGCAGGCCGCGTTTCCTGTCATCAGATGTCGGAAACCTCATTGTAATACATCAGCATATCATTATTAGGCCTGCCCACCAGAATTGTTCCCTCCCTCCTGGATCGCCCATCCACATCACTGGGAAAGCACACTGAGGTGTTTCACAACAGCACATAAAAAGTGTGCACTGCAGGTGGCACTTTGAGGGGAACTCAGAGGTGAGTACACATTAACATTGTGCAGTGCTCACAAGGGTTGCCTGTTGGAATTCAAGCTTGAGGAGCATTGGGTGTGGGGTTAAGGGCAGCCCTGCCGTTGAGGTAACTTGTTGGGGCAGGGGGGTGGGGTTGTTGCAAGGGCTACCTTGCGGTTGATGTGACTTGTGGCCGGTGGGAAAGGGTTGCCTTGTGGCTGAAGTGACTTGTGGTGGTGGCAAGGGCAACCCTGCCATTGAATATAGCCACAATCATTCAGGGTGGGGGTAGTATGGGCGAGGGAAGTGGCCATGCATTAGGGAAAACTGTATTAAGTGACCATTCCGCTGCAACTGAGACAGTTCAAGCGCAGCCATTGATATGATTGGAGTCAGGCTTCTAGCTTATCTGCTCATTCAAGCAATGCAGAGGCATCAAAGTGCCACCGAGTGCTCCAAGGCGTTTCACCACCACCACCCCCAACCAAACCCCCCCACCCCCCCACACCACCCCGGCAGCAAAGTCATAAGCATTTTAGTGGACTGCAGAACAGTTGGACGACTGCACACATTGTACAATTTCTTTGCCAAAGCTGGCCATGGAGCAGTCACTACTGGAGGTGCTCACAGCCCTTTGCAATGTCAGCATCCTGGTTTGGACCAATTTCTCCCATGGTTCAAGCTAACAGTGCAGCCTTGCAGTGTAGGTTAGGAGAATGCCTGTGCCTGAGCTGAGAGCACAGCATGCAGTCCAGTGGACAAAGCTGCCGCCAATCAGTTGGGTGGACTGGGGCGGAGCTGGGCGGGGTTTCAGGCAGCCATGCAGCGCACTAAACTCTGGCCATCCAAGTTGTGACCAGCACTCTCCGGGAAGCATTAAGGGGCCTTCACACTTAATCTGGACAGGTTCTTAGTACACCCATGCTAACCACATGTCTCTCTCTTGCATCCTGCAGGAGGAGTACATCAGGGTCATGGCACCTGATGAACTAGCTGTATGCCTGATGGTCTACAGAGAGCAAACATGACGGAGGAGAGAGCGACTGAGGCTCCTGGCTGTGCAGGGGAAGAAGCAGCTACCTCAGGAAGAAGGGGTGGTTGGGGCTCTCACACACACCGCCAAAAAGCCACAGTCACTGGTCGGCACCTAGCAACACCCGAGGTCTATAGACGCCACCTTTCATTCCTACAGATGACCGAGAATCAGTGTTGCTGAAGACTGCGCATGTCTAGGGAACAGTCGGTCACATCTGTCAGCTTCTGCAGGATTTGATGCCATGGGGATATGGAGGGCATCCGTTACCAGCGGCCATGAAAGTCACCACGGCGCTCAATTTCTACGTCAGTGGCTCCTTTCAAGGCTCCACAGGTGACCTTTGTGGGATGTCACAAGTTGCCACCCACAAATACATCCATGAGGTCACAGATGCTATCTTTGCAAGGGCACACAACTTTGTGCATTTCACCCAGGACAAGGACAGCCTGGATGCAAGAGCAATTAGATTCGCCCAGATCTCACGTTTTCCACAGGTGCAGTGTACAATCGGCCGCACTTACATGGCTCTCAGATCTCTGTCACAACACATGGTGAACTACATCAGCCAGAAAGGATTGCACTCGCAGAATGTGCAGCTGGTGTGCAACCACTGGAACCGCATCCTATAGGTGTGCACATGGTTTCCAGGGAGTGTGCACGACTCCTACATTCTCAGTCGGTCACAGATCCCTGAAGTCTTCCAGGGTTCACAGAAACTGCAGGGATGGGGACAAGGGCTATTCGCAAAGGCCATGGTTGATGACAGCCGTGCAGCGACCTCAGACTGCAGCAAATCAATGGTATAATGAGGCTCATGCTGCAGCTCGCAACTTGGTGGAGCAGTCTACCTTTACAACCTGGTGCTGCAATGGGGTGAGGAGCTGGCTGAGGAAGAGATGGAGGAGCTGGAGGTCTCCTCTGATGAGGATGCTATTGACGGTGATGAGGGTGAGGAGGTTCTGGAAGGCAACGATGACGGGGATGAGGCCCTTGCACTGACTAGATGAGGCTGGCATGCTTGGGAGGTCCTCATAGCTGCTAGAGTCGTGGAGGATGATGATGACATGCAGTGAGGTGACCCCATAGATCCTCACATTGCATCTGTAAACGTTTGACTCTAGTCTGGCTTAAGGCAGCACGAATACCCTCTGTGAGAATGCTCCTGTCATGGAGATGCACTGGAGGCCCTAATTTATTTTTATATTCATTCACGGGATGTGGGCTTCGCTGGCTGGGACAGAGTTTATTGCCCATCCCTAGTGGCCTTTGAGAAGGTGGTGATGAGCTGCCTTCTTGAACTGCTGCAATCCATGTGGTGTAGGTACACCCACAGTGCTGTTAGGGAGGGAGTTCCAGGATTTTGACCCAGCAACAGTGAAGGAACGGTGATGTATTTCCAAGTCAGGATGGTGAGTGACTTGGAGGGGAACTTCCAAGTGGTGGTGTTCCCGTCTGTCTGCTGCCCTTGTCCTTCTAGATGGTAGCGGTCGTGGGTTTGGAAGGTGCTGTCTAAGGAGCCTTGTGATTTTCTGCAGTAAACCTTGTAGATGGTACACACTGCTGCTATTGTGCATTGGTGGGGAGTGAATGTTTGTGGATGTGGTGCCAATCAAGTGGGCTGCTTTTTCCTGGATGGTGTCAAGTTTCTTGAGAGTTATGGGAGCTGCACTTATCCAGGCAAGTGGAGAGCATTCCATCACATTCCTGATTTGTGTCTTGGAGATGTTGGACAGGCTTTGGGGAGTCAGGAGGTGAGGTACTCGTCGCAGGATTCCTAGCCTCTGACCTGCTTTTGTAGCCACAGTGTTAATATGCAGTTCAGTTTCTGGTCAATGGTAACCTCCAGGATGTTGATAGAGGTGAATTCAGTGATGGTAATGCCATTGAACATCAAGGGGCGATGGTTAGATTCTCTCTTGTTAGAGATGGTCTTTGCCTGACACTTGTGTGGTGTGAATGTTACTTGCCAATTGTCAGCCCAAGCCTGGATATTGTCCAGGTTTTGCTGTAATTGGACAGGGACTGCTTCAGTATCTGAGGAGTCACGAATGGTGCTGAACATTGTGCAATTATCAACGAACATCCCCACTTCTGACCTTACGATGGAAGGCCATTGATGTTGCAGCTGAAGATGGTTGGGCCTAGGAAATTACTCTGAGGAACTCCTGCCGTGATGTCCTGGAGCTGAGATGACTGACCTCCAACAACCACAATCACCTTCTTTTGTGCTAGGTATGACTGCAACAAGTGGAGAATTTTCCTCCTGATTCCCATTGCCTCCAGTTTTGCTAGGGCTCCTTGATGCCACACTCGGTCAAATGCTGCCTTGATGTCAAGGTCAGTCATTCTGACCTCACCTTGAATAGCATTCCATTGCAGGAGGATCATGACAACATGCAGTTAGGACACTCTATAAATCTTCACAAAGCTTCTGAGAATGTCTGACTCCTGTCTGGCCGAGGGCAGATCGCTTGCGCTCTGTGACCAGGGTCATATCATAGAGATGCAGCCATGAAACTTTAGATGCATTTGATCCTTTATCCGGTTTCAGCACCTGAGCCTTTCAGGGGCCCAGCGTCACTGGTCGCAGTTGCTGAACAGATGGGGGCCACAGAGTAGCACAGAGAGCACACAGAGTAAATGAGAGAACTCTGCCCACAACATTCTGGCAGCAATAACAAGCACCATCAAGGTGCAGGCATCAGTAATGTGTCCAGGGAGCATGAGGCCGGTCCATCACTTTGGTCTGAATGCTGCACGGAGCACGGGAAAGAGGCCCTGGATGGAGATACCTGCCTTTATCTTGTGCAGAAAGGTTTCACATCTGAGTGACAAGAATATTGCTCATCAAAACAAAGAGTCATTGGCAGGGAGGCATTTGCAGGGAGTTTATTGACAATAGTGAACAGTATGTGCAAGTGATCAACACCTATGCCCAGGCTGTGCAACTAATCCCTCTTAAATCTCCTAACACTGTCGCTATGTCTTGGTGCTCCCCAGACATCTACAGCAGAGGGGTAGGCAGCCTGCTGACTGCTACGCCCTGTCAGTGATGATCTTGGCGGCCGTCCTCTGGAGGAACGAGACTTGGAGGGCACCGGCCTGCTTTCGGGGTCCTGCTGTGTGGCAGTGGCACCCTCCTCGGCCTGTGGAGCCGGAGCTCCTGAGGTCACAGGAAGAGGGGTTTGGATTGGTCGGACATTCTCGGAATCACCTGGATCAATGACCCCAGGGTGTGCACCTGCTGATTCTTCTCCCTATGGGTGCCCGAGGGTTCCAGGCTGACTCCTTGTGGAGCAGGGGTAGCTGGAATGAGATCGAGCTGCCTGGCACCCCTCTCGCATACACGCTGTTAGAAGCCAACTATGGCATCAGGGATGGAGTTGATCCCACGCAGCAGTGTAGGACCAATGCCCTAGACCAAGGTCTCCATGGCGGCCACCATCTTACCAGTGTTGACCTCGGTGTGATGGCATGCCGGTGCTATCACCTCAGAATGAAAGTGGACGGACTCCTCCATTGTGCCTTGCAATCTGAGGAGTGCAGTGGACATCCCTTTCTGATGTTCCCAAGCTTGCCTTTGCAGCTCCAGCACCTGTGACATGACCGAGTCCAGAGGCTGGTCATTTGGCTCGGACTCAGCAAAGTTTTGGTCTCCAGCAGTCCTCTGAGTGCCGGACACCAGGGAAGTCCCTGCTGCCGCCACCGCCTGTTGTGGATCAGACAGTGTGATGTGCTCACCAGATTGTGATCCCGAGGCTATTCTAAATCTAGGTCCCACCAAGGTGTATGTCTCCATGCTGGCAGAGGGTGTGGGTGAGCGCTGTGATGGGACTTCAAGGAGGATGCCTCCATATTCTTCTTCAGAGGTTTCTTTGGGGTTTGATTGGAGGCCCTGGATCATGGACTCCATTGACTGTTTCCCAGATGTGCCTGTGAAAGCAAGGGGAGATAATTAGTGCATGGCAGTGGCCTGTGAAACAGGACACATCACTCACAGCATTGTTGCCTGATGGATGTTGCACTGTTGGTAGAGCAGCGCTGACCTCACCATCAGCACATGACCGGTCCAGATTGTCACCGGCCAGCTGGATGGCTCTGTTTTCAAAGTCCATGAGGATCTTGATTTCAGGCATTCCACCACTGGTCTGCCATCTCTCCCCATTGTAGTTTGCCAACTTGTCCAGCATGAATAAAGATGGAGAAAGTGTACGCAGGACACCTGCCAGGCCAGATGATAAGTATGCCTGGTATGTGTGGTAGTGAATGGTCCCATGGATGGGATGAAGGCAATGACAATGAGTGTGAGAGAATGAATGGTGATGTTCCTTGAACCAGCAGTGAATGAGGGCCCTGTCGATGCGTGATGCGTTTGTGAGTGCAAGTTGAGAGTGATGAGAAGAGTGACTTACCATGGCGGAACGGAGGAGATCATTCATTCTCTTGCGGCACTGCGTGGCTGTCCTCTTTTGAAGGGCATTGGCATTGACCACTGCTGCCACTGCCTCCCAAGTCTGGTTGGTCATGCTGCTGCCCATCCTACAGCCAGAGCGGGAATAGAGGACATCCTGGCGGGACTCCAGGGCATCCAAAGGTGTTCCAATGACTTGTTGCTGAACCTGAGGGCTGCAGTCTTTTTGCCTTCCTGCCAGCAGTCATGGGCTGGAAGCACTGAAATATGTGTGTGCAGCTGGACTTTAAATATGGTGCCTGGCGTGATGAAGCGGTGAGGTGATGGTGGACAGGCAAATGAGAGCCCACCTGTCATGGAAATGGTGTGTTTCCCAGGAATGCATAAATAATATGGCAGGTTTGGGACAATACAGCGTGAAAACCCACCATCCCAGCCAGTGGGTGAAACATTGTTTTACCTGCCCACTACCACACTTAGTGCAAATCTGGAATGATTCCATGATTCCATGCTGATGTCACAAAACTAGGTGGGAATGCGAGTTATGAGGACGATGCAAAGAGGCTTCAAGGGGATCTAGCCTGGCTTAGTGAGTGGGCAAGAACATGGCAGATTAATTATAATGTGGAAAAATGTGAAGTTATCCACTTTGGTAGGAAAAATGGAAATGCAGAGTATTTCTTAAATTGATGTCCAAAGGGATCTGGGTGTCATTGTTCATGAGTCACTAAAATCTAATATGCAGGAGCAGCAAGCAATTGGGAAGGCAAATGGTATGTTGGCTTTTAATGCAAGATGAGTTGACTTACAGGAGTAAAGATGTCTTGCTAAAATTATATAGAGTCTTTGTGAGACCGCACCCAGAGTATTGTAAACAGTTTTGGTCCCCTTACCTAAGGAACGATATTCTTGCCATACAGGGAGTGCAGCAAAGATTCACCAGACATTGTCCTATGAGGAGAGATTGAGGGGTCTGGACCTGTGTCCTCCGGAGTGCAGAACACTGAAAGGTGATCTCTTTCAAACATACAAATTCTTACAGGACTCAACAGGGTAGATGCAAGAAGGTTGTTTCCCCAGGCTGCAGGGGGCTAGAACCAGGGGACTTAGACTCAGAATAAAGGGTAGACCATTTAGGACTGAGACGAGGAGGAATGTCTTCACTCAGAGAGTGGTGAATCTCTGGAATTCTCTACCCCAAAGGGCTGTGGAAGCTTCGTCATTGAGTATATTCCAGACAGAGATCGACAGATTTTTTGATATTAAAAGTATCAAGGGATTATGGGGATAGAGCAGGAAAATGGCATTGAGGTAGAATACCAGCCATGACTTAGTTGAATGGCAGAGTTGGCTCAAGGGTCTGAATGGCCTACTCCTGATCCTGGTTCCTTTGTTCCTATGTTCCTAGAACTCACCAGGTTGAACAAGGCAAGAGGATAGCAGGGATGGATGGGGCTGAGCAACTGACATGTTGGAAAGCCTTTAAATACATAGATATGACAGCTACTTCTTTGCCTAGTTGATAGGTTTTGCTCACAGGACCTGTCTTCAGAGTGTGCTTTACTGCTTGGGAGGTGATTTCCAAGACATTGGAGGTCATTTCTGCTACCTTGTAGTTTTTTTTAAACTTGATTTGCCCTTCCAGCTCTCTGCCTTCCCAGCAGCAAGGCAGCAGCTTATGCAGCTCTATTATGGACTGCTGATAAGGAACAGGAGGAGTAGCACCAGCAACACCACCAGCAGCTGCCTTCAACCCCAGCCATGTGCGCTCCACAGGACAAAGGGGATGAATACAGAATTCCAGCTCACAGGAGGTTCAGAGTATATAAGCAGGGGATTAACTTTCTGGACATGACTGAGTATCAGTGTCTCAGGAGGCTCAGGCTTTCATGTCAAGTTGTTGCTGACATTTGTAACCTCCTGGATGATGATCTCCTGCCAAGTTGACCAGATGGATATGCAATGCTAGTGGTGGTCAAGCCCTAGATTTCTTTACCTCCAGCTCCTTCCAGGGATCTGCTGGTGACACAAGTAGAATATCACAATCTGCTGCCCACAAGTGCATCTCACAGGTGATGGGTACTATGGTTGCCAGGGCTTGTCACTTACATCACTTCATTATTAATGAGGTTGGTCAGAATAAGAGGGACCGCAGATTTGCTGTCCTGACTGGATTTGTACATGTCCAGGAAATTATAGATTGCACATATGTGGCTGGTATGTAACCACCAAAAGGTTATCATGCATGTCTATGCAAGATGTCCAAGAAGCTGCCATGATGCTTTTATTCTGCACTTAACCAAGTCTCTCACAGATATTTGCACCTCTAAGCAGAAGCAGTGGTTGGCTCCTTAGAGACAAGGACTACCCTCCAAGGACATGGCTGACGACACCTGTGAGATGCTACACAATTGAAGCCCAGGAAAGACACAACAGAAGCCACATAAGCACAAGTGCAGGCACTGCGATTCATTGAGATGCTAAATATGTGATTCAGGTGCCTGGACAGCTCTTCAATATGCACCAGCAAGGGTATCCAGAATAATAGTGATCTTCTGTGCCTTGCATGACATAGCACAGCAGAGAAGTCTGGAGCTGAGGGAGGAGGAAAGTGATGGCCGCTCTGGAGGAGAAGGAGGAAGAAGAGAAGCAACAGAAGAAGCAGGAGTAGGAGGAGGAGCCTGACGTGGCCTGATGTAGCTGCTGATTTAACACCCAGGTATGGTTGAGCTAATCTGAGGCAGTGCAGCCAACTCTCATGCCAATGCTGAACCCATTGTGCCACCTCAACCCTCTGCTTCCATATCCAACCCACATAAATCATTCCCATAGTCCATTCCTCTCATTGACTCCCGTTTCTCATCTACTCTTGTCATACCATTTTCCTCAGGGCTGATGGTCATTTGGCAGGCAACAAGCAACAATGGGAATGATTGGATAACAGGGCTTTGAAAAATGTCTATGGTACATGAACATTGTAAACAAAAATGACAATGTAACATAGCATCAAACACACAAGTAATTTCCCTTGTGCAATTACAAATCCTTTCTATTCCTTTTATTACTGTTATGTGGTGCTACCCCTGTGCCTTCAGCAGAACTAAAGGCAGGCTGCTCATTCCCCTGCTTTGACTGCTCATATGCTCCTGGCAGGTGAGCTCTGGATTTTGGAGACCATTTAAGGCCCTGCCAAGGAGTGCCTCACCTGCACATGTGCAGGGACAGACTTAGCACATTGGGATAGGAGTCAGCATGTGGGGAGGGGAGACTGAGGGGAAGGCTGAGAGGGAGATAAAGGGAGAGGAGTGGGGGCACTTTGAGCAGAGTCCCTACTTGCCTGTTCTCCTTCTTCATCTTCTCTCTTGTGGCCTACCCTTACTTACCTTCCAACTAAGAGCTAGAGAGCAATGTGCTGCACTTCATGAGACACTGAATGGCCAAGATCAGGCATTCCCCATCCTACTTAAGCTGGTAGGATCGGTTTGTAAGCCTTTGATGAGGGCCAGCATGCACTTGGTTGCCAGGTGGCCACTTTTTCCATCAGCACAAAGGCCTGAGACTTCATGGTGAAGATGAACCTCCCCAGCCTCTCCTATTTTCTGTTGCTTTTCTAAAATTGTTCTCTTAATCAATGATTCTGAAGGTTCAGCATATGTGTCCAACTGAGCAGAGCCTGGAGTGTCCTGTGCCCTCTGATGGGGCACTCTACTGCTGTTCCTGACTCCAGTGCCTGCTTCGGTTCACTTGTGGTGTGAGATTCACCAAATGCCAATCAAACTACCTGTCTTGGAGGCCCCACTAAGATGTGTCTATCTGAGTCAGTGCAGATTGTGCATGGATCATGGGATGGTGTTTTCTCAGAGTACACCATCTCCACTGAAGAATCTTCACCCTCCTCCGACACAATCTCATGTGTGATGCTTAAAGGACCTGTGACAGATAAAAGACAGGAATTGGAACTGATTAGGTGAGAGACTTCTCAGTCCTTACTGTGCAGATCATCATTTTTTATGCCTGCTAACATCAAGTGGCTATTAAATAACATGTGGCTGTGTGATATTTAATTCTATCACCAGATCACTGGGAACCTCTATTTTACCATTGCCAATGACCATGTATGCTGAGACTGCTTATCTCCAGTGCATTATCCTCCACAGTGGTCAATGTGGCTGTGACTGGAGGGCCATTCTTGATCATGTGTCTTTCATTAGAGTCCTGTGTTCTCCTCCTGCAAGGAGGAGAATGTGAGAAATGGAATATGTTGAGAGGTTTGTTTTTATATTTGCTCACAGGATGTGGGCATTGCTGGCTAGGCCAGCATTTATTTCCCATCCCTAATTGTCCTTGGGAAGGTAGTAGTGTGCTGCCTTCTTGAACCGCTGCAGTTTATGTGTTGTAGGAACATCAACAGTGCTGTTTGGGAGGGAGTTCCAGGATTTTGACCCAGCAACTGTGAAGGAATGGCAATGTTGTTTCAAGTTAGGCTGGTGTGTAACTTGGAGGGGAACTTGCAGGTGGTGGTGTTCCCATGTATCTGCTGCCTTTGTCCTTCTAGGCGGTAGAGGTCATGGGTTTGGGAGTCAACCTGCTGCAGTTGGCTGAACATTAAAATTCATCTTACAGTGCCATCATCTCCATCCCTCTTCCTGGTAACGGTCTGAGGCTGAACCAGACTGCTAGCAGCCTTGTAACTTGATTTCCCGTTATTCCCATTTAATTGGTAGCTTGAAGAAAATTTGAGATTTGTTCTGTATCACATTAAAAAATAGCCCTCAGTTGCATAATATTTTTTGTGAATATGTAGTTTGTCCATAGATATTTACTAGAACAACTATTCATTTCACCCGTAAGTGAGGAAAAAGACACACATTCTATTCCACAGGATGTTATGAAAAGTGGAATAGGAGAGCTTATTAATTCCCTAAGATGGGCATTGCTGCATCTGCAGGGCACAAGTCAAAAGATAAAATACTGTCCTGACACGAACACTTTTAAGAGAGGTTTAAGAATACAGTATATCGTTACTTGCATCATCTTGTTACTTGTGCTGCCTATCTTTATGCATCACATTTTCCATGTGAAAAAATATTTTTTCAACATGCAGATGAAAACAGTGCTAAAAGCAAGACTAGACTCTGTGATTTAAAAGGACAGCATTTGCCAGTGTGTCAGTGTTCAGCATTAACTGACGATCTTTGGTACAAAGAATTCCAAGATAATGTCCACACATCTGCAACTGATCCATTCAAATTGTGGTTGTATGAATGATTCATCGAAAATCTCAGATACAAGTGGGCCTTTGTTTCAATTACAAATTGTTCTGCTGATTTAAAATTATGTCGGTGTTCACCTATTCCCCTTCACATAAGATTATGGAAGATTTTTACCATCGCTATAAATATGGATTATTTTTAACAAGTCAAAGTTATACTTTTACTTAATTCTCCTTGAGGCCAAGTTTTAATTTTGTTCCCAGTTTTCATCCTTTTTTTTCTTCTTGGAAGGAATAATACATTGTCGCAGAGGCACCAAATCCCTCTGATACTTTGCTCAAGTTGATTTAATTCTATTTAATTCTTATCTTAAACATAAGCTCATCTTGTTCTCTCTGCAGATGCTGCATTTTTCCAACACATTCTGTTTTTGTTAAAAACATATTTATATCAGTCAGGACAATGAGTGTTTGCAAACTTACTGAGGCCGGGCTGAAACGATTAAGCTTGATCCAGTCCACACCTGACATCCAACTCCCAACATTTCAAGCAGAGTACAAATATAGGAGTGACCCTAAATTATTCTTTTCACAGCCTGGCTTGGTATTCTCAGGCCGCTCTAAGCTTTCCTGGTTCAGATCGGCTAATTCAGTACAGACAAGGGAATAAACCTCACACCTTATTGGAAGGCACAGTTCAGTTTCATAATAACTGATGCCCTTACTCACTCAGCCATCAGAAGGGCTTTGGCAAGTCATTTCAGCCTAGATTTAGTAAAAGTATTCAACTTATCATTTGTCAAATGGCACAACACTGCAAGATACCCACACAAATCACAAATACAGAGGAATGATGAGACGCAAAGTTCAATTCCCATGCCAGCGAGTTGCTGATCCGAACTGCACTGCTGTAGAATAGGCAGATTAAGGGAATTGTTGCTAAAATGATCTTGCACACCACCTTCCAGATGGTGCCTTAGGAGCAGAATGGCTGCACTTGGTGCCCAGCATAGGCAGATGAAGAAGGCCTGAGAAATAACAAGAAAGAATCGTATCCTTAGAAATGCTAGAACTAGTCAAATGCGTGTGCATATTCAGAAAGAAATTAAGACATGCCTTTCATGGTCTCAGGGCATTTAAGTGCCGTGTAGCCAATGAATTACTTATTTTAAAGTGTAGTCACTGTTGTAATGTGAGAAATGTGGAAGCCAATTTGCACACAACAAGCTCCCACAAAGTGCAATGTAATAATGACCAGATAATGTTTTTTAAGTGGTGTTAATTGAGGGATCAATATTGGCCAGGAAACCAGGGATAACTCCCAGCTTTTCCTTGAAATAGTACCATAGGATCTTTTATGTCCACCTTCAAGGGTAGACAAAGCCTCAGATTAACGTCTCATTTGAAAGACGGCACCTCCAATAGCACAGACTCTAATGTAGGTTACATATTCCTCTTTTTGCCTCATTACCCTATCTACAATCTAATCAACGAAATACCTGCCATTTTTTTTCCTGCAGTGTAATGCTGCAGCCCATGCATTTAGATCTTTACACTCACTTTCCAGGTACATGCTGACAGCAGGGGACCTCATCTGCTGCTGGCACATATTGGATCGGAAAATCACAGGCATGCTGCTTGCAATTTACTATCCATTAATCTCAATTGAAGGAAAATTGATAGCATTTTCCTATAAGTGCTGGAGGCAGGTGAAATTCGCTGCTGCCAACCTGTGCTTGGAAAATGTAGGCTCCAGTCTTATGAATGCATATAATTTGTAAATTAAATTGAAAGAAAAAAATTGCATAGGTTAATAATTTAATCCAGCCTTGAACTTAAAATGGGTTTGTGTGTCTGCAAAATTAAATTTTTAAAAAATTATTTCATGGGATGTGGGCGCTGCTGGCTGGGCCAGCATTTATTGCCCGTTCCAGCTGCCCTTGAGAAGGTGGTGGTGAGCTGCTTTCTTGAACTGCTGCAGTCCATGTGGTGTAGGTACACCCACAGTGCTGTTAGGAAGGGAGTTCCAGGATTTTGACCTAGCGACAGTGAAGGAACAGGTGATATATTTCCAAGTCAGGATGGTGATTGACTTGGAGGGGAACTTCCAGGTGGTGATGTTCCCATTTATCTGCTGCCCTTGTCCTTCTAGGTGATAGTGGTCATGGGTTTGGAAGGTGCTGTCTAAGGAGCCTTGGTGAATTAGCAAAATAGTTAAAATGCAAATGTGATCAAAATGACATTAATCTTTCAGCTTCTGACAATACTTTTGGGCATGCGCAACTTTTTTTTCAGTAGATTGTTGCGGAAGTGCATAATTCAAAGTCACAATAGAAAACAACTACACAAATAAGGATCTTACCAAATTACCAAAATATGTCCCATGAAACCCAACTTCATCCACAATTCCAAACAACCGTGAAGGACTGCAAACATTCAGACTGGCTACCACTGGGTCCTACAAATGATGTGATATAGCAATAGAAACCAATACTTAATGACGGTATGAAGGCCAGTGCAGACATGTTCAGGCAAGCTTTGAGTTGCAAGCATAACATCTGAGGTACCAAAGGAAAAAGGCTGTCTTGTAAACAATGGGCTATATCAATCAAAAAACAGAATCTTTGGGATCTTTATGTAAACTGAGCGTTAAGATCTATTTTAAAAATTAGATCATTACGAAGATTTATATTTAACATTAATACACAATTCTTGTATTGTCTTTTTTCAATATGTTTGTTCTGTTAAAAACAGTTACATGGAGCCAATGGATGTCAGCACTTATAGAGGTATCAGACATTATGCTGGGAAGGATCTGAAGAAGATAAATTTAGGGAAGTTATAGTTTGTGCAATGGGGCTATGGAGACCAGTGAGGATAGAATGAAAGAAATTGCATTTTAGGCTAAGTAAAGCATGGATAAGGACTGCAAATGTTGATGTGCAGAGGCAGGCAATGTTATAGAGGTGATAGTAAACATTCTTGATGAAGGATAAGATCTGGAGTTGTTAAGTAGTTCACTAATGGTGAGGTAGAGGAGTGCAGGGTTGTGGAGGTAGAAATATATAGGAGTAGGGTAGGCCATTCAGCCTCCTTGAGCATGCTGCATCATTTAACAAGATCATGGCTGATCTGATTGTGGCCTCAACTCCACTTTCCTGCCTGCTCCCCCCCCCTCCAAACCCTCGACTCCCTTGCAGATCAAAGATATGCCTAACTGAGCCTTGAATATATTCAATGACCCAGCCTCCACTGCTCTCTGGGGTAGGGAATTCCAAAAATTAACACCCCTCTGAGAGAAGCAATTCCTCTTATCTCCATCTTAAATGAAAGACCCCTTGTTTTGAAACTGTGTCCCCTACTTCTACACTTCCCCATTAGTGGAACATTCTCTCAGCATCTACCCCGTCAAGTTCCCTCAGAACCTTATATCTTTCAATAAGAATATCTCTAATTTTTCTGAATTCAAATAAGTGTAGGTCCCACCTGCTCAACCTTTCCTCATAAGACACCTTCATCCCAGGAATGCGTAGTGAACCTTCTCTGAACTGCCTTGAATGCAAGTGTATCTTTGCTTAAATAAGGATGCTAAAACTGTCTGCAGTACTCTAGCTGTGGTCACACCAACGCCCTGTACAATTGTAGCAAGATTTCCCTAATTTTATAGTCCATCCCTCTTACAATAAAGGCCAAAATTCTGTTTGCTTTCTAATTACTTGTGGTGCCTGCATGTGTGACTCATGTACGAGGAGATCCATATCCCTCTGTACTACAGCATTCTATAGCCTCTCTCCACTTAAATAATGTTCTGTTTTCTTTATTCTTCCTACCAAAGTGGGCAACCCCACTTTCCCACATTTACTTGGTAAATACTGAATTCTCCCTATACTATGAGATGGCTAATAGTTGAGTTGCATAATGTCTGATATGACATTAGTTGAAAACTGGGTGGACCCTTGAATGTTGTCCCCTCCCACTCAAGGTGCCAGATCAAATAGAAGTGAAACCCTGTTGGGGCCTGCTGTAAACAGCTACATCATGGTCCCATGGTATGTGTAACCAGACAGAGTGGCTTTAGTTAGGTGGAAAGGACTCACCATCTGCAATCTAAGTTTCAGTCAAACCTAGGATGTCAGTGGAGTTAATCACAACGAGATTGTGCTCAGGAAAGGTTTTGTTTACAAAGGAGCGGCCATTCTGGAAGCAACACAGAGAATGATGGAGTTTGTGAACCAGACAGAAATTCTTAAAGAGTAGGTGAGGGAGATCATAAGATTGTTCTTCAGATAAAGGAGGTGAAGCCATTGAACTTGTTTTAGGGGAGACAGTACTGATTACTATGATGGCTATAGCAGATGGTACTTTAAGTGTAGTGCAGAGAAATTGTTGGTATGTCTGTGGAACTCAGGCCTATAATAGTAACTTCTCCTTAGTGAAGAGAAAGACAAGAGAAGATTTAGAGGAGATTTGATAGAGGCGTTCAAAATCATGAGGGGCCTAGACAAATTAGATTGTAAAGGAAATATCATTTTTTCAATAATACGACTGTGGGAAACTGAAGCAGGCTCATGTGTGTATGTATGTATGTGTGTGTGTGGTTTTGTTTAATTAAACTGCAGACAGTCAGACTGTGAGGTTTGAATCATCAAAAAGGGTTAGGTGTAAAACAGGCATTTGAAATGGAGATGGGTAAGCTGGCATGAAGTCTCAGCAGTTACAGTGTGAATTGAATTTGCATTTTTATATAAGTTGAGAGGTTACTTGAGGGACATGATAAGATGTTTATAACTGGCAAGATAAATAAGGCAAAGATATTAAGTTTATTTTCCCTGGAAGTGCTGGCCATTATGACAACATGAAAGATTTTTATAATCTGGGAAAAGTAACTTCCAAAGAAAGGTTAAAACAATGGGATTTGCAGATCAAAAGGGAGAACGTATATTTAAAGCAAGATGGAAAGCTGCATTTGGGGTGGCCGTGTGAGATCTTGGAATGTGCACTGTGCAAAACAGACCTATGGGAAAAAGTCTCTGGCCAATCTAGAGAAGTTTGCTGTTTCAGTACCCAAGATTGGTTTAATAGCCTTTGGAATTCCATTGTCAAGTGACTGGGAGAGAGAAGCTGTGAAATAACGCCCTTATAACAACAGTCGGGGCTAGTGGTAATACTGTTGGATGTTTTATAGATTAAGAATCTATTTGGACTGTTGCCTGACTGGGGTCCGCAGTTAGGAGTCTAGTTAAGTAGAAATCTTGTGAGAACTGTTGTAAAACTAAATGTAACTGTGTAAGTGTAGTCTTGTGTATTTAAGACTTATTTTCTTTTGCTAATAAATGTTTTAATTAAATCTTTAAAATCTCAAAAGGTGGTAGTGGACTCATTACTTCTGACTTCAGTGCACAAAGATTCTCGTAATAAATACAAATTGCAAAACCAATGTGATAGCCTGGCCAAGTTTCCCTCTGGGATTTGGTCAGCCTGGCAAATAGCACCTGCCATATCACAATAAGATAAGGAGAAATTGTTCATGTTGGCAGAAGGGTTTGCACCGATTTAATGTGATTGGCAAAAGAAGAAATTGTGACATAAAGGAAAACAGTCATTTGGTAATATAGAACACGAGAACTGCTGAAAAAAAAGACGTTATCAAAGCTTTTCATCTTTCACCAACAGTAAAGGAAACAGCAATTTATACTGCATGAGAAGAGAATGCTGATTGGTTGGCAAGTGGACTCTTATTGCTGGGAGTGTTACCATGGAGAATGCAGCAGGGAACAGTTAACTGTTGATAGTATGCCAATTCAAACCAGGCGGGTCAACTCAAGACATTGCCTTGGGGAATGAACCAAGGAATTCAGGTCCCCAAGCTTTTGTTTAGCTGAAAAAGGTGGACTCGTAGTGTGGCTCACTTACGCCTACCAGAAGCCACATATATTCACACCCAGGGCCCTGTCCTTTGCAGGCAGAAGGAGTACGTTCATGCATTGTGCCTTTTCCAACTAAACAAAAGTTTTGGGGGGCCATCAGTTGCTTGCTCATTCCCCATAGTAATGCCTTGACCAATCAGAGTTCACTTGTCAACCAATCAGCATTCCCTTCTCATGCAGTATAAATTGTTGTTCCCTTTACTGTTGGTTTATCTTGCGTAGCTGTCCTGATGAATGCAAGAAGAAAAGTTTCAACAGCATGTCTCCTTTTTCAGCAATAAAGTAAAATATTTTAAGTAGTGAGTGGTTAGGAGCCGGAATGCATTGATTGAGTGTGGTTGAGGCAGATTCAATCATGGCTTTCAAAACAGAATTGGATAAGCACCTGAGGAGAAAGGATTTGCAGGGCTACGGAGGTAAGTTGAGGAAGTAGGATCAGCTGAGTTGCTCTTGCAGAGAGCTAGTATGAACATGATGGGCTGTATAGCATCGTTCTTTGCTGAAATAATTCTATGATTCTATAACTGGAGCACAGGAGTAGTACTGAGTGAAAGGGGGAACTAAAAATAGACAAGTTGTGGGGAAGAGAGTACGGATAGCAGAGGCTGGAAAATGCAGGAGTTGAGCAATGAGAGCAGGAAAGGCCAAGGAAACGTTCAGCGGGGATGGAGGAACTTGAGTCCACAGTGGCAGTCTTTGTGTGCCAGCAAGTGAACACAGTCATGGGAGCTTTAGGTTACATAATGTGAAACAGAAGAATTAAAATAGAGCAATGAGTGCACTACACTGGAGACAGATAGTTGCAGACACTGTGTGGAATGGGATTACAAATGCAGAAGTGCAATTACAGACCCTTTTTGTAAGAATTTATGTGAATTTGATTTTTCATTGATATGCTCCTGGAATTAAATTAATACATGATGTTTTCACAAAACACTACGTTAGTCCATTAGGACAATTTATGGAAGGAGAGACAGATTTGAAGTTAATGCAGGCTCATGTAAATATTTCATTCTCTTGAATCATTTTGAAGATCTTTGCAGCCATTTTGCTGCAGCACCATTGGTAATACCCTCTTTTTATTGTGTTACAAAGATGTGCTTTTTGAAGATACAATTTCTTTTTTTCATTTTTCTGGCTGATTTTTTAAAAACTGGGACCCTATACAGACAATGGCATTTTAAAAAAGAAAACTGCCCAGACTATTGCAATACACACAATTTTGCATTTCACCAAATGGGATGAAAGCAGACACTCAACCCCCTAGGGAGCATGAAAGACCCCATCCCCTGTTGAAGTAAAACACCCCGAAACCTTTCAAATGTTTCTGCAGTGAGACATCAAAATGCAATTACCTGTCCTGAAACAATAACTGCAGCAGACCTGAACTAATAGAATTTCTCTGGAATGCACAACCAGCAAAGCACTTCAAGGGTCCCTACCAAGCAGGAGAGGGGGAGAAGAGGAAACAATGCTTTACTGAACACAAGCAGATTGAAGCCATGTCCTTTCTGTCTCTCTATTTTAGAAGTGCTGCACCCGGTTTGCAAAATGACCACCCTGAGAAAAAAACCGACTGCACGCTGAGATTTTTTTTTAAAAAAGTGGAAATCTGCTCTGTGCGACACCCGGGAGGACTGCTAAACAAAACGTGTGCGTGTGTGTGTGTGTCTGTACCCACACAAATGGGTCGCATTTTACCTAGTCCTTTTAGCTCAGGAAATAGTTTCAATCGACTTATCTTGTTCTTTGTTTAACCCAAGATCACTGGCAGTATTTCAAAGAAGAGCAGCAGAGCAGATGTCCTGGCCAATATTTGTCCCTCAATCACTCAATCAACATCACAAAAACAGATTATCTGGTCATTATTGTGGAAGTTTGCAGTGTGTAAAATTGGCTGCCAATTTTGCAACATTGACTATACTTCAAAACAGCTCCTCACTGGCTATAAAGTACTTCCAGATATCCGGTGATCTTAAAATTTTTCCTTTATGCAAGGCTTGTGGAACTTTATGGGGACGGGTGGTGTGCAGTTTTTGACCTTTGTTTTATATTCGTTCATGGGATGGGGGTATCACTGGCTCAGCCAGCATTTATTGCCCATCCCCACTTTCCCTCCTTCAGAGGGCATTTTCAGAGACAGCCATATTGCTGTGGGTGGGTCTGGTTTCACATGAAGGCCAGACCAGGTAAGGACAGCAGATTTCCTTCCCTTAAGGACAATAGTAGTAGTAGATGGGTTTTTATGCTTTGTGGTCATCATCAGGCTTAATTTCAGATTTTTAATTAATTCAAATTTCACCATCTGCCATGGTGAGATTTGAACCCAAGTCCCCAGAGATGGGCTTTGGAATCCAGTGACAATGCCACTATGCATTTGTGGTGGAGGGAGTGAATGTTGTGAATATCTTGTTCATTTTAAGGTCTGCATAGAATGAGCATTGGTTGGTTATTGCATCCTGCAGCAACAGTAAAGAATACACAAAACAGTCACCGTTGCACCCAAACCCTCTCCTTCCTCACTGACTACTGCAGGCACCCCAACCCTCTCCTTCCTCAGTGGCTGCTGCAGGAACCCCAACAGCCTCTTTCCTCACTGACTGCTGCAGGAACCCCAACTCTCTCCTTCCTCACCGACTGCTGCAGACACCCCAACAGCCTCTTTCCTCACTGACTGCTGCAGGAACCCCAACCCCGTCCTTCCACACTAACTGCTGCAGGCACCCAACCCCCTCCTACCTCACTGACTGCTGCAGGAACCCCAACCCCCTCCTTCTTCACTAACTGCTGCAGGCACCAAAAAACCCCTCCTTCCTCACCGACTGCTGCAGGAACCCCAACTTCCTCCTTCCTCACTGACTGCTGCAGGGACCCCAACCTCCTCCTTCCTCACTGACTGCTGCAAGAACGCGAACCCTCTCCTTCCTCACTGACTGCTGCAAGAACACGAACCCTCTCCTTTCTCACTGACTGCTGCAGGCACCACAACCCTCTCCTTCCTCACTGACTGCTGCAGGCACCACAACCCTCTCCTTCCTCACTGACTGCTGCAGGCACCAAAAAACCCCTCCTTCCTCACTGATTGCTGCAGGCACCACAACCCTCTCCTTCCTCACTGACTGCTGCAGGCACCAAAAAAACCCTCCTTCCTCACCAAATGCTGCAGGCACCACCCAACCCTCTCCTTCCTCACTGACTGCTGCAGGCACCACCCAACCCTCTCCTTCCTCACCAACTGCTGCAGGCACCACCCAACCCTCTCCTTCCTCACTGACTGCTGCAGGCACCACAACCCCCTCCTTCTTTACTGACTGCTGCAGGCACCAAAAAACCCATCCATCTTCACTGACAGCAGCAGGCACCAAAAAACCCCTCCTTTCTCACTGACTGCTGCAGGCACCCCAACCCCCTCCTTCCTCACTGACTGCTGCAGGCACCCCAACCCCCTCCATCCTCACTGACTGCTGCAGGCACCAAAAAACCCCTCCTTCCTCACTGACTGCTGCAGGAACCCCAATCCCCTCCTTGCTCACTGACTGCTGCAGGCACCACCCAACCCTCCTCCTTCCTCACTGACTGCTGCAGGCACCCCAACCCCCTCCTTCCTCATTGACTGCTGCAGGAACCTCAACCCCCTCCTTCCTCACTGACTGCTGCAGGCACCCCAACCCCCTCCTTCCTCACTGACTGCTGCAGGAACCCCAACCCCCTCCTTCCTCACTGACTGCTGCAGGCAGCACAACCCTCTCCTTCCTCACTGACGGCTGCGGAAGCCCCAACCCTCTCCTTCCTCACTGACTGCTGTAGGAGCCACCCAACCCCCTCCTTCCACACTGACTGCTGCAGGAACCACCCAACCCCCTCCTTCCTCACTGACTGCTGCAGGCACCCCAACCCCCTCCTTCCTCATTGACTGCTGCAGGAACCCCAACCCCCTCCTTCCTCACTGACTGCTGCAGGCACCCCAACCCCCTCCTTCCACACTGACTGCTGCAGGAACCACCCAACCCCCTCCTTCCTCACTGACTGCTGCAGGCACCCCAACCCCCTCCTTCCTCACTGACTGCTGCAGGCACCACAACACTCTCCTTCCTCACTGACGGCTGCGGACGCCCCAACCCTCTCCTTCCTCACTGACTGCTGTAGGAACCACCCAACCCCCTCCTTCCACACTGACTGCTGCAGGAACCACCCAACCCCCTCTTTCCTCACTGACAGCTGCAGGCACCACCCAACCCTCTCCTTCCTCACTGACTGCTGCAGGAACCCCAACCCCCTCCTTCCTCACTGACTGCTGCAGGAACCCCAACCTCCTCCTTCCTCACTGACTGCTGCAGGCACCACAACCCTCTCCTTCCTCACTGACTGCTGCAGGAACCCGAACCCTCTCCTTCCTCACTGACTGCTGCAGGAACCCCAACATCCTCCTTCCTCACTGACTGCTGCAGGAACCCCAACCTCCTCCTTCCTCACTGACTGCTGCAGGAACCCCAACCTCCTTCTTCCTCACTGACTGCTGCAGGAACCCCAATCTTCTCCTTCCTCACTGACTGCTGCAAGAACCCCAATCTTCTCCTTCCTCACTGACTGCTGCAGGAACCCCAACCTCCTTCTTCCTCACTGACTGCTGCAGGAACCCCAATCTTCTCCTTCCTCACTGACTGCTGCAAGAACCCCAATCTTCTCCTTCCTCACTGACTGCTGCAAGAACCCCAATCTTCTCCTTCCTCACTGACTGCTGCAGGAGCCCCAACCCCCTCCTACCTCACTGACTGCTGCAGGAGCCCCAACCTCCTCCTTCCTTACTGACTGCTGCAGGAACCCCAACCCCCTCCTTCCTCACTGACTGCTGCTGGCACCACAACCCCCTCCTTCCTCACTGACTGCTGCAGGCACCACCGAACCCTCTCCTTCCTCACTGACTGCTGCAGGCACCACCGAACCCTCTCCTTCCTCACTGACTGCTGCAGGAACCACAACCCTCTCCTTCCTCACTGACTGCTGCAGGAACCCCAACCCCCTCCTTCCACACTGACTGCTGCAGGAACCACAACCCTCTCCTTCCTCACTGACTGCTGCAGGAACCCCAACCCCCTCCTTCCACACTGACTGCTGCAGGAACCACAACCCCCTCCTTCCTCACTGACTGCTGTAGGCACCACAACCCTCTCCTTCCTCACTGACTGCTGCAGGCACCACAACCCTCTCCTTCCTCACTGACTGCTGCAGGCACCACCCAACCCTCTCCTTCCTCATTGACTGCTGCAGCAACCCACCCCCCCTCCTTCCTCACTGACTGCTGCAGGCAGCACCCAATCCCCTTCTTCCTCACTGACTGCTGCAAGAACCCCAACCCCCTCCTTCCTCACTGACTGCTGCAGGCACCACCCAACCCTCTCCTTCCTCACTGACTGCTGCAGCAACCCCATCCCCCTCCTTCCTCACTGACTGCTGCAGGCAGCACCCAATCCCCTTCTTCCTCACTGACTGCTGCAAGAACCCCAACCCCCTCCTTCCTCATTGACTGCTGCAAGCACCCCAACCCCCTCCTTCCACACTGACTGCTGCAGGCACCACCCAACCCCCTCCTTCCTCACTGACTGTTGCATAAACCACAACCCCCTCCTTCCTCACTGACTGCTGCAGGAACCACAACCCCCTCCTTCCTCACTGACTGTTGCATAAACCACAACCCCCTCCTTCCTCACTGACTGCTGCAGGAACCACAACCCCCTCCTTCCTCACTGACTGCTGCAGGAACCACAACCCCCTCCTTCCTCACTGACTGTTGCATAAACCACAACCCCCTCCTTCCTCACTAACTGCTGCAGGAACCACAACCCCCTCCTTCCTCACTGACTGCTGCAGGAACCCCAACCCCCTCCTTCCTCACTGACTGCTGCAGGAACCCCAACCCCCTCCTTCCTCATTGACTGCTGCAGGAACCCCAACCCCCTCCTTCCTCACTGACTGTTGCATAAACCACAACCCCCTCCTTCCTCACTGACTGTTGCAGGAACCACAACCCCCTCCTTCCACACTGACTGCTGCAGGAACCCCAACCCCCTCCTTCCTCACTGACTGCTGCAGGAACCCCAACCCCCTCCTTCCTCACTGACTGCTGCAGGAACCCCAACCCCCTCCTTCCTCACTGACTGCTGCAGGAACCACAACCCCCTCCTTCCTCACTGACTGCTGCAGGAACCCCAACCCCCTCCTTCCTCACTGACTGCTGCAGGAACCCCAACCCCCTCCTTCCTCACTGACTGCTGCAGGAACCCCAACCCCCTCCTTCCTCACTGACTGCTGCAGGAACCCCAACCCCCTCCTTCCTCACTGACTGCTGCAGGAACCCCAACCCCCTCCTTCCTCACTGACTGCTGCAGGAACCCCAACCCCCTCCTTCCTCACTGACTGTTGCAGGCACCACCCAACCCCCTCCTTGCTGATTCGCTGCAACAATGTCAGCCCAACCACGTGCTCTGTGGGGAGGCGGCGCGCGGAGGGCGGGGGACGTCGATTTCGCGGGCGGTACAGGTGACGTGGGCGGGCGGGCTCGCTGCGGGGACAGGATCGTTGAGAAGGGCCGAGCGGCGCCTTGCGTGATGTCCGGCCGATAGGCTGCCAAATGTGAGGAGGACACGGCGCTTATACTTTCAATTCCCAGGGAAGAATCAGCCGAATGCTAATTGAAAACCTGGTTCCTGACCCGTTGTATATAAACTGTGTGAGGGGAGGAGTTTGGAATTTAGAGCCAGACTCTGGTTATATCTAGAAATATTGGTGCTGGGAAGCATGTTAGCTGGAATGTTCCAGTAGTATCGAAACATGGAGACGTTTTAAAATCATTAGAAGTTCGTGTCCAGTTGCCAACACTCCAGGATTGTCCTGCAGTCTCCGGGAGTTAAAACATTAATCTCCCGGCCGCTCCTGCAAAGCAACCTCGGAGTAAATTCATGGGGACATTAAGTACTGATTTTTTTTCAGTTTCTCTTCACACTTTAATTTTATTAGTTGCAAACATGTTTGAGGTGGGAAGTCCTCTGTTGGACGGAATCACTTGGGTCAGGCGAGATGTTAAAATGTGAAAACAAACTCCAACCTGAATGCGACGTCTATTTGCCACCACGCCCATGGGCATTGATTTTTTTTCTTCCCTCCACCCCCCCCGTTCCAACCCCCAAGTCCACTCCTTGATCCTCTAAACCAATCTGTATCTACTCTCTCATCCCATGTGATCTATGCAGCGGGAAACCTCTTTTTATTCGTTTATGGGATGTGGGCATCATTGGCTAAGCCAGCATCCCTAATTGCCCTTGAGAAGGTGGTGGTGAGCTGCCTTCTTGAACAGCTGCAGTCCATGTGGTGTAGGTGCACCCAAAGTGCTGTTAGGGAGGGAGTTCCAAGATTTTGATGCAGATCCAGTGACAGTGAATGAATGCCAATATATTTCCAAGTCAGGATGGTGAGTGGCTTGGAGGGGAACTTCCAAGTGGTGGTACTTCACATGTATCTGCTGCCCTTCTCCTTCTACATGGTAGCGGTCGTGGGTTTGGGAGGTGCTGCCCAAGGAGCCTTGGTGAGTTTCTGCAGTGCATCTTGCAGTTGGTACACACTGCTGCTACTGTTTGTTGGTGGTGGAGGGAGTGAATGTCTGTGGAAGGGGTACCAATCAAGTGGGCAGCTTGGTCCTGGATGGTGTCAAGCTTCTTGAATGTTATTGGAGCTGCACTCATCCAGGCAAGTGCAGAGCATTCCGTCACACTCCTGACTTGTGCCTTGTAGATGGTGGACAGGCTTTGGGGAGTCAGGAGGTGAGTTACTCACTGCAGGATTCCTAGCCTCTGACCTGCCATTGTAGCCACAGTATTTATATGGCTAGACCAGTTCAGTTTCTGGTGAAAGGTAACCCCCAGGATGTTGATAGTGAGGGATTCAGCTTTGGTAATGTCATTGAATGTGAAGGGATGATGGTTAGATTCTCTTTTGTTCGAGATGGTCATTGCCTGGCACTTGCCACTTGTCAGCTCAAGCCTGGATATTGTCCAGGCCTAGCTGCATTTGGACATGGACTGCTTCAGTATCTGAGGAGTCATGAATGGTGCTGAACATTGTGCAATCATCAGTGAATATCCCCACTTCTGACTAATGATGGAAGAAAGATCATTAATGAAGCAGCTGAAGATGGTTGGGCGCAGGACATTGAGGAACATAGGACCTGAGGAAATCCTGCAGTTCTCCCTTTGTGCTATGCATGACTCCAACCAGTGGAGAGTTTTCGCCCAATTCCCATTGACCCCAGTTTTGCTGGGCTCCTTGATGCCACACTCGGTCAAATGCGGCATTGATGCGGCAGTCACTCTCACCTCACCTCAGGAGTTCAGCTCGTTTGTCCATGTTTGAACCAAAACTGTAATAAGGCCAGAAGCTGAGTGACCCTGGCAGAACCCAAACTGAGTGCCAGCGATCAGGTTATTGCTGAGTAAGTGCTGCTTGATAGCATTTTTGATGACCCCTTCCATTAACTTACTGATGATGGAGAGTAGACTGATGGGTTGGTAGTTGGCCGGCTTGGATCTGTCCTGCTTTTTGTTCCTGGGCTGGAGCTCCTGTTGCAGCATTCCCACCTGACAGGGAGCCAAATCTATCAATCAGGCTGACTTACAGGCGGTGAATCTGTTTCCTAACTAACCTAACCCCCTCCCCAGTAAGTACTGGAACCAAAAGTTTGTTTGTTTTCCAATTGGTATGGGAACATGTGCCATTGCAATGGATGTATCAGGTGACCAATGGTGGGAGTATTGAGGGTGGGATGGTTGAAGGCCATTTGATGAAACCACTGCAAATACATCCAACTAAAGTTATCAACCCTAGAGTTTGTGGGATCTGGAATTCTCTCTGGTTACACGCAGTCTAGGGTTCAGTTACCATGGGACTGGAAGACTGCTGGAGCTATTGTGTTGTAACAATGCTGTGTGGGAGGAAGCATTGTTCCTGTAGGTTTGTTTTTCTTTCTTGATCTCAGAATATCGGCAGCGCCATGTTCATTGCTCATCTCTAGCTGCCTTAGAAGGTGGAGTGATTTTCTTTTCTGCATATCACACAGTGTAAGTCAGACCAGTTAGGTAGCAGAACCCCTCAGTTGCAGCTTTAATTATACTTCTCACTATCCCCTGAAAATTTATAGATTTTTTTTTAGAATTCAGATCCACAATTTACTGAGGTTTGCTGGTTCGGTACCATGATGACCACTATACTGTACCTGTATGGAGTATTATAAATGCTGTATTAAAAAAGAAGACTGTGATTTTGCTACCACGGTAATACCTTCCCCACTATATGTTTTCAGTAATCATAACATAGATGCAGTTTTGCTCCTTTTGTTGTGAGAATTATAAAGCCCTGGTTTTAGATAGCTCAGATAAAACAATGTACTGCAAATGCAGGAAATATGAAATAAAAAGAAAGCAGGAGCTTCTGGAAATGAAGCCCCATCAATATTTGGAAACTGAAAGCACAGCTTGATATTCAAGCAATTTCTCTTAGCTGTTGTGCGATTGCAGTATTTTTTGTTTTGTTTTACATGATTATCTAATTGAGTATTGGTGACTTCTGCTTATGTTGTTGTTAGTTAAAGGAAAGTGGTCTCACGTGCAAGATGCTCGAGTTTGAAGAAGATTGTTTACTACCCTTGGATGCTTTGTTTTTTGAAAAGCCTTCATCCAAGAAAACGTATGTTATTCCATGTTTTACTATATAAAGGTGCTTTACTTTGGCATATGCTGCCTATAGATCAAACCTGCCAAAAAAAAGACTCAAATTACTTTGAACTTGGCTTGCTTCAGTTGTTATGACATGTTCAGTTAAGTTTCTGTAGAAACAGAATATATCATAGCTTGTAGTGAGACTGATAAATACTCCTGAAATTGACATTGACCAGACAACTCAGAAAGCTAGTCAAGTTAGCATTGTGAACGGAGATCACAATTGATCATATCTCTTTCCTGCCTACAGCGTATTCTACTCCTCGTGTCCTCAACTAACACACATTAATTTTAAATATTATTCTTATAACTCGGGAAAATTTGAGCCATGTTATGAATATAATGGAGATGGGAAGTTATTAACCATAGTAGTTTCCGTTATTCAAAGGATGCTGCTCCATATTTGTACAATTGTTTTCTGTACACCTCTGTCATTGGAATGTATTTCACTAACCTTAATATCTTTGCTTCATTTCCTGTGTACCTTTCCTCCTAATCCTCTAACAGCTATTTGATCATTTTGTTATGCCATATTTGCTCACATAACCAACTTCACTCCATTTCTACATAATTCATGGTATGTGAAGTACTGTGACATATTTCTAAGAGACTTGGTCAAACGCTATATAAATGTAAGTTTTTCAACTACTGCGGGAAGTGTTTTATTTTTCAGATGAACCTCTATGCACGTTTAGAGAAATATTGATTGGCAGCATCATACTTAATGGAAAGTGGATCAGCAGGTCTTTATTGATATTTTTGAGGTGGTGAGAAACATATATACATTAAAAGGAATTATTAAACAATGCAACAGAACGTACTGATTCTTTTCCTAGACTGACTAACCTGCCAGGTCCAAGGTCTAAAATAATGAACATATATTTGTAAACTCACTTGTTTTTCTACATATTTCTTCTGCAAGAAAATATAGAGCTGCTACAGCAGATGAGATGAGTTTTGATTAGAAGAGAACAGGAGTTTTTAATGACGTGATAAATAGCATAGGTGCAGAATTTCTTGGAGACTTGTGTCATTGAAATGTCACATCTGAAGGTGCAGCATTGAAGTCCAAAAGAAATAGTGGCATCAGTGACTTACTCAATTACTTATGGCACATATAATTTCCTAGGACTTTTGCACTGTTTTGTCATTTCACCTCACCAAAATAGTGAACAGGTAATTATAATAGCTGAACTTCATTAAAATCAATAACGAGTCCATGCTGAAAGTACATATATTGATTGCTGCTGCTGTTTAGTTTATTAAAGAATGGCACGAGTAGGCTCAGTATGGTGAAAAGGCCTGATTGTGACAAAGTATTTGAAGCAAAAAGTTCACTGTTTTCTTTCTCTTGCCTTCCTCAAAGACCAAGTGCAGAACAGATGAGCTGATTAAGATTTACCTGAAAAGCTTCACTTCTTAGGACCTATCACTTGTCATGAGTAAGCCCTCTAAAATTAAATCAATGTGACCAAAACAACAACAGAAACAGAAATACCTGGAATAACTCAGCAGGTCTGGCAGCATCGGCGGAGAAGAACACAGGTGACGTTTCGAGCCCTCATGACCCAGAAGAGCACAGTTGACGTTTCGAATCCTCACTCGAAATGTCAACTGTGCTCTTCTCCGCCGATGCTGCCAGACCTGCTGAGTTTTTCCAGGTATTTCTGTTTCTGTTTTTGTTTTGGATTTCCAGGTTCCGCAGTTTTTTGTTTTTATCTCAATGTGACCAAGCCTGTTTTGTCACTTTTTGATACAACTAAATTGCAGGTGGTGTGCAGTTTAGGAGCCTCGCTATACTTACTGCTCTCATATTAAGTTGAAACACAACCCCAATGTGACGAAGGGCTGGCTTTCAGTGATAAATCTCTTCAGCTGTTCCAGACACTGCATGTGCTGCCGAGGCAAACACTTTTGTTCTGATTAATCTGAACAAGCACTTATTGTGAAAGAGTTGGGCAGAATTCCTTCTGTAATAAACCTTAGATATTGCCACTGCAGTGTATTGAAGTTAACTAACAGTCGATTTTCAAAATACCTGGTAAGTAAGATCATTCTAAATAGAGGCGCTTAGAGTTAAACAGATGTCTTATTCAATTAAAATTCTGATCCAAACATGCAGTTTCATTGCAGGACGTTCATTCACATTATACAGTATATCTGATTTTCTTATAACTATTGTCCATTTATTAGTGTTTCAAGACTCAATGTACTGAAAATGATGGTCTGTTTCATACATGGATTGTTTTCAAATAATTCCATGGTATTCATAATGTCCTGATGGCCCACAAATACAGGTAGAGAGGGTCTCATTAATATCTTATCCAAGCTCTCCCTTGTTTGGATAGTAAAAGGTTGAATCAGGCAGGCGCTTTGGCTGCCCAATAGTAGACCTTGCCAAAGACAATATTGGCAAGTGCAGGAATTAAGCAGTAAGCTATTCTACACCATTTAGGGGTGCTCCTGTTTCTGCACAGCAATGTCAGTGAAGCTTTGCCCAATACAATACCATTCACTGAGCCAAGTTGAAATTTGAATACAAGAATGTGTCATGTAAGCATGTGTCAGTATTGAGACATTTTTGGCTGATGCTGAGAATTCTAAAGTGAGATTTAACTGATCTAGATGAAAATATGATGAATTTTTGGGGAGAAATTTATGGTTAGGTTGGGAATTAATTTCATCATCAAATTTGTTTGAAGGAATTATTAATGGTAAAGGTTTGGGTCTCACCAAATCATGATGGCATTGATGATTGTAAAAGTGGCGGTGTCCTTGGTAAACTATTTAATTCAGGAGTATCAGAATCCAAAGGTAATGTATTAATTGAGGGAGGACTATGTTAATGTAGCAGACTGGTAGATGGCTTTAAAATGAGAACAAAGTAGGAGAGTCAAAAAGTGAGATGCTGCTGAGGCACATTTCAGATCTGTATGGGAAGCAGAAATAGCTAAAAGATCGAGGTTTTAATCTACAATCAAAGAGAGGTTGACCATACTCAAGAAGACAAATATTAAGGTCAATCTTATGAGACAAAGCTGAAAAATTTTTCATTTGGAATTATAGGCCTTTGTAGAAAACAATAAAGGAGAGAGTATCAACAATCTAGGGTGAAGTGAATTGAGATGCTTCATCTTGCCTCCATGCAAGGACAATTAACGTAACTGAGGAAGTTGCCATGGAACTACGTTGGTAGCCTCAGAAGATGGGCATAAAGGTTGTCATGCCCACCATAATGTGGTTAATGTGGACTTTCATCCTTTTCTGTCTTAATTTTTCGAAGATGTGTACAATGAATGAGAGGAATGCCCCATAATAAGTAAATGTGGAGAGTGTTCATTGCAAAGAAATCTGTGTAGGTCTACAATGAACATAACTTGGAGAGTTTTGAATACTTCAGATGCCAAAAAGCTCTGGTACTCGATGAAATCAAGCAGAGTTCAAGAAATATTTAAGTGGAGACCTCATTCATATTAAATGTTAATCTATTCCTCTTTTGTTTCTGGTAAAAACAGACATATGGGCAGTTTTATTTTATGGAAAGTCATATATTTCACACAAACTAAAAAATATGTTCTACTAATACTGTGATAGGAAATTTATCAATCAAGAAATGACAAGTTGGCAGATTGCTCCGCCTCCACCAATTTCTGAAATACCAGCCGCTCAGGAATTGCAAAAAGAGCTAGAAAGACTAAAATCTTCAGGTATAATGTATTATTTTAACACTTCAGACCACCTTTATATTTTTTACTTATATAAATAGAAATACAGTTTTTTAAAAGCAGTTTTATGTTTTTTTTCCTTGCTCTGCTATTTTATTTATTTTATTAATCGTTGAGTGCCGCTTTTAACCTCTCATTCTTTGACCAGTTTGGAACAGAAAATGAATAGTCATGCAATCCAACAATTCAGACACTAGTTTGATCCTGTCGGTCAAACTTCCATGCACCATAGAGAAAATTGTAACAGGTTTCTATCTATAAATTAACTGTTGTACTGTATTAATAGATATTACTGAATCTTAATAAATTGCTTGTCATTCTCATGTTATTAAGCAATTGTCTTCACTCCCCATCACAAACTCCCATTTCCTAGCCACCAGCTCCATTCCTCTCCACGGCAGCTGTCTCATATTG
This sequence comes from Carcharodon carcharias, assembly GCF_017639515.1. Taxonomy (NCBI): domain Eukaryota; kingdom Metazoa; phylum Chordata; class Chondrichthyes; order Lamniformes; family Lamnidae; genus Carcharodon; species Carcharodon carcharias. Next base: position 102,841,491 of record NC_054482.1, on the reverse strand, counting down.
AACCAGACTGTTCACAATCTCGGTACCATATTTGACCTACAGCTGAGCTTCCGACTATACAATTGCGCCATCACTAAGATTGCTTATTTCCATCTCTTTAACATTGCCCAATTCCACTTAGTTCATCTGCTGCTGAAACACAACTCTGTGCCTTTCTTTCTTGTAGGCTTGACTATCCAATTGCACCCTTGGCTGGTCTTCCACATTATATCCACCTGTAAACTTAAGGTCATTGAAAACTCTGCTGCTTGTGTCCTGTTAACCTCCATTCACCCATCATCCTTGTGCTCATTTAATTACATTGGCTCCCAATTAAGCCTTGCCTAGATTTTAAAATTCTCAATCTTGTTTTTAAATCCCTCCATGGCCTCCTCCTCTCGAACTCTGCAACCACCTCCAGTCCTACAGCACTCCACTTTATCTGCACTCCTCCAATTCTGGCCTCTTGAGCATCCCCGATTTTACTTGATCCACCATTGGTGGCCATGCCCTCCCTGCCAGGACTCTAAGCCTATCCCCTAAACCTCTCTGCCTCTCTAAATGTCTTTCCTCCTTTCAGACCCTTCTTTAAATCCACCTCTTTGACCATGATTTTAGTAATCTATCCTAATGTCGTCTTATGTGGCTCAGTGTTAAAGTTCGTTTGATCACATTTCTGTGAAGTGCCTTGGGGTGTTTCATTATGGTAAAGGAGCTATGTAAACAGAAGTTGTTGTGGATGTATTGATAGATATTGAACATTTGAAATACAAATAAGAACGCAGCATAAAGGAATCTGCTTTCATCTTTAAATTATTTCATAGAAACTAGGAGCAGGAGTAGGCCATTTGGCCCTTTGAGCCTCCTCCACCATTCAATATGATCATGGCTGATCCTCTATCTCAACGCTATATTCCCGCTTTCTCTCCGTACCCCATGATGCCCCTAATATCCAAAAAATTATCAATTTATTTCTTGAATATACTCAGTGACCCGTCCTCCACGGCCTTCTGTGATTGAGAATTGCACCAATTGACCACCCTCTGAGTGAAGAAATGTTTCCTCATCTCAGTCCTAAATGGCCTGCCTGTATCCTGAGACTGTGGCCCCTGGTTCTAGACTCTCCAACCAGGGGAAACATCCTCCTTCCATATAATCTGTCTAGCCCTGTTAGAATTTTATGTTTCAATCAGATCCCCTCTCTTTCTTCTAAACTCTAGTGAATACAGGCCCAGTCGAACCATCTCTCCTCATACGATATTCCTGCCATCCCCAGTATCAGTCTAGTGAACCTTTGCTGCACCCCCTCTATGGAAAGTAGGGAGACCAAAACTGCAAGCAATACCCCAGGTGTAGTCTCACCAAGGCCTTGTGTAACAGCAGTAAGGCATCCTTATTTCTGAACTCAAATCCTCTTGCAATGAAGGCCAACATACAAGTTGCCTTCCTAATTGCTTGCTGCACCTGCCTGTGTGCTTTCATTAGCTGGTGTACAAGGACACCCAGTTACCTTTGTACATCCACACTTCCCAATATATCACCATTTAAATAATACTCTGCCTTTCTGTTTTTCACACCAAACGTATAACTTCACATTTATCCACATCATACTGCATCTGCCATGTGCTGTCCCACACACACAACTTGTCTAAATCTGTGGTCTCCTCTACATTGGAGAGACCAAACGTAAACTGGGCGACCGCTTTGCAGAACACCTGTGGTCTGTCCGCAAGAATGACCCAAACCTCCCTGTCGCTTGCCATTTTAACACTCCACCCTGCTCTCTTGCCCACATGTCTGTCCTTGGCTTGCTGCATTGTTCCAGTGAAGCCCAACGCAAACTGGAGGAACAACACCTCATCTTCCGACTAGGCACTTTACAGCCTTCCGGACTGAATATTGAATTCAACAACTTTAGGTCTTGAACTCCCTCCTCCATCCCCACCCCCTTTCTGTTTCCCCCTTCCTTTTTTTTCCAATATATTATAAAGATTTTCCTATTCCCACCTATTTCCATTATTTAAAAAAAAACCCCACTAGAGCTATACCTTGAGTGCCCTACCATCCATTCTTAATTAGCACATTCGTTTAGATAATATCACCAACTTTAACTTGAACACCTATGTGTTCTTTTGTACTATTGTTGTTGACATCTTTTGATGATCTGCTTCTATCACTGCTTGTTCGTCCCTACAACCACACCCCCCCCCTCCACCTCTCTCTCTCTCTCTCTCTCCGCTCCCCACACACACACCTTAAACCAGCTTATATTTCAACTCTTTCTTGGACTCGAACTCAAGTTCTGTCGAAGGGTCATGAGGACTTGAAACGTCAACTCTTTTCTTCTCCGCCGATGCTGCCAGACCTGCTGAGTTTTTCCAGGTAATTCTGTTTTTGTTTTTGTTTTGTCTAAATCACCCTGAAGCCCCCTTGCATCCTCCTCACAACCCCACCCAGTTTTGTGTTGTCAGCAAACTTGGAAATATTGCATTTGGTTTCCTCATCCAAGTCATTTATATATATATCGTGAATAGCTGGGGTCCAAGCACTGATCCCTGTGGTACACCACTAGTCACCACCTGGAAAAGGACTTATTTATTCCCACTCTCTGTTTCCGGTCTGTCAACCAATTTGGGGGAGGCGATGGAGTAGTGTTATTGTTGCTGGGCTAATAACTCAGATACCCAGGGTAATGCTCTGGGGACCCATGTTCGAATCCCGCCAAGGCAGATGGTGGAATTTGAATTCAATAAAAAAAATTCTGGAATTATAAGTCTAATGATGACCATGAAACCATTGTCAATTGTTGTAAAAACCCATCTGGTTCACTAATGTCCTTTAGGGAAAGAAATCTGCTAAACTTACCTGGTCTGGCCTACATGTGACTCCAGACCCACAGCAATGTGGTTGGCTCTTAAATGCCCTCTGAACAAGGGCAGTTAGGGTTGGGCAATAAACGCTGATCTAGCCAGTGATGCCCACACCCCATGAATGAATTTAAAAAAAAACAATTCTTAATCCATGCCAGTATATTACCCCCGATCTCATGTGCTTTAATTTTGCCCACTAGCCTCTTATGTGGGACCTTATCAAAAGCCTTCTTGAAATCCAAATACACCACATCCTCAAAAAATCTCCAGTAGATTAGTTAAGCATGATTTCCCTTTCATAAAGCCGTCCTGACTTTGTCTAATCCCGTTAATGCTTTCCAAGTGTTCTGTCACCTCGACTCTAGCATTTTCCCCACTACTGATGTTAGGCTAACTGGTCTGTAATTGTCTGTTTTTTTTCTCTCACTCCTTTTTTAAAAAGTGGGGTTACATTTGCCACCCTCCAATCTGTAGCAACTGCTTCAGAGTCTATAGAATTTTGCAAGATGACCACCAATGTATCCAATATGTCCAGGACCAATTTCTTTAGTACTCTGGGATGTTGATTATTAGGCACCGGGGATTTTTCAGCCTTTAACCCCATTAAGTACTCTAGGACCATTTTTTTTCTAATACTGATTTTCTTCAATTCCTCCCTCTCACTAGACTTTTGGTTCCCTAACATTTCTATGAAATTATTTGTGTCCTCTTTTGTGAAGACAGAACCAAAATATGTGTTCAATTCTTCTGCCATTTAGTTCAATTTTTCTGCAATTTGTAAATGCCTCAAATTGTTGACCTCTTTATCTTCTGGTTTGTAATGATACAATCAGATTGATAGATCTTCAAAATCAAAACAGAAAATGTTATAAATATACACTCGGCCTGTCAGCGCATCAAAAATATATTTAATTTTCAGGTAGAGACTTCTCATTAGAACATTCTAACAAAACATCTCTACTTAAAAATGTTTTACTATTTTTAAAAATTTCTTTTTACAGATACTGCCAAACCTCTTGTGTATTTTCAATGTTTACAGTTCTTATTTCAGATTTATATTTACATTTTTTTCTTTATATGGACCTTCATTTCTGTATTTTGACTTTAAACAGCTTCTGGAATCTCTCATCAGTTTCTCATTGCTTTATTACATTGCTTGCATACGTTTTTACACAAATATGATCAAGGTCTTCAAAGTTTTCTACATTTATTTTCTAGTTAACAGAACTAATACCAAGGCAGTTACAATTAAAGTCCTCTCCCTGTGCTATTTTATGTCCTTGTAGTGGCCAAAAGTGGCTGGAAAATCGGAGCTGGGCTGCCTTGTAGATACTTTTGCCTTTATTCTTGAAACAACACAAACCTCATTTAGGGTCAGCGTAGATTGCATTTTACCTCCTGTGGGTAACAACAGTCCCAGCCATTACATAAATTCTCAGAAGGTCAATCACATTTGTACTTTCTGGAGGAAACACAGCGCTTTTCCTAGGTATGGCATTCTAACCTTTTATAATGTTCTGCAGTGACAGCCTGTCACTTGATAGCCAAATCATGGCCCTAACATTGTCAATCAGCCAAGGACTTTTCAAACAGCATGCTAAATTCATATACAATGGCTTAATTATCATACCAATCTATGGTTCGCCTTATCCTCAGATTCAATGACATGCATTCATAACTAAAATTTAATTGATGTTTCTGGGATCAAGTAAAATTGAAGAAAATTACAGTTGTTGGATAGAATTAAGTTGCTAATAACTACATTCATTTTTAATAGATAAACACTTCCCAAAAGCCCCTTGTGAATGAGTGAAACATCTATATATGCGCAAACCACTGTGTGGGGTTTGTGTACCAGTGCTTGCTACATTGGTGGCCACTAATATAAGGAGGATCTGCTCGCTGTCCATCAAGGCAATCCTGACCCTTTTTGTTTTCAAGAGTAGCCAATTGTACATATAGTCATTTAATACTGTATATAGTGATGTACTGCCACCTCCAAGGCCTTTGCAAAATGAGTGTTACTGTGTATTTGGGTTTCTATCTATTTTTATTATTGCACATTGTGGTAAAATCATGTAATATAAATTTGTCCTGTATGTCAATTTTTTCCAGGCAAGCAGATTTTTGTCCGTTCCAATTCATGCATTAAAGTTCCATAGGTAACCGTATCTGTATGTAAGCCTCGATTTTTGCATTCCAAACGAAATCTGTGCTGCAAATGCCTGATTGCTTCATCAATCTTGTTTACAGCACACTGAAATGGCTGCCTAATTTTGCAGGAACAGTTAATTTGAAAAATTGACACGAGCCTGCAGCACAATTTTGGCTTTGTGTTGGGAGCTTACTGTGGGCATGTGTAAAATCTGGCTGGTTGATTTAAAGGGATGTGTGCACTTAAAGTAAGTGGTTGCTAGCTGAGAAATAATATTGTTTCACCCTTTATAAAATTTCCAAATTAGTGAGAGGAAATCCATTTTGGAGGAACAAAATGGAATGAAATTAAATCGATAGCAAGAAATGATGTAGGGTCAGATGATGTAGAATCTGTGTGGGTAGAGTTGAGGAACCGCAAAGGTAAAAAAACCATAATGGGAGTTATGTACAGGCCTCCGAACAGTAGTCAGGATGTGGGGCACAAGATACACCAGGAGATAGAAAAGGTAAGGTTACAGTGATCATGGGGGATTTCAATATTCTGGTAGACTGGGAAAATCAGGTTGGTAGTGGATTCCAAGTAAATGAATTTGTGGAATGTCTACGAGATGGCTTTTTGGAGCAGCTTGTGGTGGAGCCCGCTAGGGAACAGGCAATTCTAGATTTAGTGATGTGTAATGAGGCAGATTTGATAAGGGAGCTTAAGGTGAAGGAACCCTTAGGAGGAAGTGACCATAATATGACAGAATTTACCCTGCAATTTGAGAGGTAAAAGCTGGAATCAGATGTAACAGTATTACAGTTGAATAAAGGCAACTACAGAGGCATGAGGGAGGAGCTGGCCAGAATTGATTGGGAGATGAGCCTAGCAGGAAAGACAGTGGAACAGCAATGGCATGAGTTTCTGGGAGTAATTTGGGAGACACAGCAAAAATTCATCCCTAGGAAGAAGAAGCATTCTAAAGGGAGGACGAGGCAACCATGGCTGACAAGGGAAGTCAGGGACAGCATAAAAGCTAAAGAGAAAGCATACAATGTGGCAAAGAGCAGTGGGAAACCAGGGGATTGGGAAGCCGACAAAGACCAACTAAAAAAGAAATAAGGAGGGAGAAGATTGAATATGAGGGTAAACTAGCTAGTAATATAAAAGAAGATTGCAAGAGGTTTTTTTTAGATATATAAAGGTAAGAGAGAGGCAAAAGTGGACATTGGGCCGCTGGAGAAGTAGTAGTGGGGAACAAAGAAATGGCAGAGGAACTGAATAGGTACTTTGCGTCAGTCTTCACAGTGGAAGACACGAGTGACATCCCCAAAGTTCAAGAGAGTCGGGGGGTAGAGGTGAGTATGGTGGCCATTACCAAGGAGAAGGTGCTAGGAAAACTGAAAGTTCTGAAGGTGGATAAATCATCTGGACCAGATAGATTATACCCCAGAGTTCTGAAGGAGATAGCTGAAGAGATAGTGGAGGTGTTAGTGGCGATCTTTCAGGAATCATTGGAGTCAGGGAGGGTCCCAGAGGACTGGAAAATCGCTAATGTAACCCCCCTGTTTAAGAAGGGGGTGAGGCAAAAGATGGGAAATTACAGGCCGATTAGCCTGTCCTCGGTTGTTGGTAAGATTTTAGAGTCCATTATTAAGGATGAGATTTCAAAATACTTGGAAGTGCATGGTAAAATCGGGCAAAGCCAGTATGATTTCATCAAGGGGAGGTCATGCCTGACAAATCTGTTAGAATTCTTTGAGGAGGTAACGAGTAGGTTAGACAAAGGAGCGCCAATGGATATTATCTGCTTGGACTTTCAGAAGGCCTTTGACAAGGTGCCGCACAGGAGGCTGCTCAGTAAGATAAGAGCCCATGGTGTTTGAGGCAAGGTACTAGCATGGATAGAAGATTGGCTGTCTGGCAGGAGGCAGAGAGTGAGGATAAGGGGGTCCTTCTCAGGATGGCAGCTGGTGACTAGTGGAGTTCCGCAGGGGTCAGTGTTGGGATCACAACTTTTCACTTTATACATTAATCATCTAGATGAAGGAACTGAGGGCTTCCTGGCTAAGTTTGCAGATGATACAAAGATAGGTGGAGGGACAGGTAGTATTGAGGAGGCGAAGCGGCTGCGGAAGGATTTGGACAGGTTAGGAGAATAGGCAAAGAAGTGGCAGATGGAATACAATGTGGGGAAGTGTGAGGTCATGCACTTTGGTAGGAAGAATAGAGGCATAGACAATTTTCTAAATGGGGAGAGAATTCAGAAATCTGGAGTGCAAAGGGACTTGGGAGTCCTAGTCCAGCATTCTCTTAAGGTTAACTTGCAGGTTGAGTTGGTAGTTAGGAAGGCAAATGCAATGTTGGCATTTATTTCGAGAGGACTAGAATATAAAAGCAGGGATGTGCTGCTGAGGCTTTATAAGGCTCTGGTCAGTCTGCATTTAGAATATTGTGAGCAATTTTGGGCCCCGTATCTCAGGAAGGAAGTGCTGGCCCTGGAGAGGGTTCAGAGGAGGTTCACGAGAATGTTCCCAGGAATGAAAGGCTTAACATATGAGGAACGTTTGAGGACTCTGGGTCTATACTCGATGGAATTTAGAAGGATGAGGGGGGGGATCTGATTGAAACTTACAGAATACTGAAAGGCCTGGACACAATGGACGTGGGGACGATGTTTCCATTAGTAGGAGAGACTAGGACCCGAGGGCACTGCCTCAGAGTAAAGGGAAGACCTTTTAGAACAGAGATGAGGAGAAACTTCTTTAGCCAGAGAGCGGTGAATCTATGGAATTCATTGCCACAGAAGGCTGTGGAGGCCAGGTCATTGAGTGTATTTAAGACCGAGATAGATAGGTTCTTGATTGGTAAGGGAATCAAAGGTTACAGGGAGAAGGCAGGAGAATGGGTTTGAGAAACTTATCAGCCATGATTGAATCGCGGAGCCGATTCGATGGGCTGAATGGCCTAATTTCTGCTCCCATGTCTTTTGGATTGTGTGCTAAAGTATTGAAATGGCTCAGCATTGGACTCCCTTGTTTAATGCTGACAAAGTGTAACTGCTATTTCATGGGGTGGTGCAAAAGAAGGATGCCCTGTTTGCCACCCAGAAATAATCTCTTCAGGGAACAGTAGAATGCTTTGGCATTCAAGACATGCTGGGAATTTTTTTGGATTTGGATGATAATGTGGTGAATTGGATCAGCAAGTTTGCTGATGACACTAAGATTGGAGGCGTTGTGGACAGCGAGGAAGGCTTTCAAAGCTTGCAGAGAGATCTGGACCAACTGGAAAAATAGGCCAGAAAGTGACAGATGGAATTTAATGCGGAAAAGTGTGAGGTGTTACATTTTGGAAGGTCAAACCATGGTAGGACATACACAGTGAATGGTAGGGCATTGAGGAGTGCAGAGGAACAAAAGGATCTGGGAGTTCAGATACATAGATCCCTGAAATTGGCGTCACAGGTAGACAAGGTTGTAAAGAAAGCTTTTGGCATACTGGCCTTCATAAATCAAAGTATTGAGTATAGGAGTTGGAATGTTATGGTGAGGTTGTATAAGACATTGGTGAGGCCAACTTCAGAGTATTATGTGCAGTTCTGGTCGCCTAACTACAGGAAGGATATCAGTAAGATTGAGAGAGTGCAGAGAACATTTACTAGGATGTTGCTGGGTCTTAAGGAGTTGAGTTACAGGGAAAGACTAAGCAGGCTAGGACTTTATTCCTTGGAGCGTAGAAGAATGAAGGGAGATACGATAGAAGTTTACAAAATTATGAGGGGTATAGACAGAGTAAATGCGAGTAGGCTCTTTCCACTTAGATTAGGAGAAATAAACACAAGAGGACATAGCTTTAGGGTGAAAGGGGAAAGGTTTAGGGGGAACATTATGGGGAACTTCTTCACTCAGAGAGTGGTGAGAGTGTGGAACGAGCTACCATCTGACGTGGTAGCTCATTCTTAAGTTTTAAGAATAAATTAGATAGATACATGGATGGGAGAGGTCTGGAGGGTTATGGACTAGGTGCAGGTCAATGAGACTAGCGGAATAATATTTCAGCACAGACTAGAAGGGCCGAATGGCCTGTTTTCTGTGCTGTAGTGTTCTATGGTTCTATGGAAAACTTAATTATCTGAACGGTACATGTGTTATACCTGTGAAGCTCGCGAATCTTAGGAACTTGGTGTCTGTGAAATAGTGTGTACCTTATAGATCTAATGCCTGCTTTCCACAGGAAAAGTGATGAATCCATTGTCTGTTCCAAACAAGAATCGGTCATCTATTTAATGCATCTATGGACAGTTCATTGACCGATTTGATATGTAATATATATGGATGATAGCTTGGAAGGATCCAACATAGTACAAGTTTAATACACACCAATAAGTACATTTCTCTGGTCCAAGTTGTGTACGTATTGACCTTCCAAAGAGTGGCATACCTATATGAAGACCTATTTGATAAAGTGAAAGTGACATACAGGTCATCTCTGATTTCTTACCAAGAAACAGAGTTTGGGCCAATAAGTACACATCCAGAGATCAGACGAGAGTGTGCTTGATGCCTAAATTACTATGCATTTGGATTTCTTGTCCCTTCAAGAACTGCTTTTCCTCCTCCAAATTTAGGAGTGCCTTTGGAACTCCCAAAATAATCCCTACCTCGTTCATTTTGGTTGTTTCAAACAAAATTGCAACTGGAAGAATGATGCAAATGCAAAAATTTGGGGCCAAACAGCAACATTAATAACAGTAGAGATAAAACTTTCAAACCAAAAATTACACAGGGATATTCACATTTTATAAGTTTCTTCCAGCAGGCCAAGCAGTCTACACACTATGGAACTACTTCAAATGGGCAAGTGCTGCTGTCAGTGATGAAGCAGCTAGAAAATCACAATCAATGAGGGACCTATTTGAATACTTTTAGGAGCCTTAGGAACCTTAGGAGGTTTGTGCTGGCCACCATGGCAGACTGAAAAATGCTGGCTTTTTCCCTGATCAGGAAATTGCATCCTGCTGTGAATAAGGCACGCTAGTCTGCATGCTCAATATTGCAGCCTATACTCAGGGCAGCAGAACCTTGTAGAATCTTCCCTGTAGTACATAGGTATGATGAAAATGTAGAGAAAAATGCAGCAATGTGGCCTGACACAGATCAGCTTTGTTTTGCCAATATACTTGTAAATCACTGTCTTCTCTTATTATGGTTTAACTTTTCTTTCTGTCATACCTTATCGCCACTCAGTTTTGGAGTTGTTTTCAACATTTAGTCCCCCTGCTTTACGGGTAAAATGTGTAAATTCAAAATATATCCAACTGATCGTAAATAAGGAATCATGTACAGGTGCTTAAAGATAGGTAGGTAAGAGAAAAATCCTCGGACTTATTGGAGAGTGAAGGTTAAATTTATTTTGTAAATGTTTGACAATATGGAGTTTTAGAAAAGCTGAAGGATAAAAACACAACTAGAAATGTGAAGAAAAATCAAAGATATGATAAATGAGAAACAGTTCTGAGTGTTTATTTTTTGGGAAAAGTATGAAGTAAAGAATAAAAACAAAAACAGAATTACCTGGAAAAACTCAGCAGGTCTGGCAGCATCGGCGGAGAAGGAAAGAGTTGACGTTTTGAGTCCTCATGACCCTGGGCCCATGGAGTCTGCACCAGCTTTCTGAAAGAGCATTCTACTTAGTCTCATTCCCCTGCCCTCTCTACATAACCCTCAAAATTTTAATTATTCGCGTATCTAAAAACTGTTATGAACTTTACTGTGCTTTCTGAGAGATTGATCATTTGAACATGGATTTGAGTTAACAGCTAAAACTTGGATCTGAATCGTAATAGTGTAGAGAAAGTGTGTGAACCGCTAATGATTGTTTGTTGCTTAATCTTTATGAATTAAAGGCACACTCACTGCACTGGTGCGAAAGCTATATGTATTCATCAAACTTTTTAATTTTATTATTTTACTAAGAGCATTTTCTTTGTTTTTGCAATCAGCAAAATCTTGTTGATCCTGATTTAGTGTTTACCATGTCAGATTGTATTTCTTTGTTTTATTTTTCTAGGCATCCATCAGTCACAGAAGAGATTTGTGCCTCCTTTAAAGAAGAAGACTGAAAATGAATGCCAGTCACAAATGGTTTTTGATCGTCAATATATGCATACCCCGATCAAACGTAAAACATTTGAAATAGGGTTAAGTAACTCCCTAAAAGATCAATCTCAGCTTAGGTTCAGAAGTGACAATTCTATTCCTTCAACCGTCCTGTTAAATGAGAACAGTAAAGGTCACAGCAGACATCAGCATGAAGTGACATTTGATAATTTGAATTGTCTTAGTACTGCACATCATAACGCTGAGGAGAAGGATGAAAATGCTAACCCTTTATTCAAGAAAAGGTAATCTTCTCCCATTTTGTATTATGCAGAGCACCCCATGTTTTTCTGCAGCAAGATTTGACAATGATTGTACCACTCTGCAATCAAATTTCTAGAGGAAAGAAGTTTTCATTAGAAAGTATACATCAGTACCTGACTTATTGCTAGCAAGTTTAGTTTTGAGGAAATGTCCAAATTAATATTTCGGTCAGTCAAGGTAATAATTAAGATAAGGAGATGATGTAATTTTAACTGAACCCAGCTGACAAGGTCGGAGCAGCTGACCATTTTACATCTCACATTTTTACTTTCCATTAACTTCAATGAATGGGTAGCAAATCCAATCCTTTCAGTTTCCTACCAGTCAGACAATTTTAAAAATTATCCTCATGTTGACTACCTTACTCTAGTGAAGATTTGGAGCTTTGAATGCCTCAAAGATACATAAGCTAGGTTCCCACATGTGTGAATTATTTGAGGCCTTCAAGGGTGTAAAGAGAGAAATCTGCTAGGGAATCTCAGAAACTTTCCTCAATAATAACCCTTGATATGGGGAGCTAGTGGAAGATCTGTCCAGAGCCCCCCTCAATTGCAATTAATGTTCTCGTCCAAAGGACGTAGACTTCCCTGGTAATAAGAGGAACCACAGACTCTCCATTTTAGGGCCAAATGGTTCCATGATTATATCCAATGTGTTGCTGAATCATATAAGCATTGAATCTCCTTGCTGTGGTTCCCAGGCCTGTAAAGTAAGCTGACCTCAGCTGGGCAATATTGTGAGCACTATAATTGGTGTGAATGGCCTCTGGGTTAGGTAGAGGAAAGTTGGTTTTATTGCTGGCTGGTAACTGCTGGTACAGTTCCCATATGCAGTTGTAGTAAGAACAGAATTGGGCGTGATGTTCTTACTGATAAATTACCATGCCTCACTATCAAACCTTACTATCAAAATAAAATAGCCACTTGGGCAAGGTCCCAGAGTGCATTTGGTAGCCACAAAACTGTATCTCATCAAGGAGCTTTCAATGGGAGGGAAAGAAACCAAAAAATATTTAAAACAAGGCCCTTATGGCCCTAAAATGGAGAGTCTGTGGTTCCTTTTATTACCAGGGAAGTCTACGTCCTTTGGACGAGAACATTAATTGCAATTGAGGGGGGCTCTGGACAGATCTTCCACTAGCTCCCCATATCAAGGGTTATTATTGAGGATAGTTTCTGAGATTCCCTAGCAGATTTCTCTCTTTACACCTTTGAAGGCCTCAAATAATTCACACATGTGGGAACCTAGCTTATGTATCTTTGAGGCATTCAAAGCTCCAAATCTTCACTAGAGTAAGGTAGTCAATTACAGAGCAGATTAATTATCTTCCTTAGCCAGAATGGCTTCTGTGGGAGCCAGAAAGAAACCAAATATACTTTCTTTGGCTCAGCTGGGTCTTTGAAGGTGACTGAGCCTTGCAAGAGAGATCAGCTCGAACCAGGGCAACCTCTATTGATGTGGCCTTCAAGCTCTAAGGTAAAGATCCCTGTCCTGAAAGTTGGAGCAGATCTTTCTCTGGCCCTGGCTTCTGGTTCCTCACAAACGTACTTGCACAGGTAGGGCAGGGCAGAATAGTGACTGTCTATATAAACATAATCACCTTATAATTATACTCTTAGAGCCTTGTCGCTCCTTCCCTCCAATTGGGAGATGTTGCACAGCTACCACTGGCACCAGGGTATAATTATATCTTGATGAGTTTACATAGGCAGTTTCTAATATAAATTTTGATATACACATTTATAATTGAACGTAAAACCTTGAGGTAAATACCTTTATTTCATTCCTTTGGGCTGGGCGGAGCAGGAGTATTTCCTCCCATTCACAAGCCTAGCATGTTGTGATTGGACCCTTGCAACCCCCAACGATGTCCAATTCACCCCTCCCCTTGTAATGTCCAACCACCCTCCCTAGCAATGTCCTACTGTCTCATGATGTCCGACCCCACCCCCCCTCCATCAGCTGAACTCCACGCCTTGCAATGTCAGATTTGCTTAACATCCAGTCTCAGCTGCTTTTCCACCTGACAGCCAAGTAGCCTGTCAATCTGGTTGGTTGTCAAGTGGGAAGCCTGTTTTAAAAAAATTAAAAGATGTCCTGTGGTTATATGCTACAGGATGTGCAGGAAATCCTTGCTTCTGGGTTTCCCATCTGAAAATCACTTCCCCCTCACCCTTCGGCTCTCTTCCTGGTCTCAAGTAATATGATTGTTAGAAGTACTAAACCAAAGCTTTACTATGGATCTTTTGAACAACACAGCTAAAGCCTGCCAAAATTGTTATGGTTATTTTAAGAAGTTTGATACATAACTTCATCATACTCATTAGCTGAAGCAAAGTAATATTTCATAAGATCTGAAATACATGACACTTTTGCATATTTTCTCTTCCTATAGATTATTTAAAATGCCAACCAAAGCAGCAAATAATTTAACAATTGTTAACTGCCCACCTTTTCTCGAGAGCTCTCTGTTACAAGATGAAAACTATGATTTTAGAAGTGTTGCTGAAAAACACACTGGATATGGTGAAACAGATCATACCAAACAGAAACATCAGAATGACACTCAGTCTCTGAAAAAAGCACATGTGCTTCCAATGATGCCTCAAGCACTTAATGTAAAAGGTAAGGGCTATTATTATAGCAGCTAAAATTGGACAAGTTTTCTGCCCTATATGAATAATTGTGAAGGCATCAACATAAAATGATGTAATGTCAGGAGAAACATATGACTATCTTTAGCGTTTGAAAAGTCCTGGATAGCACACTGGATTAGCCATTTCTATTTAATTTAGTATCTTTTAAACTTCATTAAGTCCTCTTTCATATTCTACTTTCAAGACTGATGAGTCCAAGGCTGGATTTCCCTCTTTTCACTGGATAATGGCAGAAGGTTTCTGCCCACTAGCCTAGTCCTATCGTGACCCCAGTTGCACTGACAGTGACCAGTTTATTATGCAGGGTGGGCTGTCAGTTAGATTCTTGGTGCTGCCCAACAAAATTCAATATTGTAATGGGATACCCATTGCAGTGCTTCACAGAGGATGAGAGATCATTAAAAGGGCAGGCATGCTTCAGAGTTTCTTTGGCATATCTGGACAAGAGGTTCTTATTAAGCAGTGGGTCCTCTAGAAGCCAACAAAGGGAAAAGTGCTCATTGTTAGGCTTTCTCCCTCCAACTGACACTAACGAGCTTGATGTCTCTGCCACTGGATATGCTAATTCATCTCTCCTGGTAGCCCCCTTGGATCACGAGTAAGCAGAAGATGGAGAAATTGTCTGGTTTCTTGGGTGCAGACCCATAGACCATCTGCTTGGATGGTCGGGGGTGGTTGGGGGGGGTGGGTGGGATGGGATGGGTGACAGGTGTCCACAATTCTTGCTGAGCGGGAAGGAGGAAATATTTCCATGGGATTCAGTGATGGACCATCCCATTTCCCTTAAATTTTTGTTTCCACAATGCCTGAATAACATGTATGCAATTTTCAAATCTCTGTTTTTCCTGCCTTTTTGTGTTTCACTCCAGCCATTTTTGTTTAATTTTACTTGTTGCACCAGCAAGATGTGCTGTGGGGGCAATTCCTTCAAAGTGACAATGCAAGGATAATCCTGCCAAACAGTACTTCCTGGCATTGAAAGAGCAAGACTAAGAGGAAATACCATTTGTACTGGTGTGAAGTAGGAACAGAGGAAATGTGGTTTTAGCTAGTAGATAGAGACAGAGGGGGTTTAAGACAAATACCAAGTGACAAGACAATTTGAAGTGGTTGGGGGAGACTGAACTGATAATTGAGAGGGCAGTGAATTGTTTGAGGTGGAGATGTTGCTTGAACAGCTAATTCATTCTGAAAATATCAACATAAATCACATTTAAACAGCAAAAATTGTTGTTTCTCAAAGCTTAGTCCCATAATGATTGGCAAATGTTAGTAACCAAGTCTTTTCTACGACTATTATTTCTGTGCTTTGCTTTTGTTAGCTATGTACAAAATTAAAAATGGAGTAGGGCACCTATACACTACCTGTTCCAGTACTTGGTTTATAACATAACTCATGATAGATGCACTATAATAAATGTGGGTCAAAAGAATAAAAAAGTGAATTTGCATTTATGTAGTACCTTACTTCTCTTAGGGCCTAAAGCACATCACATTCAATGAATACCTTGGAAGTGCATTCGTGGTCATCATGTAGATGAATCAGTACATGTGTCATATTATGATCTGAGTGTATGCTTGTTGTGATTGAAAATGAATAAAATTTTGCACTAGAATTGTGGTTCACGAGGTATATAATAAACGCACATGCAGTAGATGGATTGCTAGGGATCATAGGTCAAGTACCTGAAACCCCCTTCCGAATGAAATTCCACCAGATGGAATTCAGTGGTTCAAGAAGGCAGTTCACCATCACCTTCTCAAGGGCAATTGGAGATGAACAACAAATGCTCAGTTTGCCCGTGACACTTGCATCCCACAAAAGGATATGAACGATAGAGGTTTAATGACTTCTAGTATTTTCAATCAAGTGTACCTTGAGGCTTAACTAAGTCTCCCAAGCTTTAAAAAAAAATTGAAATAAAAGTGGGAAATGCTGGAAATACTCACCATGTCTGATAGCATCTGTGGAGAGTGAACCAGATTTCTGATGAAAGGCCTGGGTACTTCCAGCATTTTCTGTTTTATTTCAGATCTCCAGCGTCAGCAGTATCTTTCTTTTCTATAAAAGTTTGATCGTTGGTCTATGCTGCTTTAGCTGAAGTCAGTCTTGGTGGCTGGGGGAAGTGGGGAGGGTGCAGGGATGGCACCATAATAGATCTCAGCATAATGTGCTGGGAAAAGCAAAAAATAGCCAGGATCCTGCTCCTGATCACTTTGCAATAATCCCTCAGAAAATAATTATGTATCCACATTGGGTGACTATAATATTGGACTCAACTGTGATGCATTCACAGCTGAATAGTCCATCAAGACACTGTAAGAGTCAAATAAAAAGAATAGTCACTTAGTAAATTATCAATGACCTTTAGCACATATGGAAATATACCCCCAGATGAGTCAATTCCAAGGAAAATAAAAGAAAGCAAATTGGGCAACAAAAGTGAATACATATTTGAAAAAATAACTTGCAACAAAATAATGACTGAAGTACCTTCCAGCTTTTCTTGATTCCCCGCCACAGTACCGGAAAGGCTCTGACCAAGGTTGCAAATGACATCCTAGTTGAATGTGACAAAGAAAAATTATCCTTTCTTCTCATTCTTGATCTGCCTGTGGCTCAGTTAGTAACATTCTTTCCTCTGGAGTCAGAAGGTTCTGGGTTTAAGTTCCACTTCAGGACTTGAGCACAAAACTCAAAGCTGAGGGAGTGCAGAGGCCCCATTTGCCCTCTCAAGTGGACATAAAAGATTCTGTGGCACTATTTCCCCAGTGCCCTGGCCAATATTTATCCTTCCATCATCATCATAAAAAAAAACACACATTTTCTTGTCCTTATTATACTGCTGTATGAGAGAGCTTCCTGTGTGAAAAGGTGCTGCTGCATTTTCTACATTACAACAGTGATTGCAGTTCAGAAGTGCTTCATTGACTGTAAAGTGTTTTGTGGCATCTAGTAGTTGTGAAAGGTGCTATTTAAAGCAAGTTTTTTTTGTCTGATGTTTTTGACACAGTTGACTACAAAATTCTCCTCCAAAGCCTCTCCATTGTCATCCATCTGGATGGGACTGCACTCGCCTGGTTCCATTTTTGCCTATCCAGTCACAGCCAGAAAATCACCTGAAATGGCCTTTCTTTCCACTTCTGGAGTTACCTTTAGTGTCCCTCAAGGATCTATCCTTGGCACACTCCTATTTCTCATCTACGTACTGCCACTCCATGACATAATTTGAAAATAGTTTCCAATGCAGGCTGATGACACCGAGCTCCACTTCATGACCCCTCTTGATCCCTCCACTGTCTCTAAATTGTCATGCTTGTCCAACAGTGAGTACTGGATGAACAGAAATTTCTTCCAAATAAATATTGAGAAGACAGAAGCCATTGTCTTCGGTCACCATTGCAAACCGCGTTCCCTTGGCAGTGACTGCATCCTTCTAGCTGGCAGCTGTCTGAGGTTGACCCAGAAAGTCACAACCTTGGTTTTATATTTGACCCCGAGATGAACTTCCAACCACATATCCACATTATCACTAAGATCACCTATTTCCACTTCCATAACATTGTCCAACTCCACCCATGATTCAGGTTATTTATTGCTGAAACCCTCATTCATTCCTTTGTTACCTCTAGACTTGCCTATTCTAATGCGATCCTGGCTGTTCTCCCTAGTTCTACTCTCTGCAAACTTGGGCAGCAGAGTTTTGAATAACCTCATGTACTCTGCTCCTCTTTGAAAGTGTGCCATGGGATGTTTTATGTCCATCTGAGAGGGTAGATGGGCCTCAGCAGTGCAATGTTGCAGTGGTGTCAGCCTTGATTTTTGTGCTCAAGTCCTGGAGTAAGACTTAAACCCAGAGCCTTCTGATTCTAAGGCAAAAGTGCTACCAACTGAGCCACAAATTGGTCAAGAAGGACAAGGAAGGATAATTTATCTCTGTCACATTCAACTAGACTGTCATTTGTGATCTTGCTCAGAGCCGTTTTGGTATTATGGCAGGGAATCAGGAAGAACTGGAAGGTATTTAATCATTATTTTGTTGTAAGTTATTTTTTCACAAATGTATTCACTTTGTGGCCCATTTCACACATTTCTCCTGTGCTCACAGACCTACTTTGGCTACTAGTCAAGCAGCATCTCATCTTTAACATTCTCACCCTTGTTTTCAAATCCCTCCGTGGCCTTGTCCCTCCCCATTTCTTCGATGATCTTCAGCCTTACAGTCCCCTAAGATCTCTGTGCTCCGTCAATTCTAGTTTCTTGAACATTTCCAATCTTAACCGCTCCACCATTATTCCTTCAGCTTCCAAGGCACAAAAGCTCTGGAATTTCCTCAAATCTCTCTACCTCTCTTTTCTCCTTTAAGGCACTCCTTAAACCATACTTCTTTGATTAAACTTTTGCAATCTGCCCTAATTCTCCTCATGTAATTCAATGTCAAATGTTTTGATTGATCATGCTTGTAAAGCCTCCTGAGACATTTACTACATTAAAAGTGCAATCAAAATGCATGTTGTTATTTAATTGTACTATTTTAACTTTCTTCTTTCTTGTAGATGCAACTGGCAGGAGCTCAGGAACTTTGAGGGCAGTTACTGAAATTCGTATCCTTTCAACATTTGCAGACTCTATTTTTTTACTATTAATCAAAGAAAAGTTATTAATTTTTTGAAACTGAGATATTTAACTCTGGCTCTAAGCAAAAAAATGCTGTAGGCTTAGATTTTTTTTTGGTTAGTTTTAGAATAATATTTTGAAGCTAAACCTGTTTAAAAGCTGTATGAAGCCAAACATTATGTAATTATTGTAATTGCATTATTGTAATAAGATGAAAATATTCATGAGTTGACCTATTCTAAAGGTGCATTAAAAGATCACAAACTGAGAACAGTCAGCTATAACCCATAATGATAATGGACAATACAAGCTTTTCTATTTCTTGGGGAAAGTATTACCACTAGATGGCAAGAGCTGCACATGCTATAACATTTTAAAAATGTTTACTTACTGTTGAAAATTGACTACATTGAGAGAGAACAGAAGGTGCACAGTTAAACTTTATATTCAGTTATTTAGCTTTTAATTGCATACTAGTTGCTAAATGCTGCAATTGACTTGGTCCTTAACAAGCTTGTACAAAGCTGTACAACTCAGAAACATTTTCAAAGAATTTCCTTATTTCAACTACATACAGTCCAAAGCATTAGATGATGTATGTCCTGTAATTAATTGCCTAATAATACTGCCTTTCTTCAAATTAAAGGCTGGTTAAAAAATGTATGACTATATGTGGGAGAAGCAGAAAAGAAATTGTAACACTAATAGCGAAGTGAATGTTGGATGGAATACTTTTCAAAATGTAACAACTTACTAACAATGTTGCAAAAGCGTAATTTAGAAACATGAGATTCCTGAGAAAGCAATTTCATTAATGGGAATGAAAAAAGCCATCAATTACAACACTCTGACAGATTAATTTTTAACACCTCTCAAGCAGCTAACAAATCACTTAACTGGTATAAATGTTGCAAAGTTTGTTAATCTAGCAGTGGAGTATGCAGTATTTGTGGAAAATAGATCAGCAGCAATTTCAAACAGACCATTTTTACAATCTAAGCCTTGGAGGCGCTGATTACCGCTGATGACTTTGAATACCTGAAGATAATTCCCAGCAAAGGAGATAATAAACATGATAGAAAATCACAGATAGAGTCAACCATAAGACATAAGAGCAGAAATTAGGCCATTCGGCCCATCGGGTCTGCTCCGCCATTCAATCATGGTTGATAAGTTTCTCAACCCCATTCTCCCCATAACCTTTGATCCCCTTACCAATCAAGAACCTATCTATCTCGGTCTTAAATACACTCAATGACCTGGCCTCCACAGCCTTCTGTGGCAATGAATTCCATAGATTCACCGCTCTCTGGCTAAAGAAGTTTCTCCTCATCTCTGTTCTAAAAGGTCTTCCCTTTACTCTGAGGCTGTGCCCTCGGGTCCTAGTCTCTCCTACTAATGGGAACATTTTCTCCCATGTCCACTCTATCCAAGCCTTTCAGTATTCTGTAAATTTCAATCAGATCCCCGCCGCTCAAACTTCTAAACTCCATCGAGTATAGACTCAGAGTCCTCAAACGTTCCTCATATGTTAAGCCTTTCATTCTCGTGAACCTCCTCTGGACCCTCTCCAGGGCCAGCACACCTTCCTGAGATAGGGGGCCCAAAATGGCTCACAATATTCTAAATGCAGTCTGACCAGAGCCTTATAAAGCCTCAGCAGCACATCCCTGCTTTTATATTCTAGTCCTCTCGAAATAAATGCTAACATTGCATTTGCCTTCCTAACCACCGACTCAACCTGCAAGTTAACCTTAAGAGAATGCTGGACTAGGACTCCCAAGTCCCTTTGCACTCCAGATTTCTGAATTCTCTCCCCATTTAGAAAATAGTCTATGCATCTATTCTTCCTACCAAAGTGCATGACCTCACACCTCCCCACATTGTATTCCATCTGCCACTTCTTTGCCCATTCTCCTAACCTGTCCAAATCCTTCTGCAGCCTCCCCACCTCCTCAATACTATCTGTCCCTCCACCTATCTTTGTATCATCTGCAAACTTAGCCAGCATTCCCTCAGTTCTTTCATCCAGATCATTAATGTATAAAGTGAAAAGTTGTGGGCCCAACACTGACCCCTGCGGAACTCCACTAGTCACCGGCCACCATCCTGAGAAGGACCCCCTTATCCTCACTCTCTGCCTCCTGCCAGACAGCCAATCTTCTATCCATGCTAGTACCTTGCCTCTAACACCATGGGCTCTTATCTTACTGAGCAGCCTCCTGTGCAGCACATTGTCAAAGGCCTTCTGAAAGTCCAAGTAGATAATATCCATTGGCTCTCCTTTGTCTAACCTACGTGCTGCTGCGTAATACATACATGGGCGTGAAACCAAGTAGTTGTTACTTATGATGCCAGAAACACTACTAACACTCAGAAATGTTATAGCAAGTAAGGTGGGAGAAGCAACAATAACAGGACTATGAATATTAGATTATGCATAGCAATATAGGAAAGGGAATATATTGTAGGAATTAAATCCATGGGCCAGTTTTTTAAACAAAATTCATTCTCTGGATATAAGTATCATTGGTAAGGCTAGTATTTATTATCTATCTCTTGTTGCCCTTGAGAAGGCGATGATGAGTTGCCTACTGAACCGATGCAGTCCTTGTGTTGAAGGTACTGCTACAGTGCTGTAGGGAGGAAATTTCAGGATGTTGACCAAGCAATGATGAAGATTCAGCAATGCATGTCCAAGGCAGACTGGTGTGTGACTTGGAGGGGAGCTTGGAAGTGATGGTGTTCTCATCCACCAGCTGTCCTTATCCTGCTAGATGATAGAGGTCAGAAATTTGAGATATGTTGTCAACGATAGATTGGTGAGTTGCTGCACTGCATCCTTTGGATGATGCACACTCCAGTCAGGTGCACCAATGTTGGATGTTAAAAGTGATGGATAGGTTATCAATCAAACTAAATGCTTTGTCCTGGATAGTGTTAAGCTTTTTGAGTTTTGTTGCAGCTGCATCCATCCAGGCAAGTGTAGAATATTCCACCACATTGCTGACTTATGCCTTGTAGGTGGTGAACGGCTTTGGGGAGTCAGAAAGTGAACCACTTGCCACAGAGCTCCTGTAGTAGTCACAGCATTTATGTGGCTGGCCCACATAAATTGCATTTATGTTCATAGGCAACCCCAAGCTGTTGATATCAAAACAGAAAATGCTGGAAATACTCAGCAGGTCTGCCAGCAACCATGGAGAGAAAAACAGAGTTAATGTTTCAGGTTTGTCATCTTAAACCAGAAATCTGATATTGTTTGATAATACTGTTGTGGACTGATTCCATCACTTTGCTGATGATTGAGGGTAGGTTAATGGAATGGTAATTGGCCAGATTGCATTTGCCTTGATTTTTGTGACCATTTTCCACATTGTTGGTTAGATACCAGTTTTGTAGCTGTACTGGAACAGCTTGGCTAGAGGCACAGCTAGTTCTGAAACATAGGTCTTCAGCATTATAGCTGGGATGTTACTTGGTACCTTTGCTTAGTGCATGTCGTAGATGGAATTCTAGTGACCATCAGAGTTCCAAACAATTATCCAACTGCACATATGCAGTGAAAGAAATATCATTCCCTAAATTTTCAGGTAGTTCCTGCCACACAAATGTAAGTTGTACCCAGAGGACAACCATGGTGCTGTTATTATATTTCAGTCCACAATGCCTCTACTGTTTGAAGGTCAGAAGAGAATGAACAGACAACCTTTGAGAGACAAGTGCTGTCCTTGGGGGTTTAGAAACCCCCAAGCTCCAGATCAGAGCAACTACAATGAGATCCAAGTTACTGTTGAGTAGATGATGCGCATTCTAAAGGATCTATTGCTTGAATCGCTTATTGAGGAGTGGTGGTGTTTATTTAACAGTCCAGCTGAAATCTCTAAAGCCATCACTGTCTGCCTAAGGCCCTTCAGTTTTGCTTTGCAATAGTAATGCACCTGTTAAGGAACTTGGAAGTGGATGAGAAAGAGAAGAAAAAGAAAAAAATGCAGGGCTAGGGGGAAAAAGCAAGGGAGTGGAATAATTGTATAGTTCTTTCAAAGAGCTGGTGCAGGCACCATGGACTGATTGGCATTATTCAATGCTGTATGACTCTATGATAAGGAGGATGACAGGGATAGAGGGAGGATTGTACTAGCCTTTCAGATCTATTTCCGGTAATAGGCACAATCTGAATTGACGAAATTTGGTTTTACAAAGAAAGCTCACTTTTTAAACTTGTTTCTGTATCTTTCTATATTCAGTCAAGTGAACCCATTCCCTTTCTCCCTGCAAGATTTGTCGAGAGCAGTTTTCTTCTTTATTTCACTTTAATTTTTTTCCATATCCATTTGGGGTTCTTTTTATTTAGCCTGAGATTTCTTATTTATCCTGTACTCTTAATGTTCAAAGGCATTCCAGTTTTTCCTCTTTTGTAATACTGTTCATTTTGTTGATATCTGAAGATGATAATCTGCAAAATAAAATGTGGGGAAAATGAACTGTGGGGCCTCACTGTATATCCTGTCATCCTGTGGCACAATGTGTTAGAATTTGATACCTGAGCACCATGCCACTTGATTAGTAAGGGAAAAAAATGTGCCGACAGTGGGAATATGCTGCTCAACCTGCATGTGAGAACAAAATAATGAGGTTGTGCAATATATTATGAAAGTCACATTGATTCTTGTCTTAACCGTTTTATCAATTAGATCTAAATGTTTATGGATTTTTTTAGCTTCTTTATACAGAGAAGAACTTTGTGATTTGTTCCCCGACTGGCTCCGGAAAGACTGTAATGTTTGAACTAGCCATGGTCAGGTTACTGATGGAAGTTCCAAGGCCGTGGTCTAATATTAAAATTGTATACAGTAAGTTTAATATGAAGAATTCTATTGATTCTTTTTATCTAAGACCGAACATATAATTTTCTCATTGCCATTTTAGAAAATCGATACAAGAAACAAAGTATAATACTGTATTTCTAATTATTGATTATTAGTTTAGCTAGCTTATTTATTACTGAAATAACTAAAATAGTTTGTCACGTATAATTTGTACATAGAATGGGTTGTAAATAATACAGCATAAAAATAGCCCAACTGTGAGAATGGATTTTTAAAAAATATTTTGGAATATTGTGTTATTTTGTAAAGGTGTGTGTGTTTAAGTTTTTTTTGTTAATAAAACTTTTACTTGTAATTTTTAAAAACACAAGTGTTACTGGACCTCTTGCTGCTGAGATTGGTACATCGTCTTCTTGTTATTATAAAAAGACTGTGGCCTATAGGCCAAGTTTCTCTCTGGGATTTGGTTTGCGCAGCAATTAACATTGGCTGTGGTCATAACACTACCACTATTATAATCCTTTTTGAGAGAAGAATAACTTGCATTGATAAAGCACATTATTTGGTGTCTCAAAGTACATCACACCTGTTATTCTGAGGTGTAGGAACTGTTTTGTAGATTAATTCAGTACCCATTTTGCACATCAGAAGTCCCCACAAATAGCGGTGAGCTGAATGACTAGTTAATCTAGTTTCAAAAGTATTAGTTGATAGAGAAATGCTGTTGAGAACAGAATAACAGATAAGTTCCATGGGATCTTTAAAGCCCACCTGAACTGTAGATGAGCCCCAGTTTAACATCTCCACTGAAGGATGGCACCTTGAACAATGCAAAATTCCTTTGGTAGTGAACAGGCAAATCACTGTCAAACATATGCTGAGATCCTGAAATGGATTGAACCCACAATTTTGTGGGCAAGGGTTTAAACTAACAATAACTATCATAATGGTAAATGATTCTTTCTAAGGATTCATTTTACCATGAACAGAGCTCCTCACTTACATTTATTTCATCGCTGCAGTTTGTAGAAGAAATCTACTGTTTCTGATTTTGTTTATTTCTTAACTGAGTTTTCTGTAAAGGTTGTTGATTTAAACATTGTCTTGTGTTTGTTTGGATACCTCTATGGGTGAACAGATTATTTTTAACATGTTGGAGGATTTTAAATCATGCTGTGCAATATAAGCAAGCAAATACTTATTGCATTTTTGCCTAGGTTTTCAAAATTCTGTTTATAGGTGGCATTAAACCATTTATTCTAAACTGGGGAAAGCTGCAATTCAAGTAAAAGATAAAGTTATTTTAAATAATACTTGTGTTTGTACACTGAGTAAACTAGCAGAGTTTCAAACCCTAAATGAGGAGTTATATATTAGCGTGGATTTTACCTACTCAAAAGTTGTTGTAGTTTGGTAAGTAGCTTTTATTAAAATAATGTACATTAAATACTCAGTTAAGCTTATTGAGAAATGCAGTCTGATGGCTTCCATGCTTAATCCTTTGATCAGATTACAAGTCTAAGTTGCAAAACTGACTTAATTACACTGAAATTGGCAACAAATTTTTAGGTTAATTTTACATGTAATGTCATCACTCTCCATTTAAATTATTCACTTTCCCCTTCTGTTAGATCCATTACATGTCTCGGAAGGTGAGTTGACGATTTGTTTTAAGATTTTGGCATACAAGCTCTTCAACCAGCTGGCAAAAGAAGATTGCAAAGAGGCTAGGTTGAATCGCCAGCCATTTTAATTAAATTTTGTTCCCTCTTGTGATCATGGGGCAGGATCCTCCCAGATTTGCACTAAGTGTGGTACCAGGCAGGAAAAAGGACATTTACCCGCTGAACCTCAATGGCACTGTATCGCCCCAATCCTGCCTCATTAATCATGCAATCCCAGGAAACACGTCAATTCACTGGCGAGCGGCCTCCAATTTGCCCGGCAGGCAAATTGCCACTTCCTCACACCAGACACCATATTTGAAGTGCAGCCACGCCTCTTTGTGCTTCCAGCCCAGGACTGCTGCACAAAGGATAAGGCCCCGAAAAGCAAGAAGACTGCAGCCACTCCCCCAATTCAGTGATGCATCCCTGAGATGCCTTGACACTGTAGAAGGCCGCCGTGATGCCCTCTACCCCCACTCTGGTAGCAGGAGGCCCATCAGTCTCACCACTCAGGCTTAGGAGGTGTGGCAGTAGTGGTCAGTATCAACAATGCACAGAAGAGGTTCACCATCTAGTGCAGAAAGAGAATGAATGATCTCATCCATTCCGCCAGGGTGGGGCAACCATCTCATCACTCCAAACTCTCACACTCACAAGCTCATCACACATTCACTGGCATCTCACTCACTGCCAGCTCAAGGTGACATCACCGCTCACTCTCTCTCACACATCTCACATCTTCGCCTGGCCTCAACTCCTCTGGAGACTGCCTCCTCAGCTCTCACCCTCTTGAGGCCAAGCGCAAATCAACATGTGTCCCCAAACACACCCTGGGATACATCCCTTCCCCAGTAATGCCCCTCACCCTGCAGCCTCTTCCTTTGCCTGAGGCCACTTCTCCCCCTTCCCCAAGCAAGCCATAACCCTGCAGCTATTGAAAAGCCACCCTTCCCTTACAGCTGGTCCCATAAGTAGAGACAGGTCTGTGAGCACCCGTAAAAGTGATGTGGTGCTGCCTGCGAAGCCAGGCGCTGATGACCGCAAGCGCTGCCCAAAGCAAGGCAAACAAGCCTCAAAGTCCTGAGTGAAGTGCAGCTCGCCAGGTGCACGTTGCTTATGTTCAGTTGTGAAACACGTCCGCATACAATCACGCCGGATGATCCAGTATGGGGGGATGGTTCTGGCTTATAATGATTTACAGATGTATTAAAGTGAAGTTCCCAACATCAAGCGGCATCATGAAACCAATTTTTGGCCATCCCACCATAATGTCCACTCACATCTGCCATGACACTTGACGCCAACAGGCATGGAAAAATTCGCCCATAGTTTCAACAAATTTTTGCTCTTAAATTACATGGCTCAAGTCAATAAATTGCCTTTTTGACCTGAACCTATTGATTCCTATTTTGCCAAAGCATAGTACAATGGTACAGTAACCAGTTTGAGGTAAATTATTATTTTAAACAAATATTGAAATAATTTTACCTACTTTTCTTGCAGTGAATACATTGCCCCGACAGCTTATAGCATGACCATTTTTACAACAGCAATAAGTAATTAAACTTGCATCCTTTGGCACTTGTTAGAGCCAGGGTAAAGAAGGTAATTTGGAGAATAACACTGAGCTCCAAAGTGGGTACAGTAATATACAGTGAGCAATAAGCTTATTGTGCATCATCTGTTAATTTTAGAGGAAACTTGCCCAATTTGTTTCCATGACTTTCCTTTACGATATATGATGAAATCTTTCATTTTCTTAGTGGCTCCAATCAAGGCCTTATGTAATCAGCGACATGAAGATTGGAAAGAAAAGTTTGGACCGATTGGACTGAACTGCAAAGAGCTCACTGGAGACACAGAGATGGATGACTATTTTGAGATTCAAGATGCCCATATTATCATAACTACTCCTGTAGGTGTCTGCCCTGAACAGTTCAGAGTAAATAGTACTAAACATTAAAAAATATGTAAATGTGATATATGCTAAAGGAGGTGTTTTGGAAGCAGCAACTGGTCATGAGAAAGTTTATTTAAGTGTAACGTTAAAATACCAATTTATTTTCCTAGCATTCATTACTGATAAATTTAAAAAGAACTTGCATTTATTTAGGGCTTTTTGTGGCATCAGGACACCCCAAAGCACTTTACAGTTAATGAAGTACTTTTGAAGTAACAAAATGGGACAATATCTTATAAAGCAAACATTCTCCCTATTACAGTTTTCACATTAAGAGTGTTCTAATTTATATTTTGAAACATGGCTAAAGTATTTCGAGACAATAGAATAACATTGTTCAAGCAAGCAACACTTAGGGGAATCTCCAGAAATACAAGAATGCCATTATTGAATCGTGGAAATTTACAGCATAGGAAGCAGTCACTCGGCCCTTATGCCTCTGCTGATTCTCTGTAAGAACTATCCACTTAATCCATTCACCAGGTCTTCCTCTATACTGGTTTAATTTTTTTTCTCTTTTAAATATTTATTCATTTCTCTTTTTATAGATTGTACTTTCACCACTGTTTCTGGTAGGACATTCCATATCCTAACAACTGAAGTAAAATAAAACGTAACCTCTCCTATTTTTGTAATCTTAAATTTGACTTCTGACTGGAAACATTTTTTTCCAGATTGCTTCTCATAATTTGAAACTTCTGTTAGATCTTCTCCTACCCTTCATTAACATAATGACAAGAGCCCCAGTTTCTCTTGTGTCTCCATATTGACAAAACCTACCATCCTTGGCATCATCATAGTGAATTCCTTCTGCACCCTCTTCATGTCTTTGGCATCTTTTGTAAATAAAAGGACACAATATTTTAGCCAGGGGCTAATCAATGATTTGTATTGGTTTAGCATTACTTCTTTGCTTTTGTACTCTGTACTGCTATTTATATCCTGCCTGTTTTTGCTTTGCAACTTAATCAACTTTAAGAGTACATCTGTATAACTAGGTCCAGATTACTTATATAAATATATATATATTGAACAGAGTAATGATCCCAAAACTGATCCTTGGTGTTTGTATACCTCCAGTTTGAAAAATGTCCATTGACCATGTTCTCCGTTCGGTGGTCCTTCAACTAGATGCTTATTCATTCTGCCACATTCCCTTTAATACCGTAATCTTTCATTTTATCAGGAAGTCTCCTGAACAACACCTTTTTAAACACTTTTGAAATATCTGTAACCTTTCCATTATGAATACAATTTATCATTTTCTCAAGGAACTCTCTTAAATGTGTCAGACATAACTTGCTTTTTATAAATCCATGTTGAGTGCCCTTAAATAACCTGTGGTTCCCAGGTGAGTATCAATTTTACTTTATATTATGGCATCTAGAAGCATACCAATTACCCATGTTAGACTAACGATAGTTACGTGTTTTAACCTACTAATACTTTTCAAACCGAAGTGTTACATTGACAATCTCCAGTCCTCTGGTACAACTCCAAGGATATTTGAAAGATTGTGGTCAGAGCTTCTGCCATTTGCTCTCTGACCTCCCACAGCAATCTATGCCATTAAGGCCTGTTGACTACAATGTGTTTTTTGACATCAGTATTGCATAAATCTCTGCCTTTGCAGGAACAAGATGGCATAACAAAACACCAGTAAGCAAATGTTTGTAAATTTAGCTAAATTAGAAGTCTTATGTTTCTTATTACGATTTATAAAAACTGTCAACGTCTATACATTTCCTAGTTGTAAAATATATGTTGAGGCATGGAGTGAAACGAAAATAAAATACTGGATGCTGGAAGTCTGATATAAAAACAGAAAATGTTGGAAGCATTCAGCATGTCTGGCAGCATCTGTGGAAAGAGAAACTGAGTTAATGGGCAGAATTTTTCCCTTGATAGGTGATCGCTGCTGCCGAAACAAGCCTCGCCGCCATTTTAAGTGGGCGGGCCAATTAAGGGCCGCCTGAGGGGAAGCGCTATGTGCTTCCTGTGCGGAGGGGAGAGGGATTCCCCAACTGTCAAAGTGCGCTCTTTCGCGCATGTACGTAAAGGAGCGCACACCTCCCTGAGACTAAGTGCTATCTCAGGGAGATCACTGACAGTGTTTCAAACTTCAAAAATAGAAAAATAAAAAAATGACTAAGATGTCCCCCTCATGTGACAATGTCACTTGAGATGGGACATGTTAATAAGTGTCACATAACTTGAGTTTTTTAAAACAGACATGAAACCTCATCCCGCCAATGGATGAGGTTTCATGTTTTTTCAGAAGCCTGCTAGGGCTCCTGGCCTGCCCGCCAGCCTTGAGGTTGGACGGGCCGGGCCTTTAATCGGCTTAATTATCCTGCCAATGGCCTCAATTGACCATTGACAGGTTGGCAGGTAGACAGCTAATCGCACTGTCCACCCGTGTCATTTTCGCATCGGCGAGCAGGCCCCTTCCCCAGCTCGCCAATGGAAAAATTCTGCCCAATATTTCAGCTCAATTATCTTTTTTTAGATAAAAACAAAAAAACTGCGGATGCTGGAAATCCAAAACAAAAACAGAATTACCTGGAAAAACTCAGCAGGTCTGGCAGCATCGGCGGAGAAGAAAAGAGTTAAACTCTTTTCTTCTCCGCCGATGCTGCCAGACCTGCTGAGTTTTTCCAGGTAATTCTGTTTTTGTTTTTTATCTTTTTTTAGAACCTGTTTGCACCCATTTGACAAAATTACAGGTACTCCAAGAAGGTTATAACTTTTCTAATCAAAAGTTTTAATAGTGCACTTGATGTAGAAGTGTGTTTGGCCCTTTGTGCTCACATTCTAAATATATTTTTCTAAGGAAAAATGGGACACCATGACCAGAAAATGGAGAGATAATTCATTAGTGCAGCTTGTGAGGCTTTTCCTTATTGATGAGGTAAACGTCTATATCTTACCTAGTAGACTTTATAGCTTTTTTAGCCAGCGGATTGTGAAATTATAGCTTACTGTTTTTTGACTGGATTAGCAATGTTTTTACTTCTAAGGAATTGTGGACATTCGGTATGCAAAGATGTTTTAAATAAAATGCATGTCATTTTACTCCCATTGGACTTTTAGTGCTGTTTTTTTACATATTGAAGTGACAAATGCCTATTATTCTAGGTACATGTTGTGAAGGATGAATGTCGTGGTGCAACTCTTGAAGTTGTAGTTAGCAGAATGAAAACAGTTCAGTTAGCTGTCTCACGTGTGTCTAATCAACCAGACGATAAAACGTTGAGATTTGTAGCAGTTTCCGCAACAATTCCTAATGTTGAGGATGTAAGTCTATTCACATCATACCAGATAAAATTAATGTGCCATGAATGAAGCAGTGCCATTTTTCATGATATCCATGAACATTTTACTGTATTTGTGCATCTTTTGTTCTACTTCCTAAGATTGCAGAATGGTTATCAGATGGTAGAGGACCGGGAATTTCCATGAAGATAGATGAAAGTTATCGACCAGTAAAGCTCCGCAAAGTTGTTCTTGGATTTCCTTGCTCTAATACTCAAACTGCATTCAAGTTTGACTTGTCTCTTAATTACAAAATAGCTGGCGTTATACAGACATACTCTGAGCAGAAACCTACTCTGGTGGTATTTATTATTTTAATTCTTATTCAATTCTTAATTCTTTTACCAATAGTTAGTAATGTGTTATTAAAAGTTTAAAAATCACCTTTCAGTTTTGTGCTACAAGGAAAAGTGTGCAACAAGCTGCATCCATACTTGCAAAGGATGCCAAATTTGTCATGACCCTGGAACATAAGCAAAGGTAATATTTTTCTCGAGTCATTTTGAAGTATAGACTTGAAGTTTGGTATGGTGAACTTGCAAATTATTGAGCTTGAAAGAAATCTCAAACTACAGTACAACACTGTGACGTATTTTGATGTGATAAAATAGTAAGCAAATACAAATATATACAAAGTTTGCATGAAGCCACTTTTAATAATTCTATTTCGGGACTAGTTTTACTTACCACCAAAATGTTAGCTACTAAACAGAAACTGGAATGATCAAAACTTGAGGCAAAAAGTTTATTTTTTGTCACATTAAACTCTGTTTATGCATCTTGTATTTTGTCTGGATATAAGATAGATAAAATGTTGTGTGCTGCATGATTTGTTAAGCAACTTGTTCCAGAAGCAACTGTGATTTTTTTTGCTTGTACAGAAATAAGTTTAAAAAAATGTAATGGAGTGAAGAAGATCCTGCATAAGTTCTCAAAGATGAAGCTATTGTGGAGCTGGTGGATTGTTCCTTTAACTCCTGTAAAAGATAATGCAATACTACATCTCTCTTAAATATTGTAGACTAATATGACTAATGTACCTTTTATTTGCATCGTAACTTATAGTGTTGAAGGTATAATGATCCTCTGTTTTTAAAAAAGTCCTTTTTCTTTGATTTAAGCAAATAATTTTCTGAATTTATTCACACATCTAACTTTTAAATTCAATAGATTGCAAAAATATGCAAACTCAATAAAGGATACAAAGCTTAGAGGTAAGATATTTATATTTTGAATAGTTAAATAAAAGAAATGTGTGTATTTAATATTAAGTGAAATTTATGTATGAATTTTAATAGATCTGTTAATATATGGAGTTGGTTATCATCATGCTGGTATGGATCTGTCTGATAGGAAAGCTACTGAAGCTGCTTTCACTGCAGGAGATGTGCCAGTACTTTGTAAGTCATATCATCTTTGAGATTGGATATTATTTTTCTTGTTCAGCTAGTTTTGTTTAAACTGATTTCATATGGCTTTTATATTGGATAGTTTCTTAGCTTCAGAATCACCAAACATTCAAGGAAGTGATCCTCATCAACAACAAAAACAAAAACACCTGGAAAAACTCAGCAGATCTGACAGCGTCTGCGGAGAGGGATACAGTTGATATTTCGAGTCCATATGACTCTTCATCAGTTCTGATGAAGGGTCATACGGACTCGAAACGTCAACTGTATCCCTCTCCGCAGTTGCTGTCAGACCTGCTGGGTTTTTCCAGGTATTTTTGTTTTTGTTCTAGATTTCCGGCATCCGCAGTATTTTGCTTTTATCTGAAGTAATCCTCATATCCACCATGATCTGGATCTTTTCCTGCGCAATACCTCGGAGAGTGATAGTGAGACTCAGATTGCAACAGGGATCCTTACCCTGAGCTTCACCTACCAGAATATATCTTCTACTGCCAAAAGCTTTTCAAAAGCTGAATTGAATATACACTATCCGACCAATACTCAGGCTGTAAACCAAAAAATGGTTGATATAAATAGATCAGATAAATGACCACTAGACAATGCGGCCCAATTTCGGGGACCAATGCCCTGAACTCCAAGGACATATGAAAAATATTTGACTTCTAAATTGTGTTGGACCATTTTTAAGGTGCCTGAGTAGCTGCCTGAAAGAGGCATTAGTTCCTTGCATATGCTACCGAGCGGTCTGAAGATTTTGGGCCTTTCAGGGCAGTTGGATTCCCCCAATGAGAACAGGTGCTGGCCTGCTCCACTTAGGTTTTCTGGATGTGATATGGCCTAGCTACCAGTTGCCATTGATAGGTTAATTTATTTTATTTTAAATTGGAGCTAAAGGGAGCAGAAGTAGGCCACCAGAATCCCACACCATAATCGACAGTTCCAGACAGTACGCCTCCCAGTCCCTCGCGCTTGGGAACCTAGCTGAGGTTTGCTGATTGTGACTTGGGCAACAAGAAATTCGATTCTGCATTGGGCAAGCTGCCTGTGGAAATGAGACAAATACTGATGCAATAGATACAGGCAGCTCACTATGATTATTTAGGTGAGAACCAAGGACTACCTAACTCCTTTTAATTTTGATGCTTTTGGTTGAATATTGGACAGGACACTCTCAGGCCTGTGGCTATATTCCATTTTGCTCCCCTGTATTCTAGCGCTAGCCCCTGTGAGGGATAGTTTGTGCCAAGAATGCTTTTATTGGCCCAGGCCATTGAAATTGGCTACAGGTGTGCCTGTCCAGCTCCGAGGTGGGGTGTTAGGAAAATCAGACCTGCCAACTCCACCAAGCTAATTTCTTCAGTAATGTCTTTAGTTCTACCATTTAGGCAAAATAACTAAAGATGTATTGATTTGTTTTTATACTTCAACTAGTTTTGGGGCAATGACTAACAATTTTTTTGGTATTTTTTTGTTACAGTTACTACTAGCACTTTAGCTATGGGAGTAAACTTGCCAGCCCACTTAGTGGTAATTAAATCAACAGTGCATTATGCAGGAGGAATGTTTCAAGAATACAGTGAAACCGATATACTTCAAATGATGGGCCGAGCTGGTCGACCTCAGGTAGCTTATGCAAAATAATAGGAGTGATGTGACAAATGGTGTTCTCCATGAATATATACTGAGGCCTCAGCTTTTCACCAAAGATCTAAATTAACTGGATGAAAGAGTAGACAGTTGTTTATCCACATTTGAGGATGACACTGTTGGTTGCATAGATGGGAAGAGGATCTTACAAAGTGACATGGGCAGACTAAAGAAAATGGAGTTCAATGCGGGAAAGTGTGAAGTCATCTGCTTTGGACCTGAGAAATAAAAAATATAATATATTAATGATAGTTACTAAGAGCTATGGTGGAGCAAAGGGATTTAGATGCATCTATACAAATCACTGAAAGTTATTACAGGTGTACAAAATGCAATCAATAGGCCTAATTTTGGCCTTTTTCTCCAGGTTAGAATTCAAAATTGAGGAATAAATGTTGCAGTTATGCCTTAGTCATCTAAAGTAGTGCATTTAGTTTTGGGCACCACGCTGGGGAAGAAAGTACTGGTTTTGGAGGTGGTAGAGCCCAGATTTACCAGAATAATACTGGGATATAAAGTCTTAACTTATGAGGACAGGTTGCAAGAACTTGGTTTATATTCCCATGAGTTTACAAGGTTGACCTAATCGAGGGATGGAATCGTGCAGTCCTGTTATTGGCGGGCATCATGTGGGCGTGAATGGTTAATATGGCGAGAAGGCAAAAAATCAGTTTTACACCGTTATGAAATCAGTTTGCATTCATCCACTCTATGCATCAATGGCAGGCCGTGTTTCCCGCCGCTGCACTCGGGAACCTAATTTCAATACTTTAGCATCTCGTTATAAGCCCTGCTCGCTTGAATCATCCCACCATGCTGGATCAACCTTATGTATATAAGCGACATGTAACTGCTGAGCTGCACTTCGCTCGGGATTTCAAGATTTGTTTGCATACCTTGCTTCGGGCAGCACTCGCGGTCATCAGTGCCAGGCTTTGCAGGCAGCACCTCATCACTTTTAGGAGGCTCAAGGGCAGGCCTCTACCTACGACCAGCCATAAGGCAGACCTGGCTTTTCAATGGCTGCAGGGCTAGGGCTTGTTGCGGAAGGGGGAGAACTGGCCTCTGACAAGTGAAGAGGCTGCAGGGTGAGGGGCTGTACTGGGGAAGGGGAGTATCCCAGGGCGTATGTGGGGGAATATGTTGATCTGTGCAAGTGGCCTCAGGGGCTGAGGAAACAGACTCCAGAGGAGATAAGGCCAGATGGTGAAGGTGTGTGTGAGACTGAGTGGTGATGTCCTTTGAGCTGGCAGAAAGTGGGATACCAGTGAATGTGTTATGGCCTTGAGTGTGTGAGTTTAGAGAGATGAGATGGCTGCCTTACCCTGGCAGCACGGATGAGATCATTCATCCATTTTCTGCACTAGATGACCGACCTCTTATGTGCAACATTGGCACTGACCACCTCTGCCACAGCCTCCCAAGCCAGAGTAATGAGACTAATGGGCCTCCTGCGGCCAGAGCAGGGATAGTGGACATTGTGGCGGGCCTCCACGATGTCCAGAAGACTTCCCAGGGATGTGTCACTGAATTGGGGGGCTGCACTCTTCTTGGCTTTTGGGGCCATGTCTTCACCAGTGCCCTCCTGGGCTGTAAGCATTGAGAAGTATGCGTGTGGCTGCAGTTTAAATATGGCGACCTGCGTGAAGAAGCAAAGAGGTTAACAGCATTGCAGGCAAATTGGAAGCTGCCCACCAGCGAGATAGAGTGTTTCCTGTGGCAGCTAACAAGGCGGGAATGGGATGATACAGCATGAAAACCTGCCATTGCGGCCGGCGGATAAAACTTTTTTCCTACCCGCTCCCACACTTGTGTAAATCTGGGACGATTCCACCCGAAATCCTGGAATTCTCTAACAGCACTGTGGATGTACCTGCACCACATGGACTGCAGGGGTTCAAGAAGGCAGCTCTCCACCACCTTCTCAAGGACAACTAGGGATGGGCAATAAATGCTGGCCCAGCCAGTGAAGCCCACATCCCATGAATGAATTTTTAAGTAAGTGTTTAAAATGATAAATGGCTTGAATAAGGCAGATCAACTATATCTCTGGTGGGAGAATTCAAGAACAAGGGAGCATAATCTTTAAATTAGAGCTAGGCTAGGTAAAAATTGCATTTTTCTTACGGTGTAATTAGAATCTGGAACACTGTAACGCAAAAGATTGTGGATTTTGGGTAATTAAAATTTT
Organism: Carcharodon carcharias; assembly: GCF_017639515.1. Taxonomy (NCBI): domain Eukaryota; kingdom Metazoa; phylum Chordata; class Chondrichthyes; order Lamniformes; family Lamnidae; genus Carcharodon; species Carcharodon carcharias. Next base: position 102,805,784 of record NC_054482.1, on the reverse strand, counting down.
CAAACCTGATAGCAATATATTTTGTTAGCTATGGGTGTCAAAACATATGGAACAAAAGCAGTTTTTGTTTTCTTTAATATTTCATGGGATGTGGGCGTCGCTGGTAAGACCAGCATTTGTTACCCATTTCTGATTGCCCTTGAACTGAGAGCAATTAAGAGTAAACCACATTTCTGTGGGTTTGGAGTTACATATAGGCCAGACTGGGTAAGGATGACAGATTTCCTTCCCTAAAGGACATTAGTGAACCCGATAGGTTTATACAACAATTGATGATAGTTATCATGGTCACAATTACTGTGAGTCTAGCTTTATATTCCAGATTTATTAATTGAATTTAAATTCCACCCGCTGCCGTGGTGGGATTTGAACCCGTGATCCCAGAGCATTAGCCTGGGTCTCTGGATTGCTAGTTCAGTGACATTATCACTACGCCTCCTTAGGTAATTGGTGTTAAGGTACAGAGCAGCCATTATCTAATGCAGAGACTCCTAAATGATTTTTTTTCCTGAGCCCTCCTTTTGAGATGCATGCCACATGTCTTTCTGCTCAAGGCCTCGCATCTATCCCAATCCCTTAACAAAAAAATGCTAAATAATAGAACGGCAGAAAACTCGTTAGATTCAGAATTCTTGAGACTTTGGCTCCAAGAAAATTTTGGGCCCCTTTACATCTGATCCATTAAAATGCAAATATATAGTAAAATGCAAGATAAAATTGGCCAGTAGTGTTTTCACAATGCACGATCAAGGTCTTATGTATGTCATGGGACCCCAGTTTGCATTTGTTAATCCCGTCACAGTCTAATGGGAGTCTCATCTGTTGACAAAACCAGCAGTGTTAAAATTGTCGGTTGATAGAAGTGGAGAGGGAAACAGAGACCTTCATTTTCACAGACACCCATCATGTCCCCACTGATCAGATTTAGTTTAAATCTCCCTTTGGTTCTACTTGCCATGCTTTCCTAGCTGAGATTACAAGATTGCTGCGTGAAGAACTGGGATGCCCTATTTTTTTTCTAACGTATTTATGTACTGTGCAATTAAAGTGTTTAATTTCAAAATGACCTTGTGATAGTCTACTGATTTGAAGATATTCTGCACCATAGACTCTTAGGAAATGGATCCCAGAAAATGCCTATATGAGTTACCACTCTGTTATGAATGAAGCGAAAGCTAGTTGTTGGGTGTGTTGGAGGAGCAGGGTGGAAGTGGGAAGGACTGGCTAGGCTTGCCAACCCTATGGATTAGCTGAGAGTCTTCCAGAATGGAGGGTTGTTCTGTCCAGCACTGCTCTAAGCAGTCCTGGATAAAAGTACTTTTGACTGGTGGTTCATGTCTTTATAGTCCACAGTTACACTCTGAGATACTATTGATAGGTAAAACCTAAATCTCCTAATAGTTGCTCAAAAGTCAGTTTTCAAAACCTACTTCAAACAGCTAAATTCCATGCAGTAAGAATAGGCAGCCAGCAATATGGGACAATAGCTTACAGCAGTGTCAAGTTTCAGCCATTAGAAAAAGAGAGAGACGTTCCAAGTCTTTATTTTTCATTCCTCCCTTCTGTAGCCTTGAGTCCTGTTCTTATCTGATCTGTCAAAGGATGGTTCTGATTTGATTTTGTAGAAAAAATACTGTTATACTTGTGTTTTGCTCTGATAGCAATCCAGTCTGATGCAAGAGGATCTGGCTTGATCTGTTGTGCACTACTGTTAATTGCACTTCTTGGAAAATCCTTGTGAGGGATTAAATGATATTTTTCAGCTTATATTCAGCACTGCCTATGGTAAATTATGGCATTTGGTAAAGTGCTTGTGAGGGATTAAATAGTATTGTTCAACTTATATTCAGCACTGCCTGTGGTAAGTTGTGGCATTTGGTAAAGTGCTATCTCCTGATAACATAATTTGAATCAATGTGATCCTCCTTGTATTACAACATGCTGATTCTTCCTAAGGTTTTTAAGGAACATTTTTGCTTTATGTACAGTTAATTATTTACGCAAGAAATTTTCAAGGAGACAATAGTGGGAAAGCAATCCTATTGGTGTTTTTTGTAGCAAAATGTTAAACAGGTTTACAAAAACTTCTGCTATTTCTAGCAAAATTTCAGAAAAATTATGGAAGAGCAATAGTGCACAAAAGTACTAGTGCTGACAGGGAAGAGCGACCAGAATTTGATTGAGTAGGGTCGTCGACCTTCCTGGAATGGCAGGGAGTCTACTGGAATTGGCATCAATCTCCAGGTGGCCAAAGAAACCAATCTGGGAGATTTTAAAACTGTATTTTAAACAAATCAGTCTCATAATTCTTCATTAGCAACTACCAAGAAGGGGAAGAAACTGTGGCTGCCATCATGAGGCAATGCCATGCCATGACACAACTTCCGATGCAGAACCCACAATCAAATTCAAATCTTAAACAAAAAAAAGGCAGGAGGACTCTGCCTGGACTTTCAGTGGGCTGCAATGGGACTGGGGGGTTTGAATTTAATTGAGGGATTGGCATGAGCAGCGAGGGTTAATCTGAGGGCGCGAGCGGGGGTTCCGATCACTTCAGTTCATTAAGAACAAAAATGGAGAGAGAGAAAAAGAACTTTTCTCTTCCATTTTAGCAGCATTTAATATCCCTGTTTGAAACCATGGTGTTGGATCTTGGCATTAAGTCCCTTAAGAGTGAGCAAAGCTGCTTTTTCCTCTAAACTTTAATCATTATTCACCCTCGCTGCAAATTCGTCCTGATAGTCCTGATTTGTTTTCCTCTTGTGTTCTCGGATCCCGCTTGCACCATGCCGCCGGCTTTCATGGCGTTAATTCCACTGACGTCTCCCAGAATATGTCAAGCCAGAGTTGGCAACCCTGGTAGTAAGTTTTGTGCAGCCTGCAGAAAATTTTAAAATAACTTATAGATTCTAAACAGGTTTGTCCTGAAGGTGTGAAGATGTGATCAAATGTCACATCATCAGATGTCACATGATCACGGTCACATAAGCAAACCTCCAGGAATACATCCAACAATATTTGGTAACCCTCAGACTGGCAGGAATCCCCCGTGAGCTATCCATGAATACCTGATGACCTAACCCAGGAAGCTGGGCTGAGATCATGGCAGGATCAAAGGAGTGTGTAAAAGAAATCTACTGTTGGGGTGGGATCAGGAAAATCCAAGCCATTTGTATACGGCATACCTATGTATAAAAATATGAGAATGGTCTAAGCTCTTGAATATTTCTGTAATTTTCTTTCAGTTTGACACAACGGCCACAGTGGTTATCATGACAAAGACCCAAACAAAGGACAAGTACACACAGATGTTAGATGGAGCACATACCATAGAAAGCAGGTATCCTAATACATATGATTGGTTTAAACCACCTGCACAGAAAGCACATAGAAAATTATTTGTTGGCAACCCTGGTAGTAAGTTTTGTGCAGCCTGCAGAAGATTTTAAAATAATTTATAGATTCTATAAAAAGTATAGAAGTAGTTCTAAATAAAATACTACTTTGGTTAGAATACCATCACCTTTTGAACACTTCCCTGTAGTCTATGTGTACAGACTCTGAGCAGATGAATGATCACAGCTTTTATCTGTAGATTTTGTGTGGTTCAGTTTTTTGGAGGCAAGCCTTGCCAGGAGTTTGGGCAAGAAATATATTAAGGTAAATAGGGAAAAGCTGAAAAATTCCTTTGTTGATGAAGAGCCTCCGAGTGCTCTATTTTCGGACTGTCAGTTGTAAATACATTTTGGACAAGATTTCAATTAGTGGTAATTGTGGTCATTCAGCTATTCATGCTTTGTTTTCAGCTCCACTGAGTTTGAACTTGGCATCAACAATAAATTAAGCAAGCCAATCATTAGAAACATGTATTAATCAAAATTAAGTATCTATACAGCACAACTAACTATAACTATGTGGTATGCCATTGTCAGAACTGATAGGAAAATGATTCATTACATCAAAATAAATAAAGAATCCCAGATGAACTGATTAGATTATAACCATAGTGGTGAAACAGACATGGCCTAGATTGCCTCAATTTTTGGCTCCTAACGCATGCATCAAAAGATTGTTATTATGGGTAAATATACTCTCCTGAAATAAAACAACCTTATACAAAGTCTCATGTAAAGTATGTAAATGTTTTACTGAAGTCGAGGAGATACAAAGCTTGTATTCAACCAGCAAGCAAGGAAAGTAATGTTAGGAAGACCATTGTAGGTAAAACAGCAGAGAGAATCAGAATTAAAAATGAAGAAGCTACTACTTTTGAAAAGGCTCTGAGTCATAAACCTCCTTCAGGCAATTTTAATCTAAATGTGTGATCAGTCACCCCAATATTCTTGCATTCCTGTTTTGAAATTTTAATTGTCCCTGCATCTGAACCTCTCCTGCAATCTTGATTTGGGGGGGAGGGGGGGGGATAATATCAAGTCCAATACAATATATTGCTGTTAATCATGAAAACTATTAACATATTTTAAAATGTTAAAGATTGATACAATTCTTTCCTGAATCTGTCCATAAGTATTGCATTTCATTGCCAACATGGTTGAGAGTTTAACCATGCATTCACTGTTCCCTCTAGGCTGCGCAGCAACTGGGAAGTTCCCATGCAAGCCAAAACAAGTCGTCCCCATTAATTAATGGTGCATGTGTGGACATCCTGAAAAAATAAAGGGCCCATGTACTTAAATGAATGGCTGCACACAACAAAGAAAAAATTAGAGGGAATGTTGCAAACTCTCTGAATGTTTTCTTTCCATTGATAAAGCATGTAGGGGTCAGTGATATACTGCTCAATGCTACAGATACTACTATAGGCACATATCAACACTGTGTGAGAATTAAACCTATGATTCTATGATTCTGCAAATTTGCAGGGCTACAGCGAGAGGGCTGGGTAGTGGGACTACCTAAATTGCTATTAGAACACAGGCATGGCCCCTGCCAGCTCTGAAGAAGAGTCAGGTGGACTTGAAACTTAACTATGTTTCTCGCTCCACAGATGCTGCAAGACCTGCTGAGTTTTACCAGCATTTTCTGTTTTAATTACAGGCAAGGACTTGACAGGTTGAATGGCTTCTTTCTGTGCTGTAACCATTCTGTGATCCTTTTTTTTGTGCACTAGCAACTTTCTGTCACTGGAGATGTAGTGCTACCAGTGCAGGGTCATGAGATGGGGAGAACCCTTTTGGATTGCAAATATTTTGTCCTCAACCACATCTCAGGATCACAGAATAAATATAAATATGGAAGGTCTAGCCTATCTTATTTTCTCCATCCAGACGTATTGTAACGTTGTTCCATTGCAGCATCTAATTGTTTCCTAAACAAATCCAGGGGCAGAATTTTATGGGCCCCTGCCAGTGGGTTTGTAAGCACTGGGTTGGAAGGCGGGGTGGGAGGTTGAGTTCCTCGTCCCAGCTGAGGCCCTTAGGTGGTCAATTATTGGCTACTTAAGGGCCCCTTCCCACCTGACCTCAATTTTAAGGCTGGTGGGAGGAAGCGTCTCCATCAAGACCTCCCATCCAACACCGCCACCCCCCCCCCCACCTCCCCCGCCACCAGGTCTCCCCTCCCCTGCCCACCCGGCTCTCAGTTTTAGAATCTGCAGACTGCTGTAGTCCCAGCATTGGCCACTGTTCCTGTTGGCCCTTCTGGGGCTACAGACCTGCTGGCCAATCAGATTGGCTGGCAGGTCTCTGACATGGGACTGTCTCCCGAATGAGGGGTGGAAGTTTCCTCTCTAGCCAATTAATGTTCCTTGGAGACTCTTCAGGTAGTGGGACAGGAAACCCCACCACTTTTTAAATTCAGCTCAAAAGCTCTTCCACTATTGGGAAACTTATGTCATATATTGATCACTCCATGTGAATTATTCCTTATGCCCATTTTAAGATTATCATTTACCCACTTGAACTTGTCTCCTACCTCTACTCCCACACTTTAATTTTAACTTATATTGTGGGTTAACTTTTTCCCATCTTAATACACTTACATACCTCTAAGCTCAGCTCTCAGGCATCTCTATTTCATGCTGAAAACCCCTAGTCTAACTGTCTTTCCTTTGAATTCAGATTTCTTGAATTAGTCAGTTCCAATGATATACCGCCTCTGACCTAAAATCCTTCTTCACATGGAAGGCTTCCATGTTATTAGTCCTGGCTCATGCTCACTTCCTACCCACTAGATGGGAGAATAGCCCACACAACTTTTCACCTCATAGTTGCTTCTCAACTGACTATGAACAATACCACCATAATCTTTTTTTATCTTATCAATGAGAAAGAAATAAGGAGACGGAATGCAATGTAATCGAGCAATGTGCTGTTGCAGTGTTTCACAAACTAATGTTTAACATAATGAAGTGATATGTTAAAAGTTTAAGCTTGTAATTGCTAACTTCAAACTATATCATTTTGGGAAAGACCCAGCAAAGACTAGGTTTTTCATGAAGGGATTGAATAAATCACAGAGAAAAATGGAAATTGGACAGAAAATTGACTGAGATGTTGTTGATTAATGTGATTGAATGTCACTTGAAAGTTTAGCCCATTGTTTATCTATCTTATGGTTTTAGATTTCCTGAATAAAACTAATAAATATGAAATATTTCCCAAGGTTTCATTTGAAAGTACCAGACGACCAGTTTTAATGATTATGCATTTTGAAGTTTCACACTTGTTTCTGTTGGTAGTTTACACAGGCACCTTGTTGAACATTTGAATGCAGAGATAATACTGAACACCATAACTGATGTCAATGTTGCTTTGGAGTGGATACGATCGACGTTTCTTTACATAAGAGCTCTTAAAAACCCAAACCACTATGGTAAGAATGAATGCTTCCTAACAAACAGAGTAGCACATTAGATTGAAACATTGAGCAGAATTTTGCCCTTGTTGGCGGGCGGGTGGACCCGACCGACTTGGTGGCAGGCGGGCAACAACTCACCGCCGAAACGGGCCCCGCCGCCATTTTAAGTAGGCGGGCCTCAGCGGGCTGCCCGACAGGAAGCGCTATACGCTTCCTGTGCGGGGGTGGGGGGGCGGCAGGGGGGAGGGATTCCCCAACTGTCAGAGTGCGCTCTTTCGCGCATGCGCACTTCTCCCCTGAGACAAAGTGCTGCCTCACGGAGATCTCTGAAACTCTGTGAAACTCTTAAAAATGGAAAAATTTAAAAAATCATTAAAATGTCCCCCTCATGTGAAAATTTCACATGAGATGGGACATGTTAGTGAAGAACACAAACACTTTATTTACAAGTTTTTAAACCTGATATCAAACCTCATCCCTCCACTGGATGAGGTTTGTAAAAAAAAAATCATTGACCCGCCTGCCTGTTGGGCCCGTGCGCTGACCTGAAGTTCGCACGAGCCCCTCAAAATCCTGGTCGATTGGAGAGTTAATGGCCTTAACAAGGCCTTTAATTAATGGCGGGCGCGCATCGCCGACCGAAATATCGGGATGCTGTGCGCTGACGTCGGGATGCTCGCGCAATGTCAGCGCATGACATTTTAAACGCTGGCCTTGGGTTCCGCCACCCGCACGCCAGCCAGAAGATTCTGCCCATTGTCTTTTCTCTTCTTGGATTTGTGTTCAAATCTAATCCAGATTGATGAGATTAAGGTTCTGTCTGCCAGCTGTCATGGTCCAACGTACAATGAGTTTGGGAAATCTCAACCTAATTTGTAATGGATATAAATAAACTTCCTGCAGCATTATAGAAAGGCAATAAAAATGCTTGTTGTGGGAGATGGAAGAAACCATTCTGATAGAAAGGGGATATTATTCTGATGTTGCAGTTGTCCTACTTTAAGATTGTCAGCAGGAATCTTATTCTCATCCAGCCTGTGGCATACTGGATCTGGGACTGCTGACAGGGAATGCAAAACATGGAAAAGTATTCCATATCCCTATATTAATGACTCTGATCATGATGAGCTCAAAAGTGCCACCAAAAATAAAAACTCTTCCTCATTTGTTGGCCCAATAAACATAATTTGGTTTTTTTGCACCCTGGTCAAGTAATGGCTTTGTATACAATGGAGTGGGGGAGATTCATATAACCAGTACCACAATGGAGGATGCAATTTCATAAGGAGGTGATATCAAAATAAGTCCATTAAAATTTAAAATCGACCAGGATTTTGAGGGGCACGTGTCAGCGCATGGGCCCAACGGGTGGGTGGGTAAGTGATTTTTTTACAAACCTCATCCAGCGGCGGGATAAGGTTTGATATCGGGTTTAAAAACTTTTAATAAAGTGTTTGTGTTCTTCACTAACATGTTAAAGTAACAGACCAAGAAATTTCAAATTAATGCATTAAACTAATATGCAACTAAGATTAATCCCAATAGATTTTAATTACGTTTTAGTAGTTAGTAAACCCCATTCTCGCTGGGGTGGATTCAGGTCTTCCTTCCTTACCCCAAACCATGGTGGAGGTCATGGCACTGTGGATCGGACCTACCTTTGGGTAGAGAATGGAAGAATAATTATTTACTGTGGCCGCCTCCTCCTGTTTCTTGTGATCTATGATCTTACGACGTACATACAAATTAATAATGAATATTTAAAATCATCAAGGAATGTAATGATTTCAAACATAACATCTTTATCTTTTCTGAGGTTTTGCTACTGGACTTGACAGAGCTGGAATTGAGGCAAAGTTGCAAGGTACTTATGTTACTTTTAACCCTTTCTTTCTAATTGAAACATATTGTAGGAGTCTCTACCATCTTGAAATACTTGAAACAAGTATCATTTGCAATTTAAGGGTCTAAAACTGACCATATTGGATCAGCCGCCTGTTAGACCTGCCCAATTTTCCTTTCCATTCAAGTTCTGCATTATAGTTCCTTAGTTAAGAAATGTATCCTGGTTTTCAGCAATTCTATTATTTCATGTAATTTAGTGCTGACATTTAATTAGTTCTAATGACAGTAAAGAAAGTAATTCCATTTTATATGCAAGTGATAATTTTTAAATAAATTCATGTTATAAGTGGTTTTGTTGTGACTTGTTGATAAACATAGCAGCCTTGGCTCAATGGTAGCACCCGTGCCACTGAGTCAGGTTATGCATTCAAACCCCACTCCAGGGATTTGAATACCTAACCTGGTTGACACTTCAGTGTAGTAGTGAGGAAGCTGTGCTTCCTACACTACAACAATGACTATATTTTAAAGGTACTTCATTGGCTGTGAAGTGCTTTGGGACATCCTGAGGTCATGAAGGGAAGTATATAAATGCAAGCCCTTTCTTAAATATCACAATAGCTGATTGTGTCATTTCCTGGCATCATGCAGGAGGCTAAAATACACAACTTCTGTTTTTTCCATTATGAGAAAACATTGGTCTGGATTTCAACATGCTTGGTGTGCACCAGAAACACACATCGGAAAATTCCATAGTCCCACATGTTAATTCATTCTGAAGCCATTTGGTGAAGTAGGAAACCATACGCCAGTCCTTTACTTAATACTAGATTTATTACAGAATGCAACATTACAGCTGTCTGCCTCATTCCTAACCAATACCCAGTGTCCCAGAAGTGCCTCTTTATATGAGCTCAAAGTATTTATTCAATTAATGCCTCCCTTAACCTTAATATTTCAGTAAACATGCCATTAACACCACGCCCTTGATTTTCCAACCATTAGTATTTGCAGACTTGTAACCTTTTCCATCCTGTCCGCAAAACCCAGATCAAGCTCAAGAAAGTTAAATATTCCTTTCAGAAGTATGGTTCTGGAAATCGTACTGGCACTGATAGAGGCTGGTAAAATGTGATTGAAAACCCATTCACAGAATGATTTTACCATCAGTACAAACCAATTTCACTTCAGGCCAACTCCACAGTGATATGGGGAAATTTTCTTGAGTCTGTACCTGAGCAAACTGGATTGCCTGAACTCAAATAAGATTTTAAAATCTTATGTATATTCCTCTGAAAGAACCTTCACAGTTTTCTTCCATTTGAATTAACAGAAAATTAGGTGGATTCTTTTTCTAGGCACGTGCTCAACCCACACCTAATCTTCCAGCATTTGCTGCACATAGGTGATCTGGTTTGTCCAAGGACACACCCAGGAAAGTTTCTTATACAATGTATGTGCTGCCTGTACCTGAAACCACACCTGATCTGGTGCTGGAGCAAAGCTAAGTGGGACACTCAAGTTGATTTAGCCCTTTGCACCCAATTTATACATTTCAAGTTTAGCATCATTCTGGCCCAGATTTTCATCCCTGAGTCAGGTTCACCAAGTCAGGAGCTTTACCAGTTCAGCAAACTGACCTTTAAAAATGGCTATTCACACGTGGGAATTTCAGTTGGGGTGGGTTGAAACAGGAGTCGGAGCAGGCGACCCCAGAACACATCTGCAAGTTGGGCGCAAGGCCTGCCTTGGTACCTCGGCACTGTGTTTAAACATATATAAAAATAATGAAACAAAAATCTTCCCTCACTCCCTCAGTTCCCCCACACACTTCCTATGCCCCATTCATGCCAACCTATGTCAATCCCACACGTTTCTCCCATGATCACCACACACCTATGTCAGCTTAGTTACCCTCTACCTACCGCCCCCCATGGCCCCTCACATCCCTATGCCAACTTAATGTCTCTCTACCCACTTACATTGCCCCATATCCCTTAAGATAACTTACTACCAACCCATGCTCCCACCACGCTTTGCCCTTACCCCTCCATGCCAACTCACTTATTATCCTTGGACAGTTCCTTAATAGCTTTGACACTTGCTGGGTAACCTTTACAGGTTTGACACTCCCTGGATAGCTTTGACAGATTTGACTGGTTTAACACTTCCTGGATAGCTTTGACAGATTTGACTGGTTTAACACTTCCTGGATAGCTTTGACAGCTGGACAGCTCCTTAACATTTCCTTGACAGCTGGGCACCTCTTTTACAGTTTGATAGTTCCAATGAATTTATGCATAAAAAATTCATATTCATGTTAAATTTTAATGATCCCAAAGGGTACCTTACCTCTCCATAAGAATCTACCAAGTTCAAACCTCCACTTACCTTTTCTAACCTGCACACTCTGGGTTCCACACTCCTGTTCTTCCAAAATCCCATCTCAGAGGAGGCAGTCGGTGATTTAAACTGGCCAGCTGCCTCCTCGAATCACGCATTTGCGAGCCCTGGCCTGACTCTAATCCCTTCCCCGTGAAAATGAGAAATGCTGGGTTTGGGGGCCGGCCTTAGGATATTCAGCCATTTCTGGGATTTTTGCAATGACAGAGAGGCTCTTTGTCACGTTGAAAATCTGGGCCTCTGTTGCCATCAATGATGAACTTGAAGTGCAAATTTACAATGAGCTAATTCTACAGCTTCTCTTTCCCTGTGCCATCCATATGTGTTGATACAGTTTACAATAAGGATACTGGAGTGTTATTGTCTGACTTATAACTTCCTGTGTGTCATAACCTTTGATTTACAATGGACAACATCCAAAGTGCATTTACAGTACAAGTTAGCATCCCCTGCAGAAGTTTCACTATGCACTGAAACTAGAGCTATTTAATAATTTGCTGTTTACGAATGTACTTTTAGTGTGGAGCTTGCTCACGAGGAGCACAAACAATACAGAAAAAAATAGGCTAATTTCTATTTTAATTTTTAAGCCATGGAAATTAATGGATGAAGAACATTGGGTGGGACAGAGTGGGTGACTCTACAGGGGCATGTGCCTGAATTTCATATATGTATTCCGATTGGGCAGGGCTCTGTCAGTGTCAGCTGATATGGTCTGTGGATTTTTGGGCCACTATTTCAAAGACAGCTTTAAAAGCTGAGCTGAGATCCATGTAGGAATGAAAATAGTTCATTTGTAAGATATTACAAACAGATCAGTCATGTGTAATAAAAAGTTTTTATTATTAAAACAGAATTATGCTTGAAGAATTTGCATGCATTGTCTTCTATTGGTTTGATAAAAATGGATGAAGAGATCAATTTCAAGCCTACAGGTGAAAATATCTTTAAATACGTTCTGATAAATCTTTCTGCTCTAAATTAAAAACATCATAACACTATCTATTATTGATATTGCAGTATGTTAACTATTTCCTTTATATTTAATAGAAACTGGGAGACTAATGGCTCGTTATTGCATTGCTTTCGAAACAATGAAACTTTTCTACTTGGTCACTGGAAGTGAAACTTTAACTGAACTGGTAATTTGCGAACTCATTTGAAACAGATAGAAAGTTTTAATTGAAGATCTAGAAATTATGTTGCATTTATTTCAAGTTGCACATTATTAAAATTCTAGGTGGATCTGACAAACACCTAAATGATTTTTCTGACCACAGTAAAATGCGATGATTGTTTGGGTAGGGTAGCACAGTGGTTATGATACTAGACTATTAATCCAGAGGCTCGGACTGATAATCTGGAGACATAAGTTCAAGTCCCACCATGGGACTTGGGAATTCAAACTCAGTTAATTAAGTAAATCTGGAATAAAAAGCTCGTATCAGTGGCCATGAAACCACTGGGTTTTCACAAAACCACAGCTGGTTCATTAATGTTATTTAGGGAAGGAAACCTCTTGTCTGTCCTATATGTGACTCAGAATCCACAGGAATGTGGTTAACTCTCAGTTGCTCTCTGAGATGGCCTAGCAAGCCGAGAAGAAGAACCAACCCCAATTTTTCATTTGTTAATTTAAATGGAGGAGAATTGTGCAATTTCCTTTACAGATGCATACTCCGATCCACAAGATTTTGACGTAATATTTGTGTCCAGACAATTAAGTGTAAAATAAATATTTGCAACCCTTCAGCCAGAAGTGCTAAATGGATGATCCATCTCAGCCTCCTCCTGAGGTCCCCAGCAGCATAGGTGCCATAGATTCATTCCATGTGATTTCAAGAAATGGCTGAAGGCACTGTATTCTGTGAAGGCACTGTATTCTGTAAAGGCTATGGGCCCTGATAACATTCTGCCAATAGTACTGAAAAGAATTATGCTGCAGAACTAGCTGTGCCCCAAGCCAAGCTGTTCCAGTTCAGCTACAACACTGGCATCTACCTGGCAATGTGGAAAATTGCCCAGGTATGTCCTGTCCATGAAAAGCAGGACAAATCCAACCCAGCTAAATACTGCACCATCAGTCTACTCTTGATCATGAGCAAAGTGTTAGAAGGAGTCAACAGTTCTATTGAGCAGCAGTTACTCAACAATGACCTGCTCATTGATGCTCAGTTTGGTTTCCACCAGGGCCACTCAGCTGCTGACCTCATTACAACCTTGGCCCAAACTCCGAACTCAAGAGGTGAGAGTGACTGCTCTGGATATCAAGGCAGCATTTGATTGAGTATGCCATCAAGGATCCCTAGCAAAACTGGAGTTAATGGGAATCAGGGGAAAAACTCTCCACTGGTTGGAGTCATACCTAGCACAAAGGAAGATGGTTGTGGTTGTTGAAAGCCAATCATCTCAGTCCCAGGACATCGCAAGATGCACTTCAACTTACCAAGGCTCCTTTGACAGCACTGTCCCAATACACGACCTCTACCATCTACAAGGACAAGGGCAGCAGACTCATGGGAACGCCACCATCTGCAAGTTCCCATCCAAACTACACACCATCCTGACCTGGAACTATATTGCTGTTTCTCCACTATTGCTGAGTCAAAATCCTGGAACTCCCTCCCCCTAATAGTACTGTGGGTGTACCTACACAACTTGCACTGCACCGGTTCAAGAAGGCGGCTCCCCACCACCTTCTCAAGGACAACTAGGGATGGGCAAGAAATGCTGGCCTAGCCAGCGATTCTCGCTTCTAGTGAAAGAATAAAAGAGGAAAATAAGAGGAAAAGCTCCTCCTTATCACTGCAGTCAGTTTGAAATGAAACTGGTTTGTACTGATGCTAGTTACATAGAAATAAGAAAGTCAGAGAAGTCCTGACCATAGTGATATAAAGAAATATTAAAAAAAGACCGAAAGTTGCAATGGAAAAATTGGTTGGAAGTGAGAAGCAACAGGGATTCCATATCAGCTTATAAGAGCAAAAGTCCAACATAATGACCAGCTAACAATTGGAAGCATTGTTCTGAAAGAAAGCATGATATGGAGCACTTAATTTGAGGTGTAAAAATAGGGACACTATTAAAAAGGGAAGTAGAAGAGAGTGATTTGGTATTATGTTTAAATAAAGGGTTGAGGTGTACGTGTCAATTTGAGCAAATTTTATACACGTTGTTTCTATCTGGTGTTAAATGCTCTCGAACTTCCAATATTTTTGGAAAATTAAAGTAATTTTATTGATAGCTCCCTTTTTGTATAAAAGGAGAAACAGCTTGCAATTCACTGTCTTGTTTTCCAACCTGAATAATGTATGCCGGCAAGTAACGATTATTGGGATATCAAAGCTTTAACATTTATTAACATTATTAAACAGCACAACTGGCATAATTAAAGTGCCAGATTAGGCTATTAGACCCCTTGCACTTGATCTGCCATTCAATTACGTTGCGGCTGATCTGTATTTGAACTCCATTTACCTGTATCTATATGATACATGTGAACATCACAATAAATTTAATATGATGAAATTCTGTTTTAGTTGTTGTTAATGTATCTTTTGAGCTGAATTGATTCCTATGGTATGAGCCACCTGTGAAAAATTATAAGTTTTCAGCTACAGTCAACATTTGGCTTAGAAATATAATCACAAAGTTTATTTCTGATGATATTTAACATCTCGCATTATACTTGGTACAATAGGTCACATTAATCTGCAACTGTAAAGAATTTACTGATATTCAACTAAGAGTAAATGAGAAGAAGATTCTTAACACACTGAACAAAGACAAGAATAGAATTACCATCAGGTAATGCTAGTCATGTTGTTTGGAACTGCAAGGAGATGTGCAGCTAACTGTAAATGAAAAAATATTTTTAACATACTAAAGACAGGAATTACCGCCAGGTGACATTGGCCACATTACTTAAAAGAAACTTCAGAACGGTTATTGCTTTTGCATAACTAAGCAAGCTTTAACGAGTCACAAGTGAGTATTCCATGAGTAACTTATTTATAACTGCTTTACTGGTGTCTTTAGTTTTGCCAGTCTTGTAACGTTTTGTTACAGTTTGCCACCTTAAATCTCAAATTTTCAGGTGACACAGAGGTTGGAAGTGACAAGAATAGCGATAGACTTCAAGAGGACATAGGCTGGGAAAATGGGTGGTCACATGGCAGAAGAAATTCACCCCAGGAAAACGAGAGGTGATTTTGTTAGGAAGGATGAAGAGAGACAATGCACACTAAATGGGGGTCCAAGAAAGAAACTAAGGGCTGTTTGTGCACAATCTTTGAAAATGGCAGAACAGGTTAACAAAGTAATTGATAAAGCATATGGGATGTGGGGCTTTATAAACAGAGGCATGGAGTACAAAAGCCAAGAAGCAGTGCTGATCCTATTTAAAACACTAGTTCAGTCCTAGATGGAGTATTGTATCCAATTCTGACCATCAAACTTTAGCAAGGACATGAAGACTTTGGTGACGGCAAGGAAAAGATTTACTTAGGATGGTTCCAAGAATGCGGAATTACATTTATATAAATAGGCTGGAGAAGCTGGGACTGTTCTTAGAGCAGAGAAGGCTAAGTGGAGATTTGATAGTGTTTAAAATTATGACAGATTTAGATGGAGTTTATTTAGCGAAACTGTTTCCAATGGCTGAAGGCTTAATAACCAGAAGGTACAAACCCAAGGTGAGTGGCAAAAGAACCAGAGGTAACTTGAGGAAAAATCTTCTTATGCAATGTGCATTTAGAATGGGTGGGTACAAATTCAATCATAGCCTTCAGTAAGAAACTGAATAAATATTCAAAGGAGAAAATAATTGCAGGAATATGAGGAAAGGGCAGGACTAACTGGATTGCTCTTCTAAAGACCTAATACAGAGTCAGTGGACTGAATGGCCTCCTCTTATGCTGTTGTACTATTCTATGGTTATGTAAGAATGATTTTACACAGGTGAGGCTTTAGCAGATGATGTGCATGTGGACCATCTTCACAGCAGTTGGTTTTTGTAATGTGGTTAAATCTGGGAAAAATAATTCCTGATGCCATTTTTCTGGCCTGGAATTGAATCTCCAGATGTAATTTGATTAAAAAAAAGCAATTTCATTGAGATTTTACAAGTTTTGAGAACATGCCATTCGGTACTTATTACAAACTCCTAAAAACTAATTTGACGCATATTGCAAAGTTTAGAGCCTCTTTGAATGTTTTGATATATGGCTGACCTTTGAAAACAGAAAAATGTATAATCAACTGCAGCCTGTTTTACATAGAATAAGGTTAGGTTTCATTTTTTGCGCAATATGGAATTCTCTGTGGTCTGTTGCCGGCTACTTTGTTAAATGGTGGTTTGTAGTTTTATAATATATTTCTATTATTACAAACTCAAAACTATGGAAAACTGCTGTTAAATAAGAAAAAAAATTAGTAAGGGTTCTGTGATCTGGCGGAAGTGACATACTGAAAAAGATGAACTGATCATGATGTTGTCACAATGTGCTAAACTTTATATTATCAGAGCCTAGAAGTTGGTTCCTTCCAATGTCAGGTTTGAACTCAGCAGCATAGGCGATCTGCTGTGCTGAAACTGATGCGCAAGAGAACTTCACAACATCGATCTTCCTGCATTATCAGGACACGATCGATACTTTGGATGCCAATCATGCCCCAGGAGGCAGTGCATCAGTAACAGAAAGTGAAAGTCAGCCCATTGGAATGCCAGCACCGAACATACTATAAGAACTGGTGGGGTTGGGAAGAATTGGGAGGGTGGGATGAACAGTATCTGGTGGCAGCCCGCAGTGTTAATATGGAATTGCAAGGAGGACCCCTACTGCTCTGGCTCCATGTGCAGGTAAGCAGACTTTTTTGTTGGTTATGTCCAGAAATCCCTTTAAAGTCCACTAGTTTTTCTACTGTATGCCTTAAAAAAAATGTCCGCAGCATACATGTCACATCTATCACAAACCTATTTTAGAAATGGGCCTGAAGTAGATATTAGGCCAACTATTGTTTATTTCAGGTAGGCACCCTGAATGACTAGATGGTACCCTGAACAATATTATGTACAGTGCACACCTGGTGCAGAATGAATGCATGCAGAATGATAGAGAACCTTAAGAGCATTTGCCTGATAAACAGGCACTGTACAATCCACTTTCTAGGATTAAATGATAGATTTTGACTATAAGATATTAATAGGCAAATCCTGTTTAACTAACTTACTTGAGTTTTTGATGAGGTAACAAAGAGGATTAAATTTGGCTGAGTGACAGGAGACAGAATAGAGATGAGTGATTGCTTTTTCAGACTGGAATAAGGCATTACAAGGGTTTCCCCAGGTGTCAGTACTAGGACCATTGCATTTCTTGATGTATAATAATGACCTAGGCTTGGGGACAGGGCATAATTTCAAAATTTGTGGATGGCACAAAATTTGAAAGTATTATGAACTGTTTGGAGGACATTGATAGCAGTAGACTTCAAGAGGAAATAGGCTGGTGGAATGGACAGACAGCTAGCAGATGCAATTTAATGCAGAGAAGTGTGAAGTAATACATTTTAGGAGGAAGAATAATGAGAAGCAAAATAAAATAATTCTATAGCAAGTGCAAGAACATGTACCTGGGGGTATATGTGCACAAATCGTTGAAGGTGGCACAGCAAGCTTAGATAGTGATTAAAAAGGGATTCTGGACTTTTGTAAATAGAGGCATGAAATACAAAAGCAAGGAAGTTATGATGAACCTTTAGAAAACATTAGTTTGTCCTCAACTGGGGTATTGTATCCAATTATGAGCACTGCACTTTAGGAAGGATGTTAAGGTTTTAGAGAGGGTGCAGAACAGTTTACAAGACTGGTTCCAGGGATGAAGGTCATCAATCACATGGATAGATTGCAGGGGCTGGGATTGTTCTCCGTAGTGGAGAGAAGGTTTAGAGGAGATTTGATAATAGTGCTCAAAATCACAAAGTAGATAGGGAGAATCTGTTCCTGTTGGTAGAAGGGTTGAAAACCAGAGGAGACCATTTAAAGTGATTGGCAAAAGAAGAAACAGTGAGATAAGGAAAAATATTTTCCCACAGTGAGTGGTTAGAATCTGGAATCCAGTGCTTGAGAGTGTATTGGAGGCAGATTCAGTCATGGTTTTCTAAAGGAAATTGGATTATCACCTGAGGTGATAAGTAAGTATTTGCAGGGCTATGGGGAAAGGCGAGAGAGTGGGATCAGCTGAGTTGCTCTTGGAGAAAGCTAGCATGGACCTGGCATGCTGAGTGGCCTCCTTCCATGCTGAAACCATTCTATGATTCTATAATAGCGTGCAGTCATATTTTCCCTATGATAGATTGATGTTTTAAAGTTAAAACACTGCCCCATGGTTGTACTGATCTTTCCTCTGATTCAATTAACACAGATTCCCAATAGAAGGAAAGATTAAAACAAATGAAATGAAAGTGAATTGGTAAGAGAGTTTACAATCACAATGTTTATTTAAAAGCAGTTTTGGCATATTACTTAGGTTTAGATGTTCATAATTTGCCAAATCACTTGTACCTGATGGTAACAATGCTTGATTAACAGTTTAAAGATGATCAGTTAAGGTTTTCAGCTCAGAGTTGTCAAATGCACATCAGATTTGGAACACACTGGTAGCACTTGTGCCATTGTGCACAGTTTCTTAGAGGATACACTGTGGTGGATTTAACTCATGGCAGCTCCCTGGTGGGATATCATACTGGCAAGTTAACTTCCCACCTGCCAGTGGCAAATGAAGTTTGGATGTAATGACCAGTAACCTGTTCCCACCAGATTGAGCAGATTCAAGGCAGCTTATTGAACTACAATATTACTGAAAGCAGAACACACCATGAGTGGAGCATCTGAAATACCTGCCTAATGGAGAGGCTAGTAATTGTGGTGAAGGCTGGCCATTCTTCCAAAAATTAGGTTTTTGATGTCTTAACTGCAATCTTTATAAGGGTAACATGAAAAAAGACAAATATTTTTCAAAATATTCAGAGGTCCAAAATCCAAGTGGGTGTTCTTTCCACTGGCTGAAAGGCATGTATAGGTCCTCTCATGGCCTACCAGCCCTCCAGTGTATTTCCAGCTATGTTCTGATACAACTATCCTCGTTTGGAATTGATTAGTTTCTTCTCCCAACATGCTACTGCCCCACCTCTATCCCTGCAATTCCACTGCCTGCACCCCCCCACACACCCACCCGACCTCCCTCACATTGTTGCCCTGCATTTCCCCCACTGCAAAAGCTGCAGCGGTACATCACACTTCAGGGCTTTATAATTCACTTGGTTTGTCACTTTCTCAGTGCATACGGACTGTTATAAACTAGGTTATTGTTATATAGATGATCTTCAAGTTCGCTCCTGAAAATCAATTCCATTATTTTACATAAAATGGAAGTAAGACTAATATATCTGTGATTGCCTTTGTCGGTTTGTTACACCTTTTCAACACTGGCACTACATTAGCTTTTATCAAAACTTTTGATACCCCCCTAGTATCCAATGATTCCAACATAATGATTCAGTGTTTCGCAAAAGTCAAACATTGTATATAAACAGAAATACAGTACAAAGCTGCAATTAAAAATTGTGAAACTTGTATGAAAACTAACTACTGCTGAAACCAGGATCTTGCTAAAAGCTTCCTCAAACCCTGGAATTGGAATTAAAGGTGTCGGTTTAATTACTGTTTGAAGGTTTTTGATAAGTGTGGCATGTTTGACAGAATTTAACTACATCTTTCTGTAGTCCAGGGCAATAGAAATGTTTTTGTATCTTAGCTTGAGTTTTCCTAATTCCCAAATGGCCAGTCATTGGATTTCATGAGCTACTCTTAAAATTGCATCCCGGTACCCAGATAGTATCATTACTTAGTGTACTATTGCCCACATTTCATCTTCTGGGAGATGAGTTGGTCTCCATTTCCTCATTAACACATAGGGTGGAATTGTCCCAGATTTGCACTAAGTGCGGTAGCAGGTGGGAAAAAGGATCTTTTACCTGCTGGCCACAATGGTGAATTTTCACGCCATTTCGTCCCAGCCCCACCTCATTAATTATGCATCCTGGGAACAACACAATTTTGATGGTGGAACGGGCTCTCATTCACCCACCACACCATTACCTCACTGCTTCATCATGCCAGGTGCCATATTTAAAGTGCAGCTGTATGCACACTTCTCAGCGCTTCAAGACCAGGACTGCTGCACAGAAGACATGGCCCAGAGAAGCAAGAAAGCAAGAAGACTGCAGCACCCCCCCCCAACCCCCGGCCACCCCGGTTTAATGATGCACCCCCCCGAGCATATTCTGGACGCAATGGAGACCTGCCGTGATGTCTGCTACCCCCATTCTTGGCGAAGGCCAGCAAGCAAGGTCACCAATCCAGCATGGGAGGCAGCGATGGTCAGCATCAGTGCCCTGCAAAAGAGGACAGCCACCCAATGCCTCAACAGGATGAATGATCTCATCAGATCCACTCTCCTCATCACTCTCAACTCAAACACTCTCAAACCCATCACACATCCAGAGAAATCTCACACCTCAAGGGACAACACCACTAACTCTCTCATACACACATCTTCCACAGGCTCATATCCTCTCGCGCTCGCATCCTCATCCTGTCCATGGCTCCGCTCACCACACAAACATTTCATGCAGGGCCATGTATCCTTTGTGCACTCTCCATCTGTTTTAATGCAAGAGAAGCTGGCTCACAAAAGCACGGTGAGACCCCAAACCGGGACTAGAGTGCCCACATTAGGCCCTGCTCTCACTTTGAGGAGCGTGCCATTGCGCTGACTAGTGAGGACATGGATCATGCTTGCGGTGACAGTGAGTTTGGCAGCGAGCATCTA
The DNA here is from genome assembly GCF_017639515.1 of Carcharodon carcharias. NCBI lineage: Eukaryota > Metazoa > Chordata > Chondrichthyes > Lamniformes > Lamnidae > Carcharodon > Carcharodon carcharias. The sequence continues at coordinate 102,784,827 of NC_054482.1, read as the reverse complement.
CATGAGGATCCTGCATCACATCATCCTTCTCTCAACACAAATGTGAGTGCTCTCTCTCCTGATTTTGACTCTGCTGACATGCACTAATTATCTCTGGTCCACAGGGAATTCTGCCAAGTGACCAAAACCCTGAGCTAGCAAGTCCCTCTGCTCAATCCACATCCTCACCTCCTGCCAAGAGGATTCCTCCATTCATGAGCTGGAAATAAGCAGCCTGAAAGACCTGTCATGGCACTTACCCACTAACTCAGAGACACACATTGGTGAGACCTGGATCTAGAGCAGGCTCAGGTTCACAATCTGGTGCTCACCGCACAGACACGTGTCCACAGCAGGAGGAGGCAGGTTCAGTTGAGCTCCATGACACCCAGAGGACTGCTGGGGAAGAGGCATCTGTGAGGTTCGAGTTAGATGATGAGCCTTTGAACTTGGCCTTCCAATTTATCATGGAGAGTCAGCAGAAGGTGGGGGAACATCAAGCAGAGCTGTTGGAAACCCTCAACAGGGTGGCCCGTGAATTGGAGGGGTGCATCTGCCTGCTCTCTGATGAAGTGGTTGTCCATGTACACATATCGAGGTCTCCATAGAGAGGATGGCAGAGGCCATGGTGACCCTGGCCCAGCAGAACATGGAGCTGTGCGCAGACCTGCACTGCATCGCAGTAGCCATGGGTGAGTTCTTGCAGTGGCAATGCGAGAGGGAAATGGGGCACATCAACATCCCTCCAGGCGCTCCTTCCCCTCAAGGAGTCAGGCCAGGGCCCTCAGGCATCCGAAGGGAGGAGGAGTGGAAGCTGAACACTCCTGGGTCATCAATTCAGGAATCTCAGAGGCTGTCCTCTCCATCCAAGCCCCCTTTACCTGTGACCTCCTCAACTTTGTCCTCTGTCACCGCAGAGGGAGCAGCTGGCCCACAAAAGGACAGCCAAAGCAAGCCAGGCCCCCATGGCCTTGGTTTTTCAGAGGACCTATGCCGAAGTCATCAGAGGCAACAGGGCCAACCATTGTACAGACTGTCTCCACACCTGTTGCGGTTGTCAGGACAGCACTTAGTGATCTAAGGTGTTCAAAAGTTAAGTTCTGATCACAGTCGGTTGCATGGGTGAACACATTTTGTCACTTTACAATCTGAAGATGTATATATTCACTTTCGCAGAATAATGTGTAATGTCTTTCAGCTTCACTGAAAGGCTTCATGATTCCTCCCCACCCGCAACCCCCCCTGCTCCCCCACCTCTACTACTAGCAGTTCAGCTGCATGCAGCCAACCCATGAGTGGTTCTGGAGGGAGAAGTGTGTGTGTGACAGGGCCTTTCGGAGCCTCATGCAAGCACTATCCCATGCACAAGGATCCTTCCTGCATCGCACTCACCTCAATATCCGGAACATTTTCAATGGTGCCTGCTTGGGGTTCACTTTCAGTTGTCCATCTGAGCTGACCTGCATCTCCATCCACCCACTGATGACATTCCCATGCAGCACCTGTTCTCACCCACCACAACTCTTGTTTCACTTTCAATTTAGCAACCATGGTGTGTCTAACATTTTCTCCCGGACCCCTGTCCTTTCCCCTCCCACAATCACCCATTTCAGTTCCCCCATCACCACTGTCACCTGCCAGTCATAACCTTTTTATTTTGGGAATGTCCAGGTGAATGTGTACATTCCCTTCCTTCCCGTAAATCCCACTCCCATCCACATTAACCTCTCAGACACCTCCTTCCCAACCCCAGAGTCCGTGTCTGCCTCTGCGTTCCCACCAACCACCCTCACCGCCCCTTCTACCGATACCGTTGCAACCTCACCCTCTCACCCTACTGCCTCACTCTGCCTTCAGTCATTACCACCATTCCATCCTACCATGCCCACCCTCAGTTCGCTCCCCAGGAGGCAGCCATGCTCTCAACAAAGCCCTCCCTTGCATGTTCACCTGGACATCCCACCCTCCAGACTCCTTGCCCCTCTTGGAGCTCCTCCTCCTCCCCCCCACCCCTCCGACCCTTGGAACTCCTTTCCTTTCCCCCTTCCTGACTCCTTCCTCCACCCTTACAACTTCCGCCGCCCTAACTACTTCCTCTCTCTGGACTTCTCCTCACACCCTTAGTTCTTCCTCCAGCCTTACCCCCATCTCCACTCCAGGCTCCTTCCCTTATATTTTCTTCCCCCCTTACACCTACCTCCCCAGTTGCCGTTATCTCCCTTGTTACTCATCCGCCTCCTGTCCTCCCTCTTCCCCCCTCCCAACCACACCCCCTGACACCTTTGTTCCCTCCCCCCACCCCAAACACAACCCCCCCCCCCCCCCCCCCGACAGACCCTCCTCTACCAGCTGAACCCAGACCTTCCTCTCCGGCTCCCCTAGCCCTCCCCCAGTGCATATTCCTCTCCCAAGCACAACTGAACATTTCTCTCAACCCTCAATGATCATCCGTTGTGAGAAGACCTTCAGTTGTGACTTTGCACCTTCACCATGGTGAAGCCATGTCCCTGAGAATCCATCCAGCATGCTATGGACTTTCTTCCAGGGTCCTGTTGTTGTTGGGCTCCAGCATCTTCTGCTCCTCGGTTGTCCGCGATGTGAGTAAGGCCCTGACGATAAGTCCCGACTTCTGCACGTCACATTTGTCAAGACGTGTTGTGCACCAGCACGTTATCCCACTGACATTGTGAAACCGATTTTTGTCTTCTCGCTATATTGTCTGCTCCTGCCACTAAACACTCTGGATGCCAGCGGGCACGAAAAATTCCACCCATTCTTTTTAAGGTAATAACACTCTGGAATGTATTCTGCTTCTGTTTCAGAATAGCCAGTCTGGTATAACTGCTTTAAGTCTGGATGCTGCTGCTGTAACTCCACTAACTTCAAGGAACTAAACACCTCAGCCTCATCCTCTCTAATCATTTCTTCCTGAGTAATCTTTTCAAAGATTGATCTAGCCAACTGAGGTTCAGTGTCCATCCCCTGTCTCTTAGATTCCTTCTCTTCCTGTTTAAGCTTGTGCCTCTGTGACTGCATCACTGCACAATCTGGAAACAATCTAGGATTCTCCTTTGTAAAACTCCTGTTGATTGCATCTCAGCAGGTTCCTCCACTACAGTAGGCATAGTCAATATTTGCAATCCAGCTATGTCATTTCATAGAATAAATGGAACCCCTGTAATAGGCAATTTCTCCACCACACCAACAACTATCTCTCCTGTTTTCAAATCACTTTTAAGTTTAGTTTATATAACAAGATAGGCTTGAAGCCCCCATGAATTCCACTAACTAACACTTTCTTGTGTAACAACCCTTCTGGACAGCAGATGGCACTATTCCATAAAAGTAATGACTGGCGAGCCCGTGTATCTCTTAAGATCTTAACAGTTTTTTCCTGCCCTTCCCAGAGCACATGGCTATCCTTCTCTTCACATATAAAATCATTAAACATCTCTGTAATTTGGCCTTCAGAATTTCCTTGGGTAGGTTCCCACCTCTCTGGCTAATACTGACTCTTTTTCACCTGTACAAAGACTACTTATCTGGCTTGCACTTGCCACAGCACTTTTACTTACAGAACTCTTCTGAGTTCCTATCACTGTAATCGTTCTCCAATTTAACCTCCAACAATTTGATCTTGTATGTCCAGCCTTCTAACAATGGGAACATACTACTTTTCTTCCTTCACCTTTGTCTTCTACCTTTCCATCTTTAATAGACTGGTGTCCTTCAGCTGGCTCCTTGTTACTAACACTTTTACCATCACTAGATTTTCTATGCCTGCAATTTCCTTGCAGACTCCTATATGATCCCTTTTCTACTTAACTGTTTGTGTGAAATATCCTAAGTATCAGCTAAAACAGCAGCCTCCCTGATCTTTTTACTTTGTATTTCATCTAAATATGTCTTAATAGTTACTGGATTGCCATTTCTAAATTCTTTCATAATCATAACCTCTCTTACATTTTCAAAAGTCTTGTCTTACTTTAATACCCTAAACCATTGATTCCAGAGAGTTTCTTTTTCTCTTGCAAACTCTTCAAATGTCTTTCTTATGGTCCTAAACTTCACCTAGTAATCTTCAGGGACCAGCTCGTAAGCATTTAGTATCATCATTTTTACTACCTCATAGTCTACAGATTACTCCTCTGATAAACACATTCATAGCTGTACCTGACAAAATACCCTGTAACATTATTGTCAAAGCAGCTCTTGGTAAATTCAATTTCATAGCTATCTTTTCAAATAAGGTGAAATATCTTTGATCTCCATCCTCCGTAAACTTAGGCACTAACCGAAGATTTTTTAGTTAAAATCAAATTCCTCAACGGAATCAAAATTATCATCTGAATCAGTGTCTCTCCTTTTGTCCTTTATTCTAAGTTTTTGCATAGGTAAGGTATGCTGTCTGAGCTCCTCTCTCTGATACTCAAGCTCAAGCATTCGCATTTCCATTTCTTACACTCTTCATTTTTCTTTTTCTTGCTCCTATTTTTCCCATTGAAGCTTTTTCACTTCTATTTCTTTCAATCTACCCTTTTCTTTTTCTTTCTCATTCTTTCTAACTTGAGTTTTTTAAAATTTATTTTTCTTTTTCTTCCAATTCAGTTCTTTTCATCCTCTTTTCTTTCTCTGTTGCCTCCAGTTCAAGATTTTTGCCTTCCTGTATCACTTTTTCTATATCAAGCTGCTTTGTTTGCAACTGAAGTCTTACTATCTCCAGTTGTGACACAGTAGTTTCAGGTGTCTCTTCCAACTTTAAATGCTGAGCCAGCACTTTAACCATATCAGCCTTACCGAATTCTGTTTTTATTTCTGCCTGCACTTTATCCGCTACCTCTCTGAACTGAGTTTTAGTCAGAGATTTCGAATACTCCATAGTCACATCTTCCACTCCTAGAAAAGTCTTAGCAACTGCCAAAGCCATTTTGCAGTCCAACCACTTCAAAACCCCTCAACACAAAACTCCTGAGTCCACTATTCTCCTCGTACTCATATCCTTTGGATTCATGGAATCCAGACCAATCAACGAATTTTAATATCCTGGATGCTCCCCAAATTTGTTATGACTGCAGCCAGCGTTATTTGCTGAGCAAACCAAATCCCGGAGGAAAACTTGTTTTACTGATCAGAACTTTTTTTTTGAAATCAAGGTGAAAACTACTGACCCCAGAAGCATAGAATCCCAGTAACACTTGTAGGATTTTAAAACTGAAAGATTTATTAATAAGAAGAAAACAAACTTAAAGTGCACAAAATTAAAATGATAGTTAAAACAGTCTTAGAAAACATTTCTCTCCCCCCCCCCCCCCCCACCCCACCCAGCCTCCAAAAAAACCCACTTGGTCAGAACATATGAGTAAACTACTTGGCAACGGCTCCCTTGTAGATTTTAACCATAGAAATCCAATAATATTAATAAAGTATACCACACAACTTTTCATTCTCTTCCACTCTGCTGTTGAAAACGGACTTTTCTGGCTTGAAACTTGGATGGCTGCTTCAAATTCAATACTTTTCTTAGTACAGAGCTGGTCTCAGGACGTCTCTCTCACACAGCTAACACAACTCAACTAAACATTCTTCCTTAAATGTCCTTTTCCCCTTTGCTCTTAGACTCTATTGTTCTCGTCGTTCTTTCAATTCAATTTTTCCAAAGTATAAAAATCTTTCATGTCTTCCTATTGCCTCCACTTTCAGGTAAAACTTAATTTATTAACCTTCCCTTATTTACTTATGAAACCTTTGTAAGTTGTAAAAGTCTTTGCTGCTCCTAAAATCCCTTTGAAATTTAACAGCTAAAAAGTCCAGTTCCTACTTACCTTACAATGTAAATTTCAAACCCAACTATTTACTTGTATATTCAACTTCACCATAGCCTCTCATTACAAATGCATGCAGTTAGCGCCTTTACCTTTTACCTCTCAGCTCCCACAGACAAACTGTCTTTACTAATATTCCTCCAGTTTAATTATTTACACACACACACTTGCTCTCTCCGCTCACCCACTTGCTCCACTCACTGCCTTCTTTACAGAATACCACCATATTCCCAAAAATATTAAAGAAAAACATCCATCTTCACACCAGATCTGATTTTTATGTTTCTTATTGAATTCTTGGCGAATTCAAATTAATTTGTTGACTGCCAGGTACATAAATGAGGCTAATATCCTGACAGATGCTACTGGTAAGAAGCACTCAAACAGGAAGCAATCCTATAAATTTATCTGTTAATGTTTTGTATTCAAAGTGGGGTATCAAATCTTTATTTTATTTTCTGGTGAAACTTCAAGTCCTAATTCTTTGTACTTCAGAAAAAAGTACTGTGTGCTTCTAGAACTTCAGTCTTAGCAATATGAACCAAGCACAGCAGAAGATGCAACAGCAGCCCATAGATGACTGGCCCTGTGATTTTCCATCCCAATATGGGGAGACACTTAGCCTTCTGTAATAACCTAGTTTTAGTTCAGGAGGGATGCACACCTCTACTCTTTGCAAACTGCACATTGGATGTTTAATGATCTAGCCTTGGCTTTAGAAATGAGCAGTGGGGAAGATACTTGGATTCTCACTAAACAACAGAAGTATAAATTTTACATACCTAGTCACCAAAGTATGAAGAAGGTACGAGGTTCAATCAATCTAATGGTTTGAAATTAATAAATAATTTTCATTGAATACTTTAAGGTAAGACCACAATAGAGCTTTGATCTGAAATATTGGGCTGGATTCTACTTGCCCCTGCCGACCATGTTTTTGGTGGGAGGGCACGTAAAATAGGTTGGGTGCCCATCCCACCACTTTTCCACCTACCCCGAGCTCACCCCTAAAAGACGGTAGGTGGGCGGGTGCTGAAATTGCGAGCTCACCTGCCATGTTTTTTCTTAACAAGCTCAATTGAACCTTAATTTTTAACAAGCAGTTGACCCTGATAATATGTTGCCTCCATCATAGTATGGCTGGCATGTGCGGGCAGGTGGGAGTCATAGAGTCATAGAGATTTACAGCACAGAAAAAGGCCCTTCGGCTCATCGAGTCTGTGCTGGTCAAACAAGTATCTAACTATTCTAATCCAATTTTCCAGCTCTAGGTCCATAGCCTTGTATGCCATGGCATCTCAAGTGCACATTGAAATATTTGTTAAATGTTATGAAGGTTATTGCCTCGACCATCCTTTCAGGCAGTAAGTTCCAGATTCCCATCGCCCTCGGGGTGAAAAAATTCTTCCTCACATCCCCTCTAAACCTCCTGCCCCTTACCTTAAATCTATGCTGCCTGGTTATTAATCCCTCCACCAAGGGGAAAAGTTCCTTTCTGTCTACCCTATCCTTGCCCCTCATAATTTTGTACACCCCAATCATGTCCCTCCTCAATCTCCTCTGCTCCAGAGAAAATAACCCCAATCTATCCAATCTCCCCTCATAACTAAAACTCTCCAGCCCAGGCAACGTCCTGGTAAATCTCCTCTGCACTCGCTAGTGCAATCACATCCTTTCTATAATGCAGATTCCAGAACTGTACGCAATATTCTAGCTGTGGCCAACCAGCGTTTATTCAGTTCCAGCATAACCTCCCTGCTCTTATATTCTATGCCTTGGCTAATAAAGGTAAGTATCCCATATGCCTTCTTAACCACCTTATCTACCTGTCCCGCTACCTTAAGGGACCAGTGGACATGTACACCACGGTCCCTCTGATTCCCAGGGTCCTACCATTCATAGTGTATTCCCGTGCCTTGTTTGTCCTGCCCAAGTGCATCACCTCACACTTATCTGGATTGAATTTCATTTGCCACTAATCAGCCCCCTGGACCATCACCCTCTGCTTCCTGCCACTCAGCCAATTCTGGATCCAATTTGCCAAATTGCCTTGGATCCCATGTGCTCTTACCTTCATTATCAGTCTACCGTGTGGGACCTTATCAAAAGCCTTGCTAGAGTCCATGTAAACTACGTCAAATGCATTGCCCTCATCTACACATCTCTGAAAAATTCATCAAATTGGTCAGACATGACCTCCCATTAACAAAACCATGCTGACTGTCCTTGATTATACCATGCCTCTCCATTGTAGATTAATTCTGTCCCTCAGAATTGCTCTCAATAGTTTCCCACCATTGAGGTTAGACTGACTGGAATGGAGTTCCCTGGTTTATCCCTTCCTCCCTTCTTGAATAACAGTACCACATTGGCTGTCCTCCAGTCCTCTGGCACCTCTCCTGTGGCCAGAGAGGTATTGAAAATTATTGTCACTGCCCCTGCTATCACCTCCCTTACCTCACTCAACAGCCTGGGATACATTTCATCCAGGACTGGAGATTTATCTACTTTTATGCCCGCTAGACCACTTAGAACCTCCTCCCTTTCTATGTTAATTTCTTTAATTATATCACAGTCCTTCTGCCTGATTTCCATACCCATGTTGTCCGTCTCACTTGTGAACACTGACACAAAGTATTCATTTAGAACCCTACCTATGTCTTTCCGGCTCCACACGCAAATTACCACAATGGCCCATAATGAGCCCTACTCTTTCCTTAGTTATCCTCTTACTCTTAATGTACTTGTAAAATAACATTGGATTTTCATTTTACCTGCCAATGTTTTTTCATGCACCCTTTTTGCTCTGCTAATTTCCTTTTCCCCCCCCCAAACATTCTATACTCCTCTAGGGCTTCCACTGTTTTGAGCTCTCGGTATCTGCCATAAGCCTCCTTTTTTCTCTTTATCCAATCCTGTGTATCCCTTAACATCCAGGGTTCCTTGGATTTGTTGGATCCACCCTTTACCTTTACTAGAATATGTTGGCCCTGTACTCTTCCTATTTCCTTCTTGAATGAGTCCCACTCTGACGCCAATTTACCTAAAAGTAGCTACTCCCAGTCCACTCTGGCCAAATCATATCTGCTCTTATTAAAATCAGCCTTCTCCCAATTTAGAACTCTGATTTCTGGTCCATCCTTGTGCTTTTCCATTACAACCTTGAATCTAACGGAATTATGATCACTATCTGCAAAATGCTCCTCCACTGATACCTCTACCACTTGCCCGGCTTCATTTCATAAAATTCAGTCCAGGACCACCCCCTCCCTTGTGGGACCTTCTACGCATTGGCTTCAAAAGCTCTCCTGAATACATTTTAAGAATTCCGCTCCCTCTAAACCTATCACACTATGACTAACCCAGTTAATGTTGGGGAAGTTGAAATCCCCCACTATTACTACCCTATTATTTTTACACTTCTCTGAAATTTGCCTACATATCTGCTCTTCTATTTCTCTCTGACTGTTTGGGCGCCTATTGTACACTCCCAGCAATGTGATTGCTCCTTTTTTGCTTTTCAGTTCTATCCATATGGCTTCATTTGAGGAGCCTTCTAAGATGTCATCCCTCCTTACTGCTGTAATTGATTCTTTGATCAATATTGCGGTAATCCTCCACTTTTGGGCAGTTCGTTTTTTAAAAATTTCTTTTAAAAGGACAGGAAGGAAGGGGGAATGCTATATTCAGGGGGTGCCCTTTGCGCATGAGGGATCCCCCACCACACAAAGATAGTACCTGCCCCTCCCTTCCTACCCACCTGCTCTCCAAAGAACACCCTCTCAACCCTTGCCACCCTCCCTAACCTGGCCAAACCCTCCTCGGCCAATACCCTGGAAGTACCTCACTCTGGGATCCATTGGGCCGCAGCCTTGGGACTGGTTGCAGTCCTGGCAGTGCCTACTTCTGAGCTCTTGGTACTGCTGGAGTTCCTGGCCAATCTGATTGGCTGGCTGCTCCTGAGGGTGAGACTTCCTCCCGAGTGACAGGCGGATGTCCCACTGTTAGACAGTTTCGCCTGCCCACAGCGCGTTATGGGGCACAGTGCATTAATGGCATGATTGGTAATGTTCTTTTTAGAATAGCATTATAAAGCAAGTAAATTAGAAATATACATAATCACATTTTTTTAAGTTCAAGAGCTATTCACCTACTGAATAAATTATTAAAATCTTCCACACATCCAACAGTGGTTATTGTAATTGTAATTGCTTGACTATTATTTGCTTTACCTTTTCAAAAAGTTTTTTTAATTTTTATTTTATATAGAATATGTTTCCTCTTTTACAGCTTAATTCAAGCCCAGCTAGGATGTATTCCAGTTCAAGAATTTACTTTAACTCAAGACATAGCCAAAATATTTAAGTGTGGCGTGAGAGTCACCAAATGTAAGCACCGCATAGTGTTTCTTTCCTAACCGTTGATTGAACAGGGATTAAACACACAATGTTGGATTTCCACTATCATTAAGCATAAATACTAATCGCTAATAATGGTATTATGTAATTCATTATGAATATGTACAAGTTAGTGGTTTTAAAGAGCAATCTTTTAAATTAGGTAGTTTTTCTCCACTGAATAAGTTTATTTACTGGCTATAAACTATTGAAAAGTATAAGTGGAAATTAGATATTGAAATTGAAAATAGATTAATTTGTTGCATCCTTACTACTGACAAATTAATGGTTGAAGGAATGGTCGTAAGAGAATTAAATATTCCCCCTGTCACTTAATTCAATATTTTATTAATAGGTCTTTCAGAATTACTTATGCAACAAGAAAAGAAGAACTTTTTAGCATTGTTGAACTCAGTAATTTTAGCCAAATGTTTTAGGGCTAAACTTTGGGAGAACTCTACTTACGTCTCCAGACAACTTGAAAAGATTGGTAAATATCTATCAGTATTTGATGTGCTATTAGGTAGGTTATTTTTCTTTTGCTTATTTATAGGATGTACTTCATAGAGTTTTCTTCAAAGTAAAAGTAAGGTCATTAGCTTGTGTTTAGGTCTCTCGTCTTTTTTCTCTCTTTTTCTTAAAAATAGCTAGTTAAGTATAAGACCGATACTGGTGTAAAAAAAAATTACAATAAAGTGTAAAGAGTGGGGGATTCTTCAAGTGTAAAGAGCAGGGATACTAGAGTAATTAATTAATAAATTAAATAAAATACAACAGTAATGGCAGGATGGGTGAGGTGTTGCTGCTGAAGCATGTGGGGGCTACTGGATACTAAGGTGATCCAGAGTAAACACATCTGGAGTAAGTGTTTGCAGCTTGAGGAATTTCAGATCAGAGTTGAGGAGCTGGAGTCCGAGCTGCAGACTTTGCACCATATCAGGGAGGGGGATGTTACCTAGACACTTTGCTCCAGGAGGCGGTCACACCGCTCAGATTAGGTAATTAAAATTTGGTTTGTGATCAGGGACAGGAGGGTGTGACTGCATGTGAGGCAGGTATGGGGACCCAAGGGGTAGCATTCGAGGAGTCTTGGCCCCGGCATTTGCCCAACAGTTACGAGGTTCTTGCAAGCTGTGTGAACGAGAGCGGGGACTGGGGGGAGGATGAACGAACTGACGATGGCACCGTGGTGCAGGGAGCCATTCAAGCGGGGGAGGAAATAGGAACATAGAAGTGGTAGGGGACAGCATAATTAGGGAGATAGATACTGTTATCTGCAACCATGAATGTGAGTCCCAAAGGCTGTGTTGCCTGCCCAGTGCCAGGCTTGAGGACATCTCCTCAGGGCTGGTGAGGAACTTGGAGTGAGAGGGGAGGGATCCGGTTGTCATCACCCACGTTGGCACCAATGACATCAATAGGACAAGAAAGGAGGTTCTGCTGAAAGAAGTTGAACAGTTAGGAGCTAAATTAAAAATCAGAACCTCCAAGGTAATAATCTTGGGATTACTACCTGAGCCAAGGGCAAACTGGCATGGGGTAAATAAAACCAAGGATTTAAATGCATGGCTCTAAGATTGGTCTGGGAGGAATGAGTTTCAGTGCATGGGGCACTAGCACCAATACTGGGATAGAAGGGAGCCGTTCTGGTGGGACAGGCTTTACTTAAACCATGCTGAGACCAATGTCTTGGTGAATCGAATAACTAGGGCTGTAGAGAAAGCTTTAAACTAAGTAGAGCGGGGAGGGTTCTGGAGATGGGATACGTAAACTTACAAAGCAAAAGGATATGGCAGCATTGCAGGGTAGCTATTTAGGTAATGAATCCCAGAGTATGACAGAAAAGGACAGAGTGTACAAACATAAAGAGGCAGCAGAAAATAGGGTCAAAAGGGGCAAAAATGGTAAAAAGGCAAACTTAATGGCTCTTTACTTAAATGCACGTAGTTTTTGGAACAAGATGAATGAATCAACAGCACAAATAGAAGTTAATGGATATGATCTTATAGCCATTTTGGAGACATGGTTACAAGGAGATCAAAGCTCAGAACTAAATATTCAGGGGTATGTGACTTTTTGAAAGGACAGGAAGGAAGGAAAGGATGGGTAGCTTTGTTAGTATGAGATGGACTAAGTACAATAGCAAGAAATGATCTTGGGTTGGAAAATGTAGAATCCATATGGGTGGAGGTAAGAAATAACAAGGGGAAAAAGACACTGGTGGGAGTAGTCTTTGGCCCCCTAACAGTAACTACGCTGTAGGACTGAGAATAAATCAGGAGATAATGAGGGCATGTAAAAAAGGCCGTTCATTAATCATGGGTGACTCTAACCTACATGTGGATTGGGAAGATCAAATTCGCAGAAGTAGCCACGAGCAAGAATTCATAGTGATTTGGGGATAGTTTCCTAGAACAATATGTTGTGGATTCAACCAAGGTTCAGGCTATTTTGGATTTGGTAATGTGTAATGAGGCAGATTTAATAAATGATCTCAGAGTAAAAGATCCCCTAAGAAACAACGGCCATAACATGGTAGAATTTAGCATTCAGTTTGAGAGTGAGAAACTTGGGTCGGAAACAACTGTGCTAAATTTAAATGAGGTAATTACAAAGGAATGAGGGCAGAGTTGGCTGGAGTGGACTGGGAAAGGAGTTTAGCAGAAAAGACGGTTGATGAACAGTGGCAGACGTTTAAGAAAATAGTTCATGACTCACAACAAAGATATATCCCAGTGAGGAAGAAGGATTCAAGGATGGGGATAAACCAACCATGGTTAACCAAGGAAGTTAAGAATAGTATCAAATTGAAAAAAAACATAAAACATGGCAAAGGTTAGTGGTAAGCCAGAGGATTGGGAAAGTTTTAAAAATCAACAAAAGATGACCATGTTGAACACCACTTTCCCTTACTCAGTTGACGAATCAGTATTCCTCCATGTTGAACATGACTTTGAAGAAGCACTGAGGGTGGCAAGGGCAAAGAATCTCTTCTGGGTGGGGAATGTGAATATCTAGCCAAGCTGACCGAGTCCTAAAGGACATATCTGCCAGACTGTGTCTATGGCAGTGGTGAGGGAATCAACAAGAAGGAAAAATCTTCTTGACCTTGCTCTCACCAATCTACCTGTTGCAGATGCATCTGTCCATGACTTACAGGTGGGTGTGACCACCGCACAGTCCTTGCGGAGACGAAGTCCTGTCTTCATACAGAGGATACCCTCCATTGTGTTGTGTGGCACTCCAACCGTGCTAAATGGAATGACCCAGAACAGATTTAAGCAGCTCAAAACAGGGCATCTGTGAGGCGCTGTGGGCCATCAGTAGCAGAATTATATTCAATCACAATCTGTAACCTCATGACTTGGCATATCCCTCACTCTGGTTAATGCTGCCCACCCCTCTTGATCTAACCCTATCAGCATGCACTTTTTCCCTCATCTGCTTCTCTTTAAATGCATCGATGCTATCTGAATCAACTCTTCCTTCTGGCAATGCCTATCACAGTCTTTGGGTAAAGAATTTTTCCAAATTTCCCTGTTGAATTTATGAGTGACTGTCTTATACTTATGGCTTCTAATTTGGGGGGGGTCTCTCACAAGTGGAAACATTTTCTCCACATCTATCAAACCTTTTCATTATCTTAAAGACCTCTATCAGGTCACTTATCTGCCTTTTCTTTTCCAGGGAAAAGACCCCCAACCTGTGCAATATTCTCTAATGTTTATAATGTTCATCATTGTGAATCTTTTTTGCACCTTCTCCAATGTCTCTATGTACTTTCCAAGGTAGATAGATCAGAACTGTGTGCATTTCTCCAAATGTAGTCCAACTAAGGTTCTATGTAGATTTAACATGGCTTCCCTGTACAGGTTTAGCATGACTTTCCATTGAAGTATCTTTAGCACCCATCACCTGAAGTGGCTTGCCATTGCCACCACTGACCTGAGTTAACTGAGGCCTCAAGGACATAGCTGACAAAACAGGCTTGTGGCTATTTGACCTCACCTTTACCAGTTTACACATTGCAGATCTGACTATGCCAGCATTGGCAGGGTAACCACATAGTCCTCGTGGCAACCATATAGAAGGCATCTTCCATCATGTTGTGTAGTGCTTCCAGTATGCTAAGTATAGATTAAAGAGTAATTATCTAGATTCTAGCAGTTCAAAACTAGTCATTCATGAGGTGTTGTGAGCCGTCAGCTGTGCCAGACTTGTATGCAGCTACAATCTACAATCTAATGACCTGGCATATCCCTCAATCCTCCGGCACCATCAAGCTAAGTAACCAACCCTGGTTCAAAGAGGACTGTAGGAAAGCATGTCAGCAACAGCACCAGGTATACTTGAAAAAGAGGTATTAATCTGGTGAACATTCAACACAGGATTATAAACATGCTAAACATCAGAAGCAGAATGCTGTAGGCAGAGTTAGTGATGTCATAACCAACGGATCAAGTCAAAGCACTGCACTCTTGCCAAATCCTGGAGTAAACAATTAAATAATTAATAATAAGGCTGAAGAATTTGCAAGCATCGTTCTATGTAAATGGCTGGTGGAAGATTCTTTTCTGCCTCCTTTTGAAGTCTGCATTATCACAGATGCCAGTCTACAGCCAATTTAATTCACTTCACATAACTTCAAGGCAGCATTTGACCAACTGTAGTACCAAGGAACCTTTGTGAAACTGAATTCCGTAGAGATCAGGGATAACTATACAATGGTTGGAATTACATCTGTCACAAAGGAAGATGCTTGTGCTTGTTGGAAACCAATCATCTCTGCGCTGCTGCAGGAGTTCCTCAAGGCTGCGTCTTAGGTCCAACTATCTAGCTGTTTCATTAATTACTTTCCCTCTATCAT
Organism: Carcharodon carcharias; assembly: GCF_017639515.1. Lineage (NCBI taxonomy): Eukaryota > Metazoa > Chordata > Chondrichthyes > Lamniformes > Lamnidae > Carcharodon > Carcharodon carcharias. Next base: position 102,769,762 of record NC_054482.1, on the reverse strand, counting down.
GAGGTCAGAAGTAAAGCCGTTCACTGATGTTTATACAATGCTAAGTTCTATTCACAATTCTTCCGAGAATGAAGTAATCTGTGATCATATGCAACAAGTTTGGGCAATATGAAGACTTGCTAATAAGTTGCCAGTAATATCACTGCCAGCCAAGTGTCAGGCAATGACTGCCTCCAACAAGAGAGAGCCTAATCACCTCTCCTTAACATTTTTTGGGTCCTCCCATCCCCCCACCAACATTCTGGGAATCTCAATTGCCTAAAAACTCAAATTGATCAGTGACATAAATGCCATAGCTACCAGAACAAGTCAAAGGCTGAACGTACTAAGGCAGATGGCTCATCTATTCCCAAAACCTTCCCATCATCATAAAACACAAGGTGGAATACGGTGGAACATTCTCCAATTGCTTGGACAGGTGCAGCTGCAAAAATACGCAAGAAGCTGGACATCATCCAGCACAAAAAGTATTGATTTGTTAGCTGTTTAGGTGAGTACCAAAGAATATTGTAGACACACTCTGATACCTCACCAAAGTAATTAATTTTCTTGTGTGAAAGAATAATCAGTGTCCACAGGCTTTCCAACAGAATTACAGCCAAACCCAATCTAGTTCTCATTTGACATCCACATGTGCACACTTCTAGAGGTAAAACTGAATGGTGATAAGGGGTAAGAACTCCTATCCAATATTGTTCTCCATAATCTAGGAGCCAATTGCAGCATCATTGTCACTCCCCCAGGTGAGATATGCCAATTCAGCAAATAATCAGGTTTGAATCTAGGGGTAGAATCATCCCAGATTTGCACTAAGTGCAGTAGTGGGCAAGAAGAAGGATGTTTTACCCATTGGCCGCAAGAGCGGGTTTTCATGCCGTATCATCCCAATTCCACCTTATTAAGTATGCATTCCCAGAAACACTCCAGGTCATTGGTGGGCATCCTCTGATTCACCCGCCATGCTGTCACTTCAGTCCTTCAGTAAACTGGGTACCATATTTAAAGGCTGCCCTGCACAGAGCTAGCACTCTTCAAGGGATAGGAAGCTGCTGGGAACTGATGGCTGCCAAAGGGAGGAAACATGCTGCCCCCAGATGAAGCAACGCTTCCCTGAAGCACCTACCAGACACAATGGAGGCCAACCGTGATGTCCTTTACCCCCACTATGGTTGAAGGCCAACAAGCAAGGATACCAATCCAGCATGGGGGGAGGTGGTGGCAACGGTGCTCAGTGCCAACACCCTGCAAAAGAGGACAGTCATCCAGTGCAGGAAGAAGATGAATGGTCTCATCCATTCTGCCAGGGTAAGTCACTCTTCTCATCACTCTCACACACCCTCACATCAGCCTCATATCTTATCGAGCTCGCATCCTCATCCCGCCTCATAATATTTTTCTGGTTATTGTAAAGTAGGTTTATGGGTGTAAGTCTAGGTGGTTCTGTCTGTTTGATTTTAATTACATTTGGAGTCAAGTGGGTTGCAAGCTTGAAACCATCAAAAGAAGCTCAGTGTAGAAAAGTGCTAACATGCTAATGAGTAAACATGGATGCTGACTTAACATGTAAGGTATAAAGGGAATTTGCATTTTTCAGTAAATGAAGGGATTGTTGGATTTCAAAGGGATGTAAGTCTGTTTACAACTAGCCAGATAAGCAAGACTAAGGAGTGTGTTTATTTTTCCCAAAGGTTAGTAACAATATTGGCAACATAAAAGTTTTTATATTTTGAGGAAGCTACCATTTGAAAGACACATGGAACAATATAATTTACATATTAAAGAGAGAAACACATATATGAAGGAGAATGAAAGGCTACGTAGGGAAGGCCATGGAAGATCTAACAGGAGTTTGTGAATCAGCCTTCAAGAAGCCTCCAGCCATTTGTGCATAAGTCTACTATGTAAAATAATTGAAGTTAGAGAAAAAACATTTGAATTCCACTGACAAGTGGGTACTATGGTAACTTGCTGGGTTTGTTTTAAACCTAAAATTTATTTTAGACTGTTGCCTTAAAGGGGGTGTGAGTCAGATCAATTAGAAATTTTAGGATTTGTTATAGTAGTAAGCAATTGTAATCTTATGTATGTTCTTGAAAACTGTTACTTTGTTAATAAATATTTTAATTTAATTTTTAAAATCTTTAAAGGTCTTGATGGATTCATTACTTCTGAATTCAGTGCACACATCTAAAATAAATACAAATTGCAAAACCGTTGTGATAGTGCAACCAAGCTTCCCTTGTGGATTTGGACCACCTGGAACACATCATCCGCTATGACATAAGAGCTCTGCTCACTACACAAATATGTGAGCATCCTGCTCACATTCCACCTGTTTTCATGTAGGAGAAGCTGGTTCACAACAGCAGGGAGAGGTCCCAGACCGTGGGTGGTGGCCTACATTAGGCCCCTCACTCACTTTGAGGAGGGTGCCATCATGCTGATTGGTGAGGATGTGGACTGTGCCTATGGTGGCAGTAAGGTCAGTGGCGAATACACACATGAGGATTCTACACCATATCATCCCCCTCTCAATGCAACTGTGAGTGCTTTCTCTCCTGTTTTTGACTCTGCTGCCATGCACTAATTATCTCTACTTTGGTTCGCAGGGAGTTCTGCCAAGTGACAGACATCCTCAGCCAGCCAGTCCCTCAGCTCCATCCAGATCTGCATTTCAGCAAAGAGGACGCCACCTCCATTGAAGAGCTGGAAATAAGCAGCCTGGAAGACCCGTCACAGCACTTATCCACACCCTCCGCCCGCACAGAGACACACATCTCGGTGGGACCTAGATCCAGAGCAGGCTTGGGTTCACAACCTGATGGTCACCGCACAGAGACGTGTCTGCAGCAGGAGGAGGCAGGTTCAGCCAAGCTCCCTGGCATTCGGAGGACTGCTGGGAAGAGGCAGCTGTGAGTCCAAGTCAGATGACGAGCCTCTGGATTCAGCCTTCCAACTCATCGTGGAGAGTCAGCAGAAGGTGGAGGAACATCAAATAGAGCATTTGGAAGCCCTCAACAGAGTGGCATGTGAGTTGGAAGAATGTGCCCACCTGCTCTCTGATGAAGTGGTGCCCACATGTGCACAAAGGGAGGCCTCCATGGGAAGGATGGCAAATGCCATGGAAACCCTGGCCTAGTAGAACGTGGAGATGCAAGCAGAGCTGCACTTCATTGCAGTAGCCATGGCTGAACTCCTGCTGTAGCAATGCGAGAAGAAAACGGGGCACTTCAACTTCCCTCCAGCTGCTTCTTCCTCTGAGTTAGGCCAGGGCCCTCGGGTACCTGAAGGGAGCAGGATGGCAGTTGGACACCTGGGTCATCCGCTCAGGAATCTCAGAGGCTGTCCTCTCCCTCCAGGTCCCCTTGCCTGTGACCCTCTCAAACTCGTCCTCTGTCACTGCAGTGGGAGCAGCTGGCCCATAGGAGGACCGCCAAAGCAAGCTGAGGCTTTCAAGGCCTCAGCTCTCTGGAGAACCTATGCCGAAGTCATCAGAGTCAACAAAGCCAACCATTGCACAGGTTGTCTCCACCCCTGCTACGGATGTCAAGGCAACACCTGGAAGAAGTGGTAGGCATAAAAAAGTTAAGAATTTTTGATGACGAGTTGTTACACAGGTGAACACATTTTGTCACTTTATAGTCTGAAAATATATTCACTGTCACTGAATAATGTGTAATTGTGTATTTAAGCTTCATTTATAGACTTCACGAGTTCTCCTCCTGCATTCCCCTCCCCCCACCGCTTGTAGTTCAGCTGCATGCAGCCAGACCATGAGTGATTCTGGAATGAGAAGTGTATGTGAGACATTTTGGAGCCTTTTGCAAGCAATCTCCCATGCACAGGGATCCTTCTTCCATTGCACTCATCTTAATGTCCTGAGCATTTAGTTATGACGTGGCAGGTAATGTGTGCCAGGCAGATCAAATCCACAAGGAAAACTTGGCAATGCTATCACAATGGTTTTGCAATTTGTATTTTTAATGAGGAGATCTGTGCACTGAATTCAGAAGTAATGAGTCCATGAGACCTTTACAGATTTTAAAAACTAAATTAAAACATTTATTGACAGAAGAAAGATTTCAAGCACATATATAAGATTATAATTACTTAATACTATAATAAATCCCAACTACACACCCCCTTTAAGGCAACAGTACAAAATAGATTGTTAATTTAAGTAGCAAGCCAGCAGGTTTACCACAACACTCACTTGACAGTGGAATTCCAAAGACTTTTCTCCAACTTTAGTTACTGGACACAGCAGACTTTTGCAAACATGGATGGAGGCTTCCCCAAAGATGTTTCACACACACCTTTTAGTTTTTATATGGCCCCCCCAACATAGCCTTTCATTCTTCTTTATATATGTTTCTCCTTTTTAATCTGTTATTTCCATTGTTCTATATGTATTTGGAACTTTACTTTTACCATAACATAAAAATCTTTCATGTTTCCAATATGGTCTGTACCTTTTGGGAAAAATAAACAATCTTGTCCCGTTTATCTTGTTAGTTGTAAACATCCTATCATCCCTTTGAAACCCAAACAACTCCTTCACTTATCTAAGAATGCAAATTTCCTTCACACACTACATGTTCAGACCTCATCCATGTTTCAAATGCCTTTTACCCAAACTTCTTTTGATAATTTCAAATTTGCAGCCTTTCTGACTCTAATTTAATTAAATCACACAGACAGAATCATCTACACTCACCCCATAAAACTACTTTACAATAAACCACAATAATATTATGAAACGTATTATTTGTGACAATTTTGAATGCTGCTCGCTGAGGTTCTCTTTGTTCACTTGAGTTGACCTGCATCTTTGCCCACCCACTGATCACACTCCCATGCAGCACCTGTGCCCACCCAACACGAGAATCCTTTCACTTTCAATTTTACAAGATGGTTATTGTGAGTATGTCTTCAGCTCCCCCATCCTTCCCCCATCTCCAGTCAACCATGTCCTTTTCCCCATCGTTGTTGACCCCCACCCCCCCCCCCCACCCCGAGGCATCACCTTCCACCTCCCCACCATCACCTACCAGCCAAAACCCTTTTCTTTCTGGGATGTCTGGTGAAGGTGCACATTCCCTATCTTCCTGAGAATCCCGCCTTCATTTATTTTGACCACCCCGACCTCCTCCTCCCCACCTCTGGGGATCATGTCTTCCTCTGAGTCCCCACCATTCAGCCTTGCCATCCCTTCTACTGCTACTGTCGCACCCTCACCCTCCCACTCTACCAGCTCACTGCCCTCTCTCATTCTCACCACTACCTCCTACCACACCCGTCCCCATTTTGCTCCGCAGGAGGCAGTCATCGACCCCACAGACACCTCCCTTGCACATTCACCTAGACATTCCTTCCTTACTCTTTCTTCTGCCCCATACTCTTTCCTCTGCTCTTTACTCCTTCCTCTGCTCTTTACTCCTTCCTCTGCTCTTTACTCCTTCCTCTGCCCTTTCCTCCTTCCGCCCCCATACACCTTCCTCCACCCCCCTGTCCACCTTCCTCTGTACACCTTCCTCCACCCCTGCCCATTTATCTTCTTCCGACCCCCTGTACACCTTCCTCTGCCCCCCCATACACCATACTCCGCCCCTCTCCAGGCCTTCCTCCGCCCCCTGTACATCTTACTCCCCCCCGCCCCCACCGTATACCTTCCTCTGCCTCCCTGCACACCTTTCTCCGACCCCCAGTACACCTTCCTCCGCCCGCCCCCGTATACCTTCCTCCGCCCGCCCCCCATATACCTTCCTCTGTCCCTCCGCACACCTTCCTCCGCCCCTCCGCACACCTTCCTCCGCCCCTCCGCACACCTTCCTCCGCCCCTCCGCTCACCTTCCTCCGCCCCTCCGCTCACCTTCCTCCGCCCCTCCGCTCACCTTCCTCCGCCCCTCCGCACACCTTCCTCCGCCCCTCCGCACACCTTCCTCCGCCCCTCCGCACACCTTCCTCCGCCCCTCCGCACACCTTCCTCCGCCCCCCCGCACACCTTCCTCCGCCCCCCCGCACACCTTCCTCCGCCCCTCCGCTCACCTTCCTCCGCACATCTTCCTCCGCCCCTCCGCTCACCTTCCTCCGCCCCTCCGCACACCTTCCTCCGCCCCCCGCACACCTTCCTCCGCCCCTCCGCTCACCTTCCTCCGCACACCTTCCTCCGCCCCTCCACGCACCTTCCTCCGCCCCTCCGCACACCTTCCTCCGCCCCCCGCACACCTTCCTCCGCACACCCCCGCACACCTTCCTCCACCCCTCCGCACACCTTCCTCCGCCCCTTCGCACACCTTCCTCCGCCCCTCCGCTCACCTTCCTCCGCACACCTTCCTCCGCCCCTCCGCGCACCTTCCTCCGCCCCTCCGCACACCTTCCTCCGCCCCTCCGCACACCTTCCTCCGCCCCTCCGCACACCTTCCTCCGCCCCCACGCACACCTTCCTCCGCCCCCCCCCCGCACACCTTCCTCCGCCCCCCCCGCACACCTTCCTCCGCCCCCCCCCCGCACACCTTCCTCCGCCCCCCCGCACACCTTCCTCCGCCCCCCCGCACACCTTCCTCCGCCCCCCCGCACACCTTCCTCCGCCCCCCCGCACACCTTCCTCCGCCCCCCCGCACACCTTCCTCCGCCCCCCCGCACACCTTCCTCCGCCCCCCCCGCACACCTTCCTCCGCCCCTCCGCACACCTTCCTCCGCCCCCCCCACACACCTTCCTCCGCACACCCCCGCACACCTTACCCCGCCCCCCCTGCACACTTTCCTTTCCCAGTCAAACTTAGATCTTCCTTTCCATCCCCTTGACGATCATTCATAGCAGACCATGGCCAAGACACTGATGTCCCGAAGCAGACACGAGACATCAACGGAGACCTTCTACCTTCCATGAGCTTCTTCATGGTGGAGCCATATCCAGCATGCAATGCACATATTCTTCTAGGGTCCAGTAGCTGTAGGGCTCCAGCATCTTCTGCTCCTCTGATGTCCACGATGTGAGCAAGGCCCTAACGTTAACTCCCGACTCCTGCACGTCAGACTTATCAAGACGTGTTTTGCACGGGCGTGTTTTCCCGCTGATGTGGGTGGTAAATCTGATGGGGGGGGTGATTCACCAAGCTGGGCTTATAATTAGATGCAGATGTATCAAAATGACATTTCTGATGTGTGGTGGTGGGAAAAGTGGCACGCCATTGACAGGAAGAGCGGACGATCATAACCTGATTTCACAACAGCGTGAAACCGATTTTTGTCCTTCCCACCACATTGTCAGCTCGCTCCCGCCATGATGTCCGATGCCAACAGGGACGAAAAATTCCAGCCTAGGACTGCTCAAGTCTTTATAGATCAGCTGCTCCCTAACTAGTTGAGTCATCATGAAAACCACCGTCAACTCCAAAATGTTTCCTCTAGTAAAGGCATCAAGAAATTTCAGCTGATTGTAACAGGAAACGGTCAATAGTGGATTGATGGCCATTCATCCCATTTGATTTTCCTTTCCATTGAAATCAATGGAAAGCAAAATTGGGCAAGGTATATAACGGGTAGTCCTTCAACCACCAGCTATTTTCTACCATCACTGGAAGTTAAACTGAGTCCTTTAAATTCATTATGTGTCACCTGAGGACCCCAAGGAGATGCCTTGTGGCACAGTGGCATTGACCCTACCTTGGAACCAGAAGCACTGGGTTCAAGTCCCACTCTGCAGACTTGATGGCCACTTAAGGTGCAGTCATAATGTGGCCAAACAGGTTGATTATCAAATCTTCAGCCCAGAACCTCTGATACAGAGGTTAGAATGCTAGCACTGAACCAAGCTGATATATACAGGATTAGTGCTATGCTGGTAGAGAAAATCTTTGTTGTGTTGACAGTCCACATGCCAATTCCAGCCAAGAGCCAATTTACATGCACCATGCCACTTTAACAGTGGAGAAGCCTGGAAAGGATGCAGCATTAATTTTCATTTCTTCAATTTGCTGCTCTCACTGGAGCACTGTTGGGGAAGATAATCAGTTTCCTCTGGTGTGGAGCTGCCAATAGTTCCGAGGTCTTTTAAGGCAGTAAATGGCAGATTTTCCAGGTAGCCCAGGAACTGCTCCAACTCCTCATCCCCCTTAAGTAGAAATTAACTGGTCAATCCTTTTGGAGCCCGGGAATTTCAGGACCTAGGTTTCTATAAGTGATGATACTTAAAAACAAATTTCTCAAGGAGAAATTCAAGATAGTAAAATATCTCAGCTAATTTAGTTTGCCCAGCAGACTGACAGGCAGTATTACTTTCAACGTTCACCAGTTTCACATGTTCATGCAGCCATTTCACAGGAAGTCCTTAATATTTAGTTCTAAGTGCTGTAATTACCAAAACAGCAATCCTAAACCTCAAGGTATTCACAAGATACCTATATTTTGTTACAGACTGCACATTATGGCTTATGGTTGAACTTTTATTTGTATTCACGCTATTGGCTCATCAGATTTTTCCATTAATCTTTAACTAGTATCATATAGAAGGTTGCAACTTTCACATCAACTAAGACAAATGCCAGGAGGGGCTGCAGTGGAAAACAACTTTTGTTGGTGCTTTTTTTATTCCTTTGGATGACCGCAGGATATGAGTTTTTGATAGATAGTTGAACCATCCTTTAAAGATTGGTGTGTCTCTCAAGAAAGAGCACTAGATTACAACAGAATACAATTCGCTGAACACAAGCAGGCATGTTGAGTGATAGATCAGCCTTGTGCCTGATCCGCTGTGTCATGCCTAATACCAACTTGTCATATTCTGAACTTTCAACTAATTTTATATTTTAAAACTGGACATAAAAAGGCTGGGAAAAATGTGGCCCATGGTCACCTGACTTCTTTTGTGGATTAGAACGACTTTGCTGTCTCAAGAGGGAACAAAAAGAACATTCCAGACTGATGCGAGTTGATGTTTTTCCTGAAACCAATGAAAATGGTATTATCTGATTTGAATGGGTCATTCTAAAACAAAGATACTGACTGTCTCAAACCCTCAGAGATGCTAACCCACAACACAGGATGTGTAATCAACATGAACACCTAACCTGATTTGGAAAAAGACTTTGAACTTTTAAAAGCCGCATGGAGGCAGCCATGTTTTCTTTGTCTCTTTAAAAGATCAGTTAGGAGCTCCATGAAAGCCATTGAGCCATCACTTCCACCTGTCTGTGAACTAGACTCAGAAGTCAGCTGCAAGACATCAGGCAGCCAGAGTACGTATCCTGTTCCAGTTAAAATTCACCTGAGAACCAACCTCCTAGAAGTTAGGCTACAAGAAACCTCACAACCTGTTGTGATCCCTTCACTTTACAAGACCCTCCCTTCAACTTTAAAGCATTGAAACCACCCAAGAAACTGCAGGCCTGCTACACTGGAGACCGAAGATCATAAACCAGAGACTGAGATAACTGTAACCTATAAAAGCGCATGACCTTTATTTGTAAATAATCTGTGTGTGTGTGTGTGTGGTATGAGAATGGGTGTGTCTGATGTTTAATTTGAGGTAAGTGTGAGAATAAATAACCTTTATTTTCAAACTCACAAAAGCTTCAGCTGAATTATTTATTTGGGATACACACTCAAACAAGGTAAGAAAACACACACCTCTCCATAAGAAACACTAATCACAGACAGTAAGAGACATGACAACAGTTTCATGGTTGCTGATCGAATTGATGCTGCATAAGATCTTTGTTGGGTGGACTACTCTCTGATATCATCCCATCAGTCAGCCTATCAACAAGGAGGCACTGCCACAGGGCACTGTTGACCATTATTTGTGCCTGCCTTTGGCAGTTTTCTGCTGTATAGTAGCCAGGATTGAGTCTTCTAAGAAACCTTCAATTAACTCTGCCCTCTGTTACCTGCAATGACGCAGGTTAGCACATATTACAATTGTAATGCTCATCAGCATATTTATCTGTCCAGTGATACAATAATGACAGCTTGGGTCAGGCACAATGAATGTGAGTGGAAAACAGCATTAGTTCTCTTTAAGAGATGCAGGTCTGACACACAACAGGGGATCCCGATCGTGCTGTTCTCTTGTTTATTTTTCTACTCTTTTGCTCTATGTGAACTGACACACACAATACAAAAATCATCCCCTTTGAGTCTGTAAATTTTTTTCTGTTTTCTAATCTTTCTCAAAACTACTACCTTTAAAAATATATACATTTTTTGCAATGGAGTAAATTTTATGCCACAATGCTAACAAAATCCCCAAATACAAAATTCCCAATGACAGATGTTATCGGATGACATTATGTAATTTAATGTCAGCACCATTTTCTTAATATATGCCTATTTGTGATCTCACAAAAATATATCCCTGTAGCCATGTCATGCCTGTTGTGATCATACATTTATAAAAGTTCCTTTTAGTTAAGTCTGTGTTTTTTTCATTCTTAGCTGGTTATTCTGCATTCATTATTCACCAATCATGGTGCATTAGACTTCTCTCCAAAAACATTGTCTGCTCATTCACATTGCAGCAAATATATTTTCCTGAGATTGCTGCCATGACAGTTTCTCACCCATACCACCATATCTTCCTAAAACTAATTACACGTGAATAATTCAAGTTTTCACAAACTACCTCAAAAACATCCTTTCTGGGTCCTTTCTCTTCACTCAGTCCTTTCTCTCCATTGTACAAACTGAATAGTCTCAAGTCCAGTTATATACTTCCTCGCTAATGGATGGCATCACACAAGTACATGCCTTAGGGCTTCAGGCATCTGCCCAACCGAGGCCTGATATCCAAAAGCCAGATGTGAAGACATATGAGTGCACATGGTGACAACTGCATCTCTTGGCGCCCTTCAACATTCATCCAGCTTCTCTGTGGTGCAAGTCGGTGGTAGTTATCGATCACTGGAAGGACAAGAGCAGCAGACGCATGGGAACACCACCACCTGGAAGTTTGCCTCCAAGCCACTCACCATCCTGACTTGGAAATATATCGGCATTCCTTCACTGTCGTTGGGTCAAAATCATGGAACTCCCTCCTTAACAACATTGCGGGTGTACCTACACCACATGGACTGCAGCAGTTCAAGAAGGCAACTCACCAGTACCTTCTCAAGCACAATTAGGGATGGGCAATAAATGCTGGCCCAGCCAGTGAAGTCCACATCCCTTGAATGAATGAATAAAAAATTCAGACATCTCTGGAATACAGAGGATTTTATTTATTCATTCGCAAGATGTGGATATCTTTCCCAGGGCCAACATTTTTGCCCATTCTAAAATCCTTTTGAGATAGTACTGGTGAGCCATCTTCTTCAACTGAAATGGTTCATGTGGTGAAGGTACTCCCACAGTGCTGTTAGGTGAGGCCTCAGGGGAGGAGATGGCGTTGTATTGTCGCTGGACTAGTAATCCAGAGACCCAGGGCAATGCTCTGGGGACCCGGGTTTGAATCCCGCCATGGCAGATGGTGGAATTTGAATTCAATAAAAAAAAAATCTGGAATTAAAAGTCGAATGATGACCATGAAACCAATGTCGATTGTTGTAAAAACTAAACTGTTTCACAAATGGCTGTCGTCCTTACCTGGTCTGGCCTCCATGTGACTCCAGACCCACAGCAATGTGGTTGATTCTTAAAATGCCCTCTGAAGTGGCCTAGCAAGCCATTCAATTTTAACAAATTGCTACAAATACAAAAAAGGAATGAAACTGGACAGACCACCCGACACTGATCTAGGCACCAGAAATGATAATGGCAATCACAGCCTTGTTGACCCTGCAAAGTCCTCCTTACTAACAGCTGGAGGCTAGTGCCAAAATTGGGAGAGCTGTCTCACAGACGTAGTCATCCTCACGGAATCATACCGTAGAGATAATGACGCAGGCTCCACCATCTCTATCCCTGGATACGTCCTGTCCCACTGACAGGACAGACCCAGCAGAGGTGGCAGCACAGTGGTATACAGTCAGGAGGGAGTTGCCCTGGGAGTCCTCAACATCGACTCCCGGACCCCGTTAAATCTCATGGCATCAGGTCAAACGTGGGCAAGGAAACCTCCTGCTGATGAATCAGTGCTCCTTCATGTTGAACATCAAGGAGGAAGCACTGAGGGTGGCAAGGGTGCAGAATATTCTCTGGGTGCGTGACTTCAATGTCTATCACCAAGAGCGGCTTGGTAGCACCACAATTGACTGAGCTGGCTTAGTCCTAAATGTCATAGCTGCTAGACTGGGTCTGCAGCAGGTGGTGAGGGAAAAACATACTTGACCTCATCCTCACCAACCTGCCTGCCGCAGATGCATCTGGCCATGACAGTATCGATAGGAGTGACCACTACACAGTCATTGTGGGGATGAAGTCTCGCCTTCACATTGAGAATACCCTCCATTGTGTTGTGTGGCACTACCACTGTGCTGAATGGGATAGATTTGGAACAGAGCGACTGAAGACTGGACACCCATGAGGCACTGTGGGTCATCAGCAGCAGCAGAATTGTGCTCAAACACAATCTGTTACCTTATTGCCTGGCATATCCCCCATTCTACCATTACCATGAAGCCACCATGGGATCAACACTGGCTCAATGAAGAGTGCAGGAGGGCATGCCAGGAGAAACACCAGGCATACCTAAAAATGAGGTGTCAACCTGGTGAAGATATAAAACATGACCAATTGCATGCCAAACAGCATAAGGAGGAAGTGATAAACAGAGCTAAGTGATCTCACAACCAATGGATCAGAACTAAGCTTTGCAGTCCTGCCACATTCAGTTGTGAGTGTAAACAACTCACTGGAGGAGGTGGCTCCACAAATATCCCCATCCTCATTGAAGGAGGAGCCCAGCACAGCAGTGCAAAAGATAAGGCTGAAGCATTCGCAACAATTTTCAGCCAGAAGTGCCGAGTGGGTGATCCATCTCGGCCTCTTCCAAAGGTCCCCAGCGTCAACCCTGGTTCAATGAAGAGTGCAGAAGAGCATGCCAGGAGCAGCACGAGGCATACCTAAAAGTTAGGTCCGAATGATTTGTGTCCCAGACTGCTGAGGGAGTTAAGGCAGGAGATCGCAGGGGCTCTGACCCAAATTTTTAATTCCTCCCTGGCCACGGGGGAGGTGCCAGAGCACTGGAGAACAGCTGATATGGTCCCACTATTTAAGAAGGGTTGTAGGGATAAGCCAGGGAACAACAGGTCAATGAGTCTCACGTAAGTAGTAGGGAAACTATTGGAGAAAATTCTGAAGGAAAGAATCTATCTCTACTTGGAGAGGCAAGGTTTGACCAGGGATAGTCAGCATGGCTTTGTCAGAGGGAGGTCATACCTAAGAAACTTGCTTGAATTTTTTGAGGAGGTGACCAGGCGTGTAGATGAGGGTAGTGCAGTTGATGTAGTTTATATGGATTTGTGCAAAGCCTTTGACAAGGTCCCACATGGGAGACTAATAAAGAAGGCAAATGCACATGGGATACAGGGTAATTTGATAAGGTGGATTCAAAATTGGTTTAGTTGTAGGAGACAGAGGGTGATGACAGAAGGATGCTTTAGTGCCTGGAAGCCAGTGTCCAGTGGCGTACCACAGGGATCTGTGCTGGGTCCCCTATTATTCGTTATTTATATAAATAACATAGATGACTATGTGGGGGGTAGGATTAGTAAGTTTGCGGATGACAGAAAGATTGGCCGGGTGGTTAACAGTGAGGTTGAGTGTCTTGGGCTACAGGAAGATATAGACGGGATGGTCAAATGGGCAGATAAGTGGCAGGTGGAATTTAACCCTGAAAAGTGTGAGGTGATACACTTTGGAAGGTATAATTTGACAAGGAAGTATTCAATGAACGGCATGGCACTCGGAAGTTCTGAGGAACAAAGGGACCTTAGCGTGTATGTCCAAAGATCTCTGAAGGCAGAGGGGCATGTTAGTGGGGTGGTGAAAAAGGCATATGGGACACTTGCCTTTATCATTTGAGGTATAGATTACAAAAGTAGGGAGGTCATGTTGGAGTTGTATAGAACCTTGGTGAGGCCACAGCTGGAGTACTGTGTGCAGTTCTGGTCGCCACATTACAGGAAGAATATGATTGCACTGGAGGGGGTGCAGAGGAGATTCACCAGGATGTTGCCTGGGATGAAACATTTAAGTTATGAAGTGAGGTTGGTTAGACTTGGGTTGTTTTCGTTGGAGCAGAGAAGACTGAGGGGCGACCTGATCAAGGTGTACAAGATTATGAGGGGCATGGACAGGGTGGATAGGGAGCAGCTGTTCCCCTTAGTTGAGGGGTCAGTCACAAGGGGCCATAAGTTCAAGGTGAGGGGCAGGAGGTTAAGGGGGGATGTGAGGAAAAATTTTTTTACCCGAGGGTGGTGACAGTCTGGAATGCACTGCCTGGGAGAGTGGTGGAGGCTGGTTGCCTCACATCCTTCAAAACGTACCTGGATGAGCACTTGGCATGTCATAACATTCAAAGCTATGGGCCAAGTGCTGGTAAATGGGATTAGGTAGGTAGGTCAGGTGTTTCTCATATGTCAGTGCAGACTCGATGGGCCGAAGGGCCTCTTCTGTGATCATAGATGCCAGTCTGCAGCCAATTCGATTTAATCCTTGTGATATCAAGAAATGGCTGAAGGCACTGAATACTGCAAAGGCGTGGGCCCTGACAACATTCCGGAAATAGTATTGCAGACGTGTACTCCAGAACTTTCTGCGCCCCTAGCCAGTACAGCTACAATACTGGCATCTACCCCCTATATGGAAAATTGCCCAAGCATGTCCTATACACAAAAAGCAGGACAAATCCAACCCGGCCAATTACCGCCCCATCAGTCTACTCTCCACCATCAATAAAGTAATGCAAGGGGTCATCGACAGTGCTATCAAGTGGCACTTGCTTAGCAATAACCTGCTCATTGTTGCCCGGTTTGGGTTTCGCCAGGGCCACTCAGCTCTTGATCTTGTTACAGCCTTGGTTCAAACATGGACAAAAGAGCTGAACTCCCAAGGTGAGGTGAGAGTGACTGCCCTTGACATCGAGGCAGCATTTGACCGAGTGTGGCATCAAAGAGCCCTAGCAAAACTGGAGTCAATGGGAATCTCTCCATTGGTTGGAGTCATACCTAGCACAAAAGAAAATGGTTGTGATTGTTGGAGGTCAGCCATCTCAGCTGCAGGACATCATTGCAGGAGTTCCTCAGGGTAGTGTACTAGGCCCAACCATCTTCAGCTGCTTCATCAATGACCTTCCTTCCAGTATAAGGTCAGAAGTGGGGATGTTTGCTGATGATTGCATAATGTTCAGCACCATTCGTTACTCCTCAGATACTGAAGCAGTCCATGTCCAAATGTAGCAAGACCTGGACAATATCAAGGCTTAGGCAGACAAGTGGCAAGTAACATTCACGCCACACAAGTGCCAGGCAATGACCATCTCCAACAAGAGAGAATCCAACCATCGCCCCTTGATGTTCAATGGCATTACCCCACTATTAACATCCTGTGGGTTACCATTGACCAGAAACTGAACTGGACTAGCCATATAAATACTGTGGCTATAAGAGCAGGTCAGAGGCTAGAAATCGTGCGACAAGTAACTGGCCTCCTGACTCCCCAAAGCCTGTCTACCATCTACAAGGCAG
Organism: Carcharodon carcharias; assembly: GCF_017639515.1. NCBI lineage: Eukaryota > Metazoa > Chordata > Chondrichthyes > Lamniformes > Lamnidae > Carcharodon > Carcharodon carcharias. The sequence goes on along the minus strand of NC_054482.1, from coordinate 102,754,136 downwards.
AAGTCAGGAATGTGATGGAATACTCTCCACTTGCTTGGATGAGTGCAGTTCTTACAACACTGAAGAAGCTGGACACCATCCAGTACATAGCAGCCCACTTGACTGGCACCACATCAACAAACATTCACTCCCTCCACCACTGAAGCACAGTAGCAGCAGTGTGTACCATCTACAAGATGCACTGCAGGAATTCACCAAGGCTCCTTAGACAGCAGCTTCCAAACCCATGACCACTACCACCTAGATGGACAAGGGCAGCAGATAAAGGGGAACACCACCACCTGGAAGTTCCCCTCCAAGTCACTCACCATCCTGACTTGGAAATATATCACCATTTCTTCACTGTCACTGGGTCAAAATCCAGCAACTCCCTCCCTAACAGCACTGTGGGTGTACCTACACCACATGGACTGCAGCGGTTTAAGAAGGCAGCTCACCACCTTCTCAAGGGCAACCAGGGATGGGCAATAAATGCTGGCCAAGCCAGCAAAGCCCACATCCCCTGAATGAATTTAAAAAAAGGCAGGGAGTTCCAGGTTTTTTACCCAGTAATGATGAAGGAATGGCAATATATATCCAAGTCAGAATGGCGTGTGTCTTGGAGGAGAACTTTTGAGGCAGTGGTATTCCCATGCGACTGCTGCCCATGTCCTTGGTGGTAGAAGTTGCAGGTTTGGGAGATGTTGAAGAAGCCTTGACAAGCTCCTCCAATGCATTTTGAAAATGATACATACCGCAGGCACACATGCCAGTGGTGAAGGGAATGTATGATTCAAGTGGTGAATGGGGTGCTAATCAAGCAAGTCGCTTTGTCCTGGATAGTGAGGAGCTTCATGAATGATTTTGGTGCTGCAAACTTTCCAGCAAGTAGATGGTATACCTGCACATTCTTGACTTGTGCATTGTAGGAGATGGAAAAGCTCTGGGGAGTCAGAAGATGAGTCACTCACTGCAGAATATCCAGCCTCTAACCTGTCCTTGTAAGCCACAGTACTAATGTGGCAGTTCTAGTTAAGTTTCCGGACAATGTTGGCTCCCAGGATGTTGATGAGGGAGATTGGAAGATGAATGTCAGTGGAAGGTCATTAGAGTCTTTTTGGAGATATTCATTGCCTAGCACTTGTGTGGCATGAATGTTGCTTGCCACTTATCAGTCCAGGCCTGAATGTTGTTTAGGTCTATCTGCATGTGGGCATGAACTGCTTTGCTGTCGAAGGAATTGTGAATGGAACTGACTTCTGAAATCATCAGTGAACATTCCTAATTCTGACCTTATGATGGAGCATAAGTCATTCATGAAGCTGCTGAAGATGATTGTGCCTTGGACACTGCCCTAATGAACTCCTGCAGCAACATCTTGGGGTTGAAATGATCGGCCTCTGACAAACCAAAGCACCTTCCTTGAGCTAGATATGACTAAAACCAGTGGAGAGTTTTCTCTCTGATCCCCATTGACTTCAATTTTGCTCGGGTTCCTTTGTGCCATACTCGATCAAATATTGCCTTGATGTTAAGGGTAGTCACTCTCACCTCACCTCTGAAGTTCGGAACTATTGCCCATGTCTGGACCAAGGCTGTAATGAAGTCTACAGCCAAAACTGAACATTGATGAGCAAATTATTGTTGAGTGAGTGCAGCTTGATAGTGTCAATGACACCTTCCATCACTGCTGGTGATTAAGAAAGTAATCTGATGGAATGGTAATTGGCTGTTGCAAGCACAGAGAGATACACACAGAGAAAAAAAACATTAAGATACATAATGTAGAGAGTAATGAACAGACAATACAGAAAGAAAGGGATAACAGGCAGATTTTTAAAAGCGGCAGAAATATGGAGAGAAAGGAGTCACAGAAAGAAAGTAAGTAACAAGAGAAACACAGAAGAAAAACCCAAGAATAATGGGAAAAGAGGGAAATAGGGAGAAAAAAAGAGCTTGAGAAAAGCAGTACAAATAGATAGTAAAGCATTATTTCCAGCATTACTTCCCTATTTAATACCAGAGACTCTCAAAATGGATATGCTGTACAACAGCTGTGTGAAAATGCACGGTGTACCAGAAATACCACCAGCTCTCCCTTAGCCTCACACTCCCTAAGTAGTCTAATTCATACCCACCCTATCCCCTGAACAAATTCCTTGGGAGACAATTGTAAGAAAGCAACTCAGTGTAGGTAACACATGAGGAACACTTGTGTTGGTGCTTCAAACTACCTAAGAACAACAAGACTTCAAAATATTTCATTTTTATTAATAATAAAAATGCAAGATTTGAGGAATTAATTTTCTGCACGTACTATCCTTCACTTATACTCACTCCTGTTCAAAGTCTTGTTATCATGTACTCCTTACTGAAGCGGTTGCCAGCTTTCATATAAAATTTATAGTCTAAAACATTTCTAAAGTATTTTATAAGTGAGATGTACAATGTAATTTTCATTGTTAATTTGTTTGCAGGACCTACTCTGTCAAGTGCTATGGTAAATGCAGGCCTCACTACATTCCAGAAGATAGAAGACATAAATGCAAGAGAATTAGAGCTGGTATTCATTCTTCCATCAATTCTTTATACCTACTAATAGATCTCCCGTGACATTTCTCATGGAGTGTCCTGTGCATCTCTTATCTTTGTCTCTCTGTCTCCTGTATTTGTGACTACTCTGTCTCTCGGGTATTGATTTGTTATTGTAAGTTTCATGAGGCATCATAAAATCCTTTTTGTGGGATATGGCAGTACTGGCAAGGCCACATTTATTATCCATTCCTAGTTGTCCTGAGATCATATATATTGAACTGGCTAGTTGGGGATTCACCTAGTTCTGTCGAAGGGTCATGAGGACTCGAAACGTCAACTCTTTTCTTCTCCGCCGATGCTGTCAGACCTGCTGAGTTTTTCCAGGTAATTCTGTTTTTGTTTTGAACTGGCTAGTGTTGGCTGGAGGTATGCATAGAGCAGAATAGGTAGAGGTGCTAATTCCCTTTTCCTGAAAAATGTTAGAGAACCAGCTGAGTCCTTTAAGTCCAACAGCTTCCCTTGTTATTTTTTCCGTTTCCAGTACAGGCCCACAAATTACTATATTACCTGAATTCAGTTTTTTAGTATGGGATTAGAACACATGGCCTCTGAATTAGGAATTTCTCTTATTAGTCTTATTAAATTTCTATAAACTTTTATTTCTCTACATTTTAAATAGATAGTGGGTTGTTAGGGTTTGGAATTCTCTTCCCCAGTGAACAATGGAGACTGGATCACTGAATATATTCAAGGCTGAGTTAGACAGATTTTTGATTGACAAGGGAGTCAAGGGTTATGGAGGGCAGGCAGGAAAGTGGAGTTATGGCCACAATCAGATCAGGCATGATCTTGCTGAAAAATGTGACATGCTATCAAAGCTTTTCATCTTGCACTCAGCAGGACAGCTCCGCAAGATACATATATGTGGCTTCTAGCGTGCGTGACTATGTGGCTAGGAGCCACATATATTCACACACACAGCCCAGTCCTTTGCAGAGAGAGGAGCATGCACACACATTACGCTTTTTCCAACTAAACAAAAGCTTGGGGGACAGCCATTCACTGGCTCATTCCCCATGGCAATGCCTTGACCAATCAAAGTCGACTGGCCTGGCTTGAATTTGAAACAAAATTGTGGGAGTTAACTGTTCTCTGCAGCATTCTCTGTGGCAACATCTCTACCAGTCAGAGTCCACTTACCAGCCAATCCGCACTCGCTTATTATGCAGTATAAATTGTTGTTCCCTTTACTGTTAGTTTATCTTGCACAGCTGTCCTGATGAATGCAAGATGAAAAGCTTCAATAGCGTGCCTCTTTTTTCAGCAATACTCAAGTTCTATACTAACAAACGACTAGCCATGATCTTATTGAATGGCGGAGCAGGCTCGAAGGGCTGAATGGCCTACTCCTGCTCCTATTTCTTATGTTCTTACAATTGCCACATTCTTGTACAACAGCTTCCTCGTCAACCTAAACATAAGGCTTAACAAATGTCTAATTTTGCATTGTAAGTTTTTAAAAACATTTGAATTCTGTAAATTCCAATGCATGTTTGTATTATTACAACGCAGAAATTAATATTATATTTGGTAGACGAGGTGTACCGCCCTACAGGCCTCCAGATAACAAACAAACAAGAAGTGTGATAAAAATTGGACTTAAAAGCATTTTTTAAATTTTTACTTCACTCAACATTTTTATTTATGTATTAAAAAATATTGTATAAAATGAATATTTCAGGGGTAGTTTTACACATTTTTGCTCCTGTTGTGGACCTGCACACACCAGGAGTGTATAATTTTGTTCACCAGCATATTTACTGTTGAAATCACCCCTTTCTTTTTCTTTCATATAGTACCAGTGAAGCAATAACAAATGCATATGTCATGGAAATGATAGATGTTAATATTTAACTGTATTGATCTGCTTAGTATATGTTGTAGAAATATTAGTAAGATTTTACACATTGATTCAGTTTACGTTGACATACATTGATTATAATGCAATAAAATTCATTACTATTTTTGTAGATTGTGAACAGACACCCCCCTTTTGGAAGCCAGATAAGAGAATCTGTTATTCATCTCCCGAAATATGAGCTCAGTTTTGAACAGGTGATCTCACCTTTGTAATTATTAGTGATATAGGATTTCTTTTACAGTTATTTGGAAGAAAGGAGTGATTGCTTAATATTTTTGCAGTTTGTAAAAATCAAAATTATTTACCATTTAAATTATATAAGGGAAGACCTAGATCATTTACTATTTACAGTGAAATCTTGTATTCTTTATATGTTTACAATATGTTGCAAATTGCAGAAAATCTACCCCCATTGAGGTTTCTTTAACTGTGCTTGATTATAATAAAGTATATAATGAATCCTTACTTCATTCATTTGGAATATTTTTCTTTTGAAGCTTGCAAGATACCATGCTTCAGTGGCAGAAATCATTGTGACAATTACTTTAACAAATTATGAGCAACTACAGAAAAAGAGAACAGCACCTGACAATCACCACACTTCCCTAATCATAGGAGATGCAGACAATCAAGTTGTTTACAAACAAAAAATCACGCAAGTATCTAAATTTATTAAGGTGCATAGTGCAGCATCATTGGACACATGCAAATGGAAATAGTGAATTTTTCAAGACTTATTTTACATGTTTAAAATCTCAACCTTATGTCTGCGTTCAATCAACATAAGGCATTAAAACCACCTATTGTTTGCCAAAAACCACTCATAAACATTTTGATATATATGCAATACTCCCATCAATTCCCATCCAAGCAACCTGTCTGGATTCCACATCGAATGTGTATCAGGCCCATTTTCTGCATGAATTTATTAACCCATTGCGTGGTTACATTAGCAACAAGGATTTAAAATTATTAATCTAATACAGACAAAATTCCATTTTTGGAATGGCTGGCAACTCAGTACAGTAGAGTACTTTCTCGAGAGCCTTAGGATGCCATCACTGGTTTATTGGACAGCAGCAGACTGCAGTGGGAGTGAATAATGCCACAAGAGAACTGTTAGTGTCGAAATTGTGGGAAAAGTCATTACTGTTATCCAGATAGCCACAGAAAATGGCTTTGAACCTGCTCACAGGTCCTGAAAAGATAAGTCAAAATATTTTGATTACTATCTGCTTTTATGTTGACACTATTATTGTTTCTCTACTGTTGGGTGATTACTGGACTGGTTTTGGTCTGTACACGAGTCTCATATTTATCTTCTTAGCTGGGCTACTTAGGGAGGAATCTTCTTGAGGCATCAGGGGTCTCACCTGCTGCTTTTCGGGAAGGCCTGCTGAACCACAAGCCAATCAGGCAGTGGCAAGGGAACCGGCGGGCCTTTCCCTGGAATCAAGACCCCGGCATCAGAAGTCTCACCCACCAAGAGCCAGTCAGTGGCCAACAGCTCTTGTGCTCAGCAGTACCAGAGGGGAGGTTGTGGCTGCTGCAGGAAAAACACCTACTGGAGTCCCAGGATCACAGAGCAACCCAGGCCACAGCTAAGTAATGTGGGGATGGGGGTCGCAGAGAGAGAGAGGGGTGTAGGGGGTTGGGCAGGAAGGTCAAGGGGACTGGGTCTCAGCAGCACCACACCCCCCAACCCCCCGCTTCCCGATGTCGTGTCCCTTGATCAGGAATTCAGTGCCTTTGAACGCGGGACAACCCCCTCCCCTCCCTCCACCACCAGATGTGACAAGCTGGTCACAAAGTTTTTCATGCATGTTGACAGGGCCGCCACCACTGGGCTAATACCTGGGTTAATTCCAGTGGTAGGATAAGGCCCTTAAATGGCCACAAATTAGCTACTTAAGGGCTTTAATTGGCAGCAGGGCAAGAAGGTTGACCTTGGTGGGAAGGCGGCTGGTTCCAATATGCCACCATCCAACCTAGCTACATCTCCTTCCCACCTCCAAGCTCACCACCAGTGAGAAGAAACATTCCGCCTATATATATGGTACTGGAAGAGCTTAAAATGGGGAAGGGAAAAGATCTTAAATTACATTTAAGAATGAAACCAAAATTATTTTGTTTCCATGGAGGCCCACTCTAGAATCCATTCTGCTGCATTGGCTAATATCAGCTAAATCACAAACACCTGCAGCGGTGTATTGATGGGATACCTCCAACACCAGCCAAACCAGAACTGCACCACAATTTCCTGGGCTGGCAATGTCATTTAGTTTGCAGGGCAGGCTGCTAAAAGGACCACCGTCAAGCAATAGCCCATTCTGCCAGTACTGCAATGCAACCTGAAAAGCTGGGAATGTTGTTAAAGTGGCAGAAGCATCCCAAGTATCTTAACTGATGTGTTAATGAAGGCCTTGGAGAAGACTGGGGATTTTGGAAATAAATTCTAGTGGTAGAGTAGAATGCAGGTTCCCAGCAGGTGCTCTCTTTTTGAGCAATTACTGCCACTACACGGGGCTCTACCACCACATTCCTGGGTGGGGGTCCAAGCCTCACTCATACCCATTTGTATGCAGCAGGTAGGGAAGGAGCAGCCTGTGCAGTCCCAGGGGCAGGAAAAGAGAAATATCAGTTAGCCATTGAGGTGGCAGTAGGCTAATATCGCTTCATTATTTGCTGCTGCCTCACCAAATTTCAAATGGGATCATGGAGGAGAATCTAAAGCTCAAAAATAAAACAAATAGTCTTCCTGTTCTATATGCCTAAATACCACCCTGAGTGGTCCCTTACCAAGTAAGCCATGAGGGTGCTAATCCTGATCTTTTTTAAATTAGTGATTCAGCTCTGCTGAAATCAGGAAACTGGACAAAGAAAATTGAAGTTAAAAGAGCCTCTAAAGGTGAAGAACTAAGTGTTAATCTTATCAGTTCTGAATACGGTAAGTCGGATTTATGTTGTAATAGTGTAGTTCTTAATTAATCTATATTTCAAGAAAGGCAATTTTGGCACCTCAGGACACCAGGCCCTTTAAGAGAATTTTCAGCTGCTGTGATCTTTCCTTCAACAGTTAAAAAATAACTCTTTTTAAAAAATACAATACCCACCATTATGAATCATTATTTGGAGCAGAACTCTGGCATTGTATGTCACTACCTAGAGTAATTCATTTTCTCCAACTATTCTTCAGATCAATTATTCCTTTGTTTTGTTGTTTCAAATTACTGCCAGAGCATGGTTCCTTGCACAGGTTTTTTTTATGCATTCTTGTCGACTGGAGAAGTTTGTAGTTTCTATTTCTAGAAGCCATCCATTAATAGCAAAGTAAATTCAGGATATAAAAGAAAAAGAACTTTCAACCTCATGACATCCCAAAACAGTTATATTTTGAATATGTTTGGAGTGTTGTAATTACTGTTGTAATTCAGGAAATGCACATCAAGCTCCTACGAACAGCAATGTGATAACGACCAGACAACTTTCTTTTGTGATGTTGATTGGGGATATATATTGGCAAGGACACTAGGGATAACTTTTTTTTTTAAGAGTCAATGACATTGCTGTGGGTCTGGAGTCACCTGTAGGCAGATTTCCCTAAAGGGAATTAGTGGAACCAGGTGGTTTTTTTTTTAAACAACAATCAGCAATAGTTTCATGGTCATCATCAGAACTTTGAATTCCAGATTTTTATTGGATTATCTGTCGTGGTGGGATTTGAACCCAGAGCATTACTGGACTCCCCAGCGCATTACCCTGGGTCTCTGGAATACTAGTCAATGAAACAGTGCCAGGGGATCTTTTATGTCCACCTGAGAGGGCAGACTGGGCCTCAGTTTAAAGTCTCGTTTAAAATTACACATGATAATAAGAAACGGCTGAAGGCACTGGATACTGAAAAGGCTATAGACCCCGACAATATCCCAGCTGTAGTTCTGAAGACTTGTGCTCCAGAACTAGCCACTTGCCTAGACAAGCTGTTCTAGTACAGCTTCAACACTGGCATCTACTTGACAATGTGGAAAATTGACCAGTTATATCGTGTCCACAAAAGGCATGACAAACTACATCCAATTACTGCCCCATCAGTCTATTCTCAATCATCAGCAGTGAGGAAAGGTGGCATAGCTAGCACTATCATGTGACAATTACTGCTTACCTATGCTTAGTTTGGGTTCTGCCAAGGCTACTTGGCTCAAGATCCCATTACAGTCGAATCTGGTGCTGAATGCCCAGTCTGCTGCCACGTGGCTGCTTCCAGGCTGATAGCCTAGTCCCCAATGCCTCAGAAGGCCAAGAGGCTCCATTTGGCATCTGACAATCAATCTTAATGGCATTTTAAGGAACTTTAATTAGCTGACCGCCGCTTGTATGGCATGGATAGTCCTGCAAGCCAACGACCCCCTCCACCACCCCGCCTCTTGGAAAATGGCACAGTTGTTGGATGGTGCCATGCTGCACGTTGGCATGATGTTCCGCACTCACTCACCTCTGTGCTCGCCCCCGCCAATGGGGGACTAAAATTATCCAACCCTTTGAGTCATATTTTCCTTCTCCTGTCGGATGGTCTTTGGACCAGGACTTCTATCCTGTTGCAATTCCAACCCACTTTCCTGGATCAAGGGTGGTTATCTGTGCAAAGTAGATTACCAACGACACCTGCTATGACACGAGAGGGGAGGAGGCCATTTAAAGAGAAAAAAACCTCTCAAAAATGCGAGGAGTCCTTTTTTTTCAGCCTCAAGTTAAACTGAACCATGAGAAACAAGGGCCCCAATTTTGCTGTAGTTGACAATGGCAAAACAATTGACATTTGCCGGCCTCTGAAACTGACAGCAATTTTTGGAGTTTGTCCATGCACAGTTCAATGTGGAAACCCAGAAGTTGCTGTCAGCGAACCTGTGCTTCTCCAAAGGGTGCGCACCCTGCAAACTTCAACCAGATTGAAATCATCAAACTGACGTAGATTAGTCACTCCCTGTAAAAATCCCTATAAAAATTACACCTTGTTGAATGAGGTGTAACTGGGTTTTTATGAAGGCATACCAAGTTCAAAATTACTATTGTAAAACCTCTCTGGCCCTGAAAACAAATTTTATATTGGTGGAATGTCAAATTACTCCATTTTTTTTTTAAATCCACATTTAAAAAAATAATCTCTGTAAAGTTTTAATATTTCCATTTCAACTCTTAATCCCAGCTGTATGTCCCAGACTAAAGAAGAGTCATACAGACTCAAAACGTTAACTCTGTTTCTCTCCCCACAGCTGTTGTCTGACCTGCTGGGTTTTTCCAGTATTTTCTGTTTTTATTTATATGTCCCAATCATTTATTTCACTGTATGTAAAATTTAATGAAATGTGCAGGATAATCAGTGTATTTTGCTTCTTAGTTAGCAAACAAAATGGGAAGCCAAGTAGTTAAGAAGCAAAATGTTATTTCCATCAACTAAAGACATGACATGTCCTGTGCATTCCATGTGGTGCTTCTTAGTTTATTTTGCTTGTGCTAAACAAAATGGCCAAATGTCAGATAAATTCAGCCTATAAACTGAGCTTCGGCTTTCATCAAAAAGTACCAGGGATTGTGTGAACAAAGGTAAACAAATAAATCCTGCTATTGTTAGGGGTGTGCACCAGATATAATATGAATGACCCATTTTCTGCTCCAGTTCTGCCAAACTGGTAGAAAAAAAGCACATGACCAGACAGGGTAAAATCTACCTGGGCTGATTCATCGCCCCCAAGGCGGGAATGCAGAGTGGGAAAGTTCCCAACTCTACAAACCCGACCCAAGAGAAAGTGCACCAGGTCTATGGATTTTCATGGGGTGGTGCAGGTATTCATGGGAGTCAGGCCCATTGCCCCCCGTGCACAGTGCCACAGGGTTGCCAAGTGTGGAGGTGGGCTGTGTGAAAGGTCGCCGCAGCACTCTGGAACTTCAACCCAGTTGTAAAAAAGTACAATAAAACCAAAAACAACCCTCTAGCCCTCACACCCCCTCATCTCTACATCCTTTCCATACCAACTCCTGCCACCTCATGCACCTCATCCACCTCTGTGGGCCCTAATATTCTCCATGCCAACCTATATCCCTCCACCTATCCCCATGGCCCCTCATACCTTCCATTCCAACCTTCCATGCCAACCTTTGTCCCTCAACCCACCCCCAATGGTCCTTTGTAGGGCCTGTGTCAACTTAGCTCATGCCAACTCATGCCCCCCCACCTACCATCCTTTGCCCTTATACTCTCCATGTTAACTAACGCAATTATCAAACAAAGTTGAAAATCCAGCCCTAGGTCTGTATCTTGCAAATTTACGGGGTCAATGCTTTACTCCAGAGTAGATAGTATATGAGCCATTTCTGCCACTGTATTCAAGTTCTGTTTTTATGGTTGACAGTTCTGTAGGCAAAGTTCCCTGAATAAAATTATTACAGGACTTGGTAGGGCTGTTTCCTCTGACTGGAAAGTCTAGAACTAAGGATCATAGTCTCAGGATAAGGTGTCAGCCATTGAGGGTTGAGATGAGGAGAAACTTCGTCACTCAGAGAGCTATGAACTAATGGGGCAGAATTTTGCCCTTGGCGTGCAGGATTGGCGGGGCGGTAGGGAAGCCGTCCACAATTCGACAGTGCACCGTGATTTCACGCTGGCGGGCCAATAAAGGCCCACCCAATGTGATACAGCTGAGCGCTGCCTGTGCCATGGGGGGGGGGGGGGGGGGGGGGCGGGGTGGGGAGCGGTTGTGGGGGTGGGGGGGAGGAGTGGAGGAGGGCGAGCAGGCCTAGCGCAAACTTTGCGCATGCACACAAGAGAACGTTGAATAATCTCCCTGACGCCTGGAGCTGCCTCAGGGAGATGAAGAAGATATTGAAAAAATTAATAAACAATTGAAAAATGTAATAAAACATGTCCCTTCATGTGATCCTGTCACATAAGCAGGGAAATGTTTTTAAATAAAAAATAAAGTTTATATTTTATTTGTATTTGCTTTTAGAAACCTCATCCCACCCGTGGATGAGGTTTTCAAAAAATGCAAAGGCCACTTGGCCTTTTCGCCTGCCCGCCAGCCGTTAGGTTGAATGGGCCGTGAAAAATAAACATCAATTGATAACTTAAAGGCCTTAATAGGACTTTTAATTGTTGGTGGGCACCCTGCTGGCACTGGTGCGTGCCCGCCGACCAAGCTATCACGCAACTGCGCGTTGACGTCGACACGCTCAGCCAACGTCATTGAGCGTTATTTCACAGTTGGTCAGGTTGGGCAGACGCCCACCTGCCGAGCTAAAAATTCTGGCCATGGAGTTCTCTACCCCAGAGGGTTGTGAATGCTCAGTTATTGAAAGCGGAAAGCGGAGTTGAGCTAAAAGATGAGCCACAATTTTATTGAATGACAGTAGGCTTCAGGAGTCATACAGCCTACTCCTGATCCTAGTTATTGTGTTGTTATAAAGCTACGAGTAATATGGGAAACTTCCCCAGTTCTTTAGTTTAGTTCACGAGGGTTCTTATGAATATATATATACATATAATTTCAGTAAAGTAGGATTCTCTGTGCCTACTGGAATACAATTACATAAAAATCACCTCAAAAGATCTTTGTTATTCCCACTAAAGAAAAATAGTATCAATGAGAAGTAAGAACTGTGCTATTTAAAAATCTGACTTATCTGTTTCTATATAATTGTGTTGTTGAATGAAAAAAAACCTAGGGCCTGTCATTTCATCAGAACAGAAGGAGCACCTGACTTAGCCACATTGGCACTGGAGTCCCGATTCTGGAAGTCCCGCCCCCAAACCTGGCACCACCATTTTTGCCAGGAGGTCGGGGGTGGCGGTGGGTTGTGGCTGTACATACATGGTTCATGGAGGCAGCTACCTTCAAATAGATCCAATTTTTATTTGACGGATATGCAAAACATGGGCTTTCAACATTTGACCTAAAGATCTAAAGCTGCCGGAATCAATTGGAGAGGTAGGGCACCCTTTTGGACTGGTAAGGGACCCTTTTGGATTGATCCTTTGGGAGCGGTAAGGTGCCCTTTTGGAGAGGATAAGTGGCCTTTGGCAATGTTAAAAGTAGACATGAATGTGTCTAAAAAATAGATAATCGCATTGGAGCTGTCAAGCCATTTAAATCCCCAAGCTCTTTAAATTATAAAAAAGATAGCCTGCTGTGACTTGTTGCCTTTTCACTCAGAGCTTTCATTATAGGATTAATGCTTCATGACTGATTCCCCAACCTATCTTCACCACAGCATGGGAGGTAGGGAGGGCTTGAAAATTCACAGTTTGATTAACAGCTCTAAACCTTTAATGTGGGACCATCAATACAAATGTGTGTTTTGATAAGGGATGAAGTACTTGAATGCATTTAAATATATCGAATAGATTTTTAACCAATGAGAGTGTTTCTTTTAAGTAGTGAAGTTATCAATAGACATCTGGAACATTATTTTATCAGGAGTTGGGGGACAACCCAGCATCCACCATGAGCAGACAATGTTGTGATCCCGTCTCCTACCCAGCAGTGCCTGCTAGGGCTATTTTCATCCAGCAGACACAGGAATGGCCTGGAGTCAGGCCTGCTGCCTCCTGCATCAGGCTTGAGGCGGAGGCAGAGATGGGCCAATGGTCAGGCAGCTAGGTTAAAAGGCCAACCTCCATTTACTGAGACATCAATCTAGTTCTGGAGAGCAGTATGAGATTCCCTAACCATCACCCCCTCACCCCACCATATTCCCTCACACTCCATAGCCCCTTTCACTTCTATACCTACCCTCAGCTACTCATACTCTCCAACCCACTGACCAAGAATCCACTATAAACAGAACTCATGAGCCTTATAATAACATTGGGATTTTGCAATGGTGTCAGCAACATTAGGACAGCAGTGTGCACACTTTCAACCCACCCATTTATCCCCACCAATGAAAATTGTCAATGCTGGGCATACCAGATTTGGATCCCTCCCTCCATTTGTAAAGCCAGCCCAACACACTTCGGACCTATGTTGGAACAGGAAAATCTGGCCCCAGCATTTACACTGGGGTGGAACCATCCGGCCCCATTGGCTGCAGGTGTCTGGCAGGCAAGGAGTGGGGAGACGATTTGGTGGGAGGGACAGAAATCGGTTTCATGCCAGTGTGAAATCACAGTGGGATCATCCGATGACGCGAATTGATTTGCATCCCACTAATGTAATGCAAAATAAGGACCAATTGGAATTGTTCCCCCACGCCCAATTATGCCAGCAGGAAAACATGCCAGCCCAGAACACATCTGGACAAGCAAGACATGCAGAAGTTGGGACTCACCTTTAGGGCCTTGTTCAAATCGTGGACATCAAGAAGAAGATGCTGGAGCCCTACAGCTACCAGACCCTGGAGGAACACATGTATCACATGCTGGGTGGATCCTCATGGACATGCCTCTGCCACAAAGCTGCTCAAGAAAGGTGGGAAGTCTCCGTTGATGCTTCAGGTCTGCTTCAGAACATGACAGCCTTGGTCATGGGCTGCTGCAGATGTTTGACGAGTGGCAGGGAGAAGAAGTCCTAGCTGTGACTTGGAGAGGAAGATGTACAGGGTGGGGTGATGGGCGTGGAGGCCGGAGAGGAAGGTCTAGGTGTAACTGGGAGAAGAAGGTGTATGGGATGGCGGGGCAACTGGGGGGCGTGGACGAAGGCCTCTGGGAGGTAAGGTTGGGAGGGAACAAAAGTGTAGTGGAGGGGAGACAAAGGTGGTAGGGAGGCGAGGGTTGAAGGTGTCGGGAGGTGAGGTTGCGGGGGGGCAACAAAGGTGTCTGGGAGGAGAGGAGGGAATACGGGAGAAGGAGGGTATTCCGGAGGAGAATGCAGCAAGTGGGGAAAATGCAGCGAGTGGGCAGGTAGATGCAAGAGAGAAGGAAAGGTTAAGAGAGGGAGCTCAGAGGGGGGAAGGTGTCTGGGAGAGGAGAGAGTAAGAGGCAGGATGTCTCAGTGAATGTGCACAGGAGGGGTCTGTGGGGTCAATGACTGCCTCCTGGGGAGCATACTGAGGGTGGGCATGGTAGGAGGGAATGGTGAGTGTGAAAGGGGGCAGAGGGAGGTGGGAGGGTGAGGGTGCATCAGTATCACTAGAAGGGGTGGCAAGAGTGGTGTGTGGGGACTTGGAGGCAGACACGAACCCTGGGGTTGGGAAGGAGGTGGTAAGGGAGGTCAATTTGGATGGAGCTGGGATTCTCAGGAAGGTAGGGAATGAGCACGTTCACTTGGACATCCTGGAAAGATAAGGGTTTGGGTTGGTAGGTGGCTGTGGGGTGGTGGAAGGTACTGCCAGGGGGGCGTCAACAGTGATAGGGGATAGGACTTGGGTGACTGGGGGAGGGGAAAGGATGGGGGAGCTGACGATATACTTGACCATGACCATGTTTGTTGAAATCAAAAGTGAGCAGAGCTTCGTTTAGACAGGCACAGGTGCTGCTTGGGACTGCAGTCAGTGGGTGGGCGGAGGTCCAGCTCAGATGGACAACTGAAAGTGAACCCCAGCAGGCAGCATTGAAAATGTTCGGAACAGTAAGATGAGTGAGATAGCTGAAGGCTCTATGGGCATGGGAGAGTGCTTATACCGGGCTCTGAAAGGCCCTGCCACACACACACTTCTGCCTCTAGAATCACTCATGGTTTGGCTGCATGCAGTTGAACTGCTAGTGGGGGTGATACAGTGGGAGGACCACAAAGCCTATCAATGAAGCTGAAAGACAACATTATGCATTATTCAAGTAAAAGTGAATATATTTTCAGATTATAAAGTGACAAAATGTGTTCACCCGTGCAACCACTTGTGATCAGAATTTCTTAACTTTTCTGGGCCTACCACTTCTTCTAGGTGCTGCCCTGACATCCATAGCAGGGGGGGAGACAGCCTGTGCAATAGTTGGCTCTGTTGCCTCTGATGACTTTGGTATCCGTCCTCTGGAGAGCTGAGGCCTTGAAACCCCCGGCCTGCTTTGGCTGTCCTCCTATGGGCCAGCTGATCCCTCTGCGGTAACAGAGGACAAGGTTGAGAGGCTCACAGACAAAGGGGACTTGGAGGGAGCGGACAGCCTCTGAGATTCCTGAGTGGATGACCCAGGAATGTTCAGCTGCTGCTTCTTCTGCCTTCAGGTGCCTGAGGGTCCCGGCCTGACTCCTCGAGGGGAAGGAGCATCTGGAGAAATGTCGAGGTTCCCCATTTCCCCCTCACGTTACCACGGCAGGAACTCACCCATGGCTACCTCAATGGAGTGCAGGCCTGCATGTATCTCTGCATTCTGCTGCACCAGGGTCTACACGGCATCGGCCATCTTCCCATGGACACCTCCATATCTGCACATGTGGGCGCCACTTCATCAGAAAGCAGGCGGACCCACTCTTCTGACTTGCATGCCACTGTGTTGAGGGCTCCCAACAGCTCTCCATGATGTTCCCCCGCCTTCTGCTGACTCTCCACGATGAGTTGGAAGGCCGAATCCAGAGGCTCATCATCTGACTCGGAGCTCACAGATGCCTCTTCCCCAACATTACTCCAAGTGCCAGGGAGCTCGACTGAAACTGCCTCCTCCTGCTGCAGACACATTTCCATGAGGTGACCACCAGATTGGGAACCTGAGCCTGCTCTAGATCTAGGTCCCACCGAGGTGTGTGCCTCTGCGATGATGGAGAGTGTGTGTGACGGGTCTTCCAGGCTTCTTATTCCCAGCTCTTCAGTGGTGTCTTGGCTGGAGGTGAGGACATGGATGGAGCTGAGGGACTGGCTGGCTGAGGGTGTCGGTCCCTTGGCAGAGCTCCCTGTGAACCAAAGTAGAGATAATTAGTGCATGGCACCAGAGTCAAAAGCAGGAGAGAGAGCCCTCACAGTTGCATTGAGAGAGGGATGATGTGGTGCAGGATCCTCACAAGAGTGTTCACTGACCACATCACTGTCACCTTGGGCACGGTACACGTTCTCACCAGTCAGCACAATGGCACGCTCCTCAAAGTGAGTGAGGGGCCTAATGTGGACCACTCCATCCCAGGCCTGGGACCTCTCCCTGCTGTTGTGGGCCAGCTTCTCCTAAATAAAAACAGATGGCGAGAATGTGAGCAGGACACATGGCACTACATGGAATGTTTATGGGTGAGCAGAGCCATGGACGGGCTGAGGATCCGAGCTCCAGAGGATATGAGCCTGATGGAGATGTGAGGGGCCTGTGAATTAATGGTTTTGTCTCTTGAGGTGTGACATCCCTGTGGACGTGTGATGGATTTGTGAGTGTGAGTTGAGAGTGAGGAGGTGGTTGACTTACTTGGTAGAATGGATGAAATCATTCAACCTGTACCTGCACTGGATGGCTGACCTCCTCTGTGCTCTGGTGGCATTCGTTGACCACCTCTGCCACTGCCTCCCAGGCTGGATTGGTGATTCTGGTGGTCCTCCTGTGGCCAGAGAGGATGTAGAGGACGTCGTGCCGGCCTACCACTACATCCAGCAGGCATCCCAGAGAGGTGTCAATAAATTTGGGGCTGCCGTCTTCTTTGCTTTCGGGGCCATCTGTCACTTGGAACAGCCCTGGTCTGTGGACATGAAGTAGGCTGCATTCTGGTGCGCTTTAAATATGGCGCCCCTAGCCAGGAAATGCTGAGGTCACGGTGTGGCGGGCAAATCTGAGCCTGCCCACCAGCGATCCTGTGAATGCATTCTTAATGAGGCAGATAGTGCTGGGAAGGGTTGATATGATGCAAAAACCTGCCATTGCAGCTGGCGGGTAAAATGTCATTTCTCACGCTAGCTACTGCACTTAGTGCAAATTTGGATGATTGTGCCTTCTGGAGTTTGCTTCAGTGGGAGGGCACCTAATTTATATGTATCAGGCTGGTGAAAACGCCACCCCAATGCAGTTGAAAAGCACAGCAATTGCCCTTACCTAACAAGAGGGGTGGGGGAGCATTTGCAGAGGCCCCCTGTTCAGTAGGCCTGGATTCCCCATGGTGAGGCACATCTAGAGGCTGCTTTGCTTCAGTTCATTGGGTTTAGTAGTAGGCTGTTAAGTTTTGCTCACACACATTATTTATTTAGCGTTTGCATAGTCACAGAGCCAAGCAATAGTCTTGTCAGTGGCTAGATGGTATTTGTTAAGCCCACCTTCAAGTTTAGTCAGTGGATACTACTCAACATTGTGAGTCATTGTTTGGACTGCGGCACAGCTGCAGCCTGGCAACCCCACTGATGTTGTGTAACTGCACAGACACTTTGGCCCATCTGGAAATAGCTTAAAAGGGCCCACTGTTGCCTTGAGAGATCAGGGCCAGATGGATGAGCAGAGGGGTGTACAATGAGAGAGTAATTTCTGGTGGATGTTTTCTGCTGCCAATCCACCTGCTGCAGGTGTTACTCCTCAGCATAGTGTGTTTGACCATATAGGGTGGCACAGGGGATGGCGTACTGCTGGTAGGTTGATGAGGTCATCGCATAAGAGCGGACAAACATTAACAAATTTCTACATTTTTTTTTACATTTTTGATCTAGTTGGGTTGGACATTCAACAGAAGTATTCAGCCTTTTACTCAGGGCCAAAGAGGTTTGGAACTCACTTTATTCGTGGAAAATCTGATGTCCAGCACACACAATCAGCAAAACAGAACAGGACAGAAAATTCATTAATGGTTCCCACTATGAATGCAATTCAAGGTACATTTTTGATTAATTCTTGGGGTCAGCCAGTGTAAAAAAAAAGGTTGAATCATGAATTTTTGTTACAGGCAAGATATCTATTTATATTTATTTGTTTGAGTTGAGAGGGCTGAGAGCAAGACATTTTTTGACAAGGACATCTTCCAGGAAATAATTCCTTAAAGGTGTACTAATTACTCATTTTTGGAACAGATATCATGTCCTTCTATTTAGGGCATTGGGGTTGTTTAATAGATAGCTACTTTCTTGTCTCTGCCCAGAGGAATCTGGATCTGCGCCTGTGAGAGTCCTGGGTAATGCTAAGATGGAAAGCAGATGGGTATTATCTGACAGAGGGACAGCATGCCTATGCTATGCTCACTTTTCACAACAGTGAAATGGACATGCTCAGAAGTAATTTCTTTGGCAGTTCCATCAGATTTCTATTCTATCTCCGCAGGAAGCCTACTGGAAAGGGTTTTTACCCCTGTAATTTTTTCCTTGTTGGCCTCCTTATCAAGAGTCAAATGGAGCCTCAAAGGGACTGATGATGTCCACCTGGGCATCTCCATGATAAATTAGCGAGTGCCAGACATTCAGTTAACTTGGGGCAGTTGGGTGCAGGATTGCAGCGTGCAGATTTTACCTTTGTTCCATCTGTTCAGGTACACATATATACTGGGGGAGAATAATTTATTTATTTTGCACTGAGCAGCTGAGTCTTATGAATCGCCCAAATATTTAAAGCACAATCCATACTACTCTTAAAACGTTTCTGAAGAAATGGCTGCACTGGGACACATAACCCGCATCCAGCTGTGGCACACTTAGCATTGCCTAAATGCACTCACTAAAAATGAATTCAAAGCTTGGCATGTAGAGGTACCACCAAATGGGCAAGGTGACTAAGTCAACTTGCAACATTTGTTCAACCCAATTCCACTTTCCTCACCATGTCTGCAGATCCACATCTTTTTGCAGGAACCCATTGTATTCTGCAAGATCCATTGCAAGCCAAGATTCCTCAAAATGAGCTCCTGGGCTTTATAAACATCCTTTTCCTCCTCCATACTTGTGCACAAGACGACAAATGACATTGAAAATCTGTGGCGTATAGGACAGCCTGACCTGGGCTACACGTAACGAGAAAAGCCGGAAAGAAAAGATTGAAGGCCCACTACCATGACCTCCACCTGCAGTGAAGTGAGAGTGGGCGAGCTCAAATTCATTAACTGCGAATTTACACAATTGTATGGAAACAAATTATATCCAATTCTTTCTGCAGGAAAGGCCCTGGTGAAGAGAGTATATTTTTAAAAATTTGTTCATGGGATGTGGGTGTGGCTATGCCAGCATTTCCTTCTCATCCCTAATTGCCCTTGTTCAGAGGGCATTTTAAGAGCCAACCACATTGCTATGGGGCTGGAATCATATGTAGTCCAGACCAGGTAAGGATAGCAGATTTCCTTCCCTAAAGGACATTAATGAACCAGATGGGTTTTTATAACAATTGACAATGGTTTCACGGACTTTTAATTCCAGATTTTTATTGAATTCAAATTTTACCATCTGCTGTGGTAAGATTTGAACCTGGGTCCCTAAACTATTACACTGGTTCACTAGAATACCAGTCTAGCAACAACACCACCTCCCCCCAATGTTTCTGAATACTTTATGGTAATGCCCCCAACTTCAGCCACAATAAACTAATGTCTCCACTCCCTGTGTCCCCACCACCACCAATCTCAGTAGTCAGGTGACCATTATTGACCGTGAAGGAAATGCATACCTTAACAATGCTACAACTGAAACCCTGCCATTATAAGCATGAGAGAAAAACACCCATGGGACATATGCCTCTCTTTTCCACTTGGAAATGGAAAAATACAATGTAGGACCTCACCACTACACTTCGACTGTCCCAAAATCTCCTTTACCCAAAGGATTAAGACCAGCAGAGATTCCAAAAGTTCTCAACTAGCCACCTAAGTGCCACTGCGAATTCCAAAGCCTCTCACTTACATCCATCCAAGGACCACAATGTCCTAATTCTGCAGTCCTTCGTTTGATCTGCAACCACCCAGCAAGAAATGACTATATGCATATTTGGGAGAGGCAGTGGCGTAGTTGTATTGTCACTGGACTAGTATTCAAGAGACCCAGGGCAATGCTCTGGGGACCAGGGTTCAAATCCCACCACAGCAGATGGTGAAATTTGAATTAATAAAAATCTGGAATTAAAAGCCTGATGATGACCATAAACCATTGCTGATTGTCATAGAAACCCATCTGGTTCACTTATGCCCCTTAGGGAAGGAAATGTGCTGTCCTTACCTGGTCTGGCCCACATGTGATTCCAGACCCACAGCAGTGTGGTTGGCTCTTAAATGCCCTCTGAACAAGGGCAATAAATGCCAGCCTAGCCAGTGATACCCACATCCCATGAACAAATTTTTAAAAATGCTATCCAACTGAACAAACTATATAACAACCTGTTTTTGTGTTATCCTAGTGAATTTACACTGGCTCCTTCCAAGGCCAATGTATCTTTCTTGAGGTACAGTGCCCAAATGAATGCAGTATTTCAGACAGGTTCTAATGACGTACCTCTTCTTCACTTTTGTATTCCAATCCATTATTATTATTCAGTTATGTGGGGAGACTCAAAAGTTGTGATTGTTTTTAGAGCAAATAAAATTAAGAAAAGATTTAATTGAGGTGTTCAAAACTTTGAGTGGTTTTGGTGGAGTACTCGGAGAAATTGTTTCCATTGGCAAGAATGTCCATGACTAGAGAGTGCACATTTAAGATAATTGGCTTAAAAACCCAGGGGAGTAGAGAGAAAACTTTATGCTGTTTGTGATGATCTGGAAGGCATTGACTGAAAGGAAAATAAAAGCAGATTTAATTGTAACTTTCAAAATTGGTAGGGATATATCCTAAAAAAGGAAACAATTTCAGGGCTATGGGAAAAGTGCAGGAAGTGGGACTAATTGGTTAGCTCTTTCAAAAATCTGGCAAAGGCACAATGGGCCAAGTGGCATCCTTCTGTGCTGCACAATTCAATGGGTGGAATCCTTTACCCTCCTCAGTGGCGATTATGGTGGCAGGGGGCATTTAATCAGGTGGATGGTGGCAGATGGGATCCCCATCACCTACCTGCCCCACCCCAATTAAGTCCATGGCAGGAAGCCCTGTGGTCAGCCTTCCCACCGGCAACTAATTGAGGCCTTTAAGAGGCTAATTAATGCCCACCTAAGGACCTCATCCCACCACTGCTGGTATTAACCCAACGGCCGACGGGTGCTCGCTCTACGAGGATTATGACAAGCAAACCATGGAGGGGGGGCCGGTTGTGGGATTGAGGGGGGGCCTTCTTCATTGAGGCACTCGGCACTGGGAAGTGGGGGGCTGCTAAGAGCCCTGCCCTTGCTGCTGATTCCCTAACCCCCACCCAACAACTCCGTTCCTGCCATCATTCACCTATGCCTGGGTCCCTCCTCGATCCAAAGCCTCAGGTGGGTGTAGTACCAGCAGCAGCCACCGCCTCCCCAGTAGCATTGCTGTGTGCAGAAGAGCTGCTGGCCTCTGAGTGGCCAACATCTCTTGGCTGGCAGGTCTTGCGCCCCAGTGTCCTTGATCCCGAGGAAGGCCCGCTGTTGGCCTGTTTAGTGACAAATTGGCTCAAGATGCAACGTGCCTTCCACAATGGTGGCAATGCAGAGTTCACACTGGTCCTTCAGCCAGCAGCTGCGACCCCATCACCTTCACAAGATTCCTCCCTGATTCTAATCTATAATCCTATAACCCTCTTAAAATAAAGGACAATATCCCATTAGCTATTTTGATTATACCAGCACCATAACATTTAATGGTACACCCAAATCCTTTTGTTTCTCCACAGCACCCAGTCTCTCATTAAGAAAATATTTTGAATCATCTTCCTTGAACCAAACTAGCTGATGGCACATTTCCAATATTGAAATCTACCCACCACAGTTTTGCCCACTCACTAAGTCTATGTTTCTTTCTGCTCCCAAGTATACAACTTACTGAAGCTCCTAACTTCATGTCATCTGCAAACTTGGATATACAATTATTTCTCTTTCATCCAAGTCATTGATATGTGTGTTAAAAGGCTAAGGCCCACGTACAAATCCCTGGAGAATATGACTTGTCACATCCGCCAATCAGAGAATGTTCCCTTTATCCCTATTCTTTGCCTTACAACTCCCAAGGAATTACCAACCTATGATACAAGGTTACCTCTTAATTCTGTGCACCCTAATTTTTTCATAATAACATCTTGTGGAACCTTATCAGATAGCTTCTAAAAGTCCATATAGACAACATGAATAGGTACTCCCCTATCCATCATGTTTGTGACCTCCTCAAAAAATTCAACTAGATGTGATGTGACCTATCCTTCACAAATTCATATTGTCTTTGATCCACTCATAGTTGACCAAGTGCTCAGTCATTCTCTCCCCTGATGATAGATTGCACTGCACGATTGATTTGAAACTGACCGGTCTATAGTTACCAATTTTTTCACTCCACCCAATGCTACCTCCCCCACCCCCAACCACCACCTTCTGAAATAATGAACAGGTATTTGTTAATTACCAACCTAACACAATTCCTGAAACTAGTGAGCTTTGCTAAATAATGACTAACATTCCTTTTCTAATTTCTTTACTTGGTTGGAAACCATCAGGCCCTAGAGTTGTCTATTTATCCTTATTTCTCATTATTTTCTCCATTGTTATTTTCTCACTTACATTAAGTTCTTCTCCTGGGTATAATTTTAGGTTCCCTTGTATCACTAGTATTTTCTCCTCTTGTTCCATTGTGAAAATACATACAAGGGCCTCAATTTTGCGCAGGGGTGGGACAATTCCTGGCTCCACAAACCCGACCCAGGATAAAGTGCCCTGGAAGTTCGGATATTTGGCTCGGGGAGGGGATGGGGGTGGTGGGTGAAAATGGGAGTCTTGGCAGGTGACCCAGAAAGAGTTTGGAGGCCACTGGGTGCAGAGGTGGGCTGGATGGAAGGTTTGCCTTGGTGCTCTGGCACTTTGTGCATCATATCAAAAAATGAATAAAACAAAAACAGCCCTCCAGCCCTCACCCCTCACACCCCTTCAATCCCCTCCCCCCACACTCTCCATGCCCCATCCATGTCAAACCATGTCCCCCCACCCGCCCCCATGGCCCCTATATCCACCATGCCAACCTATACCCCTCCACCAACCCCCATGGCCCCTCATATGCTCCATGCCAGCCTATGACCCTCCACCCACACCCATGGCCCTTTATAGCCTCAATGTTAACCTTTGGCCTCCACCCACCCCCATGGTCCTTTATAGCCCTTAGTCACTATGCCAACTTAGTCTCAAGGCATACCAACCCATGTCCTCTACCCACAAGCATTTGCCCTTACATCTACCATGCTAACTCAACCATTATCCACCATGGGCAGACTTCAGGACCCATGCTGAGATTAAATAAAGTTCCTAAGTGTCTATTGGTGAATTCACTATTTCGAAAAAAATGTCTTTGATAAAAACCTATTAAGGACATTTAACGTCCTTTAACAAGCATTTGTATACATAGTCCCACTTTAATGATTACCTGCAGCTGTCAATCAAACTGTGAACTGACAGGCACCCTACTAGGATAATGATAGATTGTGAAATCAGTTAACCAACACTAATCCTGTAATGATAACAGTCAGGCTTAAGACAACAGAGAGATGAGGAGCAAGCACTGATGTTTTTTAACACTGTAGACAGTTTTTTCTAATAGTTAAAGGGAAGGACATTTAAATGCTTTGACAGCTTGAAAAGTTCTCTTGGCAGCTCTTATGCACTTTTTAGCACATTCGTGTCTAATTTTAACAATCGTGAACGGCACTTTAACTCTCCAAAAGGGCATCTGACCTCTCCTAAAGGTGTCCTAGAACAATATCCAAAAGGGTACCTTTCCTTTCCAAAAGGGTACTCCACCTCTTCAAAGAATTCTGGCAGCTTTAGACCTTCTCCTACCAAGTCTAAAATGCAGAAGTGTTTTGGGCATTCCAATAATCAAAATCACATCTGAAAGAGGCAGTTGCCCTTTAACATGTGCTGCTGCTTTCGAGAATATGGATGTGCACGTTCGAACCCGCCCCCATTTCCCCTACTCCTGCAAAAATAGCAGAGGGAGGGTTGAGGGTGGGACTTCCAGATCCAGGCCTCCTCCACCAATTTTCACAAAGACAAAGAGGTTCTCTGTCTGCACAAAAATCCTGGCCAAAGTATTAATTTAAGTGTTTTTCCATTTTCTTATTGTCCTTAATAATCACTTCCACGTCTATCTTTAATGGGCCCAGATTCTCCCATTTAGGAACATAGAAGTAGGGCATTTGGCCCCTCGAGCCTGCTCCGCCACTTAACTAGATAACGGGCTGATCTGCTACCTCAATGCCATCTTCCCACACTATTCCCATTTCCTTTGATGTCATTTGTATCTAGAAACCTATTAACCTCTGCTTTGAACATACTCAATGACTGAGCCTCCACAGCCCTCTGAAATAGAGAATTACAAAGATTCACCACCCTCTGAGTAAAGAAATGCCTCCTTATCTCAGTCATAATTGGCCTATTTCATAGTGAGACTGTGATCCCTGGCTCTAGAGCCCCCAACCAGGGAAAACAACTTTCCTGCATTTACACTGTCGAGCCCTGTAGGAATTTTGTACACTTCAATGAGGTCACTTCTCATTCTTCTAAACTCTAGAGAATACAGCCTCAATCTCCCCTCATAGGATAATTCCATCATCTGAGGGATTAGTCCAGTGAACCTTTGTTGCAGTCCCTCTATGGCCAGTATATTCTTTCTTAGGTAAGGAGTGCAAAATCACACACAGTACTCCAGGTGTGGACTTACCAAAGCTCTATACAACTTCTGCGAGACTTCCTTAGTCCTGTACTCAAATCCCCTTGCAATAAAGGCATTCCTAATTTCTTGTTGCACCTGCATATTAACTTTCTGGGACTTATAAACAAGAACACCCAGGTCCCTTTGGGCATCAAAACTTATCAATCTATTCCCTTTTACTAAATACTCTACATTTCTGTTTTTCCTACTTAAGTGGATAACTTCACAATTTTCCATATTATATTCCATCTGCCATGTTCTTGCCCACTCACTTAGCCTGTCTAAATCCCCTTGAAACCTCTTTGCATCCTTTTCATGTCTCACGTTCCCACCAAGTTTTGTGTCATCAGCAAACTTGGAAATATTACATTTGATCTCCACATCCAAATCATTTATATAGATTGTGAATAGCTGGGACCCAGGCACTGATCCTTATAGTACTCCACTAATCACAGCCTGCCAATCTAAGGGTGATTCATTTATCCCTACTCTCTGTTTTCTGTCGGTTAACCAATCCTCAAGCCATGTTGCTATATTACCCCCAATCCCATGTGCTCTAATTTTGCTTCCTAACCTCTTGTGTGGGAACTTATCGAAAACCTTCTGAAGATCCAAATACATAACATCCACTGGTTCTCCCTTATCTATCCTGCTAATAACATCCTCAAAAAACTTGAACAGGCTTGTCAAACATGATTTCCCTTTCATAAATCCATGTTGACTCTATCCAATCCTACCATTATTTTCTAAGTACCCAGTTATCACATGCTTTATAGTAGATTCTAGCATTTTCCCTACTACTGATGTCAGGCTAACAGGTCAGTAGTTCCCAGTTTTCTCTCTCCCTCCTTTATTAAATATTGGGGTTACATTTGCTACCTTCCAATCCGCAGGTACCGTAAATACAGGATGTATTTACCACTCTCTTTCTCTTAATATATTTATAAAAAGACTTTTGCTGTTAGTCTTGTTAGCTAGGAACTGGTGCACAAAAGACAAAACAGCTGGCATCAGATAGCCAGAGTCAAAGGGCCACGTTCAGAGTTTGTACATGGGCTGTTTTATAGTAGTAATCCTTTTTAATAGTTTCTCAGTCTAGCTACTGAGGCAAAAGGCGAGGTTTTGTTATGTTGTCTGGCTGCTGCTCATTTTATCATTGATTAGACCATGTGTTGAGTGCAGACCAATCAAAGAGTTTCAAGGGACTCCGCAGTGCTACAATCATTTATACAAGAAAACATTTTAATAGTAAAATGTCAGCACATTGCAATATCATTTCAGGAAATAATATTCAATATGTTATAGATATTTGCAAGAAACAATGTTTTTTTTAAAATTCTTAGATAAGTTTTTGATATTTGAAGATAAATTTCATACTAAGCTTCCTTGTCCCAATTGTATCTTACATTGTAAATACAGAATCTACTAGTGAGCTTAACTACACAGAATCTGGAAAAAGACTCTGTCATCATTACTGCAAGAATAAAGACAAGTGCGGTCATGAATGTTGTAAGTGCTAATAAACAGACATTAGACATTTATTCAACTATTGAAAGTATATTTAGTTAAATATTTCCGCACATTTCCACTCCTAATGTAATTCTAAGTGTGTGGAGGTATTTTTACCCTGCCCACATGGGGTGGGAATTTCCTGCTAAAGCCAACCTAATGGTGTTATGACCACAGCTAGTGTTAACTGCTGCATAAACCAAATCCCAAAGGGAAACTTGGTTTACAGGCCATACCCTTATGTTTGTATTCTGAAAATGAGAAGAGGACGCACCAATCTCAACAATAAGAGGTCCAGTAACGCTTTTGGAATTTTTAAAAATGAAAAATAAAAGTTTTATTAGCAAGAATAAAAGAAAACTTAAGCACACAAGATTACAGTTTCACAATTAAGATTAGTCTTCCAAAGCATTCCCCCGAAAACTCTCTACTTGGCCAAACCACAGGTAAACACCTACCAGGGAACACTCCCTTATAGATGTCTAACTATGAAATCCAGTAATATTACACAAGGCAAACTGCTGTATCTTCAAAACAGGCATACCACATGAGCTCTACCCTCTTCCACTCTGCGGTGGAATCCACTTCAGAATAAAACTGCTTGATGCAGCCCAAGACTTTTCTGGCTTGACTAGGTGGCTGCTTCAAATGAATCCTCTCCCAGTTATCTCTCTAAGCTCTCCAACTAACTCTAAAATACCTTTTGTTTCCCTTTCATCTCCAGTTTTATTGTTCTCACACTTTTTTGAAACTCAAATCCTTCCAAAATATAAAACTTTTATGTCTCTATCTTATCTTTGCTTTTGGGTCAATAAAATATAACACCCCACTACTATTTACCTATGGAACTCCTGTAAGATGCAAACATGTTTTTTTGTACCTCTGACTCCCCTTTTATATTTAAACAAACTCTCAACTTATATAAAAATGCAAATGTTAGATCTAACCTATTTACTTGTACCTCAAACTTAACACCTTTATCCTTTTCATGTTTCAAAGCCCCCAGACAACTTGACACCTATCAATCCCTTGCCCAGCTTGATTAAATCACACACAGGCACCCAGCTTTCTTCAAAGAACGACACAATATTCCCCAAAAATATTTTTAAAAATAACATCCATTCTCACAATAGGAAGAAGAATTGTTGCCAAAAGAAACCCAAAAAGGTAAATCTTTTAATGTTTTCTCCTGGACAGTAGCAGAGTTTCAGTCTACTCTGACTTTGACCTCTTCCTCCTGCCCCACAGCTGCAAAGCTTCCCGACTACACCTAAGTGCCATTCCTTCAGTTCCTAGTCTCCTGCTGCCTGACATTGCACTTGTGCCAGCCAGTTGCCACTTCCCACCAGTTTTGAGCAGGAATTTGACTGAGGCTATGTAGATGAGGCCCAGGAGCTAAAATCTGCTGAGTCTCATGTAACCAATGTCAAGAGATATAGCTGCTACCTCCACCCACCCACTCCCATCTGAGTTACTGTTAGAGATATAATTTCTAGGGCCTCCACTCTTACCCAATTTTCCCCAGGATCTTCAATACATTCCATCAGATCCTCATTTAGCTTAACTGATTTCTGTTACTCAGTGTACCAGTGATTTATTTCCACTAATGCATGGTACTTCTTTCTAGGTAAATTTGGTGTATCAGTTGGGCGGAGCTGCGCTATATCTCAAGCAACAACAACAAATTTTTCTTCCTATCTCAGTGATCTTAAAAGCAGAAGTGAGACTTCATCAGCTCCATCAGTTAAACGACTAAAGGTAACTTTACTGTGTCATAATAACATTTCAAAATATTATTTTATAAAGATCTAAAGAGTTAAAACATTTTCTTTTTCTTGTAATAGATACAGACAATAAATGATTTAGGGCCAGTAAACCTTCAACAGTTTGCTTACACGGCAAAACCTCCATTGTCAACATTATCTAGGTAAAGAGATACTTATACCGTAGTAAGTATAATGCAATTTATTGCATTTGACATTAAAATTAAACTTTATCACATTGCATTTTTCATGTTCAATTATTTTCAAGGTACTATGAAACAAAGCCAGGTCCAGCAGCTCAAAACCAGAATCACATCAGTGTAAGAAGTCACCGACAACAACAGACACCATATTATGGTGAAGGTGGGTTTGGAAGAATTTTCTTTTTTGCTGCTTTCTCAGTCCTCAGTGCTATTTTGCATGTCCAAGAGTGGGATTTAAGTTTGAGTGTTGTATTTTGTAATATCAATGGTACTGCTTTCATGTTGAGATGATCTCATTGACAGAAATCCACACTGCTTTAGACAATGTCATTGCCATCCTTAATTTAAAATGGCAGCAAGGATTCATACAGGCAATCTGGAATATTCTGCACTTGGTTTTGAAGCCTTTTTTTGAAATTAACTCATGGGCAGGATTTTCCCGTCGGGGAGCAGGGAGTGGTGCCTGCTCGCCGACACGTAAAATGATGCACGGTGACGTCGGGCGGAACTCCCGACGTCACCGTGCCCCAGTTAAATTTTCTGGTTGGTGGGGGTGTGGCAAAATCAGCTGTGAGCCTCCTGACCTGTCAATGGCCAATTGAGGCCGTTGACAGAGTCATTCAGCTAATTAATGGACCTGCCCGTCCAACCTTAAGGTTGGCGGGCAGGCCAGGAGCCCCATCAGGAATTAGAAAAAGCATGAAACCTCATGCACAGGCGGGATGAGGTTTCATGTAAGTTTTAAAAAATTTTATTAAAGTTTTTTTTAAATTATGGGCATGTCCCAACTCATGTGACAGTGTCACATGAGGGGACATGTCAGGAATTTTTTTTTTCTATTCTTAATATTCGTGACAGAGCAGCCAATCTCCCTGAGGCGGCACTTAGCCTCAGGGAGATGAGTGCCCTCTTTCATGTGCATGTGCGAAAGAGCGCACTCTCAGGTTTAGGGATTCCCTCCCCCCCGCCCGCACATGGAGAGCATAGTGCTTCCATGCGGACGTTGCGCCGAACGGGCCTTAATTGGCCTGCCCACGTAAAATGGCGCTGTGCCCCCAATTGGGGTGCGCCGATTGGAGGCAAGCCTGTGCGCGCCTGCAATTCAACTTTTCCCCCAAAGGGGGGAAAATCCTGCCCCATTTGTGTGAAGGTTCTTTGTGCACTATTTTAACAAAGGCATTGGTGTATTTATTTTTAAATGGATTAACACTGTCATTAGTATAGTCAACAAAGGTATTTCATATGAATACATCATTTGTTAATATATTAATATTCAAGTAACCTGATTTTACCAATGAGATATCTAAATTTAGAGTGAATTACAGAATGTAGTAACAGAAAATGCTGGAAATGCACAGCGGATCATTCAGCATCTGAAAAGAAAAACATCCAAATGAATGTTTTGGATAAAGACCCTTGATTGGCACTAAGGATCTTTTAGTACTGAGTTGGTGTTGGGTTAGAATGCACTAATGTGATATTTAGTAATTTGTAACGTTATTTACATTGACTAAAATAGCTGGTTAAAGTTAAGGATATTATCATCATTGGACTATTTGGAAGGTCATTACTGTTTACTTTGATTATTCTTTACAATCTTCTTTCGAACCATGATCTGTAATTTTAAAAGGAAATGCTAAGTGTTATAACTTGTGCACTGTGGACTTATAAAAATTAAGCGGACTGCAACAGTTCATGACGGCAGCTCACCACCACCTTCTCAAAGGACAATTAGGAATGGGCAATAAATGCTGGCCTAGCCAGCGACATCCACATCCCATGGAAGAAATTTTAAAACAGGAGTTGCCCATACATGTATGTTCCCATGAAGTATGGGCACAATGAATTATGGACAACATTTCCAATATGTTATTGGGATATATTTTTGTCTTTGTCACAGAATCACAGTGCAGAAGAGGCCCTTCGGCCCATCGAGTCTGCACCAACATGTGAGAAACACCTGACCTACCTACCTAATCCCATTTACCAGCACTTGGCCCATAGCTTTGAATGTTATGACGTGCCAAGTGCTCATTCAGGTACTTTTTAAAGAATGTGAGGCAACCCGCCTCCGCCAACCTCCCAGGCAGTGCATTCCAGACCAGCAACACCCTCTGGGTAAAAACGTTTTTCCACACATCCCCCCTAAACTTCCTGCCCCTGACCTTGAACATATGCCCACTTGTGACTGACCCTTCAACTAAGGGGAACAGCTGCTCCCTATCCACCCTGTCCATTCCCCTCATAATCTTGTACACCTTGATCAGGTCACCCCTCAGCCTTCTCTGCTCCAACCCAGGTCTATCCAACCTCTCTTCATAGTTTAAATGTTTCATCCCAGGCACCATCCTTGTGAATCTCCTCTGCACCCCCTCCAGTGCAATCATATCCTTCCTATAATGTGGCAACCAGAACTGCACACAGTACTCCAGCTGTGGCCTCACCAAGGTTCTATACAACTCCAACATGACCTCTCTACTTTTGTAATCTATGCCTTGATTGATAAAGGCAAGTGTCCCATATGCCTTTTCACCATCCCACTAACATGCCCCTCCACCTTCAGAGATCTATGGACATACACGCCAAGGTCCCTTTGTTCCTCAGAATTTCCTAGTGTCATGCCATTCATTGAATACTTCCTTGTCAAATTACTCCTTGTCAATCCTGGTCAAGCAACAAGTGAATTTTAAAATTTTTATCCGTGTTTTTAAATCCCTGCATGGCCTCACCCCTCTAATCTCCTCCAGCCCCACACACTCCAAGATACCTTCACTCATCTAATTGTGGTCTTTTGAGCATCCCTAATTTTAAATTGCTTCACTATTGGCTGTGCCTTCATCTGCTTAGGCAATAAGCTCTGTAATTCCCTCAATGAACTTCTCTTCCTCGCTACTTCTCTTTCCTCCTTTAAGACTTTGACACCCACCTCTTTGACCAAGCTTTTGGCTGTCTGCCCTACCTCTTGTTGCTCAGTGTCAAATTTTGATTTATAATGCTCCTGTGAAGTGCCTTGGGATATTTACTATGTTAGAGGTGCTGTATAAATAAAAGTTTCTTTTCATTTACTGTAGCAGTAGTAACCTGTAAGTGCAGATCTCCTGGGCCAGAAGCTTACCTATGTCAAGCGGCTGGGCAGGAGTGGGCAGGGGTGGGCACGGAGCCGATCACCACCCTGGATCGGCTGCGTGCTGCCATTTTACGTGGGCAGCCAATTAAGGCCCATCCAGCATGACGCACGGCCAGTAGCGCTCAACGCTACCTGTGCAGGTGGGGGGAGGAGAGAGAATCGGTTCCTGCGCTCTTTCATGCATGTGTGCGAGAGAGGGCAGCAATCTCCCTGAGGCAGCTCCGTGCCTCAGGGAGATTAAGTTGATATTAAAATAATTAAATAAATCATTTAAAAAGTTATCTAAACATGTCCCCTCATGTAACTGTGTCACATGAGATGGGACATGTTTTTATGTTGCGGGAAAGTTTTTTATTTATTTAATAAAACCTTCAGAAAACCTCATCCCGCCCGTGCATGAGCTTTCCTGAAAAACGGGAAGGCCGCTTGGGCTCTTCGCCTGCCCGCCAACCTTAAGCTTGGACGGGCAGCGTTGTTAATGAGCTTGATTGCTTTTTTAATGGCCTTAATAGGCCGTTGACAGTTCGGCGGGTGCACAGCTACCTCCAACGCGCTCCTGCGGAATGAAATATCTAAATGACGTGCGATGATGTCGGGACACACGACCGACATCATCTCGCGTCATTTTGCGCGTCGGTGTGTCAGGCCCCGCTGACGGCGATACTCTGGCCCGACATTCTAGAACTCACCCAATTTTTATTCTGTTGCTTTCCGTAGAATGAAACTCAGAAATATTCTGTAATGAGCAGGTGATCCTGCATGATGAAGAAATCCTAATTAATGGCTTTATTTTCTAAGAGGGTTACATATTATAAAATCCGCTTTGCTTAATTAACACATACATAACTAAGGTGACTGCTGGAATTGTGGTGCCGTAGTGTTGCAGCAGATTGGCGCAGGTTTGAATTTACAAACTACTGAAATTAGCTAAAAGCACCAAGAGGTGGCTAGACATTTCAGCATAGAGATGGGAAGAACAGCCCTCTCACACATTCTTTGTAGCAGAGTGTTCAAGGCCAACACCAACAGAATTCCAGAAGAAACTTCCAACTGTCTTAATTGGTGATTGGCACAGAGTGTGGAGGAAACCAATTTATGGAAAATATTTTGTCAAAGTCACTAAAAATTTTGTTTAACATTTTTCTTATGGGGATATTCTGCAGCTCAATCACAACAAAGTTCAACTGTGATTCCACCACGCCAAAATACACTAGAGTCTTTTAACTGCAACTCTACTGAAGCAGATGAAAGTGGCTATTGGTCACCAGAAGAGATGAATGTGAATTTTGACCTAGGAGATGATTTATGGAATGACTTTGATGATGAGAAGCTGGTAAATGCCAGCAATTTTGTTAGTTCGGAGGAAATCAACACTGATTATCAAACAGGTAATAGTGCAAAAATAAAAACAAAAAAACTGCGGATGCTGGAAATCCAAAACAAAAAGGGTCATGAGGACTCGAAACATCAACTCTTTTCTTCTCCGCCGATGCTGCCAGACCTGCTGAGTTTTTCCAGGTAATTCTGTTTTTGTTTTAGGTAATAGTGCAGCTCTTTTTGAATGATTCTTTAGTTTTCAGACTTCTAAGCTGAAAACCAATCCCTTTCTCAGGTTTGGTGAATGGAAATTTTGATTGACTATAAACAGAAGTTCACATACTGTATTACATTAAGGAGGTTACTACTAAATTTCAAGAATAGCAAGCAATCCCAGAAATAATGGCCCAGGTCTTCTGATCAGCGGCGATGCTTGGGAGCTCCGTGCCTCAGGGAGATTGAAGTGCACTTTCGCATTTCAGGCCCGCTCTCCCTCCTGCCCCCGCCCGCTCCCTCCTCCACCCCCGCCGAGCCCGCCCGATGAGGGCAAAATTCTGGCCATGCTTTTCTTCAAAATAGTGGTTCTTTCACAACCATCCAGGCAGGCAGATGGGGCCTCGCTTTTTAATGTCTCATCTGAAAGATAGAACCCGCACCACCACCAGCACCCCCCCCCCCCCCCCCCCCCCACCTCCCCTCCCATGGTGCAAAATTCCCTCAGTACTGCACTGGAGTGGCAACCTTAATTTTTCTGATCAGGCATGGAGTGGGACTTGAAGCTGGAACCTTGTGACTCAGAGGCAAGAGAGCTACCACATAGGTCCTGGCTGGCAGTAGGAAATTCCTTGGAAATACTACATTTGCAATATTCTCAATTTTATCCTGTTTTGATTTAATATGCATATATTAAGAAACTTTTCAAATTTAGAAGCATTTCTTTCTCCACATAGTGGATCCTAAAGTCAGCTTCAGTGTGCTTGGTTTCAAACTGTGTTCTTTGAATGCTGCTACGTTGCTGAGTACTTGTAATATACAACAGTTCTGTAATTTCCATGAGACAAAATTAAAACTTCAGCCTTTTTGCTAGGAGTATTAACTTTTGTATGTTTGTTAAGTGATTAAAAAAAGTCAATTGAATCTAAAAATGTTCTAATATTTGTATTATTTAAATAGATTCATCCTTTAGCATATTTCAAAACTTAACAGGATACAACCAGTTGCCTGAAAGTCCTTTGAAACAGTTCCAGAACCAAACAACTAATGACAAACATAAAAGGTGAGCTTTACAACGTAATTGCTTACTGACATAACTGGAAATAACATTTTTGTGACATTATTGTATGAATGCTTAACATGTTTATATCAAATTCCTTTTTCCCCTATTTAAGATAAATGGGGTAGATTTTCACTCTGAGATTTTCAGGCTGCCTGACAGACAACCTCAGCTGGCAATGGGAGGCCTGATCCATTTTAAGGGCTAGGCCTCAATGATGTAAGGATAGCAAGCTGCAGGTGATAATAGTGTGTCCTGGAAACTTAGGCAGTGTGCTGGATTCAGGTCTCCAGCCTCTGAGCCAAGCTAGCTCGGAGAGTCAGTAGGGGAATCTGTTCTTAGTATGACCCAATGCAGCAGCTACACAGGATATTTTTTGTGTACTCCTCCTGTCCTCACAAATATAAATAACTACTTATAATTGATCTCCTTTAAAGTATCATAGGATCTCATCTTAAATGTCTAAATTAGCTGCACACTTGCTTCAAACAGCTATCTAGACAGCTTATTCTGAGTTCCTTGTCAAAATGCCAATGTCCTCAGTGACCCTGAGAATGGGGCAGTAAATTCTTCCCCATGATTTTTGGGGTACTGCTGCCCTGCTTCCACCAACAGGATGTCTCAAAACAAGGGGGGAGCTCTCCATTAGCACAAAGGAGGATGATTGTTGAGGTCAATCATCTCTGTCCAGGACTGGCTGCATGTGTTCCTCAGAGTAGTTTCCTAGACCCAACTATCTTCAGATGCTTCATCAACATAAGGAGGGGATGTACAGGAGCGGGAGTGTGCGGGCTGCTTCCTGATCAGCGCCTGGGCGCGCCGCCCTTTACGTGTGTGGGCCTTAATTGGCCTGCCCAGCGTGATATCAGCCAGGAAGCGCTATGCCCTGTGTGGGCAAGGCAGGGGATTTTCCCTGAGCCGGGAGTGTGCTCTTTCGCGCATGCGTGCACAGATCTCCCTGAGGCAAAGTGCTGTCTCAGGGAGATCGGCTCAGAATTGAAACTTCGAATAAGGATGAGAAAACAATTTCGCTGCCATGTCCCCTCATGTGACACTGTCACATGAGTTGGGACATGTCCATAACTTGTATTTTGAAATATTCTGAGATTTTTAAATCACTCATGAAACCTCATCCCGTCGTTGGATGAGGTTTCATGCTTTTTCAGAAGCCCGCCAGGGCTCCAGGCCTGGGGAGATCCATTAATGATTTCAATTCATTTTTTAATGGCCTTAATAGGCCATTGACAGGTTGGCGGGCGCACAGCCGACTCAGCTGCACACCCGCCGACCTGAAAATCTAAATGACACAGGGTGATACCAGGGTGCATGCCCGATGTCACCCCGCATTATTTTATACGTCAGCGATCGGGCCTCGCCCCCATTCGCTGAACAGAAGATTCTGCCCAACGTCACAAAGAGAGGTTATCTAATGATTGCACCGTGTTCAGTACCATTCACAACTCCTCAGATAGTGAAGCAGTCCCTGCCTGCGTGCAGCAAGACCTGAACAACATTCAGGCTTGAGCTGATAAGTGGCAAGTAATATTTGCACTACGCACGTGCAAGAGAATGAACATCCACAACAAGAGAGAATCTGACCATCTCCCTTGATGTTCAACAGCATTAACATTGCTGATTCCCTCACCATCAACATTCTGGGGAGTCACCATTGATCAGAAACTTAACTAGACCAGCGACATAAATACTGTGGCTACAGGGGCACATCAGGTGCTGGGTATTCTGTGGGGGGTGGCTTATCTCCTGATCCCCAACATCTTTCTGCCATCCATAATGCACAGGTCAGAAGTATGATAGAGTAACCCCCACTTCCCTAGATGAGTGCAGCTCCAACAACACTCAAAAGGTCAGTACCCTGCAGGACAAACAGCCTGCTTGATCAGCACCCCATCCGCCACCTTAAATACTCACTCCTTCACCACCATTGTGGTTGTAATTTATCATCTACGAGATAAACTGGAGCAACTCACCAAGGCCACTTTGACAGCACCCTCCAAACCTGTGACATTTACACCTGGATGACCAAGGGCAGCAGGTGCATGAGAACATCATCACTTACAAGTTCCCCCCAATTCACATAACATCCTAACTTGGAACTATATCGTCATTCCACCACTGTCACTGGGTCAAGATCTAGGTACTCCCTCACCTACACCAGGTGAACTGCAGTTCAAGTCAGCTCATCATTTTCTTAAGAGCAATTAGGGATGAGCATTAAATGCTGGTCTTGGCAGCAATGCTTACATCCCATGAACAAATAAAAAAAGATTGTAGAATAAGATTGCTGAAATTATTTTCCAGGCTAATATACACATACCAGAAAGCATGAGTGGTTATGCATTTTAATTGATAAATCAGAGTTAAATATTACCCTATATCATACAATGTTAAATGCCAACTTCATTGAAATTTCCAGGGTACTTGGGTGCACTAGTTGTTCATCAAAGTGAGTGTTCATCAAAATGAGGATTGCCACTGCTATGGAACTAAACATTGGGGAGAATTTTCTCTTTGGCATGTGGGGGCGGGCCCTGCACGCTGACATGTAAAATGACACAAGGTGTTTCCCGATGTCACCACACGTCATTCCGATCTTCCAGTCAGCAGGCGCGCACCAGAGTCGGCTGCATGCCCGCCAAACTGCCAAAGGCCTGTTAGGGCCATTAATCAACCAACTAAACAAATTGACAGGGCTGCCCGTCCAACCTTAAGGGCGGGATGAGGTTTCATGAAGGTTTTATTAATTAAATTTTAAAAATTATGAAAATTCATAAACATGTCCCAGCTCATGTCAATAATTTTTTTTTTCCAACTTTACA
Source organism: Carcharodon carcharias (assembly GCF_017639515.1). NCBI lineage: Eukaryota > Metazoa > Chordata > Chondrichthyes > Lamniformes > Lamnidae > Carcharodon > Carcharodon carcharias. Next base: position 102,717,074 of record NC_054482.1, on the reverse strand, counting down.
ACTGCACTCAATCTCCCTGAGGCAGCTCCGTGCCTCAGGGAGATTTCTGCACTCTTTCACGCGCATGCACAGGCCCCAACTCTCCCTTATCTCCCCACCCGCACAGGTAGCGTGAGCGCTACCAGGCGCGCATCACGTTGGGCAGGCCTTAATTGGCCTGCACATGTAAAATGGTGGTGCGCAGCCAACTGTGGGCGGTGTTCGGCTCGGCGCCCGCATGTGCCCAGTCCCAACCGGCCCGCCCGACAAGGAGAAATTTCTCCCCATTATTCTGTTTTTGAGTTCAGTGCTGTACAATCCGTTTCAAGTACAAGTTTATAATTGATGCTTCTCTGAATAAAAATATCAATTCGTACAAAATTATAACAAGTTTTGAATTGTTGGTTCCTAAACTGGATTTAGTCTTACATTGCCTAAAAGAATTTTTGTTGTGACTGTTGCAATCAGCAAAGGAAAGGGACCTTAATTATATCAGCCTAGGCTAGATTTTAATCAAGGCTCATAAAAAAATTCTTAGTATTTTCACATCATTGACAAAGCCAGCTTTTATTGCCCATTCCTAGTTGCTCTGAGACAATGATGGTACAACTGAGTGGCTTGCTAGTTCAAAAGGCAGTTAAGAGTCAACCACTTTTATTCGACTGAAGTCACAAAATGGTAAGGAGTGCAGGTTTCCGTACATAAGAACACCAGTAAACCATTGTTTTTACAACAATCTGACAACTTCTGTTCACTTTTACTGATGCCAACTTTTTACTTCTAGATTATTTTTTTCAACTGAATACCAATTCTTAGCTGTCATTGTGGGATTTGATATTGCTTTATAGAGCCAAAGGGAAGAATGTTGCCCCCCCCCCCCCCCCCCCCCCCCCCCCGTCTGTGGGGGAAGTGCAGGAGCGGGTGCGCCCCCAATCGGGGACGTGCTGCCATTTTACGTGGGCGGGCCAATTAAGGCCCGCCCAGCGTGACATGACCAGGAAGCACTATGCACTTCCTGTGCAGCGGGGGGGGGGGCGGATTCCCTCAGCCGAGAGTGCACTCTTTCGCGCCATTCATGCGAAAGAGCACACTCATCGCCTTGAGGCTAAGTGCTGCCTCAGGGAGATCAGCTCCAAATTTAATAATGGTGAAAGGGCAAAAATAAAATTTCCCTGACATGTCCCCTCATGTGACACTGTCATGAAACGTCATCCCGCCCATGAATGAGGTTTCATGCTTTTTCTGAAGCCCACCAGGGGCTCCCAGCCTGCCAACCAACCTTAAGGTTGGATGGGCAGGTCCATTAAGTATCTCAATTACTTTTTAAATGGCCTCAATTAGCCATTGACAGATCGGCGGGCGCACAGCTGATTCGGCTGTGCCCCTGCTGACCTGTAAATTGAAATGACGCGGGGTGACGTCGGGAATTCTGCCTGACATCATCCCGCAACATTTTACGTGTCGGCAAGCAGGTCCCAACCCCCGCTCGCCCACCTAAAGATCCTGGACATAGGGTCATAGAGGTCTACAGCACAGAAAAAGGCCCTTCGGCCCATTGAGTCAGCACCATTCAAACAAGTATCTAACTATTCTAATTCCATTTTCCAGCATCAGGGCCTTAGCCTTGTATGCTATGGCATCGCAAGTGCATGTTGAAATACTTCTTAAATGTTATGAGGGTTTCTGCCTCTACCACCCTTTCAGGTAGTGAGTTCCAGATTCCCACCACCCTCTGGGTGAAAAAATTCTTACTCACATCCCCTCTAAACCTCCAGCCCCTTACCTTAAATCTGTGCCCCCTGGTTATTGATCTTTCCACCAAGGGGAAAAGTTCCTTCCTGTCTACCCTATCTATGCCACTCATAATTTTATACACCTCAATCATGTCCCCCCTCAATCTCCTCTGTCCAGGGAAAATAACCCCAATCTATCCAATCTCTCCTCATAACTAAAACTCTGCAGCCCAGGCAACATCCTGGTAAATCTCCTCTGCACTCTCTCTAGTGCAATCACATCTTTCCTATAATGCGGATTCCAGAACTGCAGGCAATACTCTAGCTGTGGCCTAACCAGCGTTTTATACGGTTCCAGCATAACCTCCATCTCTCCCTGCTCGCATATTCTATGGGCTGAATTTTTCTGTCAGCAAGCAGGGGGGTGGGGCCCGCTCGCCGACATGAAAATTACGCGGGATGACGTTGGGCGGAACCCCCGATGTCATCCCGCCCTATTTAAATCTTCAGGAAGGCGGGGGCATAGCGAAATCAGCTGTGCACCCACCGACCTGTCAATGCCAATTGAGGCCATTGACAGGATCATTAAAACAATTAAAGGACCTGACCATCCAACCTTAAGGCTGGCGGGCAGGCCAGGAGCCCCAGCGGGCTTCTGAAAAGACATGAAACCTCATCCACCAGTGGGATGAGGTTTCATGTAGGGTTTAAAAATTTTATTAAAGTTTCAGTGAAATTTATTAACATGTCCCATCTGATGTGACATTGTCACATGAGGGGTACATGTTAAGGATTTTTTTATTTTTCTATTTTTAAAGTTTACAAAGCTTTCAACGATCTCCCTGAGGCAGCACTTAGCCTCAGGGAGATGTGCACATGCGCGAAAGAGCGCACTCTCACATTTGGGGAATCCCCGCCCCCTGTCCACACTGGAAGCACATAGCGCTTCCCGCTGGGCATCATGCTGGGTGGGCCTTAATTGGCCCGCCCACTTGAAATGGCAGTGGGGCCCGCTTCTCCGGCAGGGTTTCAGGTCCCCACCCGCAGGAGATTGGGTCGGGCCCGCCCGCCCGACTGGCAGAAAATTCGGCCCTATGTCGTGGTTGATAAAGACAAGTATCCCATATGCCTTCTTAACCACCTTATCTACCTGTCCCGCTATCTTAAGGGACCAGTGGACATGTACACCAAGGTCCCTCTGATCCTCGGTTCTTCCCAGGGTCCCACCATTCATCGTGTATTCCCGTGCCTTGTTTGTCCTGCCCAAGTGCCTCACCTCACATTTATCTGGATTAATTTCCATTTGGCACTGATCAGCCCATCTGACCCGCCCGTCTATATCCTCCTGTAATCTAAGGCCATCCTCCTCACTATTTACCACCCCACCAATTTTCGTGTCATCCACGAACTTACTGATCAACCCCCCCTACATTCAAGTCTAAATCGTTTATATATATACCACAAACAGCAAGGGACCCAACACCAATCCTTGTGGAACCCCACTGGACACAGGCATCCAGTTACAAAAATGCCCCTTGACCATCACCCTCTGCTTCCTGCCATTCAAATTGCCTTGGATCCCATGGGCTCTTACCTTCGTTATCAGTCTCCTATGCGGGACCTTGTCAAAAGCCTTGCTGAAGTCCAAGTAGACTACATCAAATGCACTGCCCTCATCTGCGCACCCGGTCTCCTCTTCGAAAAATTCAATCAAATTAGTCAGACATGACCTTCTCTTAACAAAACCATGCTGACTGTCCTTGATTAATCCCTGCCTCTCCAAGTATAGATTAATTCTGTCCCTCAGAATTGCTTCCAATAGTTTCCCCACCACTGAGGTTAGACTGACTGGCCTGTAGATCCCTGCATTGTCCCTTCCTACCATCTTGAATAACGGTACCGCATTGGCTGTCCTCCAGTCCTCTGGCACCTCTCCTGTGGCCAGAGAGGTATTGAAAATTATTGCCAGCGCCCCTGCTATCTCTTCCCTTGTCTCACTCAACAGCCTGGGATATATTTCATCTGGCCCTGGAAATTTATCTACTTTTAAGCCTGCCAGACCACTTAGAACCGCCTCTCTCCCTTTCTATGCTAATTTCTTTAATTATATCACAGTCCTTCTGCCTGATTTTCATACCCACTTCATCCGTCTCACTTGTGAACACACACAAAGTATTCATTTAGAACCCTAACCACGTCTTCCAGCTCCACACACAAATTACCACTATGGTCCTTGATGGGCCCTACTCTTTCCCTAGTTATCCTCTTACTCTTAATGTACTTGTAAAATAACTTTGGATTTTCCTGTATTTTACCTGCCAATGTTTTTTCATGACCCCTTTTTGCTCTGCTAATTTCCTTTTTAAGTTCCCCCCTACACATTCTATACTCCTCTAGGGCTTCCACTGTTTTGAGCCCTTGGTATCTGCCATAAGCCTCCCTTTTTCTCTTTATCCAATCCTGTATATCCCTTGACATCCAGGGTTCCTTGGATTTGTTGGTCTTACCCTTTGTCTTTACTGGAATATGTTGGCCCTGTATTCTTCCTATTTTCTTCTTGAATGAGTCCCACTGCTCTGATGCCAATTTACCTAAAAGTAGCTACTCCCAGTCCACTCTGGCCAAATCATATTTGACCTTATTAAAATCGGCCTTTCCCCAATTTAGAACTCTGTTTTCTGGCCCACCCTTGACCTTTTCCATAACAACCTTGAATCTAACAGAGTTATGATTACTATCTGCAAAATGCTCCCCCACTGATACCTATACCACTGGCCCAGCTTCATTCCCTAAAATTAAGTCCAGGACCACCCCCTCTCTTGTAGGACCTTCTACATACTGACTTAAAAAGCTTTCCAGGATGCAGTATAAGAATTCCGCTCCCTCGAAACCTATCACACTATGACTAACCCAGTTAATGTCAGGGAAGTTGAAACCCCCCCACCTTTACTACCCTTTTTTTTACACTTCTCTGAAATTTGCTTACATATCTGCTCTTCTATTTCTCTCTGACTGTTTGGGGGCCTATAGTACACTCCCAGCAATGTGATTGATTTTTTTTTTGTACTACAGTTTTACCCACAGGGCTTCATTTGTGGAGCCATCCAAGATATCATCCCTCCTTTCTGCTGTAATTGATTCCTTGATCAATATTGCGATTCCCCCTCCTCTTTTACCTCCTTCCCTGTCCCACCTGAAGACCCTATATCCAGGAATATTGAGCTGCCAATCCTGCCGCTCTCTCAACCATGTCCAGGATCTTTAGGTCAGCGAGGGGGAGGGCGAGGCCTACTCAGCGACATGTAAAATGTCGCGGGATGATGTTGGGCGGAACTCCAACATCACCCCACATCATTTCAATTTTCAGGTCGGCGGGGGCGCAGCCAAATCAACTGTGCACCCACCAACCTATCAACGGCCTATTGAGGCCATTTAAAAACTAATCAAGATAATTAATGGACCTGCCCATCCAACCTTAAGATTGGTGGGCAGGCCGGGAGCCCTGGCTGGGTTCAGAAAAAGTGGGCGGGCTGAGGTTTCATGAGGGTTTAAAAAATTTTAATAAATGTATGCTTTAAAATAATGGACATGTCCCAACTCATGAGACAGTGTCACATGAGGGGACATGTCAGGGAAATTTTATTTTTGCCCCTTCACCATTTCTTATTTGGTGCCGATCTCCCTGAGGCAGCACTTAGCCTCAGGGAGATGAGTGCACTCTGTCGTGCACATGCATGCACATGCACTCTCAGCTGGGTGAATCCCCCCCACCCCTGTCCGCACAGGGAGCACATAGTATTTCCTGGCGGACATCATGCTGGCCCACCCACATAAAATGGCGGCGCGCCCCCAATCAGGGGAACCAATCGGAGGCACGCCCGCTCCTGCACTTCCCCCCCGACAGGGGGATATTTCTTCCCCATGTCTCTGTGAGAGCAATGACATCATACTTCCATGTGTTAATTTGTGCCCTTAGCTCATCTACCTTATTTGTCAGACTCCTTGCATTAAAATAAAAACCATTCAACGTTGCCAAACTCCCTTGTGCCTTAACTGGCCTATAATTTCTATGCCTTCCAGACTCACATGCTGTCTCTTCTAGTTTTGTCTGTGCATCTCCCCTTGCTGAACCTCCTCTCAGGATCCCACCCCCCTGCCAAGTTAGTTTAAAACCCTCCCCAACAACACTAGCAAACCTTCCTACAAGGGTGTTGGTCCAATTCCGGTTCAGGTGCAACCCGTCCACCATGTACAGGTGCCAACGCCCCCAGAAACAGTCCCAATGTCCCAGAAATCTAAAGCCCACCCTCCTGCACTATCTCTTTTTCTGTATTGTTATGTATTATTTATATTAACTCAGGCCTCTTGATTACTGATCCAGTAAATGGGTCCCAGTGTGTATTAATGCATTTCGGACCTGTTCAAATGGTAGCAGATTTAATCTACAAGGGTCTGTTTTTGATCATTAGAATAAAATAATTAATGCCACCCTAAAACTAGTACTCAGAGAAATTAAGTGCAATTGTGTGTATGTGGACTTTGCTGTTTAGAATGTATGTCCTATACTTGTTGAATTAGTATAATAGTAGCAGTGAGCCTGATGACTACAGCCAAGATGTCAAAACACTTTACAATAGAATACAGCAGGTCCCAAGAACCATATTATAATTAAGAACTTTATAGGTAATTGCATTTTCTTCAATTATCTTGTGGTCCCGCTTTAAAAAAATACTGTATTCCTATAATTTAGCACTTCTATTATGTGCAATGAGTAGTTTTTGCTAAACATATTTTCATTGATTTTCTCAGCGTTGGATATCTGCCAACAAGGGAACAACTCAGCTCCTTGAATTCTAGGTTATCATTTAACTCAACAGCTCAAGAAACAGTAAGTTGTAACATAAAGAAATTTATTACATTTAACAGTCTGGTAATGTAACCAGGAAATCATTCCTTTAAACGTCCAAAGGTTGCAAGTCTTAGTCCCCAAACTGTCACTTAAATTTGTAAGTAAGAATCTGGTGCCTTTATCAATTCTTGACAAGGCAACTTGGTGCAGCATCTTTCAGAGTTGATGCATTCCAGCTGGGAAGACAAGAAAAAGTGTGCTTTTCTGCTAAATTTGATGCTGAACTTGCACTAATGCCACATAAGTTCAAAATAAAATTGGTACTTTTTAAAAAAACATGTTTCAGATACCACAATAGAAAATATATTTGGCATCATCTGACATGACATGATGTCATATAGCATGTGCTTTGAAATTACTTTTTTTGATACCAGCGTAGGAATAATTATTTCATCCCTTCACTATTTTAGTGGAGTTTTTAAAATTGATAATTTAATACTTCCATGTAAAAGCAGAGAGATAAATTTCACGTGAATGCACTATTTATACACTGGCATCCAAAAGTGTAATTTCAGTACCTTGGGGTGTTAAACAGCATTTAGTGCAGGAGAAATGCAACAAGATATTTGTGACATCTAAATATTCCAATTACTAATCTGTGATCACAAACTGTTCAAACACTTTCAAGTAAATTCTAATATGCCTCGTGCTATAGATTATTCTTGTTTTTTTGGTTCCCAGATGTTGTTAATAATCACACTTTTAGTTTGTATAGATCAGAAACTCTTTATGTTTAATTTTTTCATGCTGTCTGGATCAAAAGAGAAATGGACTTGAATTGCCTATGTACACATCATTTAGGTCTGTAATGGAACTGTGAAATGTGGTCCCCTGGAACACTTACACATAACACATTAGTTCCTAACCATGTAGTTCCTAGCTATTTAGAGATATTTACAGGTAATATAACAACATATAACACCTCGGCTTCAAAAAAATTAAATAAATTATTTCATTTAAAATTTTAGATTGAATGCATATCTGATTACAATATAAAGAAAACTGTCCTAGATGAAATTTTTGATAAATGTTAATTTTATATTGCAGTCTAAAACCTTTGGAACTATTCATCACACAAGTCTTGTGAAAGGTTCCAAGGAAGGACTGAGTTCTGCATCTTCTGAACTGAATGTGATGAAGTATTCCAAAACCAGTGGGCCATTAGATTGTTTTCGGCCATACAGTACAAACACTGAAAAAGAATCCAGGTGGGTGCATGTATTTCATTAGGAAAAGCTTTTTTAGGATAGAAATCAGAATGTGAACTGAGTTTCTGTATTTTACAATATGAAAAGGTAAACATCAATATTTTAAGATAAACCCGAACTTTAATGTTTTAATTTATAAATTAAAAGTGTGTTGTAGATTATTTTATATTTGATTGCAATTTTGTCTATTTCAGATGTGCTTCAGAGGAAGAGTGTGATGCTCTGCTTGGCATTTTTGATGGCATATTTTAGAATATCATTTGCTTAAAACTTGTTAACAACAAATATATTTGCAATGCATCAACAAATTGCAAAGCCTTTCACTTTGTTAACTGTTTGAGACATGCGCCAACTAGAACATGATTTGAAAATGGTACATAAGTGACAATTTTTGAATTTACTGTCAGTATTTACAATGGAAATTGATGTTTCTTTTTGAAGCAAATCATTTTAAGTATTATATATCTGAACTGCAAAGACAAACAACATTGGATATGAGTGGACAAAAGTTAAATCATCTGTCTAAAATTTCTCTTCATTATTGGAGCAGAGATGTTAATCTACCTAATTTTGATAGATTAGCACTTCCAATAAAATAGCAGAGAGGAATTTCAGATGAAGCAAACCAAGTGTTTGCTAGAATCCCATGTTTGAATTTCAGAACTGAACTAATGTAATTTGCTGTCAAACTATATGATTATGTTTCTTTACAATTAAAAATGCATCAGCTCTGTTTTGTGAATAAATACATAATATAAAAAAAAACAGAAAATGCTGGAAATAGTAGGTGGAAGTCAGGGGAGATTTAATCCTGCCTTCCGTCCTATCACAGACCTTCCCTTTTCTTTCCTCCACTTCCCTCCCCTCCTTTTCCCTGCCTCTTTTTTCCTTTAATTCCCTCTTTCCCTGTGCTTACATAAAACCTGTTAACAGCTGTAACTTTTTCCAGTTCTTATGAAAGGTCAATGACCTGAAATGTCAACTTTGTCTCTTTCCCCATAGATGCTGCCTGACCTGCCGAGTATTTCCAGCATTTTCTGTTCTTATTTCAGATTTCCAGAATCTGCAGTATTTTATTTTTGTTGAATAAATATGTGATTGAAACGATTGATTCGCCACACATTTTATTGTGTAATGTGTAAAATATTTCCCTTAGTTCTCAAGCTCAGCTACTGACTAACTTAAGTGACATGTCGAAACTGTAATTTTAAGAGAAGCTCGACACCTGCCAGCCTTCTCAGCTGGAGAGTAGTGATTGTGCTTGTCATGAAAAAAGCTAAAATGAGAAGGAAATATGTATATACATACACATTTTAAATAGGTAAATAATTACTTGTAAACAGAAATGTTAAGATAATTTAATGATTATAGTCGAGTTACTGTCAGCTTTTGAAACGAATTTGAATTGAATGTAAAAAAACCAACTCAGTAGAGGTGATTGTCTGCATGAATAAAGTTGTGTTCCTTCAAGAGTCCAGTATCTCAACCCAGTTTGTTTATTATGCATCAATAGATAAAATAATATTATAATTGCCGCTGATGGGAGAAGGAATCAAGGGTAATAAGTCTAGTTTTTCCTCTTTATTGGCAATAGGAAATTTTTTTGGAAATTGATTTATTTTGCCTGTATTCCTCATCTTTTCTGTTCTATTTCTCTCCTGAGGGTATTAGCTGCAGAAGTACTGGACACGCTCATAAAGTACTTTACTCAAATGGTTGTTTTCCATGTATGAGTTTAAACAGGGAATGCCAGCTGGCTGTTTCACTGTTGGGAGCAACACAGCTGAGCCCAATGCTGTCCTCATCCAGCATCCACATACACTTAATTTCCAATGGGTTGGAGGGGTTCATTGGAAGCAGCGATTAGAAGCAAAAACCCTAATTATTGTATTTTCTCTCCTAGGCTAGAGGTTTTCAGGCTAATTTTAGTGGTCATATTGCCATCATAGCTGAGAACATCCAGTGCAGCGCAGACTTTGGAATCAGATCAATATGGATGGTATCTTCTGGCCCCATTGGCGGCAGGTATCAAGGCAGGCGGAAAGGGAACAATTCAACATAAGGGGCAGAAATGGGTTTCATGCTGGTGTAAAATCAGCGGGATCATCCGATGGTGTCTGCCATTGGCAGAACACGAATCCCACTTGAAGCCGGCGTGAACCCTGATTTACACCCTGGTAATGGAATGCAAAGTAAGACCCAACCGGAATCTTCCCCCCATGCCCGATTTACTATTATGCCAACACAAAAATACACTGGCCCAGAATATTTCTGGACAAGCATGACGTGCAGAAGTCGAGACTTACCATTAGGGCCTTGTTTAGGTCATGGACAGCCGAGGAAAGGAAGTTGCCGGAGCCCTACAGCTACCGGCCCCTGGATCCTCATGTGCTGGGTGGATCCTTATGCACATGGCTCCACCGCGAAGCAGCTCTCAGAAGGTGAAAGGTCTCTGTTGATGCTTTGGACCTGTTTTGGAACATCATCGTCTTGGCCATGGGCTGTTACAGATGATCGGTCAAGCCGGGCGTGTAGGGAGTAAGGGTGGAGGAGGGAGTAAGAGTGGTGGAGAGAGTAAGGGGAAGGATGTCCAGGTGAACATTCAAGGGAGGGTTCTGTGGAGTCAATGACTGCCTCCTAAGGAACGAACTGAGGGTGGGCATTGTAGGAGGGAATGGTGAGTGTGAGAGGGGGCAGAGGGAGTCGGTCGGGTAGGAGGGTGAGGGTGTGTCAGTAATGGTAGAAGGGACAGCAAGGGTGGCCTATGGGGACTCAGAGAGACAGAGACCCTGGGAGTGGGAAGGAGGAGGTCGGGCAGGTCAATGTGAATGGTGGTGGGATTCTCAGAAAGGTAAGGAACATGCAAGTTTCACCTGGACATCCTGGAATGATGTGTTTGGGTTGGTAGGTGACGGTGGGGAGGTGGAAGGTGATGCTGGGGGCTCCACAGTGATGGGGTAAAGGACATGGGTGACTCGGGTAGGGGAAAGGCTGAGGGAGCTGACAAGTTACTTAAGCACGACCATGGTTGTGGAAATCGAAAGTGAGTTGAGCCTCCTGTTGGATGGGCACAGGTGCTGCATGACAGTGCAGTCAGTGGGTGGCGGAGCTGCAGGTCAGCTCAGATGGACAACTGAAAGAAAACCCCAGCAGGCAGCATTGAAAATGTTTTGGACAGTAAGCTGAGTGTGGTGGATGAAGACTCTGCAAATGTGGAGATTGTTTGCTCGAGGCTCTGAAAGGCCCTGCCAAACACACACTTCTCCCTCCAGAATCACTCCTGGTCTAGTTGCATGAAGCTGAACTGCTAGTGGTGGGGGGTGTTGCAGGGGGAGGACTCATGAAGCCTATCAATGAAGCTGAATGACATTACACATTATTCAGCGAAAGTGAATATATTTTCAGATTATAAAGTGACAAAACGTGTTCACCCATGCAACCACATGTGATCAGAATTTCTTAACTTTTCTAGGCCTACCACTGCTTCTCGGCGCTGCCCTGACATCCACAGCAGGGGTGGATACAGACTGTGCAATGGTTGGCCTTGTTGCCTCTGATGACTTCAGAGTGCGTCCTCCAGAGAGCCGAGGCCTTGAAGAACCTGGCTTGCTTTGGCTGTCCTGCTGTGAGCCAGTTGCTCTCTCTGCGGTGACAGAGGACGAGGTTGATGGGGTCACAGGCAAAGGGGACTTAGAGGGAGTGGACAGCCTCTGAGATTCCTGAACGGATGACCCAGGAGTGTCCAGCTGCTGCTGCTCCTCCCTTTGGGTGGCCAAGAGCCCTGACATGTACCCTTGAGGGGAAGGAGCACGTGGGGGGATGTTGAGGTGGCCCATTTCCCTCTTGCGTTGCCACTGCAGGACCTCACCTATGGCTCCCGTGATGGAGTGCAGGTCTGTGCGCATCTCCGCGTTCTGCTGGACCACAGTCTCCATTGGTATCCGCCATCCTTCCTTTGGAGACCTCCATATGCACACATGTGGGCGCCACTTCATCAGATTCATCACACTCCTACGACTCAATGCCACTCTGTTGAGGGCTTCCAACAGCTCTGTGTGATGTTCCTCCACCTTCTGCTGACTCTCCAGGATGAGTTGGAAGGCCAAATCCAGAGGCTCATCATCTGACTTGGACCTCACAGATGCCTTGTCCCCAGCAGTCTTCTGAGTGCTGGGGAGCTCAGCTGAACCTGCCTCCTCCTGCTGTGGACACGTGTCAGTGCGGTGACCACCAGATTGTGAACAAGAGCCTGCTCTAGATCTAGGTTCCAGCCAAGGTGTCTGTCTCTGTGCTGGTGGAGGGTGTGGGTAAGTGCCGTGAAGGGTCTTTCAGGCTGCTCATTTCGAGCCTTTCAGTGGACAAGGTGTCCTCTTGGCTGGAGGTGAGTACGTGGATGGAGCTGAAGGTGTTGGTAACTTGGCAGAGCTCCCTGTGAAACAAAGTAGAGATAATTAGTGCATGGCAGCAGAGTCACAAGCAGGAGATAGAGCACTCACATTTGCATTGTGAGAGGGATGATGTGATGTAGGATCCTTACGTGGGTGTTTGCCGCCGACCTCACTGTCACTGCAGGCGTGGCCCCGTCCTCTCCAGTTGGCATGATGGTATGCTCCTCAAAGTGAGTGAGGTGCCTAATGTGGACCACCCCTGGTCTAGGACCCCTCCCTGCTGTTGTGAGCCAGTTTCTCCTGCATGAAAACAGATGGAGAGAGTGTGAGCAGGACACATGGCACTGCGTGGAATGTTTGTGTGGTGAGCAGAGCCATGGAGGGGATGAGGACGTGAGCTCGAGAGGATATGAGCCTGATGGAAATGTGAGGGTGTGTGTGAGAGTTCCTTGAGGTGTGAGATCCCTGTGGATGTGTGATGGGTTTGTGAGTTGAGAGGGATGAGGTGGTTGGCTTACCCTGGCAGAGCGGATGTGAGCATTCATCCTCTTCCTGCACTGGATGACTGTGTTTTGGTGACATTGAATGCCACTGCCACCGCTTCTCAGGCCGGATTGGTGACTCTGGTGGACCTCCTATGGAGGTAGAGGACATTAGGGCAGCCTTCCGCTGAGTCCAGCAGATGCCTCAGAGAGGTGTCACAAAATTGAATGTCTACGGTCTTCTTTGCTTTCGGGACCATCTGTCACCTGGAGCAATCCTGGTCTGTAGATGTGAAGTAGGCTGCACTCTGGTGCGCTTTAAATATGGTGCCCAGAACGAGGAAGTGCTGAGGTCACAGTGTGGTGGGCAAATCTGAGCCTGTCTGCGAATGATCCAGGTGTTTCCCATGAAGCATTATTATTGAGGCAGGACCCCAGGAAGGAGTCAATATAGCTCAGAAATCCACCATTATTCCATAAGACCATAAGACATAGGAGCAGAAATTAGGCCATTCGGCCCATCAAATCTGCTCCGCCATTCAATCATGGCTGATAAGTTTCTCAACCCCATTCTCCCGCCTTCTCCCCGTAATCTTTGATCCCCTTACTAATCAAGAGCCTATCTATACTCAATGACCTGGCCTCCACAGCCTTCTGTGGCAATGAATTCCATAGATTCACCACTCTTTGGCTAAAGAAGTTTCTCCTCATCTCTGTTCTAAAAGGTCTTCCCTTTACTCTGAGGTTGTGCCTTCGGGTCCTAGTCTCTCCTACTAATGGAAACATCTTCCCCACGCCTGGCAGGTAAAAAGTCATTTTTCATGCCCGCTATGAGAATGTCCTTTTTATCTATATGACTAAGTTACATGCTGCATTTAATCATCATGGGAGTTATAGGTATAGTTTCAGTTGAAAAGATTGTTACTCATTTTTTTTATTCATTTACGGGATGTGGGTGTCGCTGGCTAGGCCAGCATTTATTGCCCATCCCTAATTGCCCTTGAGAAGGTGTGGTGAGCTGACTTCTTGAACCGCTGCAGTCCCTGTGGTGTAGGTACACCCACGGTGCTGTTAGGGAGGAAGTTCCAGGATTTTGACCCAGCGACAGTGAATGATTGGCGATATATTTCCACGTCAGGATGGTGAGTGGCTTGGAGGGGAACATTCAGGTGGCGATGTTTCCATCTATCTGCTGCCCTTGTCCTTCTATGTGGCAGTGGTCGTGGATTTGGAAGGTGCTGTTTAAGGAGCCTTGGTGAGCATCTTGAAGATGGTACACACTGCTGCCACTGTTTGTCAGTGGTGGAGGGAGTGAATGCTTGTGGGTGGGGTGCTAATCAAGCGGGCTGCTTTGCCCTGGACCGTGTCAAGCTTCTTGAGTGTTGTTGGAGCAGCACTCTTCCAGGTAAGTGGAGAGTATTCCATCACACTCCTGTCTTGAGCCTTGTAGATGGTGCACAGGCTTTGGGGAGTCAGGAGGTGAGTTACTCGTCGCAGGATTTCTAGCCTCTGACCTGCTTTTGTAGCCACAGTATTTATATGGCTAGTCCAGTTCAGTTTCTGGTCAATGGTAATCCCCAGGATGTTGATAATGGGAGATTCAGTGATGGTAATGCCATTGAAAGTCAAGGAGCGATGATTAGATTCTCTCTTGTTGGAGATGGTCATTGCCTTATGTGGCGTGACTGTTACTTGCCACTTGTCAGCCCAACCCTGGATATTGTCCAGGTCTTGATGCATTTGGACATGAACTGCTTCAGTATCTAAGGAGTCGCAAATGATGCTGAACATTGTGCAATCATTACCGAACATCCCCACTTTGGACCTTATTCCACAAACCATTATATCCAACAGTTCTATCATCTTGTCATCACCTAGTTTCTCATAGTTCTTGAGCACCATCCTCATTAGTTTTGGGTTTCACTATACATAATTCCAACCTGCCCAAAACTCATCCACCCTCAACCTATCCCATGTTCAATCCTGCTTGCTCAACACATTGTCCTCACTGACCTCCATTGTCACCATGTCCACCAATATACTGAATTAAGTAATGTTGTTCTCATTTACATTTCCTGTTCTTTATTTATATAACTTTTACTCTTGTTGTTGGCTCTGTGATTAGCAACACAAGACAGTCAATACAGAGTCAAAAAAAAACAAAAATACCTGGAAAAACTCAGCAGGTCTGGCAGCATCTGCGGAGAGGAGCACAGTTAACATGTTGAGTCCGAATGACCCTTCAACAGAACTAAATAAAAATAGAAAAGAGGTGAAATATAAGCTGGTTTAAGGGGGGCTGGTGGGACAAGCAGAGCTGGATAGAGGGCCAGTGGTAGGTGGAGATAACCAAAAGATGTCACAGACAAAAGGACAGAGAGGTGTTGAAGGTGGTGATATTATCTAAGGAATTTGCTAATTAAGGGTAGAAAGCAGGACAAGCAAGGTACAGATAGCCCTAGTGGGGGGGGGGGGGTGGGGTGAAGGAATCAAAAAAGGCTAAAAGGTAGAGATAAAACAATGGATAGAAATACATTTAAAAATAATGGAAATAGGTGGGAAAAGAAAAATCTATATAAATTATTGGGAAAAAAGGGGGGGATCGGAAAGGGGGTGGGGATGGAGGAGAGAGTTCATGATCTAAAATTGTTGAACTCAATATTCAGTCCAGAAGGCTGTAAAGTGCCTAGTCGGAAGATGAGGTGCTGTTCCTTCAGTTTGCGTTGAGCTTCACTGCAACAATGCAGCAAGCCAAGGACAGACATGTGGGCATGAGAGCAGGGTGGAGTGTTGAAATAGCAAGCAACGGGGAGATCTGGGTAATGCTTGTGGACAAACCGAAGGTGTTCTGCAAAGTGGTCACCCAGTCTGTGTTTGGTCTCTCCAATGTAGAGGAAACCGCATTGGGAGCAACGAATGCAGTAGACTAAAGTGAGGGAAGTGCAAGTGAAATACTGCTTCACTTGAAAGGAGTGTTTGGGCCCTTGGACGGTGAGGAGAGGGGAAGTGAAGTGGCAGGTGTTGCACCTTCTGCGGTTGCATGGGAAGGTGCCGTGGGATGGGGTTGTGGTGTAGGGGGTGATGGAGGAGTGGACCAGAGTGTCACGGAGGGAACGATCCCTGCGGAATGCCGCCGGGGGGGGTGAAGAGAAGATGTGTTTGGTGGTGGCATCATGCTGGAGTAGGCGGAAATGGCGAAGGATGATCCTTTGAATGCAGAAGCTGGTGGGGTGATAAGTGAGGACAAGGAGGACCCTGTCATGTTTCTGGGAGGGAGAAGAAGGTGTGAGGGTGGATGCGCGGGAGATGGGCAGGACACGATTGAGGGCCCTGTCAATGACCGTGGGTGGAAAACCTTGGTTAAGGAAGAAGGAGGACATGTCAGAGGAACTGTTTTGAAAGTGGCATCATCAGAACATCAGAATACAGAGTCATGTTTTTGTTGTGTGTGTGTGTGTGTGTTGCTGGGAATTTACAAATCCTTCCATTACATTTCCCCACCCTACTTCTGTAAGCTCCTCCAGCCACATGCCCCTGCCCATGTCCTTCAGCTCTCCAACACCATCCTTCTGTGCTCACCACCTTCATCCACTCCACCTTGGCTCATTCCCATGTAAGAATCTTAAAAGGACGTCTAATCATGTAGGTCATTATTTCACTCCTCTTAACAGCAAGGCATTGATTAGCATAGCAAGGGGTTAGATTGCAAGATTATCTTCTGTGTGAAGGAACAATGCATGGTGGAGCATTAGTTTTCAGATCTCCAATAATTGATTAATTATCTTTTGAAAAAATTACTTGAAAAAGCAAGAAGAATTTGACTAAAATGCAACTGTTAGAGGGAGTTCCAGCAATCGATTTTAAAAAGGGTGGTAGCCGCCCAAAATATTTATCCTGGATCTCTTCAAACTTTAGAATCTTTACCTCTTCAAACTTTGTTTAACATATAAAGAGAAATTTTCGAAATGCCGTAAACCTGATATAAACAGCATTTGGAAGAGGAAGATAGGTTTATATTTCAGGTGAAGCCCAGTTTTGATAAAAGGTTGCACCCAAAACATCAACCTGAATTATTTTCCTATACTGACTGGTTTTCTTTCCATTTCCAGCATTTTCTGTTTTTGTTGGCCCTGAACCTTGTTTTTGCACCATTGTACATCATTTTCAACTCATAGTTTCTGTGTGGAAGGCTTGCAAAAGAGTGGTGAAGTTTTGATTACCCAAGAGAATAACCGCTAGGAAGTTTATTTTACTTTTTCTAAAATAATATTGTTTTTGTAGTGAATACAGCTGGAGTTGTGTTTTCATCAAGGCCCAACTTCAATTTTATGGTTAAAGACAGTTCAGGAAGGATAAAATTCTTTTAACATTTTTCATTGGGTCAACACTGGCTGGGTTACCCTTTACTCATTTTTATTTATTAGGTGTTGTTGACAGTAGCATCTCCCTCCAAAAGGAAAAGAACTCCAGTGGAGATGGTAACGATATCGTATCAGCAGTAAGCCAAAACGGCACACAAATGCAAAGTCCTGGCCTAAGTGATAGCATTTACAATAAAGAAGCAGGTCACTCAGCCCAACAGACCCATGCCTGTGTTCGTGCACCACACTAGCCTCCCAAATAAAAACAGAAAATTCTGAAAATGTTCAGCAGGTCAGGCAGCATCTGTGGAAGGAGAAACAGGGCTAACTTTTCAGGTCTGTGACCTTTTACCAGATAAAAGGTCATCTGATGAAAGGGCGCAGACCTGAAACGTTAACCCTCTTTTCTCGCTCGACAGATGTTGCCTGATCTGCTGAGCATTTCCATCATTTTCTGATTTTATTTCAGATTTCCAGCATCTACAGTATTTTGCTTTTGTATTAGCCTACTCACATCCTTCATCTAATCCAATCAAAAAATCCTTCAATTCTTTTCTTCCTGTTGTGTTTATCTGGATTCCCTTTGAATACATCGATGTTAGTCTCCTCAACTACACAGTGGGTTGAATCGTCCAGAAGCTGAAAACTTTAGGGCCTGACCCCATTGTTCAGGTCCTGACTCCATTGGCTGCAGAGGCAGAAGTTCAGGTGCAATCCTGTGGATTGTGGCCTATTAAGAGCCCACCTACAGGATCATGGTCCAATTGGGTATCGTGGACGGGGGGTTGGGGGGTGCGGATGCTGAAGAGGTTGGAGAGTCAATCAGGAACAGAAATGAAGCAGACAGCCTTCACTGTGCCTACAGTGACTTAGATATGAGGGCAAAGTAAGGAAAGAGAGATGAGCCTGAAGGCTAAGGAAGGCTTTTCTTTTACCCAATCACTCTCAGTTGCCATGACTCCATGAAAGATTACTTGAATGGCAGGCCTGTGCCTGGAAAATTTCTGTTTTCAGCAAGTGAATGTCAGTTTGGATGTAAATATCAGGCGGCTGTGACCTCCTGCTGTGCACTTGCCTCCTGTGAGCTATGAAGTTTTATGCAATGCGGGGGCCCCAGCTGCCTCTGGAGAGATTGGAAAGACCACTGAAAATCTCTACTGAATGGCCTATTTCCATGTTGTAATCATTCTGTGATTATGTGCTTACCTCCTCAACCACCTTTACATTGCTTTCCTGTCACAGCTGGGCAGATTGCCATCTCTACTCTGAAACTGCCTCCGGTAAAAGTACAAGGAGGCGATAAAAAGTCAGGGATCCAGCTCGACAGCTTTTTTGCTATTTTCCAGGCCCTCCCACACCTCCAAACCCATCTCTAAGATGCTGAGAAAATTCCCCCATTGTGTTTGTAAGTTCTACATTCTAATGCAAGAATGGAGCCAGGACTGAGACACTTCAGTTATGAAGAAATATTGGAGAAGTTGGGACTGTTTTCCTTGGAGAGGAGAAGGCTAAGAGGAGACTTGACAGAAGTTTTCAAAATCATGAGGGGTCTGAACAGAGTAAATAGGGAGAAACCGTTCTCACTCGTAAACGGATCAAGAACCAGAGGGCACAGTTTTAAAATGTTTTGCAAAAGAAGCAAATGCTTTTCACACAGTGAGTATTTAGAGTTTGGAATGCACTGCCTGGAAGTGTGGTAGAAGCAGGTTCAACTGAGGCATTAAAGAGGGCATTGGATCATTATTTAAATAGAAACAATGTGCAGGGTTACAGGGAAAAGGCTGGAGATTGGCACTAGGTTAAAATGCTCAGACAGCCAGTGCAGACACAATGAGCCAAATCGCCTTCTTCTACTCTGTAACCATTCTGTGATTCCGTGCACTACTCCCTGTTGGATTTACTAGTGGCCATTTTATATTTATGGCCCCTAATCTTGGTCTCATCCACAATGCAAGCACCATCTGCGCCTACCCTATTAAATCCTTTCATAACCTTTAAGACCTCTTATCAGGAAGACCTTTGTCTTCTCTTTTCTAAAGGCAAGAGCCCAACCTGTGTAGTCTTTTATTTTGATATAACCTCTCTGGTTTCATTCCAGCAAATCATTTTTGCACCTTCTCCAGTGCCTATATATCCTTTTTATAATAAGGGGACACACTTCAAATGTGGTATAACCAAGGTTCTACACTAGTGTAACATAACTTATCCGCTTTTCAATTCTACCACTGCAGAACTGAACCCCAGTGCTCTGTTTGCTTTTTTTTATGGTCTTAACAACCTACATCTTTACTTTTAGTAATTTGTGTATCTGTATTCCTGGATCCCTTTGCTAATACCCCGTTTAGACACACGTTTTCCAAGAAGTTTATGGCCTCCTTATTCTTCCATCAGATATATACCACCTCACATTTATTTATATTGAAGTTCATTTACAAATTATATACCCATTCTATAAGTTTATTAATGCCTTCCTGTATTTTGTCACAGTCCTCTTCCATATTAGCTACACACCCCCATTTAATGTTATCTGTAAATTTTGAATTTGTACCTCTGATTCTCAAGTCCAATTGTTTATGTAATCAGTGAACAACAGTGATCCCAGCACTAATCCCCAGAACGCCTCTTCCAAACTTTTGCCAGTCTGAGTCACTCTCTGTTTTCTGTTTATTAGGGTGATGGTAGCATAGTGGCAATATCATTGGAGTAGCGATCCAGAGGCCTGGACAAATGCCCTGGAGACATGAGTTTAAACCCCACCATGCCAGCTGGGGAAATTTAAATTAAATTTTAAAATCTGGAATAAAAAAGATACTATCAGTAATGATGATCATGAAACTACCATTTTGTCATAAAAATACATCTGGTTTACTAACCCCTTTAGGGGAGGGAATTTGCCATCCTGACCTGGTCTGGCCTAGATGTGATTCCAGATCCACGGTAATGTGTTTAACTCTTAAATAGCCTAGCAAGCCATTCAATTGTACCAAATCGCTACATAAAAGTTGAATAAGAATTAAAGAGGATGGACGACAGGCACCAGAAACAACAAAGGCAAAGCACCAACATCTGGGGCTTTTGCCAAATTGGGAGAGTTTTTCCCAGAGGCAAGTCAAGCACCATTCTGACATAGTCATATTCACCGAATCATCCCTTATAGCCAATGTCCCAGACTCCCCCATCACCAATCCTGGGTATGTGCTCTCTCACTGGCAGGATACACCCACCAGATGCGATGGCAGAGGGAGGGAGTTGCAGTGGGAATTCTCAACATTGACCCTGGTCTCCATGAAGTCTCACAGCATCAGGTCAAACATGGGCAAAGAAATCTCCTGCTGATTACCAGCTATCACCCTCACGATAAATCACTAATCCTCTATATTGACACCACGTGGAAGGAGCACTGAGGGTAGCAAGGGCACAGAAGGTACTCTGGGTCAGTGACTTCACTGTCCATCACCAAGAGCGGCTCGGTAGTACCACGACTGACAAGCTGATCAAGTCCTGAAGGATTTATTTACCAGACTGAGCCTGCAGTAGGTGATGAGAGAACCAATAAAAAGGAGAAACCTACTTGACTTTGTCTTCAACAATCTACCTGTTTCGGATGCATCTGTCCATGACAATTTTAATAGGAGTGGCTGCCATACAGTCCTTATGGAGATGAAGATCAATATTCACACTGAGGATGCCCCTTACTCATTTTTTAAAGGTTGACAGTTTCAAAAGTAGGCCTCTCTCTCTAAGCTAAAATAGCACCAGCATAGATGATATTTATTTTCTACCAGCAGTAAAACAACACAGTCCACAAATACAAAATTCTAGCCTGTGATTTAAATGTGAATAAAACATGGAGTGAACTATTTTACTATGTTTTCCTTTTTTTACCTAGCATTATGACAATTTTAATTGCAATGTTATCATGGAAATTGTTGAGATCATATTACAATTAATCCTTCATGATATCAACTACTGTAGATATGCTATTGCAATTTTTTAGCAGAAAGCTTTGGTGTTATGCATGGCTGTAATATGCTCAAGGCAATAACACACTTCAAGAGTAGGGAGGACCTCAAAACTTTAGTGGTTCACCAAAATTCTCAGCCTCCAGATCTTCCTTGAGCAGTCTATGTTTTTTTTTGTATGTATTTTTGAACTCAGGCAGAATATTTTTATTCTGTTAGGAAGGGTGTTCCAGGATTTTGACCCAGTGACAGTGAACGAATGGCAATATAGTTCCAAGTCAAAATGGTGAGTGGCTTGGAGGGAAACTTGCAGATGGTGATTCTCCCATGCATCTGCTGCCCTTGTCCTTCAAGTGTTAGAGGGTTTGGAAGATGTTGCTGAAGGAGCTTTGGGGGAATTATTGCAGTGTGTCTTGTAGGTGGTACACACTGCTGCCACTGTGCATCAGTGGTGGAGGGAGCAAATGAAAGTGATGGATTGTTGGAGCTTCATGAATATTGTTGGAGCTGCACTCATCCAGGCAAGTGGGAAGTAAGGTGATTATAAAGTAGACAATTTCCCGCTTCCTGACTTATGCCTTATAGATAGTGGACAGGCTTTGGAGAGTCAGGAGATTAGTTACTTGCATGGAATTCCCACCCTCTGGCCTGGTCTTGCAGCCACAGTATTTATATAGCTTTTCCAGTTAAATTTTTGGTCAATGATGAGCCCAAGTGGAGGATTCAGTGATGGCAATACTGTTGACTATCAAGGGGAGATGGTTAGATTCTCCCTTGTTGTAGATGGTCATTGCCTGGAACCTGTGTGGTGCGAATGTTATTGGCAGACATTTTAATAACTGAAAATATGATGTTAATAAAAGTAATATTGCACCATGAACTTGAGCTACTTTACTGTGTTTACCAGATATTACAAAAAAAAATTGTGATTTAGTGTAAATAAGTTTTTACTCAACTCTGCTCTAATTTTTTTACTTTACCCAAGAGTGATTCTTTTTCTATCAATGAAAGGTTCTGTGTGCTCTGACATATACATAACTACAATTACCTCTCCGGCTGGTAGAATGAATTGAACTCTCAATTGGTAGTGTATTTGTATAAATTTTTAATGCAATCCTACAACATTCCTGTTTGTATTATTTTTACAGAAGTTAATCCCTGTTTAAAAACAGTGCACAATGAAATATAGTACTGTACAAGCAAGTTAAACATTTGTACACCAACTTCATTGATTGAAGTTCTGGCCAATAGAAGAATGAGATTCAATAGGTCAAATAGTTTTTACTCATATGTGTTTTTTTAGGTCTCAATTACCTTTATAGGTCAGGGTCATTTCAGAGTTACCTCTTTGTGGGAAATTTTACCTTCAGTTAACAACTTCCCTCAGGAAATGAAATGAATTAGGTTAAATTATAAAAACTGTTGTAAGCAGTGGGCTTTTCCTGTTTGATACTCCATTTTATCCTTTCACTGCCTCCAAGGGGGCAAGAGCTTTAGTTTCCATGTTTTTCTTTGGTTTTTTTTTGAGTGCCTGGAAGCAAGACTTTGCAATATCAGAATTTCAACCAGACATGGTACAGTACAAAGGTTAAAATGGTTACAGTCCATGCAAGTTTAACACTAATCCAAATATAATTAGCTTCTCATATCCCTCAATTCCATGCATTGTTAAACACAAGGTTTTAATTATTTATTTTCCAAATTTTACCATTTTTGATAAGCATGTATAAGGCTCACAATTGAATTCTTAAGGTTTTATACATTTGGGTGCTAAAATGGAAAATTGTCTACTTTATAATCACCATTGACTTTGATACTTTCATTGTATAGCTGCTATTCATTTAACTCTACAGTGGGTTTCCAGCTCAACCAGAAAAATTGAGACATTTGTGTATTTAATAAGATTTTTTAAATTAATTTTGTATGTTTATCTTTCTTCCCTAAGGAAGGATATACTTAAATGGAGTGCAATGAAAGTTCAATAGATTTCCTGGATGGAAGACTCGTCCTAAGAGGAGACATTGCAGATAATGACCAATAGAATTTAGAAGAATGAGAGGTGATCTCATTGAGAAGTATAAGATTCTGAGAGGACTTGACAGGATAACGGCTAAGAAGCTCTGTTGAACCTTAGCTCCCAAAAATGGGAGGGTCGGGGTCATGTCAGAGGTTAAAATGCAAAATGTCTGGAACAGGAGCCAAAATCACCCATTTCTGGTTTTAACAGAGGCAGTGCAAAGGACAGATAACCAAATAACGCATGGGAAGCGGGTTGGTCAGTCAAATATCATAGAGGCCAGCTGCCTTCATTTTAAGAATAACTCTAATTTTAACCATTGATGGTTGGGTTTTCCAGGCTTCAGGACACTCAGCATCTGAAAGGAGGTGAGAATCCAAGAGGTAAGTGCTTTTACAGCATTACTTGTGGGTTAGGAGAAACAGGAATGTTTCTTGTACTGTGATTCATATATTAAGGTCTGTCCAGCTTCTGAAAAAGTGGAGCTTTATGCAAATTGTGTAGATTTATATTTTTAACACACTTTTTTAGACTTAAATTATTTTAATTATTTTTTTTAATCAATAGGAAAGGTTTTAACTCTTTGAATGTACAGTTGATATGTGACCACAGAAGACAAATCCTGCATGTTTGTGCTCAGTTCCCAGGTGCCACAAGTATTTGAAGGACCTCAGCGATTGCAGGGCTGGTTCCTTGGAGACAAGGCATATCCCCAGTTGACCTGACTGATGACACCAGTTCGCTGTCCAAGTGCCACTGAGGAAAGGGAGAGGTAAAATGCCGCACATGCCGCCACAAGGGCCATGATTGAGCAGACGATAGGCCTCCTAAAGATGAGATTCAGATGTCTGGACCGCTCAAGCGGGGATCTCCAAAACTCACCACTTACAGTGTCCTGCATCACTGTTCCCTGTTGTGCCCTGCACAACCTCATGCTACAAGGAAGGAAGGGAGACATGCAGGGCCAAGACATCTCCTCCAATTATAATGATGGTGAAAGGGTGAAGGGGATGGTGATAATGAGGGCCAGGATGTTGTGGAGGCACATGTAGAGGCCATGGCAAGGGTACGATGTGGCAGAGGAGCCTGTGACAATCTGATAGATAACCGATTCCAAGCAGAATGAGCTGCTGAGACACTTTCTTTACTATTTGGTTTTCTATCCTCTGCCGGCTGGTAGACCCAAGCTTTTTTTTGGTAACAGACATTATACTTTGCTCTAATGTACCTTGATTTATGATAGCTGAATTAAATTATACTCTTTAATGTCTGCCCTGCTGTTGGTTTGTCCCTTTGCATGTACCAAACTGTGCTGATATACAGAGTCCTGGCACTAAATGCGCGCATTAGGACCTGCACAGCACTCCATTCTCCCATGACCTTGGGCATGTGTAAGTAGAAATTAGATTTTTCCCATGCCCTCACAAAGTCTGTATGCATGGCAACTTGGAAGCAATGTCAAATCTAACCTCGGCAGGGATGCATTCATGCCATCCTCACGCCTGCTCCCAATGGGGGGCAGACCTTGCACAGAGCTCTTTCAGGTGGAACCAGATATATGGGTCCAAAGGGAGGAGCAGCTTGAGAACATCATTTGGCATCTTGAGCTCGTTCCTCCATGCAGATTGATCAGGGAAGATCGTGTTCCTGCTCCCCAACCACCACTCACCCATAGTAAACCCATATCACTTGACATCTTTATCATGCCGAATAGTTTTGAGTTTACGTTGGAGACCACTCACTGAGATTGCCTCACCTGCATTATGGATTGTTGAGTTACAACTACTCTAGACCCTCCAATTGCAGAGACTCCTAAAAGTCTCAGTCTTAGCTGGCCTTAGTATTAGTGCAAGACTATGATCCATCATTGTGGACACCCCAGCCAAGGTAAACATCTTTCCTGCATGGACCCTGCAGAGTCCTATTAGACTGCTGATGCTTCACATGAATAGCCTCACAGCCCTCCTGGACATTCTATTCTCTCTCACCTCATGGACTAATACCCCAGTCCTTCAATGAGGTCCTGTGCACTTTGGCTGCTAACCCTTTATGAGATGTCCACTGCAACCCTTGATAAGGAGACGAACAGGCCAAACAAATCTCCATGTGAGATCTTCCAAAGGCTTCAGTCAACTACCCACACATACACAACTCTTTAATCCTACACTCAATCCCTTCTGCAGTCAAGGCTTAATTCCCATTGTCTCCTTACTTGCAGCCTTCAACTGCATGTTAGCTCAAAATGACAAAGCACCAAGGACAACCAGTAACTATTGGATGTGTCTAGCACAGCTTTCTACAAACATGTAGGAAAACTTCTGGTTTTCTATTGTTAAGAAGACAGTGTAGAAGAGCTTCACTCTTTCAACTCTGAAACTGCATCTAGTTTTCCTTGCCAGTCATATAGCATGTTTAACTCCCCTTGAATACTCATTGTATCCAACCGCATCTCACATCAGGGCAATAGCAACAGGAGTTGCAATGACGTTCCTGAACACTCTGTGCAGATGTCATTTTCAGAGGTCAGAACATGGTGAGCTATTAGTAATGGCTTACATGGCACATGCCCAGGCTGCAAACTAACAAATGTTGGCCAGTGCTTAATCATGCACGTGTGGGATTATTGAGTAATCATTATGCTGATAATGTAAGAGAACTGAATCTATAGGAGTTCATTATCAGACTCAGATGGGGGCCCAAATTCCACACCCTTCAATGCCCACCACCATTGAAGCAACTAGCAGCAAGATGGAATCCAGGACGCTTCCAAATTGTGCAAGTGAATATATATTTACAAGTGCCAAATGTATATACAATATGTACACCCATGCCACCTTTGTGCCTTCAAAACTTCTTTATCTTTCTTTTTCTATTATTATGTCTTGGTGCAGACCTGACATCCAGAGTTGAGCTGGAGGCAGCCTGCCCTGTTGCCTGTGATGATTTTGGCAGCCATCCTCTGGCGGTCTGAGACCTAGAGGGCCCTGGCCTGCTGAGGGTCTCCTGCTCAGGTGCAAGTGCATCCTCCTTGACTTGAGCTGCTAGAGGGGATTGGGTCACCGGCAGAGGGGAAGTGGAGTGGCAGGAGACCATTGTCTTGTCCTGGGCTGAAGATCTCGGGGAGCCTGGCTGGCACTCCTCCTCCCTGTGGGTGCTGTCACGACTCACTGGGGACAGTGTGCTGCAATCAAGCTGCACTGTTTCCCTAAGACGCAACTAAGGTGAAAAAGTTTGATCAAACCACCAGACTGCCCCAATTCTCCCCAACTGTTTAATTTAGGTTAACAGAATATGAGTACCAGGTTTGTAAACTTAATAAGTAAACAACTGTTTATTGAAAAAACTGTCATTAACCAGTGGCAAAGGAAAGAAATATGAACAGCTAACTTCTAACTCTATAACCTAAACTCTACCCCTTCTTAAATCCCTACACACACACACACACACACGCATACATACAAGACACACAATAACATGAATTTTAAGGGTGAGATAAAACAGTTCAATAGCACCAATTCAAGAGTACAGGATTTGTTGGGTTGATTTTGATCGATGTCACAGAATCACACAGAATCATAGAATAACAGTGTAGAAGAGGCCCTTTGACCCATCGAGTCTGCACTGACACGTGAGAAACACCTGACCTACCTACCTAATCCCATTTACCAGCACTTGGCCCATAGCCTTGAATGTTATGACATGCCAAGTGTGCATCCAAGTACTTTTTAAAGGATGTGAGGCAACCTGCCTCCACCACCCTCCCAGGCAGCGCATTCCAGACCATCACCACCCTCTGGGTAAAAAAATTTTTCCTCACATCCCCCCTTAACCTCCTGCCCCTCACCTTGAACTTTTGTCCACTTGTGTCTGACCCTTCAACTAAGTGGAACAGCTGCTCCCTATCCACCCTGTCCATGCCCTTCATAATCTTGTACACCTCGATCAGGTCGCCCCTCAGTCTTCTCTGCTCCAACGAAAACAACCCAAGTCTATCCAACCTCTCTTCATAACTTAAATGTTTCATCCCAGACAACATCCTGGTGACTCTCCTCTGCACCCCCTCCAGTGCAATCACATGCTTCCTATAATGTGGCGACCAGAACTGCACACAGTGCTCCAGCTATGGCCTCACCAAGGTTCTATACAACTCCAACATGACTTCCATACTTCTGTAATCTATGCCTCGATTGATAAAGGCAAGTGTCCCATATGCCTTTCTTACCACCCCACTAACATGCCCCTCTGCCTTCAGAGATCTTTGGACACACACACTAAGGTCCCTTTGTTCCTCAGAACTTCCGAGTGCCATGCCGTTCATTGAATACTTCCTTGTCAAATTACTCCTTCCAAAGTGTATCACCTCACACTTTTCAGGGTTAAATTCCATCTGCCACTTAACTGCCCATTTGACCATCCCGTCTATATCTTCTTGTAGCCCAAGACACTCAACCTCACTGTTAACTACCCGGCCAATCTTTGTGTCATCTGCAAACTTACTAATCCTACCCCCCACATAGTCATTATATAAATGACAAATAATAGGGGACCGAGCACAGATCCCTGTGGTACACCACTGGGGGCTTCCAGTCACTAAAGCATCCTTCTGTCATCACCCTCTGCCTCCTACAACTAAGACAATTTTGAATCCACCTTATCAAATTACCCTGTATCCCATGCATCTTTGCCTTCTTTATAAGTTTCCCATGTGGGATCTTGTCAAAGACTTTGCCTTGTCTTCCAAATTCTTTTCAGTTCTTGTTGATGACACGAGGTGGTCTTCCAGCACTTTGACTATTTAGTTCACTGGTTGAGCATTTGCCTTTCAATGTCTCTAATGGTGATTTTCCCCTTTGCCTCTTGACAGTGGTTTTCAGAGAGAGAGCAGGTTATAGACATATGAGGAGAAAAAGCTAGCTAGCTATTATTGTGGAATTACTGGAATCTTACAAAGACAGGATCAAGAGGTTTTAGATCTTTTCCCTTCTAGGCTAGGAGCTATTCTGCTGCACTGCTCTCGCACAAAACCTGGTCACCTGGTCAGGAGCTGTTGCCCTTGGTCCAGGACTCCTTTGTGGCACTATCCTGTCTTTCATGGCACACTCTGTTCCAGGACTGCAACATTGTATATATCTCTCATCCTGTACCAGTGGACATATCTATCAAACTGCAGCCATTGTAATTTTAATCCACAGTCCAACAGAAAATAAAAAGATATGTTCCTTACAGTGCCCTCTGGCACCTCTCCCTGACTCCTTGAGGAGAAGGGGCACCTGCAGGGAGGTTGACGGGCCCCAGCCCTTCTTGCCAAGCTACTGCTGCACTGTACCCATGCTAGAGCAATGGAATACACGTCCGAGTGCATATCCAGCAGCAACTGTGCGTTCTGCTGTATCTGGGTATCCAAGGCGGCCACCCATCCTTTCCAAGGAGGCAGCCAGGTGGTCACATTGCTGGAGCCACAACAGCAGGCAGAAACGTGGACAGACTCCTCCAACCTTCAGTCCTGTCTATGCATGGCCTCTGACATCTCTGCCTGATGTCCCCCTGCCTGTCTCTGCATCTCCATCAGGCCTCTTATGGCTGAATCCAGAGGCTTATCATCTTCATGGAGCTCAGCAGGGGTCTGGCCTCTGGCAGTCTTCCGAGTGTCAGGGACCTCAGCTGTCACTTCCTCCACCAGCTGTGGACCTGTGTCAGTGATGTGCTCACCAGATTGTGACCCCAAGCCCACTCTAGAACGTGCACCTACTGAGGTGAATTTATCTGCGCTGGTGGAGGGTGCAGGCGAATGCCATGATGGTGCATCCTCTGAGACTTCCGAGGCATCCTCCTTGAAAGTGGGGTTGGGACTGGCTCAGTGACTGGTCTCCCTTCTTTGCCCCCGGCTTTTCTTGCCGGTACCTGGAATGCAGAAAGGAAAGATTTAATGAATGCTTTAACTAAGGAGCCTGCTAAGGCAATGTGTTACTCTGTGGGTGCATCTGACAACTGCAGACTGGAGGCATCTTCACTGGCCTCCTGGGGGAATCCTATCTTGTCTTTAGTGCAGGCACGGTCCTGCTCCTCCCCAGCTAGCTTGGCAGCCTCCTCCTCAAAATGGGTGAGGACTCAAATGTCCTGCATGCCACCTCCAGGTCCCTCCTGTTGTGTGTGTTCTTGTTCCACAGATAGACAGAGGATTGACTGTCATCCCAATGGGTGCATGAGCAGTTTAGGAGCATGTGTGACTATGGCAGCTCCTGAGTCCTTCCCAGCAAGTGATTAACAAGCAGGATGTTCTGCAACGTATAGGATATTAAGAGCATGAAGTGGCTGGCACACATTCAGTGCACATGTCCCATCTGCTGCTGAGTCCTGCAACCCAAACTCCTGTCCGACATCCCTGTGCACACTTACACTGCCTGATGCCCTTAAAAGTGTCACTTGGCACTTAGTATACGGTGCCATTTATACTGGCGCAGTGTTGAAAATCGTTCATCTTCTTCCTGCACTGCTGGGCAGTTCCCCTGTGGGTCCCACAGGTGCTAACCTCCGCTGCAGCCTCCGCCCAGGCCGCCATGGTCAGACGGGAGGGCCTCCTGC
The DNA here is from genome assembly GCF_017639515.1 of Carcharodon carcharias. Taxonomy (NCBI): domain Eukaryota; kingdom Metazoa; phylum Chordata; class Chondrichthyes; order Lamniformes; family Lamnidae; genus Carcharodon; species Carcharodon carcharias. The sequence continues at coordinate 102,687,453 of NC_054482.1, read as the reverse complement.
TGCCACCCCTGGGAAACAGCAATTCCCACCTTTCCTGGATGGCCTGGAGGACAATCTGCAGGGAGGCTTCGCTAAACCGTGTGGCCACCAATTGTTTGTTCTGTGATGTTCTGGCTGGCGCAGAATCTGGAGCGTCAGGCTGGCAGTGAGTGAATGGCTGTCCGGTTTCCCTTTAAATAAGGTGCCCGGACATTCGATACCACGAGGTAATGACGGGGATGGTGACTTCCTGCCCAGCCCCTCCACGAGACTTGGTGAGCTCATTGCCAATGCATAGGTAATGAGCTGAACAGTGCAATATCACGCGTGGTCAGCTGTCCCACCACCCTCCGCCTACCCACCCCCCCAACCCCTCACCCCCCACCCCACCCAGCCCCCCCCACCCACCGCCCACCCACTCACTCCCTCTCCCGTCCACTCTCCCCTCCCCCGTCCACTCTCCCCTCCCCCCCCAGCGGAAATCACTCCCACTCCCGCACCCATGACCAAACTTAGACCCCAGAACAGAAGATTCCAGCCATTGAGTAAAATCAGTCAAATCACAATGCAAGTGAACATACTGCAGTTCATAATAACTTCACTTTGAAATCTCACACAATGTTTCCAAAGTATTTTCAATCTTAGCTTCATTAATTAAATTGCCAAAAAAAAACGTAATTCATGGCAGATTTTAGAAAATGATTAAAGTACTTTGTGTAGGTTAATTAAGCACATCCGGTGATTTGTGATGGATAACCATAGTTTGCTTCCAAAAAAACCCAATGATATTTTTTATGAACAGCGTCAAATCCCCAGAATTATCTTTTGCCAGTTCTTGATAATTAGCTATGTTGAGCGGTAAACTTCCTGATTTGATTTTGTTTGGTGTTCAGCCCGCTGATTAAACTTCAGATACACTAAAATTAGATTTTACCACCCCTCCCAGCACAAAGTGGCATAACACAACAACCAATTATACGCGCTCACTATAAAAATCAATTGCGGTAAATTTCCAGACTTTTACAATAGAGATTTCTGTTCGGAAAGTTGCACTTACTTGCACTGACATCAATTTGTATTGAAACATGCTTCATCCCTTCTCGTTTGTGTTAATGGAGTTACCCAATTTATGCCCAAAAGCACCATGCAGCCGCCCATCCAATCAAATTAAGCTGGGCAAGTGGAAAGGGTATCAGTGGGGGAGTATTTTGGTGCTAGAGACCATAGGCAGGATTTTTGCCCTTTGGATTAGGACCCTGAAACCAGGGTCAAATGGGGGTCATCACCCTGCACTGTGTGGAGGAAACAGTCATCCAGCAGTGATTTTCTTTGAATTGGCCAATTAGCGAATAGAGGGTGGGCTTGCAATCCAATTAAATGGTGGCAGTTTGAGTCTCAAAGCTGGAGGGCCAATAGGACAGTGCATTTTGAGGCACCCTGACTGCAAAAGGCTTAACTTAAAAGGTGGCCTCAGCAGCCAGGCCACCATTGTGGAATCCCTCCACAGGGCAGCCTGCAGACACAGCTGTGTCCATGCAGCTGGGCAGGGCCTCAAAGCCTGCCTAGAATGTAGATTGCAATTGATTTTTATAGCAAGCGCATATAAACTTGTTGTTGTGTTATGCCGCTTTGTTCTGGGAGGTCATTTCCAGGCAGCTGACCTGCTCCCTGAAGCCTCTGAAAAGAATCAATTAAGGCCGATTAACTTATCGCAATTGGCTACCCATTGCTTGTAGCTCTTCCAATCCCCATCCTGCCTCCAGGAAAATGGCCTAGGCAGGGGGAGGTTGCGGATACTTCCTTCAAACCAGCGTCGCAAATGTTTCCACCTGCCCGGCTCCAGACATGTTGCCAAGTGGAGGTGGAAGTTCAGCCCAATAATTCAGTTAGATTTGGTGTAGTTGTGGAAGGGGATAAAAATAGACCAAGAGTAAAACTTTTAAATTGAGGAAAGGCCACTTTTACTAGCCTGAGGTATAATTTGGTAAACGTGGACCAGAAGCAGCCACTTGAAGGCAAATCAGAGCAGTGGGAGGGGCATTCCAAGAGAAGATTCAAAGAGGTTTCAGAACAAATAAATTCCCGCTAATAAAAAAATATTGGACTCCTAAACCTAGATATCTAGAGGTCTTTCACAGCCAGTGGGCAACGGAGGGACTGGAGTTCACCATTGCCCCTGGGAAGGCCATTTTAATTTGATTTGTTAAGTTTCCTTTAAAAGTTTTGGCTTTGTTTTAGATCATCAATGGTGACACTTTCAGGAGGGTGATCTGATTACCTTTTTTGATTTTAAACCTGTTATTATTGGTTGAATAAAAAGAGATGGGATGCGAAGGCACACGCGGAATAGGATAAGGTAAAAAGGAGGAGCTTATGTCCGATACCAAGAGCTTGATACTGCAGGAAGCCTACAAGAGAATAGAAAACACAGGGATGAAATTGAAAAAGAAATTAGGAAAGCAACGAGAAAACATGAAAAAAATGTTGGCAAGTTAAATAAAGGAACCCCCAAAGATATTTCAGAAATGCATAAAGTGCAAAAAGGATAAATAAGGAATGAGCAGAGCAGATTAGAGATCAAAAAGGTAAGGTGTAGAGATGGGAATACATGGGCATGGTTCTTATAAATACCTCCCACCCCATGGGGGTGAGAAGAAGTGTGGGCACTCTTTGAAAATTGTGCTTCCGGGTGGCGCATCAGTTTCCTGACACCTGCTACTTTCAAAGAGAGGGCAGGGACGAGGGAGAGCCGGGAACTCGCTCACCTCCCATTAACTACCTGTTAAGCTCCTTGTTTGCGTTAACGGGCTGCGGAGGGCTGGAAGGCAATTTGCAAATTTCAGATTGCCAAACCGAACATTGCACAGCTGCTGGTTGCAATGCGGGGAACAATCAAGTTATGTTGAAGAAACATTGGGCGGAATCGTCCCAATAAGTGCAGTAGCGGGCATGATAATGGTGTTTTACCTGCCGACAGACATGGCTGGTTTTTGTGCCTTATCATCTGCTTCCCACCTCAGGAAACATGCCATCTCGCTGGCAGCCGGGCTCTCAATCTGTGAATCGCCCGTCACGCTGTTACCTCACCACTTCCTCACTCTGGGTGCCGTATCTAAACTGCAGCCACCCACTCAGTTCTCAATGCTTGCAGCCCAGGACTGCTCCAGTGAAGACATGGCCCTGAAAGCCAAGAAGAGTTCAGTGACGCGTCACTGGAATGGCTTTTGGAGGCCCGCCGTGATGTCCTCCATCCCTGCTCTGGCTGCAGAAGGTCCAACAATCTCACCACTCCGGCTTGGGAGGTGGTGGCAGTGGTGGTCAGTGCCAATGCTGCACAGAAGAGGTTGAACATCCAGTGCAGAAAGAGGATGAATATTCTCATCTGTGCTGCCAGGGTAAGGCAACCATCCTATCACTCTAAACTCACACATTCACTGGCAGCTCACTCACTGCCAGCTCAAGGGACATCACCACTCACACTCTCTCACACACACCCTCACATCTCCATCTGGCCTCTTCTCCTCTGGAGACTGCCTCCTCAGCCCTCACCATCTTGAGGTCACTTGCACAGTTCAACATGTGCCCCCATACACACGCTGGAATACCCTTGTTTCCCATTACAGCCCTCACCCTGTAGCATCTTCCCTTGCCTGAGGCTACTTCTCCCCCTTGCCCATGCAGCAATTGAAAAGCCACCCCTGCCTTACGGCTGTTCTGGTAGGTAGAAACCTGTCCATGAGCTCCCTAAAAGTAATGTGGTGCTGTCTGCAAAGCCTGACACTGATGATCACGAGTGTTGCCCTAAGCAAGGTAGGCAAACAAACCTTGAAGTCCTGAGTGAAGTGCAGCCCGCCAGGTGTATGTCAACTTGTGAAGCACATCGGCGTGCCTGAATGATCCAACGTGGGGAGATATTTCCAGTGAGCAGGGCTTATAATGAGATGCTAAAGTATTGAAGTTAGGTTCCCTACATGAGGCGGTGTGAAGCACAGGCTGCCATTGAAGAGTGGAGCAGACAATCGCAAACTGGTTTCACGAAGGCGTAAAAGCGATTTTTGGCCTTCTCGCCATATTGTCCATTCATGCCGCCAAACAAACCCGCCACCAATGGGAGTGGAAAATTCCACCCATTATTGGCAATAAGCATGTTATGTCTTCTGGTTCCCTTAGTTAGAAATAATCACACTTTAGACTCAAAATGTTGGAGCATCATTGGGTGTATTTCTTACTGCTCTCCATGTGGCTGGTGGGCTGATGGATTGTTACTCAGAGCATGACTGCAGCTAGTGCAGCAGTGTATGTGGCACCCCAAGATATATATTCACATCACACTTAGTTCCTAGCTCTTTACGAATAACATAGGGTTATTGTGTCAGATCAAGCGTTGTACTTTTTCATTTACCATTTGGCCATTTCTCTGCACCATGAGGCTGCTAGCCCTCAGATCTCCTGCACCTTGGCTGAGCTCGGAGCCACTCACTGGACACTGAACTCACCGTCGGCCTACTCAGGGAATCGGCGTTTGAAGATAATATCAGAAAAATGACGTAGACGCCGCTTAGGGTCAGTACCCAAAAGTGAACCTGGCACCTGTTTCCCGCTCCTGGATTGAAAATCAAGACCCTTGCGTCTGTATTCATGAAAATGGAAACAAAGCAGACATTGTAGTTAAGGAGGAGGAGTGTGAAATATTGGATAGGATTAACATAGGGTGGAAACGTTAAGGTGTTTAGAATCATTAAGAGTGAATAAATCACTAGGCCCGAATGAAATGTATCACAGGGCTTCTTAGTTATCCAGGATCCAGGAGAATGGATGTGTTAGTTATCCAGGATCCCGGGTGGGGAGGTGTCAGTTATCCAGGGTAAAGGGTGGGGGCAAGTGTCTGTTATCTAGGTTCCAGGGGCAAGGAGGTATCAGGTATCCAGGGTCCGGGGCAGGGAGGTGTTAGTTATCCAGGGTCCAGAGTGGGGAGGTGTTAGGTATCCAGAGTTGGGGGCAGGAAGGTGCTAGTTATCCAGGGTCCAGGGGCAGGGGAAGTGTTAGTTATCCAGGGTCCGGGGCTGGGTAAGTGTTAGTTATCCAGGGTCCGGGACTGGGTAAGTGTTAGTTATCCAGGGTCCGGGGCGGGGTAAGTGTTAGTGATCCAGGGTCCGGGGCGGAGACACTTTCGGCGGGCATTTTGTCGGCGCTTTTCTCTGTGTGTTTGTGTGTGTGTGTGTCTGAGGCCGGTGTCCGCGCTCGGGGTCTCGCTTCTCGGGGGACGGTTGTCGGCGGCCACTCTCCTTCGGTAAGAGCCCGCATTGATGCCGGTGCTGATCTGTGTCTAACGTGTCGTCGGATCCCGGCCGAAGGCTCAGGCCAGGCCTGTGGCCTCCTGTTAAACCGGTCAGAATTGTCTCTGGTTAACACCGGCAGATCATCCAATACCATATCCTGAAATTTCACCGAAATAAAGCCTCAGGTTTAAGCCATGACAGCAGAATTATTACCAACACCTGGGGGGCTTTTTTTGATTTATATTTTGTGCCTCTTCTGAGCTCGTGGTTATAATGTTGGATTTTAAAGGTCCAGTATTTTCAGTTTTGGGCCTCGACCCCGTCAATGGGGGAAAATCATAAATTCAGCTGAAAATCTTGTGGTTCAGCCACAAGCATTTTACCTGAGGATTTCTTTCTCCTCTTCCCCCCCCCCCCCCCCCGTTCAGAATAACACTTAAATCTTCTCCCCCCCCCCCCCCCTCCTCTGCCCATAAACGTGCACCGAAAATCTGGGACAACCTGGTCTCCTTGGATGAGATGTTTGAATTTCAGGACCGCCTGGCCACTGAGGTCCATTGTAAATGATCCCCAAATGGATTGAACCCAGGAGCTGGGGGTGGGGGGGTGGGGTGGTGGTGGAATTGTCCTGGTGCCTCAGCCAATATTCGTCCCTCAACCCCCACCAGCAAAAGCAGACTATCCGGCCGTTTGCTTAAAAGAAGGACTTGCATTTATATAGCACCTTTCACGACCTGCTGTCCCAAAGCGCTTTACGGCTAACGAGCCACATTTTGAGGTGCGGCCGCCGTTCTGACGTAGGAAACACTGCAGCCGGCTTCCGCGCAGCAACCTTCCCAAAACAGCACCGTGATAATGACCAGATAATCTGTTTTGCTGATGTTGTGGATGAGGGATAACTACTGGACAGGACGGGCGGGGAGCAACTCCCCTGCTCCTCTTTGAAATAATGCCCTAGGATCTTTTAAACCCTCTCCCTGTGAGGGCCTCATCCAAAAGATGACACCTCTTGACATTGCAGCACTCCCACAGTGCACCTTCCTTTAAGAAATACACTCTGGCTTTCGGTCATCCTGGCTGGTTTTAGCTTGCGCTAGCTTCTCATGATTTTGTGGCTGCGCGCCGCAATCGTTTAAATAAGCCGACAGCATGATGTGTGCCTGCTGTAGAAACAACAGGCACAGGTTAGTTGTGCATTGTGGTCCCTGTGCCCATTTTCTGGAGTTTATTGAATTTTGCTTAATTTGAACAACTCGTAAATTTGTAGATGAGATAAAAATATTCCAGGCGAACTAAGTTGATTGGCCATGTGTGTGTGTAAGACGCCATTTAATGTGGTAAATCACTTGTTATGCTCTTAGGATTAGGAGATTTTTCCTGTCTATGCCATTCAGGGGTACATGTCAAATTAACTGACCAAGAAAGAAATCTGGGAGTAACTGGTCACAGCAAATTGAGGTGGGTGTGTTCTACCCAGGAGTTGCAGTTCTGACAAGGGCAACATGGGGCAAATATCTTTCCCTTGATGCCCAGCAGGGTGATGTCCTGATAGTTGCTGCATTCGCTGTGGTCGGCCTTGTTCTTGTACAGCGTCACAATCTTTGCATCACACGTTCTGGGGCACTGCCCCCTCCCTCCTGTGGATGCCGGTTTCCTATGCTTGAATTCAGGTAGTCTAGCATCAGCACCTGGAGCTTTGCACATGGTAAGCAAGTCAGTAGCTTTACTAAGCTTCTCCACAGTGGGTTCGTATCCAGCTCTGCCATGACAGGCGGGCTTGCTCTATGACCATGTTCTCCCTAGAGTACAGTTCAAGGTAGTGTTCCACCCATCTCTCCAACTGTTTATTCCAGTTGGTGATGGCCTCTCCTGCTGTTGTTTTCTTTACTGGTGGACCTGTTGCATTTTGATCCCTTCATACATGCCCTTAACATTTCCTATGTCAAAAGACACCTGGGTATTCTGGCAAAGTTGTAGTCATTGATGCACTGCCTAGCAGTCTGTTGGACTTCTCTTTGAGTGGCCCTTGGTGCATTCAAAGTCTTCTCATTCTTTCGTAATTAATGAGGGTGGATCGCTTGGCTTCAGTGACAAGATTCCATCAGACTGATGTTAGCCTTGAAACATTTTCCCGCTCTTACTTTCCATATGTTGAGAGTGTGATATTGTAGATGGTGTCTAGAGTGTGTTCCATTTTGCCTCTGCACTGTGTGGGAATGCCAGAGAGGGCCTGTTTAACTGAGTCAAGGAACTGCAGGTTCTAACTGGATAGGCAGTATGGTGAACTTTGATACAAGGACGGTATTTCTGCTTTGAATGAAAAGCTTTCAAGGGTTGCCTCCTAACCCTGGGAACAATCTGTATCACAGTCAGCACTGTGGTAGCTGCGCATGGTAATGCTGCTCAGAGGGCCATGTCTGATGATGATCAGATCCAACTGGTGCCAATGCCTTGATCTTGGATGCATCCAGGACACCTTCCGGCATAGTTTAATCTGAGAAAAGGCGTTAGTTACTCAAAGCTCAGGTAGTCTCTGTCCATTCTCATTTATCTTTCTCATGCCATGATGTTTGGGGCAAGATTATGGTCTGCACCGAGTCTTGTGTTGAAATTCGCCAATAGATTTAGACTGTGGATTTTGCTGATAGCAGTATCAAGTTCCTCTTAGAACTGGACTTTCGCCTCTGTAAAGGAACATAGCATTGGAGCATAGATACTCATGAGGTTAACTGGAGCACAGGCACTCTTGGAGTTAACTGGCCCTGCTCGAGTGAGAAGTGGATGGAGAAAATATGTCCTGAACCATTTGTCGGGGGGTTGGGTGGTGGTCGTTCTATCATTAAGACTTTATGACCTCCTTTGCTGGAAAGTAGGCTCTGTTTCACAGGAAATGTGTGATGCCAAAATCATCACACTATAAACAAAGGCAACAGAGGAGACTGCAACAACTACAGAGACACCTCACGCCTTAGTATCATGAGGAAGGCCTTTGCTAGGGTCATACTTACAGAAGCTCCACCTACTTGCAGACTGAGTGCAGCCAGAAGCACTGCGGTTTCTGTGCCAACAGATTTACTATGGACATGATCCCCATACGCCAGCTACAAGAGGAGTGTTGGGAACAGGGCATACCCCTTTACCATCCTTTGGTAGATCACACAATGGCATTCTGTGCTAACAACAGAGCAGGGCATGCAAGATTTGGGAAAATTGGCTGTCCACTAAAGCTCCTCAGTCTCATCTGCTTCTTCCATGACAACATGTGCTGCACTGTGCAGTTTGATGACTCCACTAGAGACAGTGTCAGACTGAGGAATGGAGTGTATCCTCACTCCCACTCTGTTTGGCATCATCTTCTCCATGCTGCCTTCCCTGTAGATATGGAAGGAGTCGACTTACACACTAGGTCAGACAGCAAGTCTACAATCCAAGACTGAAAGTGAAGACAAAAACACATCACGTCCTGATCACTGAACTCCTCTACTCTGATGATCCTGTGCTAGTTGCCCACAGGGAAACTCAGCTACAAAGACTCGTGGACCACCTCTCCCATGCCTATAACTTGTCTCCCTGACTATAAGCATCAAGAAAACCACAATCATGGGACAAGGTGTTGTGTCTCTGCCCCTGATCACACGAACTAACACAAGAAAAGAAGCTCAACAATTTCCATCCTCGCTGTCTGTAGTGTATCATGAGTATATCCTGGCATGGCAAAATCATGAATGTGGCAGTCCTCTCAAAAACACAGCTACTAAGTTTGTTATCGTTCATCAAACAGAAGTGGCCTCACTGACTCGGGCACATCCACAGCATGGAAGACAGTTGCATAGCCAAGGAATTTCTGTATGGTGAGGTAGAAGCTCCACTTCAAGGATGCTTGTAAGCGTGACATGAAAGCCCTAAACCGTCCTTGGCCTGCTGTATTGTTCCAGTGAAGCTCAACGCAAACTGGAGGAACAGCACCTCATCTTCCGACTGGGCACTTTGCAGCCTTCCGGACTGAATATTGAGTTCAACAATTTTAGATCATGAACACTCTCCTCCATCCCCACCCCCTTTCCAATCCCCCTTTTTTCCACTAATTTATATAGATTTTTCTTTTCCCACCTATTTCCATTATCTTTAAATATATTTTCATCCATTGTTTTATCTCTGCCTTTTAGCCTATTTCGATCCCTTCCCCCCACCCCACCCCCACTAGGGCTATCTGTACCTTTATTATCACATTCCTTAGATAATATCACCAGCTTCAGCACCTCTTTGTCCTTTTGTCTATGACATCTTTTGGTTATCTCCACCTATCGCTGGCCCTCTATCCAGCTCTATCTGTCCCCCCCCCCCCCCCCCCCCCCCTTAAACCAGCTTATATTTCACTTTTCTTCTATTTTTCCTTAGTTCTGTTGAAGAGTCATACGGACTCGAAATGTTAACTGTGTTCCTCTCCGCTGATGCTGTCAGACCTGCTGAGTTTTTCCAGGTATTTTTTTTGTTATGAAAGCCCTAATCATTGATTATCGGACTTGGGAGTTACTAATTGGCAACAAAGGAAAATGGCAAGGCTTCCTGTGGGCTGGCGTGCACCACCATGATGACCAGAGCTACAGCGGATTGGCAATAAGTGCCAACACCGCAAGCAACAACACACAACAGCACCTGGTAGCTTCATGTCCAGCACTTGCAGTCTCTTCAGCCAACAGCAAAGGTGTGCCATATGAAGAGACCTGATCTGAAACGGATTTTTGCTGTATGTCCATCACTTTTCGTAGATGGAAGAATGCTGACGAGTCAGGTTCATCACCGAGAGTAGCAAGTTTCTTACAGCGAGTTCTACACCCTGCTCTTGCATTTCCACTAAACCTTTCCCCTGCCAGATGAACATGTAATGTTTTCTTTGTGATTTGTACTCAGCGAGCCTTGTCTCTTGTAGGGAAGCCATGTCAGTGTTCAGCCTATCAAGCTCCATGTTCATAACAGCTGCTTTGCCCATGTTATTGACCAGCTGGAAGTCGTCTTATCAATCCTGTGCGCACAGTCCTGATATCCCAGCTTGCCAGTTGAAGAGTTGACATCTTTTTGTTTGTTTTTGTTTATTTGCCTGGTGTGATGGATTCAGACCATTTGTTGAGCAGGTACTCTAGGTTCCAAGCACCCATTCAGGCAGATAGACAGTGGCAGGTTAGCACCTTAGTAGGTGGGCAGTGGCTGACCAGTGGGACATGGTATCCCCCCCCCCACCACCATTGGATTTAGCCCATAGCACCTGTTTTCTCCGCCACTCAATTTGAGCTTATCACTCATAACTGCTGTCTCCTGTTAATGTGTTAATGCCCTACAGCAAAACTGGAGTGTCCTCTCCAAGGCACAAGGCTGGGCAAGGTTTATGGATACCCTGGGCTGCTAGAATGCCAGAGCCCCCCACTTGAACTTCATGGTTAAGTCCAATGGAAGGCAAAGCATTATTTTTGGTACTGGTTTGGTTGCAGAAGTTGCCGGAAAGATGACATATTTAGACATCTATTTGCCTTTGGACTACATTCCAGAATTTTTTGTTGGGGCCTATTCCCTTAGCCTTCTACTCTCCAAAAGTCTCTGCAAGGCAGAGGAGCTATTTACCCATAACTGGTTCATGAGTGCCAGGGTGTCAGTAAACCTGCACACTGCACGTCTGAGGGCCAAACCTTCTCAGAGTTCCTCAAGCATTAGCCTGGGGCCAAGAAGGACCCAGTTTGTGTGTGTTGTATGAGGAGGCACAGCTTTGGTCTTGCCAATAGAGTGACTGTATACTGACCAGGCGAATGTTGCACATTTAGAATGGCTGCTAGCCAGTGGTGTAGGCTGAAAATGAGAAGCAAACTAGCAGGTTGAAGCAGGAAGCATACTAATTGTCTTCACTTACATGCTAAATGCATCACAATGATCTGTTTTGGGGACACAAAAATCAAGGCTGGGAGAGAGTAGGGCAGTGGGATTGGTTTGGGATTGCTCTAGCAATGAACTGAACGACATGATGGGCGAAATGACCTCTCTTGTTACTGAAAATTTCTATAATTCTAAAATTGGGAATACTTTGGTCCCTGTGTGTGGCATAGCATACTGTTTTTGAAGATGGTAGCAAGGAGAGTGACCAGGATGGTACTGTAGGTTGGAGAATCTAGTAATGAGGATAGGTTGTAACGGTTTAATTGTCCTTTCAAAACCTACATTTCTTCAAAATATGATTTGAAATTTGTACAATGATTGTTTTTGTTTGTACTGTTCAAATAGCATATTATCACTTGCAAAGAGATGGCCTGGATAGAGATGCCATGAGGCATTTCTTTTCACAGAGTCATCACGCTCAATGGAGTCACTATATTCCTTTAAAACTGAAATTAACAAGTTGACTTCCATTGACGGCTCAAAACTGCAAGATAGCTGTGACTGTAATATCTTGGGGACAACTAGTTGCTTGGAGCTCACTAATTTCCTTAGGGATTTGAAGAGGAATTTTCCACTTTTTCTGAAGTTGCTGACAGGCTTTTTTCTGTCATCCTCAAGGTAGTATGTTTAAGGGGTGGGGATATGATGTACCAAGTAACAGGTTGACTGGATGAGCATATGTTATCCATTTTGCATGTTCTATATAAACTCAGGTTATTCTAAGCCCATACAGTCATTGGAACTGAGGCTTGTTGTCCTCATCACCCATGTCTTTGTTAACTTGTTTGCTTTTATTTGAGAATGCATTTGAAGATTCATTTGCACCTTAATACTCCCTCTGTCCCCCCTATCTCTTCCTTCCCCTCTCACACACTCGCTCTTTCTTTCCCTCCCCCCACCCAGCTTGGTTGCCCACTCTTCTCACTCAATATCTCTGGTACCCTACTTAAGTTGTTCCACTACGACTCTTTTCCAATCCATACTTCTCTTTCATGTCTCTGCCGTGTTACAGCTCTTTCTATGTAATGTAAGTTGTTATGTAATCTGTACCCTTTCACAAAACTAATGTGTGGGATTTGCTGCAACATATAATCTGGCAGAGGTCTGCTGATCCATGATTTGACTCCCAGTTAAATGAGATATCCATTCATTTAAAATGTATAATGTTGGCAGAATTACCAATTATTTTGGAGAAGAATGAATGAAGATGCAAACTGTAATACAGCTCTCCTACGGATACCAATTTATGCCTCTCTGACCCTTGCCTTCAGAAGAAGGAATTCCTGTGATGCATTTTTAGGCTTTTTACCTTTGCATTAGCTCTCTGATGATTTAAAGCTTCTCCCTGTACCAGTGCTGTTCAGAGGTGTGCGAAAAGTATGATGGATCAATCATCGGAAAGATTAACTCCCCTTTGCATTACTCCCTCTTGTAGCTTCCCCTTTCCTTTTGCTTGTGCTGATGGATTAAAAACTATTCAGAACAATGTGAGCTGAACCAGCACTCTACCACTCCAAACAAAAGCAGAGAGGCATGCTGGTGCCCTGTATTGCTGCACTGCCGCAAGGGGTTTTATTTAGTGTTTGATTAAAAACATCTTTTGACAAAGAGTAGATGAAGACAAGTTTATTTTTTTTAATAACTTGTTTAAGAAGTCCTTTTTCTTTTCTTTGGCCCACATCCAACATAGTTCTTTGCCAATCAAAATGAAGAGATGGTATAGGAAGACAAAAGTCATGTGTTGAGGTTGTGCAACATTTTTGTTTGTTTTTCTTTTCTCTGACAGAAAACTTCTCATGGGTTTAGAGGCTTTGGACCGTTGCCCAAGGTATGTGAAGAACTGTTACACTGCTGTCCCTTTGAAGGCTGTTTGGTTGTTTTATATCTTGCTTTGGTTCACAACAATTACTGTGATTAGGACTTTGAGGGCATTTCAACTTTTGCACCAGAAGAAAATGGGATTGGTCTATCGCTTGGCCATTTATCCCTATATATTTTTGCATTATGCTCCAAACTATGGGTTGGGTGACACAATGTACAAACTAAACAATACGTGCATCGCAATGTAATGCTAGGGGTGTTGAATCAGCACTAGCAAATGTAACTTTGTTGCAATTGAGTCTCTGTATTTTTCATTGGCTCCCCAAGCGCAGACCTGTTTGCCAAGACTGTCAGAAATAAGGGTCTCACCCAGATCCTCAGCCAGGAGAGGCAACATACGGCCTGTCTCTTTGTAACTGTTTGGAAGAAAGTCAGCTGTACTCTTTCTCACTTGGGGAGTGATATGTTCTCATGGAGTCACTTTGGCACAGAAGGCTATTTGGCCCATAGAATCCATGCTTGCTTTCCAGAGCAATTCAGTCAGCGCCCCCCCCCCCCCCCCCCCCCCCAATCCCTGAGCTGTGCAGGTTTATTTCCCTCAAACGCCTGTCTAATTTCCTTTTGAAGCCGTTTGTTGTCTCTGTTCCACCACCCTCATAGAGTGTTCCAAGTCATTATCATTCACTGTGTAAATCAGTTCTTGCTTACATTTCCCCTGCATCTCGCCCGAAGCCTTAAATCCGTGCCCCCTAGTCCTTATACCAACAACCAATGGAGCATAATTTCTTTGTCTAATTTATCTAAACCTATTATAATCTTTATACACTTCTTATCAACTCGCCCCTTCATCATCTTTGCTCCAGGGAAACAACCCAATCTTCTCCAAGCTAACCTTGTAGCTAAGATCCCCTATCCCTGGATCCATTTTGGTAAATCTCAACTGCATCCTCTCAAGGGCCCTTACATTCACCCTGAAATGTGGTGACCACAACTGGATGCAGTACTCTAGTTGTGGCTTAACCAGAGCTATTTATAGGTTCAGCATAACTTTTCTGTTTTTGTACTCGATGCTTCTACTTTTATGAAGCCCAAGATCCTATATGCTTTGCTAACTGCTGTCTCAATATGTCCTGCCACCTTCAAAGATCTATGCACATGAACCCCCCCAGGCCCCTTTGTCCCTGCAGTTTTTAGAATTATGCCGTTTAGCCTGTATTGCCTTTTTCTATCCTTTCTGCCAAATATGCATCACCATGCACTGCTCTGTTTTAAACTCCTGCCACTTGTCTGTCCATTCTGCTAGCCTATCTGTGTCCTGTTGCATTCGATTGGTATCACCATATACATCCAAAAAAATCAGTGGTCCTAGCACTGACTCTTGGGAACACCACAGCACATTATCCTCCAGTCTGGAAAAAAAAACATTTACTATAACTTGCTATTTTCTGTCCTTAAGCCATTTTTTTATCCAAACCTACACTGATCCTTCTATTTCATGAGCCATAGTTTTGTTAACCAGCCTTTTATGTGGTACTTCGTTAAATACTTAAAGTCCATATAGATAAAGTCTATTGCTTTCCCTTCATCGACCTTCTCTGTTACCACATCAAAAAATTCCATTAGATTTGTCAAGCATGACCTGCCTTTTTCAAATCCATGCTGGCTACCTTTAAATTAACTCAAATCTCTCCAAGTGTTTGTTGATTTACTTCCCCCTCCCCCTCTTGATTATTGATGGCTGAAGAGATCAATCTCTGAGAAGCAGGTTCTGCCATAAGTGTCATATTATTGTTTCTAAAACCTTACTCAACACTGATGTTAAACTGATTAGCATGTTGCTACTAGATATGTCCTTACATCCTTTTTTAAATAAGGGTGTCACATTTGTCACTCTAATCCTCTGATGCCTCCCCTGTATCTAGGAAAATTAAGAGATTATGGCAAGCTCTTCTGCTATCACCACTCCCACTTCCTTTAGCAACCTGGGATGCAAACCATCTGGACCAGGTGGCTTATCCACTCTTAAGCATAGCAAGACTTTTCGGTACATCCTGCCTATCAGTTTTCACCCTGTCCATTACCTGCACCATTTCTCCTTCCGCCAACATTTCGTCAGCATCTTCCTTACTAAGCACCACTACAAAGTACTGCCAATGGAGAGGAGGAATGAAAATAATGTTTTTTAAAAATCTAAAGTATTAGCGATGAGGTGACTGAGAGTCAGTTTGTGTCTGGGTTTGCATGCAGCTTAGGCGGGTGTGATATAAGCCTTCACTTTCACTGTCAGGATGTCCTTAATTGGCAATTTCGATCAGAGTCCAAAATGCTGGCAGTGCAAGAGGTGAAATTCACTCAGGAGGGACTGCTTTTTTGAAGTTGGCATTGCGACAGATTGAGGCAGCAATAAGAGAGATTTACTTTGATTTTTGTGCTGCATCTCCCCATTTCAGTGTTTCATACTGATACTTGATGGTAAAAGGCTACAATTTAACTACATTATAGCTTTCACTTTAGGGCTTTCCTGGTTCAATTCATTTCATTTCAGCCTCTGTAATGAGGACTAGAATAAACTGATATTGAAATTGCCTGATGGTTGGCTTTGCCAGCCAATTACTTTTCTAGTTGAATATTTTTAGAACATATCAAAAATTTGGATGTGTTAACCTGTTGTTTTTATAACACTTCCTGGTTAAATGCGCCTGCTGTATCTTTTAGATTACTCTGCTAATGTCACATTGACTGAACTTCAACTATACAATTAAATTTCCCAGCCACTCTAATGGAAACTGTAACCAATAAAACTGTAAGACTATCATGTAGGTTATTCCAGAGAACTGCCTGTGTTTGAGTCCAATTGAGGGCCTGTTTGGTATCTGGGGTGAGGGAAGCACATATGGAGGAAGTACTTTCTAAATTGAATAGCTTTTGCTGGAGTATATACCTTGAGTCGACATCCCATGTATTGCAGTCAAATGAGTGGAATTTTCTTTTTGGGGAGATGGGCAAGTCTTAAGGTTTTATGCATTCCTTACAGGAATAGCTGTAAAAATGGACATTCTTTTAAAATACTGAGACATATATTTACCCTGAGACTCATCTAACCCTCAAGAAACAAAGTTGAGTGGGTTATATAGATTTGCAAAAACCTCTTTGTTTACTTACAGGGCTAAATATTCTTGGGAAATATTAGCATTCTTCTTTGTCTTTTCCCTGGAAGTCTTCTATCAAGTTTAGATTGGGAAAGATGCATTCTGGTAGCAGGGCAAATGGGGTGATGATATACTAAACCTAGCTGAGAATGAAAAGGAAAGACCATGAATTCCGTAAGAAAGGCAGCAAATTCTGCTTGCACACATCATGTCAGTCTGCATCTGAAAAAAAAAGAGGATGGGTTGGTATAGTGGGCCATCGTCAGAGTTGGTTTACACCTGAAGTGTTAATCAATCTTTTGTCTTCTGGATGCTAACTTACCTGTTTGTTTCCAGCCTTTCCCACTTTTGCAAGTGGTGTTGGTTGGCATTGAGCACTCAGTTTGGGTATAACAGAAAGTAAAGCGTTCTCTACTTTGCTGCAAAAGTATGCCTTGGCTTCAACTCAGAGTGACATTTTCCATTTTAGTCATCAGTCACCTTGTGGTTTCTCTTGAGTAAGATTGCCAAATTAGGAGTAGGTTTGAGTTGTGGGTTTCTGCGCACTAATTAGTGAGTTGAGATTAACCAATACCATTTCATCCCATCAGTGCAGTTTAGATCTGATTTTAGTTATTTTATTATCCCGTTCATCATACCTCGGGGACTATGTGGAGCCACGCAGTTTTCATTGCTAAGAAGGTGCAGGATTATTGGGATCATAGTTCAATAGCTCTTTTGAATATATACTTATAACAGGCTGAGCAATACTACCCAGCTGGAGTGCTTAACAGTCCGAAGGAACTCTTGGCAAGAACTGATTTGAAATTCACATTCATACGTGGTAGACATTACACAAGTAATGAGCAGTCTTGGGAGTTGAAGTTGCAATGATCTGGTAGGGAGCTAGATATTCCACTGGGTCTGATCATAATACTAATGCCATTCAGTGGTGCATAAAGTTTGCACCTTTTTTAATTTCCCTTCCATTAAAGAAAGCTTCCCTGTGGAAGATTGAGAATATTATACTAAAAATCAAAATGACTTCAGTACAATCAACACAATTTTAACCACTTTAAATTTAGGCTTGCTGCTGTTTCCAGTCTCACTTTTTTTAAAAAAACTAATTAGTGAGGGGAAAGGGCAGCAGTTGATGCCATATTGAGCTTCCTCTGCTATATGAGACTTTCCTCTTGGGCACCGTAACATAATTCTAGCTGCATAAAAAGTCCACGCCATGCTGCAGAATAAATGACTTCCAGCCAGACTCTCTGCAAAATGTGCACCAAGGGCAAACTACACTACCATAGAAAATCTAAATTGTCCAGGGAAAGAGCTGGGTGGGAGGAGAGGAGTGGGACAAATTGAATTGTTCTTTCAGCGACACAGGATATGTGCATTGGGCCCAATGGCCTCCTTGTGTGCTGAAAATTTGTAAGTTTCTACTGGGCTTTGAAAGAATAATTCCGCCCTCCTGTGAAATTTGTTTCTGTATTGTTATGTTAGTTTCTAATTGTTGATATGCTGTGTTTTTACAGGGAAATACCATGACGGCAGCTTTGGAAAACTTGTCAAAAGATGTTTTCAATTTGAATCAAAATAATCAAATGAAGAATGATTCTGGTAAAGAAAATGAAGGTGGTTACAAACTTTCAAGTAAGTTCGTTGCAATATTGAAAGAATGCATTTGTTTCTCTTTCAAGATATGCTGATGCTTTTAAATTAAATTAATTACATTAAAGCAAAATGCCAGTTTATGAGTTGTGCAGAACTTCAGAGCAACATTTAAAGCTAAAAAGATCACAGTAATTTCCTGTTGGATGTGCTCAATCTTGTGCAGCTAACAACCAGAGCAACTAAGTGGGCAAGAATGCAGACAACCTGGTGACTGTCATCAGTGGTCAGTCAGCACTCCTTGACCGTGAGGGCTAAGTTACTACAGGGTCAAATGCCAGGAGTCTCCTACTAAATGCAGGAGCCTTCATAAATTGAATTGTTCCATCTAGTAGCCAATCTGAGAAATGGTGAAAAGTTCCTTGCGAGCAGAGTTGGGCTCGCTTATGTCTTGAAATATATGACTATCTGTTTTTGACCACTGTTAACTAGCCTGCAATCTGCCAAAAGAAGGCAAAAAACACAGCTAGCACACCACTGCACATTTTGGCTTATTAGAGCTACATTCTGCCTGAGACAAAACATATGCTGTTCATCTCAGATAAAATGTATACATGTTATTTTTCACACCAGACTTTTACTTTACATCAGTGTAGTTATTTCAAAAGTTTTTAAGCTTCTGCATATTTTGTCAAGGGCTGTGGTACTTGTTTAGATCAACTGCAGAGAGAGCATAAACAGCACTAACTTGTAAACTTGGAATTCGTATTGTGTTTGTTTTTATGTTGTTTGTTCTACAGATAGTGACTGTAAGAATATAAAGGTAAACGCCAAACTAATTATCTGAAAACTGATGAACAGGTTATGCAAAGAAAAACCTGAGAATCATTTGCAAGTATGTAATCTGTAAACTGTTCACAGTATTGAGTGTTGGTTTATGTTTGGGTAACCACGCATTAGTGAGCTACTTATCTAATATATCTAGGGCAAAGGCAGGCGACGCATGGGAAAACAACCACCTGCAAGTTCACATCCAGGTCATTTGCCATCCTGACTTGGAACTATATTGCCATTCCTTCACTTTGGTCAAACTTAGTTCAAGTCCTCAGACTCCCTTCCCAACAACATTTTGGGTGTACCTAAGCACACAGACTACGTAGATACTATGCAGATGTTCAAGAAGCTCACCACCACCACCTCGAGGGTAATTAGGGATGGCTAATAAATGGCCTTGCCAGTGATGCCTGTATCTCTCAAATGAATAAAAAATAAAATCATGCTTCAATCTCATTGACATGATGGCCTGAAACAATGAAGAAAATAATTTTCATTTTAATTCTCAAGTTAGCTGCTTACAGCCACATTCAAGCTGGCATGTAGCACATCATGTTGGTTTACACAATGTATGTGCATATAGAATCAAGTTGTCTTCAGTTGAGGTGAAAAGCAACTTTAAATTTTGAAAGCATTTTATTGATAAGACATGAACTCAGTGGGGCCAATTATTGTTTCACCAATTCACATTGATTGTAAGCTAGGTTAAACTATCCCACTACTAGCTGATTGCTTGAATTGACTTGAGCACATTTTGTGATGGGTCTGCCAAAGAGCTGAGGCAGAGTTAAAGGATGGGAAGGCAATGGCAGGGTGTGGTGGGGTTGGGCAGGTGGTGATGTTGATGTAATTATTTGCTATTTTAAATGAGTTGCAGTGGCCTCTTTAAGAATTGCTGCTTAAGCTGCATGTGCCTCTACATTGTGCTGTGTATGCTCTGCCCATTGGTACAGAGAGCATTAGCATCCTACAATCAGTGTAAGGCCCTAATTTCAAAATTGATAAAGGTTTTCAGCTGTTACCGGCAGCAGTGCTGACTGCCTAGTTCAAGGCCAGCTCGCAACACGGTTGGGCTACCAAAGAGTTGGAGATTTTTAAAAAATTGTGCCACCTTATTCCAATTTAAGACATAGGAACAGCAGTAAGCTATTCAGCCCCACCAACCTTTTCCACTACTTTCTTCTGCGGTGTGTAACTCACCTCCTGACTTCTCAAAGCCTGTCTGCCATCTACAAAGCACAAGTCAGGAGTGTGATGGAATACCACTAGCCTGGATGAGTGCAGCTCCAACAACACTCAAGAAGCTTGACACTATGCAGAACAAGGCAGTCCACTTAATCAGCACCCCATCCACCACCTTAAGCATTCACATCCTCCACTGCTGATGCACAGTGGCAGCAGTGTGCATCATCTACAAGATGCATTGCAGCAACTTACCAACAGTCCTTTCCAAACTTCTGACCCCTACCACCTAGAAGGATAAGGGCAGCATGGGAGCACCACCACCTGCAAGTTCCCTTCTAAGCCACATTCCATCCTGACTTGGAGCTGTATCGCCATTCCTTCATTGTTACTGGGTCAAAATCCTGGAACTCCCTCTCTTAATAGAAGTGTGGGTGTATCTTCACCGGACTGAAGCTTTTCAGGAAGGCGACTCACCACTTTCTGTGACAGTTGGGGATGCGTGATAAATGCTGGCCTAGCATTGACGCTCCTATCCCACAAATGAATTTTTAAAAACCTGTCTTTTCCCATATCCTGTACAAGCATGAATGGGCGGTACACAGATGAAAATTGCTGCCATTATCTTTGGTTGGGAATGTTGGATTACAAGCAGATATTCGTGAGTTTGAACCTGTTCCTGAACAATAGTTTAATCTCATGTTGCCATTGGATAATATTGGTGAACTCCTTGATAGGATGCTAGATTGATCAATGTGATTGTCCCCTCTTGATAAATGTGGAAAATTACAGCACCTTTCGGATTAACAGTTTTACAACCTGGAGTCTAGACTGCTTTGACTTTCTAACTGAAAGTTAACACATCCTGATTCTGTGCTGTAATCATTCTATGGTTCTATGATCATGCATACCTGAGGAACCTAGGAAGTAGTAAGTGGGTGGTAGAAGTGAGCAGTCTTGTTGCACAGGTGGCAGTTAACATCTGCTAGCCGAAGTGTATAATTGCTTGTCATAGTCCTGCCTGTCCTTTGGATTCATCTAGGAAAGTTGGCTGAATTTGGTCAGACTGTTGTGTGAAATGAATGCATTGCCTTTTTAACTGCACTGATATTCCAATTTACCATACATTCAGTGATGTTGATACATGTCACTGAACTGTCTTCAGGGCAGCTGGTCTTCTTACTGTCACGGAATCAGAAGACAGTGCTTTGTGTAAAGTCTGCGAATGGGCTTCTTTTTAACCATTCTGAAAAAGCTTCAGACTAACAAATATTTAAAGAAAAAATTGTGAAATGTTTAGACTTCTTACATAGGGTAGTATATTAAAGAATATTGCAATGACAATTTAATTGCTTTTTTTGTAGCGGAGATTAAAATGGATATTGACAGACTCTATGCAGTAGTGCCTCAGCTATCCAAACTTTTTTTCATCGAGGATAAAATTGGTGAAGGTAAGTTTAAACATTTTAATTGCAAATACTTATAAACAATAAACTCCCTCACTTTTTGATCTTGATCTTTATATCTTTTGATATTGCTCTCTGGCATGCCACAATGCAAATACTCTTCTGTTTAGCTCCTTACCAAGCCTTTTATGGGAACTGTTTCAGAGATCACTTGTGATGTAAGTCTACATCAGGATTTTAGTTGAAGAGTTATGGGCTGATTTATTGGATTCTGGCAAGCATATCGAAAAACAGACCTGCGTCGCATGATTCTTTAATATATCATGTCATACTTTAGAATAGATAATTTAATAGAATTTCAACATGCATTTTTGGCAGTGTATCATAAGCAGAGCAGATGCATTCATAGTGAGATTTCTTTTCAGGCCATAAATCATCATTAACTTTTTTAAAACTTAGAGTCAATATCTAAATATACTGGTGCTTTCTTTTCTTCCTGCCCAATAATTGTTCCTGTAAAGCATATGACAGTCAGGCAAGAGCCTTCTATTGCAATACTGATGACGTGCAGTGTGGGTGTATCATTTCCGGACTAATATTTTCTCAAACTTGCATTGTAAACAATTTTACCAAAGGTCACCCAAACTGCAAACTCCTACCCCAAAACATTGCTCAGTTAAGCTGTGACCTCGCTCCTACCACTGTGGAATCCTTAGCATTGCCTCCAACTTCTATGGTTTCTTCACTGGTTTCCACACTTTATAAAATTTAGCTAGCCCAGAACTCTGTGGTCCTAGTGCTTTCCCACTGGAATGTCCTCTGCAAGTCATCAGCAAGCTCCAGTGGCTGTATGTGTCCCTGCAATTTCAAGATTGTCATCCTGGCCAGCAACTCTCTGGGTAGCCTTGTTCCATGTTATGTAGAAAATCATCTTCAGGGCATATCCCACCATCTCAGTATAGATTGCTGTTTGCTTTCTACTTGCTTTGTTCAACTATTGGAGGCCTACTATCTCTTCATTAACCACTGAGCTTGCTACCTTTTGTTCTTATTTTCAAAGCCTTTTTCTCTTCCCCCTTGCAAAAGAGGTTCCTTCATTTTTTGTTCCTCTTCCTCCTTAATGCAGAGAATATGTGGTTTAAGTGGTTAAAATTACAACCAAGCACTTCAGCTGTAGAACACGTGAATTGATGGTCATTGTGGGTTCAGAGATTTTTTTAATGTTCAAAATTCATTTACAGAAGCTTTTTTTTGTTGTAGAAGGATGCCAAAATACATTTTTTAAATTGTATTTTGTCTCTTTAGAAAAATAAGATGAAAAACCAGAAGTAATTTAAACTTTACTGACATCACATTGGAATAAAAGTGTGGAAATGTTTGTGGTCTCTTGAGCTCTTGTCTTAGTTTCTGAAATTCTCGGACTGTTCAGTAATAAAAGTACAAAGCTGTTTTTGTTCTGTTTGTGAGTGCATCATAGTGTAGGCTACCTGGATTCGTGGATAGAGCTGGAGGATTAATAAATATCTACCAGACCCAAGACTGTGTAACCACCTTAAATGTCCTCCATAAAGTATTTTGTTGGATTCAAAATGCCTTCTGAGGCACCATAGAAATCCAAGTTGCTTCCTTTCTTCATTTTTTCTTCCTTTATATTATAGAATAACAATTTATACATTCATTTTGCTTTTGTGTTTTTCTGGATGTTTTCCCTGGTGCCCAGACCAATTTTTATTCCTCAATGTTATATTTAAAGTATTATCTGGCCTTTATTGCATGCTTATTTTAGGATCTTGCTGTCTACAAAATTGGCTGTCCAATTTTATGCATTGCAACAGTGACTATACTTCCGAAATACTTCATTGTCCATAAAACACTTTAGGATTCCTGAGATTGTGAAAGATGCTATATCAATTTAAGTTCCTTCTTCCTTTTACTAATGGGATGCATATTGTCAGTTGCTGCTGTAAATTTCTCCTTGTTGCGACTGCAGCAGCTACTGAGCTTTGGTTTTCAGGTCTAGTATCATACGCTAAAAGGAGTTTTTTAAATTTTTGTTTTCTTTAAACTTGATTGTAAGCCAGAACACAGTTTCTGATAGTATCAGTTAACAGCAAGAGTTTTAATTAAAGAAAAATAGAATAGTCTTGCCCTTCTAGTAGATATTTGATCTTTGGTATTTCAGGAATGTTCCAAATATCTTTTTTTTAATGTAGGCTTCATGATATGATTTGCACTAATACAGAGTAGAAATGACTGCTTTTATCAAAATCCACCTGCTTTTGCTGTATATATTTCTGGAAGGCTGAAACACAACCAGCTCGTTTGGCTCCAAGCACTGTAAACTGTACTGTTCAAGAACTCTTTGTGTTTTTATGGCATTCAAATATGTGGCACGTTACTTCTAGTGCTTCTGCTATATATAATTCTGAATACCTTTTATATTTTATTTAGAGTGTTTCGCTTATAGGCATCTGATTGTTTAATTGCAAAAATGATATCAGGGTAATTCAACAAGATGTAGTTATTTCAGGAAAAACCTCCAGTTTTTGTTTTTTGAGTTTTATTATTTCTGTTCTTTCTCAGGTACATTCAGTTCTGTTTATTTGGCCACTGCTCAGTTGAAGTCGGGAATAGTGGAGAAGTTTGCACTTAAACATCTAATTCCCACGAGCCATCCAGTGCGAATTGCTGCTGAACTTCAATGTCTGACAGTTGCTGGGTCAGTATCAACACCTATATTTTACTGTTACTTCATCATCTACCGGCTATTGTATGATGTGCAGAAGCTAATGACACAGTTTCATTTGCCTGTCAGTTCTCTGAATAGCAGCCACTTAACAAGTTCTCTGTCTGCCTAATTCTTTGCATCTAATTAGCAATAATATGCTTTTACAGGAATGTAAACAAAACAGTAAAATGGAAAGTGCATAACATCAGTTACATTTTAAACAAAGATATTAAGGTACCTTTGCTTTGTTGATTCATTGAAAATATAATGATTGCATTAGTGCAATTCTGTTCTCTGCTTCCCACTTGTAGAAAGTGTTTTGACTGCAGATTTGACAAAGTTATCATTAAAGCTCCATGTATGTGGCTCTCAACTGCTGTGTTAGTTTAAAAATGTTTGGAATGCGAAGTAGTATATTACAATCTGAGTTACATTCACTATAAACAAGCACACTTGATTTGTTCTAAATTTTCAAATATCTACTGTAAAGATACTATGTCCTAACCCAAATTTTCCTCCTTTTTATAAGTATGTTATCAAGCTGCCTGTTACAAGAAATAGAGTCCTAGACTAGAAACAAAACTGACAAATTGTCACATCACAAGATGAGAATTTTTTCTTTTTCTCCTAATTCCCCTCCATGCCCTCTTGAGGGAGGCGATTTGTACTTGGGTACAATTTCAATAACACTACTCTGTCTGATTAGCCATTCTTGCTGTATAGTCTTGGATAGTGTATCCTAAGAGGGAATTTGACTATTGAAGCCAAATCCAATACTTGGATAATGTATCTTTTCGTATGGGTCATTGAATAGTAGCCGAGACTACGGACTCTGGGCTGCTGCTCTTTCACTCCATATCCTTGGGATGACAACAAGATGAACTGTACTGACCAAAGTGCTGCAGCAGGGATCGGCCAACTTACCACTGGCAAAGGAATTAATCCTGGTAGCACCTTTGGTCTGTTGTTGAGTGACGCATAATGTGCATTTACTTGGCTATCATGTGAACCCAATCTCTCTTTAAAACCTTTAAATCTATTTTAATTTTGTGTGGTTTTAGACACCACAGGATACGTTGGACCTCCACTGTATTACTCCATAATGTGGCAAGATGTAGATTGACAGCTACAGTCCTCTGACTCTAGAGAGCATTTGATCTCTTCTCAATGGATAATTTAATGTGGTCTTGCCACTAAGTGGCACTGGTAAAGCCCTGCCAACTTGGTAATGATGTATGTTATAGGCTGAAAAGAGGGAGAGTGAAGAGAAAATTTTGCTGAGTAGCCTTCAAATAGGATTTTATTTTTGAAGTGCTGTTTAAAGTCTTCATTCCATCATTGTATAAGAGGTCAAGGTGGATTCAAAGTCTGCCAGTGATTTTTTTAAAATTTTCTGTGTGATTATAATTTACGTCAGTACAGATCATGACCTGAAAGATTCATTCTTTTTTTCTCCACCTTTTGCAAGATCTGCTAAATATTTCCAACATTTTGCTTTTATTTCAGATTTCCAGCATCTGTAATATTTTGCTTTTGTATTGATCCTTGAATTTTGATTTATGCTTTATATCAGGGGAGGGCACCATACAATTCATCCTTCACAGATAAAGTGCAGCTTGAGTGTGGGGCCGAGGGTGGCAGGGGTGGGGGGTGTTGGTAAGAGGCTGAGAGCAGGGGTTGGGGTGGGAGGCTGATGGTAGCGGATGGGCAGTTAGTGGTGGAGGCTGAGAATAGGGATTTGGGCCCTGACAACCACTTGTCTCCACTTTAGCTCTTCCACATCCAAGCAAGATGGCGAAATCGAGGTAGGAGGAGGGCATGGGTGAGTGAGTGGGGATGTGGGAGAAGGCTTGGGTGAGTGAGTGGGGAGGGCTTGAGTGAGTGGGGGCTGAATGAAGAGAGAGGGAGCATGAGTGTGTGCAATAGTAATAAAAGTGTGTCTAAAGGTTATCTGGGTCTTGCAGCTCTTGAGGGTCTAGAGAGATTATCGTATGCAGCTCTTAAGGTTCAGAAAGTTTGGCCATCCCTGCTTTATAAAATCCTTTGCAACTTTAAAACAAGCCATAGTTTTTTTAAAATATTAGCAATTAGGTTTGTTGTATACAGGGTTTTATTTGTAATACCTGGCTAGTGGGGAGATGGTAGCCTAGTGGTAATGACACTGGACTAGTAACTCAGAAACATGGGTTCAAATCCCACCGTGCAGCGGTAAATATTTGGTAAATAAATCTGGAATGATCACGATTACTCAACATTGATTGTCGTAAAAACTTCCCCTAATGTCTTTTAGGGAAGGAAATCTGCCATCCTTACCCGATCCGGCTTAATGTGGTTGACTCTTAACTGCCCTCTGAAACCTAGCAAGGTGAGTTCAAGGGCAATTAAGGATGGGCAACAAATGCTGGCCTTGCCAGCGATGCCTACATTCCATGAAAGAGTAAAGAAAAGATTTTTGGATTTGGATTTAAAAGATCTATGCAACCTATGTTATTCTATTTATTCCATATATTCTCCATATCTCGTTTTTGGTGGTCTCCGCCATGCTGCCCAATATCCTCAGATGGGAAAGCATAATTCTATAAATGCCTGCAACACACCAGCTGCTATGTGTGGGAAAAGTGGCTCTCCAGTCAGTGCCCCTTGTGAGACATGATAGTGTGAACCAGTCACCTGCTACTTGGTGGCGCCACAAGGTTGCTTCTACTTAAAAATTATTTTGGGCTATTTATCGGTCACATTTTAAAAAATATTTTGGAGGCACTGTAGTGTTGAATAGTAGTGTTGGGACGTGATGATCTAAAATGTTGGCATTAATATCAAGAGGCCTCTGATAATCTGGTTAAAATAACCCTACAGTTGCCCTTCGTCATTTGATGGTGCTGCTGCAGACCCCAATGATATCAAAGAAAGCTTCTATTTTTGTCTGAGCGTTATTTAATCAACTCTGTTGCTGTTAAACACGTGTTAAAGCTGGAGGCAGATCTGAGTGAAAGATGTGACTAGTTGTCCTTCACTTAAGCTGCCTGCCCTCAATTTAAAAAAAAATCTACCAGACTCTCATGCAAACATTGCTGATTCTAATTTGTAATCAATGGCACATTTAGACAGAACATACGGATTCTGTTGATAAGAATTTATCTTGTGTCTGGAACAAAGTTGTCATTCTTAATGAGAAACCTTGGAGTGAGTTAGAGCAGATGTGCTGCTGAGGTTGCCTTGATGTACTGAGGTAACCTATCTGATAGGAGGAGGGCTGCTTTTTTATTTAGATTATATGGCTATTTTGTGTCACATTAAGTACTTTTCTATGAATATGATATTATGACAGATGACTGTTTAGTTTTTATTATTATAATAGAACAAGTGCATGTAATTTTATATTGTGTTCCCACAGAAATATTTTTCAATATTTAGCACACTTTGGACCTTAACGATAACAAACTATTTCTTAACTCTGTTGTAGCTCATTGTGTAGCTGACTTCTTCAGTATTAGTGTTTGATTTAGTCCATTCAAACTTATCTGCGTCTCCAAATCAATTTGTGTTTACCCCAAGTATTCTAACCTTAAGAGTATTTTATTTGATATTTTTTGGTGACTTAGTATCCTTATTATTGTGTTTCTTGTGAGTTGTGCTATCATTATGAAGTATTTAACAAGTGAAATCTGGTGTAAGAGGCTTTGTAAATGCAACATGCAGTTAATGCAGTATGCCCTTGATGGTTTTAAAATATTTTTTTTTTAAGTCAATTTATATTGAGCAGCACATTACTATTGAATTTAAGTATTCAGAAATATTGGTATTTTAAAATCAAAAGAATTAGTGGATCTTCCTTTGCCCTGTAAATACAGGTATTGCTTATTGTATATTGCCAAATTTTGACTCCCGCTGTTAAATAATAAACGCATGCAATAAATAAGTTATTGCACAATATTATTTAATTTTATGGTAAAATGGACTTCCTGTGTTATTTATATTTATTCCAGGGGTCACGACAATGTAATGGGAGTTAAGTACTGCTTAAGGAAGGATGATCATGTGGTTATTGTCATGCCATATCTAGAACACGAGTCCTTTTTGGTAAGTTTATTTTTAATTCAAATTAAACTTGATACCACAATATCCAGAATTAACTTAAAATAGGAAACTGTTCCGGGAATGATTTTATTTTAAATGAAATAAGTTCTTTTTCAGGATCTTCTGAGCTCTATGAAGTTGGAAGATGTACGGGAGTATATGTATAACTTACTAAAAGCCTTGAGACGCATTCACCACTTTGGCATCATTCATCGTGACATCAAGCCAAGCAACTTCCTGTACAATGGGCGTCTGAAAAAGTATGTATTATGTATAACATAATGCCTATGTTATGATGTAATTAAAGCATATAATTTGGCTAAGGAAAAGATACACGTAGTATAATTTCATGCCATTTGCTTCTGTTAGCTATTTTGTTAAAAGTATGTGCTAATGGAAGTGAATTTTGGTCTGTTTTGATCCTAGAGCAATCCTAAAAAGCAATTGGATACTGTGCCGTATTACAATGCACAGCTACAACAAATAAGTACTTTATAAAACTAGAAACCTTTATTTTATAAAACGTTTGTCATAGTGCTTGTGGTTTTATTTTTATTATTCAAATGTTTGCGTCTTAATGCTTAATGGGGTTTTTAAACTTATTGCAGTTTTATATATTGTCAGGTAACAACTTTTACACGCCTGTTTTATTCGGCTGAAACAATGAATACAGCTGAATGACAGCTGAATGCTCATGAATGAAATTCCAGCTTCCTCAACAAACATAGTTAATTTAGCACTTCAGTTAAACAAGTATTGGTGTGCCATCACTTTGGCCAAGAGGAGAGTTGATTTTAAGAATTTCCTAATTCCTGTTGTTTTCATTATATTACAGGTATGCATTAGTGGACTTTGGTTTAGCCCAGGGTACACCTGACACTAAAATAGAACTCCTTAAAGTTGTAAAGACCGAGGACCAACAGGGAAGTTGCTCAAAGAATAAACCAATGACGAGCTCCGGAAATAAGGTTCCTAACGCCGCAACAATGAATAAACCTTTGGCTCAATACCTTGCTGGCAAACAGCCCATTAAAAGGCCCTGGCCCCTTTCTCAAGCTAAACATGGAAAGGTTCTGTCTTACCTTACTTTCACATTTATCTTTGTAATAGTTTGTATTAGAAACATGAAGGAAAATAACAATGCTGGCAGATTCAATTATGGTGTGTAAAATTTCTTCAGTCTTTTGTTTAAAGGATATTGCTGGCAGGCTACTTTTAACACTGTTGGTAATCTAATATAGAAATGTTGGAGTGCTCATTAACTGCTGTTAAGAAGTGTAACTGCTTTAAGCCTTGAAGATAATTCAACTTGCAGTCACAACTACTTCCCAATGCAAGATAAATATGGATGAAGATGGCCATTTGACTTGCCTTAACACCTCGTGCATGTAGGAACCTAAGGTCATAATAGAGTACAAGAAATAGGAGTAGACCATATGCCCCCTTGAGTCTGCTTTGCCATTCAATATGATCAAGGCTGTTGTTTTGCCTTAACTCCACTTTCCTGCCTGCTCTCCATATCCCTTGATTCCATGAGAGACCAAAATACAGGAACTTGGTAACGTATAGGATTGGAAAAGACCTTCTGTACAGTCCCATATCTAGAGCAATTTTCTCATACTTCTCTCTATCAGCTTTTCTTTAGCTATACTGTATCGCTCAAAAATCAGCCCTTATGGTCTTACTTTGGTGCTCCATTTCATGCATTCACCATACTTGGTGTAAAGTAGTTAAATCTAAACTGCCTTTCCACCTGGAGTGCTGTGCAGAGTTTTGTCTCCTTGCTTAAGGATGGATGTACTTGCGTTGGAAGCAGTTAAGGAAAGGTTAATTAGGCTGATTTCTGAGATGAAGGAGTTGCCTTATGAGGAAATGTTGAGCAGGTTGGGCCTATACTCATTGAAGAATGAGAGGTGACCTTATTGAAATGTAAGATTCTGGGGTAGATTCTGGGAGGATGTATCCTTTCATGGGAGAATCTAGAACTGGGGAGCACTGTTTCAGAATAAAGGGGCTCCCATTTAAGATGGAGATGAGGATGAATTTCTTCTCCGAGGGTCATTAATCTTTGGAATTCTCTTCCATGGAGATCAGTGGAGGCTGGATCATTGAATATATTAAAAGCTGAGTTAGATTTTTGATTGACAAAGGAGTTGAAAGTTATGGTGAACAGGCAGGAAAGTGGAGTTAAGGCCGCAATCAGATCAGTTAGGATCTTGTCAAATGGTAGAGCAGGCTGAATGACCTACTCCTGTTCCTATTTCTTATGATGATATGATCCTCTTCGACAAAAATATGTAGCCTTGAATTTAGAATCTGTATCCGTTAAATATATCGAGGCTTATCTTGTTGATGCATACCCTTTAGAATCTTGAATACTTAGAATGCCTGAATCTTCTCTTCAGGGTAAACAATTGCAGCTTCTGCAGCTTCTCCTTGTTGCTTGGGTGTCTACAAAAGAGTTATTGTGACAGCATTTGACTGTCTTAAATACTGCAATGTTTTTGCCTTTACTTCCTTACCAGAGTTCCATTTCAAATTTTTAATCATTACTTGCATGAAGGAAAATTTCCTAACATTGGGCCCACATGTGGAAATTTGAAGCCGGACTATCAGCCACTTACATGACAGCTTGACAGAATGTTCCGTATTTATCCTTTCTATACCGTTTAGTGAGTTACAAACCTCCACTTTGGCACAGTCTCCTTTCAATCACCACCTTTGAAAACTGTAAAATTCGGGTTCCTCAAGTCTTTTCTTATAACACTCTGATACTAAGGAATGGCCTGATGGCTCATTTCTATTCTTTCCAGGCCTCATAGCTCAGTTGTAGAAACTATGACTCTGTTTTCAAATGTGGTTGTACCAGATCGCTGCAGTCTGCTAAAAGACCAAGGGCAGAATCTTCGGCTCGGCGAGTGGGGGCGGGGCCCGCTCACCGAGGCATAAAATGACACGCGGCAACGTGAGGCAAGGGTCCCAATGTCACCACGCACCACCCGCCAAACTGCCAAAGGCCTATTGAGGCCAGTTAACTATCAATTAAATCAATAAACTGAGCTGCCCGTCCAACCTTAAGGTTGGCGGGCAGGCGAAGAGCCCAGCCAAGCTTCAAATTTTTCATGGAACCTCATCCACGAGTGGGATGAGGTTTCATGAAGGTTTTTAAAGGTTTGAAAAAATTTTAAATAAAATTCATAGACATTTCCCAGCTCATGTCACAGTTTCACATGAGGGGACATGTCCTAAAAAATTTTTTTTGCCTTTAGTAAATTTTTTTAAACTTAAGTTAAATCTCCCTGAGGCAGCTCTGTGCCTCGGAGATTTCTGTGCTCTTCCGCATGCGTGTGCATAGCCCACCCACATAAAATGGCGGCGCGCAGCTGATCACAGGTGGCCATCTGCTGTGCGCACACCAGCTCCCGCACAACCCCCCACCACCACCGGACAGGGGAGAAGATTTTCCCCCAAGTTCTCTTTCTTGTCATCCTTAGCTCATTCAACTCCTCCTCCCATCTGTGTAGTACTTTACACTTGTTGTTGCTCTGAGCATTTTATCAGTTTTAATGATTTTTTGACTTCTCCCTTCCAGTTTAAAATCACCTGTAAATTGAAAAATCTGTATTGTTTCCCAACTCCAATTTGATTGGAATCTCTGAGCTGCATTGAGGATTGGTAGTCCCACTCTCTTCTTCTCCATCCCATCTTTATCAACAATTATCACTGCTGCATATAACTCAGATCTTGTCATGATTGGTTTGTGATTACATTATTTAGAATCAGTTTGCTATTTGATTTTAAATGGGTTTGTTTTGTTTATAGTAAGGAAGTTATAAGTTTGCAACACTTTGTGTTAAGGATTATAAAGGGTTTTATTAAAGTGAATGAAGAGAAATTGCCTCTACTGGAAGGAGATTTGACAACCAGAGGACACAGATTTTATATAATTGGCGGAAGAGGCAGAGGAAGATGAAAATAGTTTTTACAGTGAGTTTTTATGATCGGAAATGCATTCCTGAAAGGGTGGTGGAAGCAGGTTGAACAGTTACATTGAAAAGGAAATTGATTGTATACATTGGTGGAAGGCAATCATTTGCAGAAGGGGTGTTGGGCCTAATCGGACAGTTCTTTTACAGAACCTGCACAGATACAATGGGTGGAATGGCCTCCTCCTGTGCTGTGTAGTTTCAGGTACTAATAGGGCGCTGTGAATTGGCTTAACACAATACATAGTTTAATGGTATTGAAGACTTTATCTTATTTTGAGGTATTAATATTTCCAATAAGAGGATATGATTTGGTTTGTATATATGTCATTTTACATGTCATATCTGACAGAGCACTCAAATAGTTTTTAAAATTTTTATTGTAGGGAGATTCATTAGTTCCACGTTCTGTATTTGGGGAAAGAAATTTGAATGTTCGTAGCACTGGAGTTCTTGAAAGTACGAGTAGTAAGGTAAGAAGACCACAGCAGGGAGTTATTAACCCATTGCACACACAGTTGATATTTACAGTTGTACACATCTTGGGATCACCACCATGCAGCAATTTCATTAGCTGAGGTCACTTTTTTGTTTGTGACCTCAGTGACATAGGTGTTTTATGTAGCTTTACACCTGATTTTTTTCTCTACATATCATTTTTGATAGCAAAAAGTCACCCAACTGATGGTAACATTTTTGGATTTAAATCTCATGCATTTTTTTTACTGCTGCAGTCTCTTAATTCACCACAGCAACTAAATCTTCATCCATCTGGAATCGGTCACAATAGAATTAATTCCTGCAACGTTGCCTGTGGCATTTTTAAGTTTTCCTGTGACTGTTACAACAACTTTAAACTTTTTAGTTGTTATTAGATGATCTTCCATTGCGCTGCACAGGGGTAACGTGAGGTTTGGAGCATGGTTATGGTGCATAGTGTTAGAGTTATGATTAATGTAGCTTATCTATTTTAAGGATATGGCTGAAGTTCTCCCTTTAGACAAGTGGCCTAAATAGTCACATTCTTGGGTCAGGTGAAAGCTAATGGCAAAGGAAAGGGTTTTTTTGTAACTACCTGTCTCTGCCATTAGGGATAAACCAGGTTATCAAAGTCAGAATAAAGAGCCAGTAGTGACTGGTTTTCTTTCTCTTTATACTTTTGATATAGCCCCATGCTAGGCAGCAAATATGTATACATCAATATAAATATGTTTGTACATAAATAAAAGCATTTATATGACAAGTCTAATTTTTTAAATGGGTATAACCCTATTGAATTCAATTAGTAGTACATCTTCTAAATGTTTCAATTCTAATTAATAGCAGATAATGTGATTGTTGTTCTCTTGGTTCATTTACATATGTGTATGAGAACATTTGAAAAGACAGATGGGGGAAAAAAGCAGCTATCCTATCAAGACTGTCCCAAACAGTCAGAAAACATTTAAGGCATCATGGCCTAGAGTTTTCTCCAATGTGCCCAATTTGCACTCGTCTGACCGTAGTAAAATTGTGCTTACGTTTCCACACGAGCTAATACAAGCAAGAACGCAATATATTTCATGAATCAAATAAATCAAGCCAGCATAATGACTCAGTGGTTTATAGTACTTCATTCTTTGCTCTCATAATGTGAATCCATACTAGATTCATAAAACGCTATAAAATAGTGGAATGTGTGTAAAATAAAATTTTAATTAAATAAATTTGAAATAACTATCTTTAAATAGTTGCAAATAACTGGAAGTTTAATATTGCATCTCCATAGAATGTTAACTTTCATATTAGTTTTAATATAGGCACTATATTTAGCATAGCACTTAGACAGTCCATCAGCCTCGGACGACTTGCTTCCACTCCAGTTTGATGAGTTCTGAGATGGCTGATAAGTCCAATGTACAAATCTGTGCACTCTGGCACATGCAGGGCAGGTGGTGCTTGAAGGGTCAGGTAGGTGAGGTGTTTGGAGGTTTGTGTGCTCTCTCTGACACCACGACTTTGCATCTGCATGCTGCCAACAAAGACTCTAGCTGTGTTCGGATCCTTCCTGAATAAACCTCCATTTTGGTCGATCACAAGCCAGGGACTCCCATGAATCAGTGGGGATGTTGATTTTTTTTCAGGGATGCTTTGAGGACAACCCAAAAGCAACCCTTTTTCAGTCATGACCTTGCAACCAACCTCCAGTAACCAAGAGCTACAGTGTACCCATGGTGGTTGGTTGACCGTAAAGTCCATTATAACGAGCACCTGTGGTCCTTGGTGTGTCGACCTGAAAACGCTACGAATGGTTTGATGAAAACGGCCAAGAGATACAAGAACTACTCAAGCATAGGTGCAAAACCATCGCTTACTGTAGCATGTGGACAGATTGGCCTGCTATGTCAGACATTGATTTAGATGTTTGTTGCATCTGCAAATTGGTCACATTTTTTCTGAAGTTGTTTTTTTTTTTATTTTGCAGTTGGTGAAACCTGCAAAGAATGCAGATATAACATCCAGAAAAATAATAGTGGCAAAACGTAAGATAACATCATCAAAGGGTACGACAAGTGGTTTAGGCCGGAGGCCTGCCATCTGTCCATCAGACCTGACTTGTGATTGTTACATGACAGATAGGATTTGCAGTGTTTGTCTCTCAAGGTACAGTGAACAATTTAAGGAACTGAACTTTGTGAAGAAACATAAGATTTTTAAATACGTTATTTTGTTAAAGCTCTTAGGTGTTCATTTACATTATAATTCAAAAAAAATCAAATTCTTTAGATTTTTAAGGAAAAGAAATATAAATTGTATAAATATAAAATAAATATAAAGGAAAAGATTAATAAATTGTACGATTATGCATTGAGACTTGCATGTTTGGGAAGCAGTGCATGATAAGGGCAGAAACTTGTGCCTAGCACTTGAATCAAGTGTTTTCAGCTCTGGTAGAGTAGGGGCTAGATTCATATTAAGCTTCCCTCTTTTTTTTTATCAGCGTACTTTGATGTCAGCCTTTGATGCCAATGACACACCAGTGGGATGGTTTCCCCACTTTATGATCTTACTATCTTTATGACGTGCAGCTTGGTACTGATTCTAGGCAGTTGTGTGTTGTGGACTCAACCCCACAATGAACTGGTTAGACACTGCTGGCAGTCCCTCAGTTTTAAAATTTTCATGCTTGTTCACAAATATTTCCATGGCCTCACCCTTCTCTATCTCTAGCATTCTCCAGTCCTGCAACCCTGTAAGATCTCTGCACTCCTCCAAACGTAGTCCCTTATGCATCCCCATCTTTAATCAGTCCAGCAATAGTGGTTGTATCTAGAACTCAGGCTCTGGAATTTACTCCATAAGTCATTGTTATCTGTGTCTCCCCCATCAAATCGCTGTCTCTCCCCAATCTCGTGCATGTGTGCACTTTCTGTCTGTTCTCTTCCTCTTATGGTCATCTCTCCTAACATCTGCTTTGGCTTGGCATCCATTTTTGTCTGATTGTACATATGAAGCAACTGAGATGTTGTTCTGTATTAAGCCACTCTATAAATGTGCTGAGTTATAACTAAATCCAATCAGACTGATGGGATGAAAGACTCTAGTTTTGTTGGATGTAAGATTCTTGCATGAAACAAGCTGGTTTAAGTCGGTCCAGAGCCTTAAGGGCCTAAAGCCGCTGCCCAAAACTGCACCTAGTCAGCACTAAATTACCAACGTCACTCAGGCCACAGACTGGCTGATTTGGGAATTGGAAAATGCCATTGATGAAGTTCGTGAAGTTATTCTGAAGCACAGTCTGCATTTATCCAGTCTGTCCCTGACTTTGGGTTGTTTGTGTTAACTCTGGCTGCCTGGAGTAGGAGAGAGTTCCCTTCTCTAGCAAATAAATTACCAAAAAGTTGAATAGAAGTGCGAATGAAACTATCTGAATTAATACAAACAGCATGTGTTGTTAGAAGTTGATGATGAATGCTCCCACGAAATGGGAGGAGCTCATGAGTTATTTGTCACTAAGATTAAACCATCCGATCAGCTGCCTCTGCCACTTCCATCCCTTCCACTTGATGGCCAGGCCAGATAGCCCTCCCTCTGCCCTAGCCTTGAACTTGTATTGTTTTCTCATTTCTGTCCTGTCCACCCACCACCTTTCCTATACCCTCTCCAAGCTAATTGTGTCCATGAGACTCAACTCCTGTTCCCTCAACCCCATTCCCACCAAACTGCTGACTACTCAGCTTCCCCTCCTGGTCCCCATGTTACCTGATATTGTTAATTCTCTTCAGGTACTGTCCTTCTCCTGCAAATCTGCCATTGCCACCCCTTAACCCCACCCACTTTGGAAAATACTGCCCCTTCTCCAACCTCCCTTCTCCAAATCCTTGAATGTGTTGTCGTCTTCCAAACCCATGCCCACCTTCCCTGGAACTCTAGATTTGAATCCATCCAATCAAGTCCCCTCCACCCCCGCCAGAGCTCTTTTCAAAGTCACAAATGGCTTCCAAGTCACTGTGACAAAAGGAAATTATCCTTCCTCACCCTTCTTGCATTGTCTGCAGCCTTCGACAAGGTTGACCACATCATCCTCCTCCAATGCCTCTCCACCGTTGCCCAGCTAAGTGGGCCCATGTTCACTTGGTTCCATTCTTACCTATCTAATCATAGCCAGAGAACCACCTGCAAAATGGCTTCTGTTCCTTTTCCTGCACCATTATCTGTAGTGTCCTCCAAGGATCAATCTTTGGCACCCTGCTTTTTCTCATCTACATGTTGCCCCTTGCTGGAATCCAGCTCTACTGCAACACTGCCTCTCTTGATTCCTTCACTAAATTATCAGACTTCTTGGTCTGAAATCCAGAAGTGGACAATCAGAAATTTCCTCCAATTAAATATTGGGATGACTGAAGACATTGCCTTCTATCCCTGCTATAAACTCCATCTCTCTCCCT
This sequence comes from Carcharodon carcharias, assembly GCF_017639515.1. Classification (NCBI taxonomy): domain Eukaryota; kingdom Metazoa; phylum Chordata; class Chondrichthyes; order Lamniformes; family Lamnidae; genus Carcharodon; species Carcharodon carcharias. Next base: position 102,650,569 of record NC_054482.1, on the reverse strand, counting down.
GGCAACTGTCTGATGCTGAACTAGAATGTTCACAATCATGGCCTTGTACTTGATCCTGAAAAGAGCTTCCAACCACATATCCACACCATCACTAAGACTATTTCCATCTCTAACATTGCCTGACCCCTACCACAGCTCATCTGCTGCTGAACCCTCCTCCTCTTGCCTTGACTTCCACATTCTGGCAAGTCTTTCACATTCGTAAACATGAGGTCATCCAAAACTGCCCATGTCCTAACAAGTACAAAGTCCCATTCATTCATCACTCCTATGCCTGCTGACCTATAATGGCTCCTTGTAAAGTAATGCCTTTTTAAAAAAAATTCTCATCCTTGTTTTCAAATCTCTTGACCCTCTCGATCTCTATCATTTCCATCCTCAAAGTCTTCAGATATCTGTATTTCTCTAATTCTAACCTCTTGATTGGTCAATGTGCCTTCAGCTACCAAGGCTGTAAGCTCTGGAATTCCCTCCATAAACTTCTCTGCCTCTTTCCTCTTTTAAAAGATGCTTCTTAAAACTCACCTCTTTGACCAAGTTTGTGGTCATCTGCCCTAGCATCTCCTAAGTGGCTTAGTGTCATTTTCCTTTATAACACGCAAAGCACCCTTTCATGTTTTTGTCTGATTCTTGGTGGGTGTGCACATGTGGTAAATTCAGATTGACTTTATGCTTGAACATTTTTGTGGAGTAGCTTCAGTTCTGCTATGACACATACCAGTCATGGAGTTAAATGCCCATGCCAATAGATGAACATGATATTTACTGAAAAGCCATCTGAAATTCAAAATCAGATTCCAAATCTTCCATTAAAATGTAGCAACTCAATCATCTAAAAAAAGATCAGATGCAAGAAAGTTCACAATTTCTTTCAAAATATAATTGAAAATCCATGCCCAATAGGATAGATGACCCTGTTCTCAAAATAAAGATCCTTATTCAAAGAACTAACAATTTTTTCCTGGCATGTGAAGCTTTACTGTCCCACACCAAGTGTTATCCTATCCACAAGGAAAGCAATGTGTCTTATGCTTACCCAGTTTAGGGGATGCAAGTCAATGATCTTGAATGAATCTTGAGGATGGGCATTAAGCTCTAGTGAATGAGCCAAAGTATGTATTTAGTTCGTCAGCCATTTCTTTGTTCCCCATTAAAAATTCCCCTGTTTGTGACTGTAAGGGACCTACATTTGTATTCACAAATCTCTTTCTCTTCACATACCTATAGAAACTTTTACAGTCAGTTTTTATGTTCCCTGCAAGCTTACCCTTCTTAATCAATCCCTTGGTCCTCCTTTGCTGAATTCTAAAGTGCTCCCAATCCTCAGGTCTTTTTTTTAGCCAATTTGTATGCCTCTTCCTTGGATCTAATACTATCTTTAATTTCCCTTGTAAGCCATAGTTTGGCCACCTTTCCTGTTTTACTTTTGTGCCAGACAGGAATAAACAATTTTTGCAGTTCACCCCTGCACCCTTTGAATGTTTGCCATTGCCTATCCACTGTCATCCCTTTAAGTAACGTTTCCCAATCCACCATAGCCAACTCGCACCTCATACCATTGATTTGTGCTATCAATTTAAATGTTCAGAAGTTATTCTCTACATAAAAGATAGCATGGCAATATCCATCTTAAATAGCTTAAGTAATTTAATTTCTCTGACTTGTATGCTTTTGGACTGCACTGAATCCAAGAGTGAGAGGGAGATTTTCTGTCTAGGCTGTCTGTAGTATTCCTTTACTGGATGAATGTAGAATTGTCAACCAGCTGTGCAGTCCATCCTCTGCAAGATTCTGAGTGAAGCAGCATCTCGAGGACCTCCTTTTGTTGCTGTATCTCTACACTAGTTCTGTGTCACCTTGTGTCCCTTGCATTTTCTATTGTGTTTAACAAGTCTAGATGAACGGCTGCTGGCTGTAGTCCCAGGATGCCTTTAAAATTAAAAAATATGAAAGTACAAGCAAGGCAGTCTGACTAAAGTAGCACAAGAAAATCAGAAATTTAAATGACAAATCTGAGTTGTATGAGACCTATTTGATTTATATGTTGAACGGAAATGATTGCCAATATGTCTCATTTGTTTCATTGGTGATTGTTTACATGTAATGAGATAACATCTTTATCATTAGACGCCAGCAAGTTGCCCCAAGAGCAGGTACTCCAGGATTCAGAGCACCAGAAGTCTTAATGAAGTGCCCACATCAGACTTCAGGTACAGAAGGGTTAAAGCAATTTTTGTTTGGCTTATGAAGTGGAAATCAAACTTGTACAATGTTCTGGAGGTTACTCTTAAAGCTTTCTTTAAGAAAAGACTTTCTACATCTGGAGAAAATATATTTCTTGTGTGCAGGTCATAAAGCAATTGTGGCGACCTAGTGTGCTGAATTCACTGTCTTGAATGGACCAACTGAGATGATCTATTGGGGGTTGTAACTTTGGCCAGGTGTTGAGCTAAACAAGGTTCAGCATCCTCTTTGAGTCTAATTGCTGGCACTCAGGTTCTCAAAGAACTGGGTAGAAGATATTCCTAGCCTTTCCTGAAATCTGGATTTTATACACAGATGGTCAGTTCATGAATTCAAAGGATCCATCTATGTTAAAATACATGACTACATTCTCTTGCTATGTGTTTCTAATGAAACCCCTGGACTCACTATAGCCTTATTTAGTCATCTTCCAAAATGCCCCGCACCAGGGGCATCAGAAAGGTGGATTGGTATTCCAGTGCATTTTGTTATGGAGGAGAATGAAGATGTATCACGTTTTTGCCTTGAGCTGTAGGTTCCCAGGTCTATTCTTGGTGCTGGAGATGGGCAGCAAGTCTTAAGCTGAGACTTTTAAACAGGAATAGACAATAAGCAGTGAGCCTCCTCAGGCTACCTTCAACAGTGGACTGGCAAATTTCTGAGGCTAGTTCATCTAAATGTTCACTTACATAGGGATGATATATACTTATGATGTTTTTGAATTCTTCAACTATTTGCATTGAGTTTTATTTTTGTACGAATTTTTAAAAGGTCTTGGAGCTGAATAATAAAATTAACAGAAATAACAATTAGATTATTGTACAGCAAAAAGCACAACAAACATATCAAAATATTGTTACAATCCTGTAGAGACCAATGATGTTTAAGAAGAAATTTGAACTTCCAGTTAATAGTTGAAAAGGATGGCACAACAAGATTTCACGTTTTAGGATTTTTATTGTAACAAATGACCAAAAGTACTATTGACTAAACACCATTTTTTGTGGGCACCTTATACCTTAAACTACACAAAGGAACGTTTCCCTTTTATACTTTTCACATATCACACACTCCATGGAGTTGGGAGTCCTCAGCAAACAGTTCATAGTTACTCCCAGCTTCCAATGGGTTCGCATTTCCCATCCCATGGAGTACTAACCGCCCCAGGCACTTCCATTAGTTTTACACAGGTTTCCTAAAACCACTACAAGCAGTAAAATCTGTCCTGATGATTCCTTTCAGAGTTCTTAGATGGCTATGGGATATGTCCCTTTGACTAGAGACCATCCCCCTCCTGCATCTGGCGGTGGTTGGCAAAGCCAAGCAGCCTCTTCGCTCTGCTGTTCCCACAAAAAACTGCTTTCTGCCTGTGATATTCATTGATTAGTGGGGAAGCCTGCAACCTAATCTCCAAAATGGCTTCCTCTGCACTCTTTCCTTGTTTCCTGCCCCCTCCCCCCCCCGGCAACATGAAGCACATTAGCCCTGCATGCAGATAGAACTGCTATTAGTTATTCTTGACCCTAACTCTCTTCTTGGAAGTAAATTGACAGTTTTCAGCACAGCTGTTTACAACTTATTACTTTTGACACCTTTCTGGGACTTTGGGAAACTCAGAGTCTACCCACCATGAACTTGGAGACTGCTGCCATTGTCTTCAACTGTGAATACCCAGCAACACAATCTAGGCCTTCCTTTGATCTTGACACCCCCCACCCCCAATGGTGGCACAGTAGTCTGTGTTAATCTAATTTTCAGATTATGAACCGATAAAAAGACTTATTTTTCTGGTGTGATATCAGCAAATAATCCTAGGTGCTGAATATGGGAACCACATACTGCCTAGGGATAGCATAGGGATGTTAAATGATGGTCCTTATAATATACAAGCAAAATGCATTTTTACAAACCAAGTTGATGAATAGAATCTTGAATAGTCTGTGTTAATCTAAATTCCAGTATATTTGGTGCTGTACCTATAGACCTTTAGTATCTACCCTTCCATCTGAAAGAGAGTGCTTGGTTTGTAGGGAACTTTCTGATAGGTAGAAATGGATATAACTGTAAACCAATTGCACCAAACATTAATTCCGTTAGTTGAAGATTGATTCAGCTGCACTATTTCATGTTTTCCTTTCAAAGCTGTATAAATATTTCTGCAAATGAGTAAATTAAATGAGTAGGTCGCTTGATCATTGGACAGATTGAAGACACAACATCGGTGTTCCTGATGTGGGATATGGAGTCTGTTAAAAATGATGTATGTGTTAATGCTCAGCATATTCAAAAATATGCAGTTTTATGTTGTGCTGCTGGAAATGTAAAATTCAGTCACAAGTTACTGATCTACTTAAGAAGGTTTGTAGAAAATAGTGAACTCTTGCATACAATCTGCTGCAACATTTCTAAAGGCATAATGTCTATGTTTGGATGCATATGAGAAATAAGATGCTTTTATTCTTGGCTTTTGTGCAAAAACCCAAAATGTGCTTTGTTTCGTAGCCATTGACATGTGGTCCGCAGGCGTCGTCTTTCTCTCCTTGTTGAGTGCCCGATACCCATTTTTCAAAGCCAGTGATGATTTAACTGCTTTGGCACAGATCATGACTATACGTGGAACGAAGGAAACCATTCAGGCTGCTAAATCATTTGGTATGGAATATATGAAGTCCTTTAAAAATCGATAATATGTTTTGTCTGTCTTCAATAATGTTTCTAGTTTCTTAATACTGGCTATATTTATTAACTTCATGAGAGTGCTTTGTCAAAGACAATGTTCAAGCATACTTGTGCATGCCACAGATTTTTTAAAAATTCTTTGAATATCTTCCAGCATGTATGTACACTGAAGATTATTGTCTCTATGTTGGAACAGTGCAAAACCTCACAGTCGAGGTAACTTAAAGAACATAAGAAATAGGAACAGGAGTAGACCTTTCGGCCCCTTGAGCCTGCTCCGCCATTCAATAAGATCATGGCTGATCATCTTGTATTTTGATTTCCACACTCCCATCTAACCCTGATAACCTTTGATTCCCTTGCCTAACAAAGATCTATATACCTCTGCCTTAAAAATACTCAATGACCCTGCCTCCACCATCTGAGGCAGAGAATTCCAAAGTCGTGCAACTCTCAGAGAAAAAAATTCTACTCGTCTCTGTCTTAAAGGGGCGACCCCTAATTTTAAAACAGCACCCCCCGCCCTAGTTCTGGACTCACCCAAAAGAGGAAACATCCTTTTGATGTCCACCTTGTCAAAGCCGTTCAAGATCTTGTATGCATCAATCAAATCACCCTCATTCTTCTAAATTCCAGTGGGAACCATCCCAGTCTGCCCAACATTTCCTCATGAGGCAACCCACTCATTCCCTTCCTTTGAAACTCCTCCAGTGCATTTACATCCTTCTTTAAATAAGGAGGCCAAAACTGTACAGTTTTCGAGGTGCAGTCTCAAATGCCCTGGTATTGATGGGAGTCACACGCACAATTATGTCTTCCATTTTGATGTTTTATGTGTTGTTTTACAAGTGGAATTACATAGATTGATCAGTATAATATATAAGCAAAAGACATTTTGACAAGCCAAGTTGATTACTAGAAGTGGTATCTGTGTTAATCTAATTTCCAGTATATAAACTGATATTAAGACACAGTTTTCTGGGGTGATGTTAGAAAATAATCCTAAATGCTGAATATTTGAACTGCATACCACCATAGAGATGTAAAATGAAGAGAGAGTTGTAAAAATGCAGACTAGTCAAGTAACGAGAATAATTAGGGGAGGAGGAAGGAGATTTGAAATCAATGTGGAGGAAAAAGGAAGAAAGCAAGGCTAATTAATTAAACGTTGGGGTGGGGGTAAGAGAAAAAAAATCAAAAGCAACAGCTCATAAAAGGTACAAAGACTAGAAATGAAAGGGAATGAATTTGAATAAAAAGGTAAAATTAGTATGGAGTAATATAAAGAACTGGAAATAAAGTGTTAGTATAATAAAATATCCAGGGACCCCAATATTTTAGTAATGAGCATTATAGTACTGAATCATATATATTGCTCTTTGTAACACAAGCATTTAAGGGATAAGTACATGAGGAAGAAAGGAATAAAAGCATATGTTGATGTTGTGAGATGAAGTAAAAATAGTAGTAGGGGGCTTGTGTGGAGCATAAACATAGGCTGAATGAGTCTGTTTCTGTGCTGTAAGTTCTATGCTATAAGTTATAAAATATACAAATGTCCCAGATTTGAATCCCTGTTCTCTAAGTTAGCCTATTTCAGCCATGATGACTTTGAGGATGTTTGAGTCGATTCCAGTAAACTCTTACTTGAGGGAGAAAGCTAGTGAGATTTACATAGCTGATTGTTGCTTAACCTGTGGATGTGAGGCAAGGACAGGATCGAGCCTGGCCTTGATGCCTGTGGTTGAAAAGCTTGCCAACTTTGCTGCCTTTACATATGTACAAAAAATAGCCTCTTGGCTGAAATTCAGAGATTCAGTGCTTATGAAACTCTATCCTTGCATCAGTCTCCATATTCAAGAATGATTAGTGGAACAACATGGAAGGGTAATAGGATTAATATTCTACCAACAAAAATTAGGAATACAGTGACAAAACAGGTTGAAGATTCACGCAACATCACAAATATTGTGATGTGGGTTGTATTATACTACTGAAGGACAGATTGAGGCTATGTTTCTATGGGAACTGGCTGATTGGAGAAAGGGACTTCTCTAAAACACAAAGGGGAAATGAGATTTGGCATTGGCCACGTTTGTACGTCTATCAGCAACTCAACGCAAGGCAGCTGAGGTGGAGGAAGACCTGAAGTGTGAAGAAAATAATCTGGAAAATAGAGCAAATTACTTAATTTGGGAGAGGAACAATAACTGGCAATGTGTAAAAACAAGAAATTAGTATTTGAAGTCACACTGAACTTGATCTGTAATTCAAAAACCTAAATTGGACTTCTTAAATTTATTTGGCAGTTCTGAAATAATATGAATATGTATAATTTTATAAGAGTCCATGACTAATAAGTTTGACTATAAGATGCTCTGCATCACAGCTTTTAATATTGTAAAACTGACCAGACATTTTTCTAGTGTAGCCAAAAATCTTAATACTTAAACATGCAGGGGATGTTTGTATGAGACAGTACATAATTGGCTGGAGAACTCAAAAATATGTTGTGTTTTAGAACTCAGAAAAGTGTCCATTTTTTTCCCTGTGTTCATTTAACAGAAATGTCAGTATGTGCCCTTTATATATTTTGAGTTTTCAATAATGAGCATATGTGTTCCAAACTTTAATCCCTTGAGACTATTGTACACAAATGACCCAAGTTGATGTTGGTTCATTTTGTGCAATATGCTAAATGTACCTTTTATTTAAAGTGCCTGTACAGAATATTTTTAATGCAATTTAGCTATGTTTTTACTTCATGTAATATGGGGTTCATTTAGGTTTTGTTGCCGACAGACATGTCTTGTTTATTAAAATGTTCCAAGGAGTGGCTGGCCTTTGAGTTAACACACTCCCTTTTCAAATCCATACTGATGAGCTTTCTCATTGCCAGATGTAATAGTCCTGTCTGAAATGACTTTTGCCCAGTTTGATGCAGCTCCTTGACGTGTTTTGTTAATTACACAATTTTAAGACATTGCCAGTACATGAAGCACAATGCCTACGGGTGTTTTCATTGCCAGATGTACTAATTGAAAGGACTTTCAGATCATTTAAAATAGTTCCAAATAGGTGAAATCTTGCAATAGAATAGAAATGATAAGCAGAGAGGTTATGTTGAGCTTATGTTATGCTTATGTTAAAAGGATTTACAAGGATGATACCAGAACTGAGAGGGTCTAGCTATCATTAAAGACTGGGCATGTCACGTTTTTTGCTCTGGAAAAGAAAAGGCTGGTGAAGGCCTTTAAAATTAAGGGAAGGGGTTTGATCAGATAAGTGTAGAGCAAATATAGGAAAGTCCAAAACTAAAGGGCAGAAATATAAGATAGTCACCAATAAATTCAGTAAGGAATTCTGGAGAAATTTCTTCACATAGAAAGGATGGGAATGTGAAACTTTCTACCATATGGAATATTTGAGGCAAACAATGTGGATGCATTTAAGGGGCAGCTAATTAAGTACATAAGAAAGAAAGGAATTGAACAATATACTGGATAACGGGGAGCAGACAATGTTAGAATAACTTCACAAAGGTGTTGAGCCGCATTCATGTCTCTTTACAGATAATGAGTTCACTTAGTGAGAGCTTAGGCTCGAGCTATATGCTTGATCTTAAGGCTTTAGACTGCTGCAGAGGCTGAATGCACAGCCTTTTTGTGAACGTGTATACGTAGATCTCAATTGTGGTCTACTTTGTTTTCGAGCAGAAATAGGAGTCACTTTCTGGCCTCGGTGAAACCTGTTTATCAACTGATCTCCTAGAAATGGCACACAATGGGGCAATGTGAGGAGAAACATCAGAATCTTTAATGGTGGAGGTGTGGAATCATCATGACTTCTCACCTGGCACATTGATATCCAGAGATTCTTGAGTAATTAATGTCATTGCTCTTGAAAAGACTAATGTGGAAGAGCCAGAGGTTCAAGGGGTATGTGTGCTGATTTCCAATAATTACTTTACCTTGAAAGACTACATGTTCACCATTTCAACCCAACAGTTTATGTGGCCAGATTAGGGCTCCAAATTTGGTGATGTCCACAAGTATTATTTTTGGCTATTTTATACCTTTAACAAGATGAACTGTAGGGAGCACCCTGCGGTTTATGAAAGACACTTGGAAAGTGTAGTCTTTTGTTCAATGGGAATCTGAGTAAACAAGTTTTGGATTATCTTAGCATAGAGTCTGTTTGTAAAGTGGCCTGTTGAACCAACATGCAGAAAGTTCTTTGAAGGCCATCTGCAGATAGTGACCTGGAATAATATGCCTAGTTTGATTCACCATTTTACCCTTCCAGTACTCCAGGCTGGTCTGAAGATATGAGTCTTTCAGATCCTACCATTAATTTTTGTATATACTCCCAAAGTAATTGGTGTGCTCAAATTTGTGTGTGAGAGTTGAAGATTCTTCTTTCTTACCTGCTGTGGCTTAGAGCTCTTTTGCTATTTTAAATTTGGAAATTTCTGCATTCTTGACGTATCCCAGTGCTGGGTGTTATGGCATAGCAGATGATAAATGCTGAGCTGCTCAACTCCCAGAAGGAAACTTGAAACAGCTGCCACAACTATTTTGCAATTTGTATTTTATTTCGCAATGCATGCCTTGAATTCAGCAGTAGAGTCCACTGAGATTTTGGGGTTTTTACATAACTAAATTAAACATTTATTAATAAAAGAAAAGATTTTAAGCACATACATAGGTCCACAAATTACTACTATAACTACTCCTAAATCCCCTAATTAATCTGGCTCCCAGTTACACCTCCGTTAAAGCAACAGTAAAACAAATAGAACTAAACAGACCCAGGCAAAGCACACAATACCCTGGACAGTGATATTCAAAGTGAATTTTCTTAGCTTCAGTTCCTGTAGACAGTAACTTGATGCACAGAGGCTGGAGGCTTTTCACACATGTTAGACCTTAGAATTCCTTACCCTTTACACATAACCTCCTCTCCTTTATACATGTTTCTCCCTTTTAATGCAAATCCATTATTCCCATATGTTTTTGCAACTTTACTTTTCCCATAATATAAATCTTTCATAGTACTCATATTATCAGTAATCTTTGGGAAAAGTAAACGCACTGTTTGGCTTAGCTTCTTATGGCTAGGTGTAACGTTTTACCGTCTCTTTGAAATTCAAACTACTCTAATTTATCTAAAAATGCAAATTTTCCTCACACCTCACATTCTAAAACTTCGGCCATGTTTACATATTTAGCATTTCAAACCTAACTTCCCTTTTGATAATTCAAAAGCTCCAGACTAGCTGTCTCCATTTTAATTAAAAACCCCCCCGCCACACACATACACACACACACATCCACACAGAGAAACTAATCCAAACCCCACTGTTAACCTACCTTGACAACAAATCACAATACTATGAAAATTATTATATTTTCATAATTTGGGATACAAGCAGAAATAGGCTTTAGATATAGAAAATTTGGAGGAAATCATCTGACCATTCGGCATGATTTTAATAGAGACCACACTTGACTTCTGCAATGGGTGCAGTTCATACTCCAGTGGTTAGAATATATATATCTTTTTGCTGACACCAGAGGAAGTGTGCTTTGGTTCAGGTATAAATTTGGCAGTGTGCAATCAGCACAGTAGTCGTTATGGGAGAGGAAGATGGGATTTATGTGAAATTTTAAAGGGATGTGGACAATTAAAAGAAATTTAACACCGGTGTGGCAAAAGAAGTATGAAAGTCGGCTCAAAAAACATCCCAATCTAGTGCCGTCCTTTGCCAAAAATTGAAAGGGTTTAAGGAATTAATAAGTGGCAGGTCGAGAAGAGAAGGGTCAAAATCAAGGCGTGTGCATGCATCTGCAGAAAAGTATTGGAGCAGCCCAACACTTAACACCACCCCCCAACCCCCCCTCCCCACCCCACCACAAACCCCTTCTGGTGGTGCAGCATGAGGTACTTACCAGGGAGGTTGTCTCTGTGTCACCCAACAGCACCATTCTTATAAATCAAAATATTGTAGCATTCCTGCAGGAAAGGAGCTATATTTCAGCAGCAACTCAATGTACTGTCACTAGATGGGTCAGCCCATCACTATTTGGTAGCTGCAGGTGTCCTTGCGGTTGAGGCATGGTTCAGTCTCCCCGTCTGTTGGCACAGACATTGAGGACAGTTCCTCATGACTTTTGCCAGTCATATGTGGCAAGGGTTTGTGGATATTTTGTGGTATCTTTACTATTGTGATTAATCAGTGCACAAGCATACTTCCTTACAGGTGGAACCACTAAAAACATTGGGATGCTTCTAAGGATGCATCCACTATTATGCTTAGTTGTACTACTGGACCTTCTCCCTTTAGGAATAGGAGATGCTACATGCGCTAATCCTCTGCCAAAGAACACAGAACTCTTTTGTTATATTGGTCCCTTCCTTCCCAAAAAACAGAGGAGAATTCCCACTGGAAAACCCATTGTCCCTGTGTGAAGGGGAAAATTGACAGCCCTAGCAATCCTGGACACCTGCTTTGTCTTGATTTGAATAGTCATTAAAGCAAATTAGGTAAAAAAAAAATAAGGGTGCATGATTCCCTCCCTGATTCACTTGCATTGAACTGTTTAAAATAAGTTGGAGCTTGCTGTGACCACCAGAGGTGAAGGTGGAAAATGGGATGGGTGCAATAGTGCATGAAGATGTAGTGTAAGGGTTCTCCACCCACTTTACAGATCGATTTTACCAAAGTGTAAAGTTTAGGCTACCATGTCTGTAAGAAACATCCCCTTCTCCACAGAAGAAAAGAGTTGACGTTTCGAGTCCTCATGACCCTTCAACAGAACTGAGTGAATATTAAGAGAGGGGTGAAATATAAGCTGGTTTAAGGTTTTGAGGGGGGGGGGGGTGGAAAGAAGTTGGGGGGGCTGTGGTTGTAGGGACAAGCAAGCAGTGATAGGAGCAGATAATCAAAAATGTCACACAGAAGAACAAAGAGGTGCTGAAGGTGGTGATATCTAAATGAATGTTAATTAAGAATGGATGGCAGGACACTCAAGCTACAGCTGTAGTGGGGATGGGGTGGAAAGGCTAACAGGGCATAAAAGATATAGATTTAAAAATAATGGAAATAGGTGGGAAAAAGATCTATATAAATTATTGGAAAAAAACAAAAGGAAAGGGGAAGAAATGGAAAGGGGGCAGGGATGGAGGAGGGAGTTCAAGATCTAAAGTTGTTGAATTCAATATTCAGTCCGGAAGGCTGTAAAGTGCCTAGTCGGGAGATGACGTGCTGTTCCTCCGGTTTGCATTGGGCTTCACTGGAACAATGCAGCAAGCCAAAGACAGACGTGGGCAAGAGAGCAGGGTGGAGTGTTAAAATGGCAAGCAACAGGGAGGTTTGGGTCTTTCTTGCAGACAGACCGCAGGTGTTCTGCAAAGCGGTCGCCCAGTTTACATTTGATCTCTCCAATGTAGAGGAGACCGCATTGGGAGCAACGAATGCAGTAGACTAAGTTGGGGGAAATGCAAGTGAAATTCTGCTTCACTTGAAAGGAGTGTTTGGGCCCTTGGACGGTGAGGAGAGAGGAAGGGGCAGGTGATGCATCTTTTGCGTGGGCATGGGAGGTGCCATAGGTGGGGGTTGAGGAGTAGGGGTTGATGGAGGAGTAGACCAGGGTGCCCCGGAGGGAACGATCCCTACGGAATGCCGCCGGGGGGTTGAAGGGAAGATGTGTTTGGTGGTGGCATCATGCTGGAGTTGGCAGAAATGGCGGAGGATGATCCTTTGAATGCGGAGGCTGGTGGGGTGATAAGTGAGGACAAGGGGGACCCTAACATGTTTCTGGGAGGGAGGAGAAGGCATGAGGGCAGATGCGCAGCAGATGGGCCGGACACGGTTGAGGGCACTGTCAACGACCGTGGGTGGAAAACCTCGGTTAAGGAAGAAGAAGGACATGTAGAGAGCTACCTCGACTACAGCTCCTCACACCCCGCTTCCTGTAAGGACTCCATCCCATTCTCTCAGTTCCTTCGCCTCCGTCACATCTGTTCTGATGATGCTACCTTCAAAAACAGTTCCTCTGACATGTCCTCCTTCTTCCTTAACCAAGGTTTTCCACCCACGGTCGTTGACAGGGCCCTCAACCATGTCCGGCCCATCTCCTGCGCATCCGCCCTCACGCCTTCTCCTCCCTCCCAGAAACATGATAGGGTCCCCCTTGTCTTCACTTATCACCCCACCAGCCTCCGCATTCAAAGGATCATCTTCTGCCAACTCTAGCATGATACCACCACCAAACACATCTTCCCTTCAACCCCAACGCCCCCGCCCCCCGACGGCATTCTGTAGGGATCGTTCCCTCCGGGACACCCTGATCCACTCCTCCATCACCCCCTACTCCTCAACCCCCACCTATGGCACCTCCCCATGCCCATGCAAAAGATGCAACACCTGCCCCTTCACTTTCTCTCTCCTCACCATCCAAGGGCCCAAACACTCCTTTCAAGTGAAGCAGAATTTCACTTGCATTTCCCCTAACTTAGTCTACTGCATTCGTTGCTCCCAATGCGGTCTCCTCTACATTGGAGAGACCAAACGTAAACTGGGTGACCGCTTTGCAGAACACCTGCGGTCTGTCCGCAAGAAAGACCCAAACCTCCCTGTCGCTTGCCATTTTAACACTCCACCCTGCTCTCATGCCCACATGTCTGTCCTTGGCTTGCTGCATTGTTCCAGTGAAGCCCAGCGCAAACTGGAAGAACAGCACCTCATCTTCCGACTAGGCACTTTACAGCCTTCCGGACTGAATATTGAATTCAACAATTTTAGATCTTGAACTCCCTCCTCCATCCCCACCTCCTTTCTGTTTCTTCCCCCTTCCTTTTGTTTTTTCCAATAATTTATATAGATTTTTCATTTCCCACCTATTTCCATTATTTTTAAATCTATATCTTTTATGCCCTGTTAGCCTTTCCACTCCACCCCCACTACAGCTGTACTTGAGTGTCCTGCCATCCATTCTTAATTAGCATATTCGTTTAGATAATATCACCACCTTCAACACTTCTTTGTTGTTCTATCTGTGACATCTTTTGATTATCTGCTCCTATCACTGCTTGCTTGTCCCTACAACCACAACCCCCCCCCAAGTTCTCTCCCCCCACCACCCCCCACCTTAAACCAGCATATATTTCAACCCTCTCCTAATATTCACTCAGTTCTGTTGAAGGGTCATGAGGACTCGAAACGTCAACTCTTTTCTTCTCCGCCGATGCTGCTAGACCTGCTGAGTTTTTCCAGGTAATTCTGTTTTTGTTTTGGATTTCCAGCATCCACAATTTTTTGTTTTTATTCCCCTTCTCCAACCTGCCATAGATTGGCAGCAGTGATCTGTTTGTATATGCTATTTGAACTTTTTGCAAGCATTGAAGACCAGATATCAGGATAGTAATTCATATTTCCAGCACTACCAACCCTCCCCTTAAAGCACATATTATATTTTAACTTGAATTTTTTTTTAACTGTTGCAAGATCTGTTAGGTTTTATATTTTCATTGTGTACAATGTATGCTGTCCATAAGTCAAAGATGAGAGTAAATTCCACTAACTTCACTTTTGTATTTTAGGTAAAGCTGTATCATGTAGCAAGGAATGTCCAAAATTGGATTTGAGGACTCTGTGTGAAAGACTCCGTGGAACAGACTGCTCAAGTAAAAGAAAATCAAACCAAAAGAATGAGCCAAAGGAGTGTTCACGTATCACTGGCTGTGTGCCAGGTCCAGATATAAAGGATGATGAAAAGAAGGAAAAGACTGATTCCTTGACATACAAACAAGAGCTTCACAGCCAGCCAAGAAAGGTCAAGCAGGATATTCGGTGGGACTCTGACTTCAAAAGCACAGCTAGATCATCAGATATGAAAAGCTGGAATAGAGTTCCAGACTTAGCATATGACCTTCTAGACAAGCTTTTGGATTTGAACCCGGCAACTAGGTTAACTGCGGAAAAGGCTTTGAAGCATCCATTCTTTGAAGGCATATAACTCATTGGGATATCAAGTGAGGCATGTTGCATGTGTGGGATAATCACAAAAATACATGATTTTTTTTAGTGACAGGTGCTTATTTCAGTGGATTTTGTTGACATTCATTCAGAATTTTATACCAAAGCAAGTTAATCAGCCAAACTCCTCTTTCAATCCAGCCATGGAATTTTGTTTTTTCCCACATGTTCTTGACCACTGCCACTCCCTGACACCCATTCTCCAATCTGTTTAATGGCTAAACTGCCTCATAAATAAATGTGCAAATCTAGGGATTTTATTATAAATAACTTTATATTCCTTCCTAACACTTAACTGTGCTGTGCAGTAATCCACACACAAGCAAAATAGGCAGGACATCGGCTCATCTCAACCATGCTACCATAGAGCCCACCACCTGGATTGATGGATCCTGCACATGTCTGTGCAACAGTGGTTGAAGCCAACTTCAAGACTGCACCTTGGGTGTGAAATTCATCTCGTCAGTTATTTTAATGAGAAAGTCAATGTGAATTTTTAAAAACAACTGGAGGAATCGCACTCATCGGAACTTGTGTACTTTCAGTTATGGCACCCTGTGCATTGTATTATCCAGAATTTTTTTGTTTTTCTTTCTGTTTATGCCCGTTCAAAGTAGTCATTTTTTTTTAAAAAAATGATGTGGCGGTCTTGCCTACCTCAGTTGCCATGGTATTTGTCAAGCACATTCTTTAGTCACATCAGTTATTGGCTCCAATAACGTTTATTGAAAGCAGCAGCGACTTAATCTGACACACAGTAAAATGCAGGATGAAATGGACAGTTTGGTAACTTGGGGTTGCAGAAGGAAGATCCAAGTAAATGCTCGTCTATTTCTCAACCTTTGGCACTTGCCTTTGTCTCAGATTTTAGGAGCATTCTAAAGATTTTTGTGCAATTAATTACCTTGTATTTTTTTGGTTGTGTCACTTCCATTTTATAAGTTTTTTTGAGATTTTGGTTTGTAGTATTGATAAAAACTTAGCTGCCAAAACTGTTTTTATAATTTTATTCCAGACATCTGGCAAAACATTAAAATATATGAAAACGTTTCTTCCTTTTAATTCGTTATTGCATATGTTTTCAAAACATGCTGTATGTGCAGTTTCTGGCCCCAGTTTGATTACTCAGCTGCAAATAAAAGCGAATTGGAACAGAAACACTCATTTCTGCCAGCAACTGTTACTTTTTTTAATTACGAAAGGAACAGCTCTATGGCTGGGACTTGAGGGAGGACACGCCTCCAAAAAACTCAAATTGACACAATAGCCAACAAAAACTTCAAATGCTATCTTTCATTTTGTTAACCATATTTTAAATATATGCCAATCTGTTTTGTTTTGTGATTTTTGTAAATGAACCACTGGCCCAAGCTTTATTGCATCTCCTCCTCCACTCTATAGTTGCTGAACGTGCCTTCATCCATCTCTGCTCCTCTATAGTACCACCTTTCCTTAATCCTCTTTACATCCCTTCCTCCCATTCTGCCTTTGAAAGCCCCAAAATTAAGTTTTCCATCACCTTTTCACATCCTCCGACTAAAGTCCAACAAATCCTTTCCCCGGTCAAAGTACCTGGATTGCTTTGTCTGCGTCAAAGGGTCTATATAAATGCAAAATGTTTCATATTTTATATACAAGCAGCAATGAGTGATGTGCACTACTAGCTGCATTAACCTCAATCATCCTTGGTGTATCAGTACAGTGTAGTAACTACTTAATGTTGACAATATTTGTCGTTCATTATGGTTAGGGCCTCAAAAGTTGGGTAGTTCCAGTATTGTGGCTCAGTTATAGATGTCAAGGTTGGGGTTGTGACAGTATGAGTTAGATTGGAAAAAAAGTCTTATGCTGGAAGCCTAAGTATCGTGAGATTGAAATTGACCAATACTTAATGGAGAAACTGATGTTAAATCGATGGTATCTTGTGCTGTAGTAATTAATTTATAATAGGCATATGGCACCTTAAGACGCTTGAAACCTGTAATGCGCCCCCCAAAAAATCAGCTGATGGAATTTAAAATTATTCTTTCAATAACATTTTCTGAAATAGACCTCAAAACTACAGAGAACTGTATCAGATATTGTATGCAATTTACTGTATTGTAAAATCAATTTTAAAGGAACTACACCCTGGGAAACATGTCATCCTAACACATGATTTTGCATTTGTTAAAAGCAGGCTATTAACTGGCCTTTCAGAAAAAACAAGGCAGCACTGTTGATACCTTCTGGAGCTGGTCATTAGTGAGCATTGCAGCATGAATGTATTTGACTCTATCAATCAAATTTTCATAAGGAACAGGTGCAATCAAAGTACATCCATTAGTTTTGCATCATAAATTTGGGCATGATGGTGGGGTCTGTACTTCTCATCTATCCAGGAGTTGTAAGATGTTTTCTGAGAAAATCAATGCTATTTCTGGATCTGACCTTTTCCACCAGGGTTTTGGTCCAGGAATGCATCTGTTTTGCTCCAAGATTTGTCAGTGAAAGCCAGCTGGTCACTAGTATGTTTTTGTATTACATTTGTGGCTATTTGACATTGAAATGGAGGCTAAGCAGAGGTAGGGGTAGAAAATGTGTTTCTAGAGGGTGATACAGGCTGACTTACTCTATTTCCTGAGCCAATGTTGTTGGAGACTATTCTGAATTTAATCTCTAGTAATTGACCATATATAGTGTGTAAGGCAGAGATAATAGGATTTAGGGTACATAGAATCTAGGGTCCAGCAAACACATTGGTACACATGGAATGCAAAAATGACTTCAAAAGATTGCACTTAAAGGAATTGAAAATAATTTCTGGTTATTTGGAGCAGAATAATGGTTGATATATCTGCAGAAGGAGAGTAGAATTTATTGATGCACTATTATTTAAGCTACAATCAATGAATTCTAGTTAAATTGAAATTGATTAAAAAGCAATACATCTGTGTGGACTTAGGAGCAGGAGTAGGCAATTTGGCCCTTTGAGTCTGCTCCACCATTCAATAAGATCATGGCTCATCTGGTTGTGCTCTCAACTCCACTTTCTTGTCTGCCACCTTAACCCTTGATTCTCTTGTCTATCAAAAATCTGCCTTGAATAAATTCAATGACTCAGCCTCCACTGCTCTCTGGGGAAGAGAATTCCATATTCTAATGACCCTCTGAGAAAATTCTCATCATCTCCATCTTAAAAAGCAGACCTCTTATTCTGAAACTGTGTCCCCTTGCCCTAATCTCCCCCACAAGTTGAAATATCCTCCCAGTATCCACCCTATCAAATCCCCTCAGAATCTTGTATGTTTCAATAACTGCGGTGGGTATATGTCCAACCTTCCTTCGTAAAAATAAGCCCTTCATCCCAGGAATGAGCCAAATTAACCCTTTCTGTACTGCTAACATTATATCTTTTTTCAAATAACAAGACCAGAATACTTTGTACCAGTACATAGTATTCCAGCTGCCTAAATAGGTTTGCAAGGATTAATATTGGAGTCAAGTGCAAGATCTATGAAACATAAAAGAAATTGTAGATGTAAGCCAGATAAATTTGTCAGGGCCACCAACAGCAGGCTTATGATAAGTATAGACACGCACTTAAGTAATGTAATGCTGAAAGCAAGTTCAATAATGATAAAGGTGTTTCCAAATTGAGGATGGAGAGAGAAAGCATTGGCTTACTTAAAATGAGAAGCATTAAGAAATTTCAAAATCAAACATTTATTGTATATCCATCTTCAGAGAAAAAGGAGGGAAAGTTGAGGTCGCATATGATACCTCCAAGCAGGATTCAAACAGATGTTCCTACTCCCTATGCATCCTCTTCAGGTCTGCTCCAACATTTGTTATGACCAGGATGGGGGGAGTGTGCAGGTTGACTAACCCACTACTCCACAGGTCGCACCATTTATTTAAAAGTTTGATTCACTCACCAAAATAGCCAATTGTTTACCTTTGCTACTGTTACCCAGAATAAAAGAGACTTTAACTGGGCTTCTTTCAATTAACAACAAACTTTTTTTTTTATAAAACTAGCCTTGTCAAATCGGAAGACAAAGCTTATTAACATACAGTATGAAACATGAAAGATTTGTCTTTCAAGATACCCTCAGTCACATGCACACACGCACACCAAAAAAAAAGGAATTCTGCTAAAGATTAAAAATCAATGGTTCAAGGGAAACGGGAAGATGGTGGAGTCCTTGAAATGGTGTCCGGGTTATGTGGCTGGTCTCAGCACTGATCTGTGGAACAATCAATGACTCTTGCACTACTTTTTAAGTGGACTTGAGGAACACTTGCAGATACTCAATTCCAGCACGTAGAGCAACTTAGAAGCAGGTTACATTCACTTCTGGCTCTGGACTGCAAATAGGCTGCTGTCTTCCTTGACAAGCAGTTGGTCCTTCTCAAACCAAAACAAAATTTTAAACAAAATTTTTCCTGGCCTTTTTTTTTTCCCCAGAGCCATAAGGTACCATGTAACCCCTTTCATACGCTGTCTACCAGAGTGACGAGGCTTCCAGCTTCTTTACAACTGCTTAATTACCTTTTCTTGTCAATGCTTTTCTTGGAAGAGACATCCAATCAGAGTTCTTGCATTAATCCTTTAAGGAACAATGTCTTTTAAAACACACATGCTTCCAGAATGTTCTTAGTCCTTGAAGAAGAACCATTTTCGGTGATTAAAGTGTTCATCGTACATCCTTATTGGAGTTTTTAAGATATGTGTAAACAGATGTATAAGTTGGTGATTTTCCTTTCTACCACAGAATTAGTTTATGTTAATTAGATATTTTATAGTACTTGATAATTCCAGGCCACTAGCAAAATAAGATGGTGACCAAAACATTGGTTATTTTCCTTCTTGTTAGTTTTTATTTGATTGTTGTTTGCTGACGGCTGATTCTTGGCTGATAGTTTTCATATCTATGTGCTATGTTTTTATTGACGTTCCTTACCTGTTCAGTTGGACGTTGAGTCATTCAGGTGCAAGTGTGACATACTTCTCAGGTCTGACATCTCCAAGTGTGACAGATGGATGTTAGGTGCAAGACTTTTTATGTGCTAACAATTCTTTCATGGCATTGCTCAGAACAAGTCTGAAGATATACTGTTTTTGCAATCGTAATGTAATGTAACAATGCATTACAAAGCTATGAGTTAAATTCCAGGGGTTTTTTTTGGCATGTTATTTACTGGAGTTTCAAGGATTAATTTTGTCAATTTCCCTCTGAAAGTGCAACCTTGATGATTATTATGTTGCTCCAAAGTCCTTGGAACATGCCATCATCTCCCAAACCTGTTACCATCCCAGAATTTTGAAGTAACTCTTATCAAATTCACAAACTACAGTGTGTGTGACTATTACTGAAGTAAACTAACTCTCTTCATCCTTCTCAACCTATCTATAGTCTTTGGCACAGTTAGCCACGCCATCCTCCTCCACCATTATGCAGCTGGATGGGACTGCCTTGGACTAGTCTAATGGTAACAAAAGCATGGATGAGGGTTTCAGCAGTGGATGAGCTGAGGCGGGAGCAGAATCATGGAGGTGGGAAAAGGCAGTCTTAGTTACACACACAAGTGTAGTCAGAAACTCATCTCAAGATCAAATACAACACCAAGATTGTAAACCATCTGGTTCAGCCTCAGGCAATAAATGCTGGCCTTGCCAGCGACACCCACATCCCATGATCAAATAAGTAAAAAGGACTAGGGAGGGGGATGGCATCAGTGGCTAAAGAATGGGGTTTATAAGCCAGGGCCAAAGACAATTTCTAGGCGGTCAGAGCTGAATGTCGAACAAACAATCCGACAATGTAAAATCAGAGGAGGAACCGTGGGGCAGTTGTGAGACAGAGCTGGGTGTCGTCAGTGTACATGTGAAAACTAATGCTGTGTTTTCAGGTGATGTTGCCAAAGGGCAGTATGTGTATATGAGAAGTAGGAGCGGGCCAAGGACAGATCTTTGAGGGACTCCAGACATAGTGGTGCGGGGGCAGGAAGAGAAGCCATTCCAGGCAATTCCCTGGCTATAATTAGGTAGATAAGAATGGAACTCAGCAAGTGCACTCATGGTCAGCATCCCACATTCTATGCTCCATAAACTTGAGGTCATCCAAAACTCTGTTGCTATGTCCTTACACCAAGTCCTGTTCACCTATCACCCTTGTGCTCACTGACCTACATTGACCCTGGTTAAGCAATGAGCCTATTTTAAAATTCTCATCCTCATTTGCAGATCTCGCTAGCGCCTCGCCCCTCTCTATCTCAGTAATTTCCAGTTCTACAAGATATCTGTGCTCAGCTAATTCTGGCCTCTTGAGCATCCCCCATTTTAATCGCTCAACCATTGGTGGCCATGCCTTTAGCTGCCAAAATCCTAAGGTCTGGAATTCCTTCCCTACACCACTCTGTCTCTCTATTTTGCTTTCCTCCGTTAAGATACTCCTCAAAACGTACCTCCTTTGAGGTTTTTGGCCATTTGTCCTATTATCTCCTTATGTGACTTGATGTCAAGTTTTGATTTATAAAGCTCCCTTTAAGCACCTTGGGATGTTTTATTATGTTAAAGGCACTGTATAAGTACAAGTTATCGCTTTATCTACGTGTTTAATTTTAATCAGTTAACTAAGGGCTAGGATATGTGGTCAGATGACTGGCATTATAGTTTACATTGGTGACTGCTAGTGTTTGGTACTAATGATGGGAACAATTGTGGGGTTTGGCAGCAAGGTACTCTGTGAACATTGGGGAAGGTATAAAGGCCTTCCAACATTGGTGGTAATGTGGCAGAGCTGGGGACAGTGCTGGAGCCTGAAACACTTGAGATCTCCAGATTGTGTCAGAAATAGGGGCACTCCTAGGGTTTGCTAGCACTAACTTATAACATTGAGTCGGGGAACTATGTGCGTACACTAGGGGGAAGTTAACACTGGGAGGGTTGAGTGGGAGAACTGTGGGGTTGGGGGCTGTATTCTTGAAACCTGGGAACACTAGGGGAAAAGGTAGCGAAGATCCTAAGGGTAATGGCTCTAGCATTTCTTTGTCTGCGAGTGCTAGAAAATAGGCTTTGTAAATGTATTTGGTAGCATGGGTTGCTGCTACTGTGACCTATTCTGTCAGGAATCAAGCAATCACCAAATCTGGATATGGGCAAGCATTAGGTTGGTGGGGAAGACTGAGGATGAGGGTTTGGAGGAAGGAAATTGAAAGCTAAGAGAAAGTGAAGAGCTCTCCCTACCACTGGTTTCAAGGTGCAGAGAATAGAAACAATAGGGAATTGAAAAAAATGGCACCACCCAGGACTGGATCATAATCTTCCACCAAGAGGCTGACAAATTTCATAACCCCAACATGAATACTTATAGATTTACCATTCCATCCAAGGCCCCATCCTACTCAGCAACATCTAATGAAAAAGATAAAAGCAAAAAACTGCAGATGCTGGAAATCCAAAACAAATACAAAAATACCAGGAAAAACTCAGCAGACCTGACAGCATCTGCGGAGAGGAGCACAGTTAACGTTTCGAGTCCGAATGACTCTAATGAAAAAAGGCTTTGTTGGAACTGGCTCTCTTCAGTATAGAACTGTCCACAGGCACACATTCACCCTCTGGGCAATGCTGTACAGATATTCATCAGGAGGCAGAGAGTATCTTTGTGATTCTGAGAATACAATTTGGGTAATGCACTCATGGGGAAAGACTGGGAGTATGTGCTGAGATTGGTCCGTTTACCCTCCATTTGATGTAGAGTGAGGGAGGGTCAATTCAAAACCCTCTCCTGGATACACCTGCTCCTGCACCTACCGAGGAGGTGGTGGCATAGTGGTGTTGTCATTGGGCTAGTAATCCAGAGAGCTAGGGTAATGCTCTGGGTTCAAATCCCACCATGGCAGAATTTGAATTCAATAAAAAATCTGGAATTAAAAGCCTGAGGGTGATCATGAAACCATTGTCGATTGTTGTAAAAACCCATCTGGTTCACTAATGCCCTTTAGGGAAGGAAACCTGCTGTCTTTACCTGTGACTCCAGACCCACTGCAATGTGGCTGACTCTTAAATATGTTCTGAATGAGGACGGATGGGCAATAAATGCTGGCCAGCGAAAGCCACATCCTACAAACGAATAGAAAAAACTTAAAACCTCTCTCTCTCTCCTAGGCAGCTGAATGATGAAACAGGGGTCTCAACAACACTCCTGCACAAATTCTGGCCCTGCCATATTATCCAGTCCTTTTGGACAGCCAATCTAGAGATGACTAAATTAATTATTCTCTTGGAAAAATGGATACTTAATTTAATATCAGCAGGGATTCAAAACGATGCCAAGCTCAACTGGATGATGCATCCCCCCCACGTCTCCCGCTCCACTTCCACCCTGACTTTTTGCAGCACCACCTACAACAAACAAATGATCTCAGCACATGTGGCACAGCTGGCCGGCAGAGCAAGTGACGTTTAGGCTTTGCATGGAATAGGAGAAACACCAGGAGATACGAGGCCCCTTCCTGTAGGACAGTCTCCAACCCATCCCAAACTCACAAAAGCAGGCTAGCTTCAGCGACACCTGTTAGGAAACAGTCCCACAGTTCACACTACTGAGATGGACCTGCTACAGCTGTGAACTGTTTGAGCATTTCAACCCTTCCTGTAAAACTCCTGCTTTCCCCGAGTGAGGATAACCCCTTCCCCTCCTAATGTGCACAACTGTTATCACTACACATGAGTCGAGTCTCACTGTACATAACTGAAATGTACTACGGCATGTACTCGGTTTAGAAACCATGACGTGAGAGCATATAAACATCTCACATAAAATAATACTTCATTGTTTGTAATCATAAAATTTGATGTTAATGCATATGAGTAAAGGTGTGTGATGTGCAGCAAGGAGGTGCGACATGATAAGAGGAGAAAGAAAAACATGTGTTTATACAATGCCTTTTACAACCCACCAGACACCACAAAGCACTTTATAGCCAATTAAGTACTTTTGTAATATGGAAAATTAGGTATTTAATTGTATGTAAGCTTTTGAATATATAAGTATCACTATTCATACAGTTCACAGAATCACAGAACTTTTCAGTGTAAAAGGAGACCATTTGGCCCATCATGTCTGCACCGGCTCTCCAAAAAAGCCATTTAAGGCTATAAGATATAGGAGCAGAAGCAGGCCATTTGGCCTATCAAGTCTACGCCTCCATTCAATGAGATCATGGCTGATCTGATAATCCTCAAGTCCACTTTCCTGCTTTTTCCCCATAACCCTTGATTCCATTACTGATTATAAGATTTAGTTAATGCCATTCTCTCACCTTCTCCCCGTAACCCTACATATTGTTCCTGTTTGAATAACAGTCTAATTCCCAAATGCCTCGAATGAACCTGCCTCTATCACACTCTCAGGCAGTGCATTCCAGGTGTTAACCACTCGCTGCGTGAAAAAGCTTTTTCTCATTATTGTTTTTGCCTCTTTTGCAAGTTATTTTCAATCTGAGCTTTCTGGTTCTCGATCCTTTCGCAAGTAGGAACAGTTTCTTCCCTATCTACCCTGTCCAGACCCCTCACGGTTTTGAATACTTCTCACAGCTTTCTTTTCTCCAAGGAAAACAGTCCTAACTTCTCCAATCTATCTTCATAACTGAAGTTCATGCAGCAAAGCGACTTGCAGTGGTTTCCAGAAAGCTTCTTCATGGCAAACTACCAAACTTCCACATATGGTGGATAAACAAAACAAATTTATAGCAGGCATTGGTTTCCATGGGATCAACTTTAGCCCTCAGGCACAGATGTATCCTCTGCTATGGCTGCAGGCAGCTGATGCGCAAGAGTTACAATCTACAGGCTGACACGTATATTGTCTAGCAGCAAGTCACAAACTGTCAAAGGACATATAGTCATGCGCACACATTCAATGTTGCAGGATCTCCTGCCTATCTCCTTGACTCCTGTTGGCTGTGCATTCACACCACAGTGAATGGCTGCGTAAACAATCATGCAGGTGAACTAAAAACCAAGATAAGTCTGTCCCAAAAGCAGAGTGAAATTGAAAGTGTTCTGCTTTCGAGCATAGTTACCACTTGTAGGATGTATTGGGATGTAGTGTCAGGAAGAGAGTGGCTGTGCCACAAGATGAAAACGGCCTGCATCAGGCTTTTAGGAGAAAGCTAAAATTCCACTAGGGTTTAGGGACATCTTTTCTCCATGAACTGATGCGTTCTGGCAGCCATCAAGCTTCAAGGATATGATGCTCAATATCTATGCCTGTATGTCCTTCCAAACAGATCATCATCAGGCTCCTGGCTGAATTCTTTCTTTTTTTAAAAAAAAGTGCTGCATTTTATCCTTCGAACAGCACGTTCTGTGCTGACCTGAGACATTATGGCAAGTGATTTTGAAGCAATGGAATATCTAACAGAACGGCAGATGGATGAAGCAATCACTTACTCCTAATATTGCCCGACAATGCTAGTGGGACTTAATCGTTTTAACCGCTTTGTTTCTAACTTGTGAGGAAATGATGGATTGTGCTTCTATCACATTTGTGACCAAAGAATTAGCCAGATTTCAGGAAATGTTAGGATCTTTTGAAACATGCTTTCATTTTAACAATACGCATCACATCAAGTCCAGCACCGAATTAATTGAGATAAAAACAAAATATGGTGGATGCTGGAAATCTGAAACAAAAATGAAAATGCTGGAAAAATGCTGCAGGTCTGGCAGCATCAGTTAACTCTATTTCTCTCTCCGCAGATGCTGCCAGTTTTTCCAGCATTTTCTGTGTTTATTGCTGAATGAACTGAATTTGTTGCAGAAAAAAAATTGAGGTTAGGTGAAAAATTAAATTGACATGAGGCAGGAGACACATTTCCACAGGTCCATAGGCCACTTCTTCTTGACTGCTCTTAAGGGAACCAATTAAGTTCCTCGTGAGGCCACATAAAAAGGAGCTAATCTGGCAAGGAAATGTAAGGTTTAATTATTTAATTTTTCTGGCGCTCATAATGCGCAGGGAACAACAGGGTGTGATATATGATGTGAGGGGCCACAGGGACTGCAATTTTGGCTGCAGGTGGTCAGTGACATGCTCACTGCCCTTGAAGCATTGGGAGTTTGAGGTCATGTGATGAATTCTCCAGCAATATATGCCAAGAGGAGTTGGCAACCTTACTGCCTGTACTCAAGTTACTGGCCAGCCACTTTGTGCCAAGTTCAGCACATTGGGTACAGGTAAGCCTCCAGGCACCATGCCCAGAAACATCGGCTGAAATAAAGGCAAAATACAGCGGATGCTGGAAATCTGAAACAAAAGCAGAAATGCTGGAAAAATTCAGCAGATCTGACAGCATCAGCGGAGAGAAAGACAGAGTTAACGTTTCGAGTCCGTATGACTCTTCTTCAGAGCATTTGCTTAAATTTGATTAAGACATTTGCTTAAATTTTCCTTAAGTTTGAAAGGGGACCTGGTTGAGGTGTATGTAATGTTAAAAGGTTTAGCAGGTAGATACTGAGAAACCATTCCTCTGGTGGGGCAGTTAAGAGCAAAGTGATACAAATTTTAAAAATTAGAACTAGGCCGTTCAGAGTGTAATCAGGGAGCACTTTTCACTCATAGGACAGTGAAAAACTAGAACTCTCTCCCCCAAAAGGACTGTGGATGTTGAAGGCCAATTGGAGCTTTTGAGATCAAGGTTGAAAGATGGTGTTGAGAGATGCAGAGCCAACGTGCAAAAACTGAGTTGAGGTGGAATTCAGCCAAGATCTGAATGAATGGCAAAGAAGGTCCAAGGGGCTGAAGGGCCTATCCACATTCCTATGGTACCTATCATCATAGCATCAGGCTCATATTCTTCAGCTACCTCATTGAATGAATGAATGACTGAATGAATGAATAAGTAAACAATACGTACATGAAGGATAAACATTTTATAAATAGGTTTTGTCCTGAAATGTTGGAAAGCAGTATGTTACAATTTACTTTTCTGAAATTAAACTGATGTTTTCCATTGTTTTCAGCTGTCTTTGAGTTTCTACTAAAATGACTGGAACTCCAAGAAATAAAGTGTTTTGGCTTTCTACACTGTTTTCCTTGTACTCTAGGATGACTTGGACTTGGAACTAAGGATTGGTGGCACCTTTAATTGGATGAACTGTGCAAATGTGAGGGCACTAGGCTAACCACCTTTTAGTTTTATAGTCAATTTAGACAGTTCTTACAGGAAGGATACCACTTTACACCATTACTTGCTGCCAGAGCTTTAGTTGAGGGGTAGTCCTCTTATACTGAACTGAATTAAGTTTCTAGCATCTGGTAGTTTTGTAAGTTATCCAGTAACACTAAGGCGGGGGAGGGGGTTGGCGGCGGGGGGGGGGGGGGGGGGGGGGGGGGGGGGTGTTGGTGGGGGGATGGGGGGGCGGTTGGTGGGAGTTACTACTTGACATTCTTTCTGCTGTAGAATTGTTCTTCATGTTTACTACACTGTTCCAGTTCTTTGCTTTGCTTTGCACTGTTGTTTTTAATTACTTACAAATGTTACGCTGGCCATATTTTCATTAACCATGCCAATTTGGATTGGTGTCATTTTGAATTTGTACCTTTTCCTTGAGCCTGGTCATCAGAATATTTAATTTTTAATTTTTTATACATTTGACTTCTCACATGTTTCATTGACTTAACATGTCATTAGGGGTTTAAACTTATTTATATAATTCAGTTATATTTAGTTATTCGATCTAGAATATATATTCAAAATTTGGTGTATTATTTTTATTGGTCTTCCTGCAGATGTTGTCAATTCTCTATAAGTTATGAATTATATAATTTTATATGTTAAAGAAAGTGCTGTCCATATGTGCATGTAAATCTGGAATAACCTTGAGTTTGCCAAGAGCTGTCACTGTTGACTGGCATTTATGTGGTGCTGCAGGCAACTCCAGTCTAATTTCTGATTGTTATCACTGACTGACTTAATAATGTTGCAGTAAATTCCAAAGAAAATGGGAAAATGGTAATTAGCCATCTAGGGAATTGTAATTGTTTATGTGGATGGCAGTTCACACAAGAGTTAGAGGATTGAAGAACTTAAACCCCCATAGTACTTTGTAATTGTGTGACAAAATTAATTAATTCAGCCAAGTGGTGGCGTGCTCTTGAGGGATTCAGAACAAGAGGGTTCCAGGTTTAATCCCTGGTCTGCACTGCGTGGTCTGACTGGGACAACAACAGTGTCAGCAGATGCACATTCAGGAATGGAAAAGTTTCCTGTTCCAACCACTTTCCAATGGGCCATAATAAGCTGCAGGGCACAGAAGTGCCAACAAAGGAAAGGTTAAGCTAATCAATCCAGTACAAAGGAAGGGCACAGCAAGAGTGCAGCAGTGTGGTTGGGAGGGGAGGGGTTGCTTCATAATGAGTGTCGTACTTCCCAACCCCAATCACACAGTATGAAGTACTATGAAAATCAACAATCAATACAGCGCTCAGATCAATAACTGTTCACTGGTGTCAGAGCCACAAACAGTGCTTTGTCCCTGATACTCAACACATGTAGGAAGCAAGAAATACACAAACTGTATCTTATAACAAAAACAGAAAATGCTGGAAAGACTCAGCAGGTTAGGCAGCATCTGTGGGGAGAGAAAAACAGACGTGTCCGGTCGATAACCTTTCGTCAAAACTGGAAAATGTTATAGATGTAAGAGGTTTTAAGCAAATACAGAGGGGTAAAGGGGGACTAGAAAATTACTGTTCTGTTTTTACTGACAGTAGGAACTGGTACTGATTCTGCTGCTCATTTAATCTCTCCTGCCCTCCAACCAAACAAAGACCTTCCTGTGTGTTCTTTCCCCTCTCTCCCCTCTCCCATAATTGCTTAAACCTGTTACATCTGCAACTTTTTCCAGTTCTGCTGAAAAGTCATTATCCTGAAATGTTAACTCTGTTTCTCTCCTCAAGAATGCTGTCAGACCCGTGGCATATCTCCAGTATTTTCTGTTCATATTTCGGATTTATAG
This sequence comes from Carcharodon carcharias, assembly GCF_017639515.1. NCBI lineage: Eukaryota > Metazoa > Chordata > Chondrichthyes > Lamniformes > Lamnidae > Carcharodon > Carcharodon carcharias. The sequence continues at coordinate 102,621,593 of NC_054482.1, read as the reverse complement.
CCTCCACAGTGTTTTGCCTTTGAACGTTGTAATGTCTCCCTAGACATCCTGAAACACCTCACTGTGACTGAGACAAAGGTAAACATCCCTTCCTCGTCCTTCTTGACCTGTCTGCAGCCTTTGACACTGTTGATCACACCATCTTCCTCCAACACCACTCCACTGTCATCCAGTTGGGAGATGCTGCTCTCACCAGGTTCCATTCTTAACTATCTAACCGTATCCAGGGAATCACTTGCAATGGCTGCTCTTCCTGCTCCTGTACTGTTACTTCTGGTGTCCCTCAAGGATCTATCCTTGGACCTTTGCTATTTCTCATCTACATGCTGCCCCTCAGCGACACCATCCAAAAGCACGGTGCTAGTTTTCACATGTACGCTGACAACACCCAGCTGTACCTCACCACCACTTTTCCTGACTCCGCTTCTGTTACTAAGTTATCAGACTGATCATCTGGTGTCCAGTACTGGATGAGCAGAAATTTCCTCCAATTAATTTTTTTAAATTCATTCGTGGGATGTGGACGTTGCTGGCTAGGCCAGCATTTATTGCCCGTCCCTAATTGCCCTTGTTCAGAGGGCATTTAAGAGTCAACCACGTTGATGTGGGTCTTATTGGGAAGACTTTTTTTTGGTCTTTGCTCCAAACTTTGCTTCCTGGTAAGCAACTCCATCAGAGGCTTGCTCTATGCTAACAATGCTGCTAGCATTCTGTACCAAGGAACAACTCCAACAGCAAATGGACAGACTCTCTTATGCTTGCAAGACCTTGTTTGACCATTAGCATCAGGAAGACTAACACCATTGTCCAGGATGTTGCCATCTATCAGCATTGACAATATGGTGCTGGAGGTTGTTGATAGCTTCACATATCTGGGCTCCACAATCACTAGCAATCTGTCCCTTGATGCTGAGATCAACACATGCATCACAAAAGCTGCAGCTGTTATGTCTGAGCTGAATAAGAGAGTGTGGAACAACAGCAAGCTGACTGAGAACACCAAACTGTGAGTCTACCAAGCCTGCATCTTCAGCTCACTCCCCTACAGTGCTGAAACTTGGAGAACATGTGCTAGGCAGGAGAAAAGGCTAAAAGGTTTCCACCTTCTTTGCTTCAGACATATTCTCGACACCTCTTGGCAGGACAAGGTCACAAATTCAGAGGGCCTGGAGCATGTCAGTTCCATCAGCATACACTCATTGCTCAGGCAACAATGTCTGTGATGGTTCAACCACATTCATTGGATGGATGACGGCTGTAAACCCAAAGACCTTCTGTACAGTGAACTGGTCACTGGGTCACCAGCTCCTGGGCATCCATATCTCTGCTACAAGGAAATCTGCAAGTGAGGTATGAAGGTGGCAGACATTGCCGCTGACAAGTGAGAGAGAGTCACTGACAGCCGTGACCTCTGGAGTCTGACTGTTTGGAAGCGATTTGAAGAGGAGAGCAGAAACGAAAAGCTCAGCTGGTTGAGAAGAGGCCCCAGAGAAAATAGAGGCCAGCGAATGGTGCATCTTCTCAGCCCAGTGTCTTTCTCTGCAGTAAATCTGACAGAGGCTGCCATGTCAGAGCGGAGCTCCTGGGCCACACCAGCAATACTTAACACAGAGTCGACCACCACAGCGCAAACTATTGTCTTACAAGACAGGAGGCTGCCACTTACAACTCCTCCTCTCCCTGGCAACAGTCACAATGGACTCGAAACGTTAATTCCGTTTCTCTCTCCACAGATGCTGCCAGACCTGAAGAGCTTTTCCAGCAATTTCTGTTTTTATTTCAGATTTCCAGCATCTGATGTATTTTGCTTACATGAGATTGAGCCAGCCATTTGATCCCAAGATAAGCTTCCAACCTCATCAGTAAGATCACCTATTTCCACCTCTGTGGCATTGCTTAATTTCACCCCCGTTCTCAGCGCATCTGCTGCTGAAACTCTCATTCCTGCCTTTGTCACCTCCAGCCTTGACTTTTCAACGCACTCCTGGCTGTTCTCCCACGTTGTTCCCTTCACAAACTTGAGGTCGTCCAAATTCTGCTGCTCGTCTTTTAACTCTGACAAGTCACCTATCACCCCTGTGCCTACTGACCTAGCTCTGGGCAAGCAACATCTTGAATTTAAAATTCTCGTCTTGTTTTCAATTCCTTCTGTGGCCTGGCCCCTCCCTATTTCTCTAATCTCTTCCACAACCCTCTGTGATATCTGCACTCCTCTTTCACATTTCCCATTTTAATTGCTCCACCACTGACGCCCCTAACTTCAAGTACTACTCCCTGTTTTCCACCTCTCCCCGCTTTCCTCCTCAAAGACGTTCCTTAAAATCTACTTGTTTGACAAAGTTTTTATTCACCTGGCCTAACAGCCCAGGACTTCTGTGGAGCAGCAATAAATGCCGAATTGTCACTCTGCTCCTTCTCACTTACCCAGGTCGGGAGGTATTCGGGAGGTGGGTTGGGGGGTAGTCAGGTGGTCAGAGCGGCGGGGTAGTCAGCGGGGTGAGAGGGTAGTTGGGGGTGGGGTGGGGTGTGGGGACCTGTTTTCGGCAGGGGGGCACATAAAATATGGGCCTGAATTTCATGCCCACCTATGGTGGGTTTTTAGGTGGGTGGAGTGGGGGGGGGGGTTTGAAATTGAAGGAACTGGCTTCCCACTGGGTTCCCACCCACCCCAAAGTCGCAGTGACTTTAAGCTGCGGTGGGCGAGGCCTTGGATGAGCTGCCACCCTATGCCCAAAGTGAGGCCCTTAAGTGGCCAATTTCTCACCCAGCCTCAATGTTTAGGCTGGCGGGAAGATGTCCTGCATGTGGAGGAAGCTTGAAAAAGATAATCTTAGGCCTCAGGCAGGGAGTGGGGTGCAGGGAGGCCTCAGTCAGAAGCCCCCTTCTAACATCAGGCGCCCCCTCCCCTTTAAGATCTGGTGGCTGCTGGGCCTCCCTCTCCCCAACACCCCACTCGCCCACTTCCCATACACCCCCAGGCCCTCCTCGCCTTGGGACCCCGAAAACCTACCTTGAAGTCCAGCCCTGGGACTTAGGCCTGAGTTTTTTGAATGGTGGGGTTTCCCTTCCCACCATCCGAAGAGTCAGTGGGGAACACATCCCCACACACTGTGCCTGCTCCAGGGACATTTCACGCTCGAAAGAGCATCAGTTGGCTGCGGGTGGGAGTTCTGCCCCTCACTTGGGAGCAAGTCCCACCTTAGAGAGCTGCTGGTCAAACTGACAGAAGAGGAAGTGCTTGAAGATGCCAGAGCCTAAGCCCTGGGACTGGACAGCAAGGCAGGTTTTTGGTGTCCGAGGCCGGGTAGGGTAGGGCAGGCCCGGTGGTGGTGGGGGGGTGCGTGGAAAGCAGGCAATTGGGGTATTGGGGGAAAGGCCAGGGGGCAATGGAGGGAGGTCCAGTGTCCTCCAGACCTTAAGGGGGGGGGTCTGAAGTTAGAAGGGTATTTCTGATGGAGACACAACCCCCCACTTCCACCCTGTTTTTGAGCTTCCCCCACACCAGGTAAATCCTCCTGCCAGCCTAAAACTTGAGGCTGGATGGGAAATGGCCCTTAAGTGGCCAACATTGGCTCCGTCCGAGGCCTTACCTGCTCCAACTTATAATCACTGCAAGATCGGGGAGGGCGGAAACCCAGAGGGAATCCCATTCCTTCAATATTATGCTCCCCCTGCCTAAAAGCCCGCTGGTGGAGCAGTGTGAAATTCAGGCCTAAGGCTCTGGCATCTTCGAGCACTTCCTCTTCGGTCCACTGCAGCTCCTGTTGCTGCAGGCACTAGAGAGCCACAGACCAATCAGATTGTCCGGCAGCTCTCTAAGGCAGGACTTCCTCCCGAGTGAGGGGCAAAGTTCCGCCTGCAGCCAATTCAGGCTCAATCGAGTGTGAAATGGTTACGCAGCACTCAGAGTTGACGGGAATGTGTTCCCTGGCAGCCCTTCAGGTGGCGGGAAGGGAATCCCCCGCCATCTGAAATAGTCAGGCCGTGATGGGTGGTCTTCCTGCCCACACCCCACTATACCCATTACCCATTATATGGTGGGTGGGTTAGGTACCCACTAGGCTGTACACCCTTAGGCCTATTGAGACCCTCAACAGTCCAATTAAATGGCAATTAAGAGCCTCAATCTGACTCCACTGCCACAGTACACTGGGCAGTGGAAGGTGGGTGATAGTGGGAAGGCCGTTTTTTCAACCAAAGTTGGTGAAAGGTTGGGAATGAAGGAGGATACCTCCTTCAGGGGCTACCCTGTGCGCATCAGAGGCAACCCCCACCCCCCTCCCCCTAAGGTCATATCTCCTTTTTGTGCCTCCTCAACTGGCCTCCAAAGCCCACTCCCTCACCCTACTCCCTCAGGTGCATAATCCCTCCCTGCCTGAAAAAACACCAGACGTACCTTGTCTGGTGTCCATGACACCTCTTGGTGGGCCTCCTTGCAGTCCCAACAGCACCCATTACTCTCTTTTGGCGCTGCTGGGACTACAAGAACTGCTGGCCAGTCTGATTGACTAATGGCTCTCAAGGGTGGGACTTCTTTCCACTGAGAGGGGCAGGTCCACCTCTCAGCCTGTTAAGGCTGCCCACGGCATGTTATCACTGCAGCACAGCCTGGGGTGGGAGCAAGAAATTATGCCTCCTCCTCCCCACCGCAGCCCCCCACACCCCCGACTCCACCCCCTCCCACTACCCCCAAGTAAGTAAAATTCAACCCCTAAGGTCTAAGAGACTTGGGGTCGGACAAGAAAGTGGTGTGAGTCGAAGATTAGCCATGACCTTTTGGAGTGGCAGAGCTGACTCTAGTGGCCGTATGGCCTATTCCTGCTCCCATTTCTTGCGTTCTTATGTCTAAACTTTCAGTGCTAAGATCCTCCTTCTCCCATGATTCTTCCAGTGAGAATCCTCAGTCTCCGGCCCCTTGTAAAGGTTCCTGAGCTGTAAGCGGAGAAGGTCTGCTAAAAGGAAATTCTACACTAGACATGTCTGTGCCTCATGACTGATTTGATCTCTTTGACATTAAAACTATCCTTTCATTTGTGCTGCATTGAAATTATGTAAACACTTGGTCAAGGAAATGCAACATTAACTCAGTTGACACTGGAATATTTGACCTACAAGCTTGAAGGCCGAGTGAGTTATTTAGTTTGGCATCATAAGTAGGTTACTTTGCATAATCACATTGTTACAAGGTCACTGCCTATACTTCTATTGCTTTTGTAATGTGGGGAGAAATATTTTTACATTAAATATTCGTATCTAAAATGATAAAGGAAAGAAAAATCACAATGCTGGACATGTTTCCACTTGTTATTTATATCTTCTGGGAAATATGAGATGCGATCGTGGACTGTGCCATTCCCATTTGCAATTCTGATGCAACATCATCGACCTGAAATGTTAACTGTTTCTCTCTCTATCGATGCTCCCAGACCTGCTGAGCATTTCCAGCATTTTCTGTTTTTAATTGCTCTTTGGCTGATTGGCTGTCCAGAAAAGATTGCAACCGAAATATTTCAAAGAACTTTTGACAAGTAGACACATTTTCCCCTTTGTTCTCCCTCTGCTGCTGCACCAGCATGTACCAGGAGAACAAACAAGTGACCCATTCACACTGTACTACCACTGACAATCTCCCAGCCATAGGGCGAAGAGATGTTGGAAGCTGCTCCTGTATTGCTGTAGTCAGGATGTTGGAAAGTGATCTCAGCCAGAGTGAGAGTAGGGACCCTACAATTGACCTCAATGCTCCTGGGTCATGAAAGCTTATTAAACCAGGGTTCTAGTTCCTGATCAGTAGATGATGGGCCCTGCTGGAGGGTCTCTTCCGTAAATGACAGATAAGGACAGGATTGGGTTTGGCTGTGAAGCCTTCCACTGCCAAATAGTCGGGTAACACTGTCCTGCAAACCACACACAGGTAATGGATTCTTTTAGGTTAAAAAAAAGCACTGAGTTAAACTGCAAACCAACTGACGTTGGAATGATGCAAGTTACAGAAAATACAGACAGGCGTTAAGAGAAACAGGCTGAGAGGCAGAGAGACTTTCAATAGAAGTTAAACAGTGGAGCATTCTACAAATATATGAGCAGGATTTTTCAGTTGGCGTGTGGGGATGGGCCCAACACCCCAAAGCGTGAAATAATGCGCGATGACATTGGGCGTGCGTCCTGACATCATCGCGCTGTTTTGTTTGCCGGGTGTGCGTAGGAGTTGGCTGTGCACCGTAGTCAGCTGCGAACCCATCCATATTTAAATGGCCTGCTAAGGCCATTAAGGAAGTGCTGAAGGTCATTTTTTAACTCTGCTTGTCCAACATTATGGTCAGTGGGCAGGCGAAAAGGCCAAACAGCCTTCACGTTTTTTTAGGAAACCTCATCCACGACTTATCCCATGTTATTGATGAAAAATTAAAGTTTTTATTTTGCTTTTGTTAGCTTTTGAAAACCACATCCTGCCCATGGACGAAGTTCCCAAAAATATGCAAAGGCCGCTTGGCTTTTTCACCTGCCCATCAACCGTTAGGTTGGACAAGCAACAAAAATTTACATTAATTGATAACCTTAATCGGCCTTTCAACTGTCGGCGGCCGCGCTGCCGGCTCCAACGCTAACTGAACTCTCGCTCGGCCGACATCGACATGCGTCATTTCACGCTCGAGTGTGTCAGGCTCGTGCTCCATCAAGTGAAAATTTCTGCCCCTGAAGTTAATTTTTCATTCTTTCGTGGGATGTGGCTGTCGCCAGCATTTGCTGTCCATCCAAAATTGAGTGGCTTTTAGACCATTTCAGAGAGCCAATTAGGAGTCAACCACATTGCTGTGGGTCTGGAGTCATGTGGAGGACAGACCAGGTGAGGATGGCAGATTTCCTTCCCTGAAGGGACATTTGTGAACTGCAATTGTTTTTAAGACAATCAGTGATAGTTGCAGGGTCATCATTACTGAGAGTAGCTTAGTAACTCCACATTTATTAACTGAACTCAAATTCCACCAGCTGCTATGGTGGGATTTGAACCTGTGTCCCCAGATGATAACCCTGGCCCTCTGGAGTACTAGTCTAGTGAGATTACCACTACACCACCATCTCCCCAAGGAGTTGTTTGAAGCAAGCTGTGAGATCTTTTAAAAAAATAAAAGGAAATGATGAGGGAAGCTGATTAGGCTAAAGAGGGCCAAAGGACCCTAATAGGATACTTTCAGGAATGCTGAGAGAAATGGGGGAAGAAATGGCAAAGACCCTACATTTCAACACTCTACTGAGAGTAGATGTGTGCCAGAGGACTGAGAGTGATCAATGTGACACCCATTCCCAAAAAGTTGGGGACAGATCCAAGTCGGAAAATTACAGGCCATTCAGTTTAACAGTTGCTGCAAGAAACAACTTAGAAATATTTAACTGAAGAAGAAATTACTAAATGGCTGGATGAAGGTATAAAGTATTTAGAAGGAGCCAGCACAGATTTCAGAAGGGCAATGCTGTATGTAAAAATTAATGAACAATGAAATGTGATCATTTGTAGCAGGGTGGCAGGGGAAGGAGGTTCCTTGAGTGGGTGGCAGATATGTTGGGTGGTGGGGGTGAGGGCGAGGTAGAATATGGCTGACATGATGTAAATGGACTTTCAGGAAACCTTTGACACAGAGACTATTAGAGAAGATTAAGAATTATGAAATAAGAGGAATATGGTTAAAATTCTGAAGACATGGGACAGGATGAAAACAGTCAGCTACCAGTTATTGAGGGAGAAACTAGGGGGCATAGATAAAAGAGAAAATGGATGAGATTTAGGATAGAGGGCACAAGAAATTATTTTTACACAGAGGGATGTGACACAGAGGTATGTGGAATTCACTACCAGCAGTAGTGATTTTTAAAATTCATTTATGGGATGTGGGCTTCGCTGGCTGGGCCAGCATTTATTGCCCATCCCTAATTGCCCTTGAGAAGGTGGTGGTGAGCTGCCTTCTTGAACCATTGCAGTCTATGTGGTGTAAATACACACACAGTGCTGTTAGGGAGGGAGTTCCAGGATTTTGACCGAGCGACAGTGAAGGAACAGCGATATATTTCCAAGTCAGAATGGTGAGTGACTTGGAGGTGAACTTCCAGGTGGTGGTGTTCCCATGTGTCTGCTGCCCTTGTCCTTCTAGATGGTAGTGGTCGTGGGTTTGGAAGGTGCTGCCTAAGGAGCCTTGGTGATTTCCTGCAGTGCACCTTGCAGATGGTACACACACTGCTGCGACTGTGCTTCGGTGGTGGAGGGAGTGAGTGAAACACGTCGGTGATGGAGGGAGTGATTGAAGCAGAGGCTATTGTCAGCATTTAAGAATAAGTCAGATGGATGATCAAAGGACAGAGGAATTAGTGAATATGGGAACTAAAGAGCTCCATGGACTGCTGCCAGTTGGAGGCTTAGACTGAATGCGCTGAATGGCCTATTTCTATGTTGTAATTCTCTGTTAAACAGATCTGAGTGTGGCCTCAGTTGTGTGACTGTGTTGAAATACCAAGCTCACAGCAGTTTTCTTTCTGTGGTCGGGCAGCCCCAGACCAGTCTGAGGTGCCACATTGCATTTCAGTTAATGGAGACGCAGCAGCTGCAATATATCTCACATGAATAACTGGGCAGGGAAGTGCAGATGTGAAATGTCAATCTTTAAACCGATTAAAAATAACTATAACAGATGTATGTTAAGTATAATTCTTTTTGGAAAGATTTGTATAACAAGTATTCCTCCCACCAGACTTCCCTCCCTCTTTAAATAATTAAGTCTCATTAGTTTCAATTATTAGACATTACCCATCTGCTCCTTTATATTCTGTGTTAATGGAGATAATCTTTAGAATATGTTAGCCATTGATAAATAAACCTGCTGGATTTGTTTCAATGTATGATATTTGAAAGGTCAGATTTTAATCATAATAAAACAGTTTTTTTAAACATTAGCCTCCATTCTCGCTGATCTCTTGTCCTTAATTAATTACTGATGCTAGGAAAATAGAGTAATCCGTGCTGAGTTCTATGCATTGTCTCTTGGCTGTACAGCCAGGCAGAGGCCTAATTCAAAGTAAAAAATCTCAATAATTTTCCCCATTAGTGCACAGGCCCCTGTGTGCACAGGTGATAGAAGTTTAGTTTTGGACCCATGAATCTTCTTCCCCCACCACCTTGCTGCAGCTTCACTCATTTTGTCATTGATTAATTTTTTTTTATGTACAGCATCCATTGTTTAGAAATGGGACACATTTCATCTCGAGTACCCAGAATCAGCAACAAGCACGCCCAGTTCAGACATAACACAAAACTCAACAAACTGTAAACAAAAACAGAAACAGAAAAACCTGGAAAAACTCAGCAGCATCGGCGGAGGAGAGCACAGTTGTCGCCTCAAGTCCCCATAACCCCCCTCAGCAGCTAGTTTTTCCAGGTATTTCTGTTTCTGTTTTTGTTTTGGATTTCCAGCATCCGCAGTTTTTTGCTTTTATCAACAAACTGTAAAGCTGCTGCGACTCTGCCTGAACTTTAGCCCTCAGGCTCTGAAGGGCATCCCCTCTTGTTACATTTCAACATCGAAATATTGTGGCCTCTCTGAGAATCTCCATTTCACATCCAATTGCCTCAGTCAAGCAACAGTAGGGCCGAGTCTGCTCGACTGGCTTTTGGAGGAGGGAGAGAGAGGCACACCAACATCTTACCGCTCTTGAAAGTCATACCACTTAACTGCTTGAACAGGCCACTTCAAACAAATTGATCAGCTCGCTGATAATCTTTGTTGATAAGCTGCAGTAAAGTATGCAGACAGCTAGAAACATGAAAGAACACATCAAGAGATTTTAAAGTGATACATATATTTATAAATGTGATTTTTTTCTATATATTAACAGTCTACGATAGATCCATGCCTAGAAATTCGGTAATTTTTGCTGCAATTTGGTATTCTGGGTGGGGTAGAACCAGCTTCCTTTGGTTTCCCACCTCTTACTTTGACAGATCCTGATGGGGTTGGGGGTTGTGCATTTCCTCTGCTTGCCCTCCGGCCCACAACAAAATCCTGCCTGCTCCACCCGGTATGTGGCTCGTGGCAAGTGCACCTCCATGAAATCTGAGTATTTAGTGACAGGAGCCAAAAGTGGGCCTGGCAAAACACCAAGTCTAAAGAAACATTGGCAAATGTGCTCCGATATCCCTCTGACTTCAAGGGTTGGGCACTCCCAGCAGTGCGGTTAGTGGTTTAGATGCCCGGCCTTATTATTATTGAAAGAGCACCGCTCCTACTACTTGGGATGGGGTTGAGATGAGAACCAGGGTACCTACACCATTACAGGTGATGGAGTGTGAGACTCCCCAGATTTACCATGAAAATCCAAGTGTTCTACTAGGCAGAATTCTATGTTCCCCCGCCGGCTGGTTTGTACACCTGCTGGCTGGTGGCCGCAAAATTCCTCAGATGGCCTTCCCGATGGGCTCTCGCCCACCTTGATTCTCCGCAATTTCATGGTGGGACAGGGAGGCCGCACCCCCTCCGCTCCCCCAACCTCCCCACCCCCGCCCCAGTTCTTGCCCCAATCAAGGCCCTTGCGGCCAATTAATGACCACTTAAGGGTCGTTTTCCACCCAGCCTCAATTTTCGGGCTGAAAGGAGGACTTCAGGGGTGGGGGGGGGGGGGGTGGTGGGGAGAAGCCCGAGATGTGACCCTGCTCAGGCCTCGAGTGGGAATTGGGGTGGGGGGGTGGTGGTGGGTTCCATCAACAGCCTCCTTTTAACATCAGGCACCACCACTTCCCCCCTTCCCACTGAAATGTCTGCCCACTGTGGGCGCTTCCTTCCTCCCCAGCCTCTCTACCAACACCCGTACCCCCTTATGTGCCCATCCCCCTCCAGGCCTCACCTCCCGTCCCTGCTCTGAGACCCCCAAAGCTTACCTGGTCTTGGACTCCCGGGACTTGGGCTCTTGGGGCTGCTTGCAGTCCCAGTCCTGTCCACTGCAGCTTCTGGCACTGCAGGGACTAGTGAGCGACAGGTCAATCAGGTTGGCCAGTAACTCTCTGAGGCAGGGGCGAAAGCCCCTGCTCCAGCCAATTAGTGCCCCTCCGAGCGTTCAACGGCTGGGGGGAAGCGAGTACCGCCTCCGCCTCCTCAGATGGCGGGGAGGGAAACGCCACCAACCGAAAAATCCTGGCCGCTAAAAACTAAGCAGTATATATTTTCCTCACAGTCATTATCAAATTAGGAAAGCCATTTCCTAAGATGGAAATAAAATAAATATTTGGTTGTTTACACAAATTAAACAGAGTAGATTTGTGGCTGGAGATATGAATTTAATTTTCCTAAGCCTGGGTCCAGTTTTATTTTTGTGTGTAAATTAGGGAACAGATGATTGTTACATGTGGGCTCTCTGTTTGTTGAGCCACAAAGCATCTTTTGCCAGTCAAATTTGGTTGATAAATGATCCTTGTTTACACCTTGGCACACAATCTTTCTTCATTACAAACCAGATGTGCAGGTAATTGAGCTCTCATTAGTGTTCCTAGTTGTCTTGTACATGAGCCAACATTTGTCCTCCCATACACCTTGAAATGTATCCAATATATATCAGTTTCAAGTACAATACGGCATCTTTCATATTATCTCCTGCTCTTGGCATTTGATAGAGGCCAAGCTGCATGGGTAGCGAATTATGCCAAATATTTTCTTTGAGGAAAAAATGGATTATCCTATCTCAAGGGAAAACCACCCAGTAATAACTGTTCCTTCCAATGTCTTAATAATAGTGTAGAAATATTGACATTCACAGTCAGAGCACCACCCCTTAAACACAAGAAATGCTAATTGAAGTCCATGTTGCAGGAATTAGTGGAGTGGGGGAGAGAACCAACTCTTAGAAATAATCCAAGTTCTCTTTCATCAAGATTTTATGTATCACTTCCCATTATGGTTTTTCTTTCCTTTAGAAAGCTTTTGTAACTACACCTAATGTTTTTGCTGCACATCCTGTTACAGAAAATGTTGATGGATCAGCGCTCCGAGGGCTGTAGTGAGAACCATGCTGGCAGAATGAAAACAAGATATTTGTCCTGATTGATTTGTCACTGGATTGGGTTGGTTCTCTGCATACTCTCCAAATCAGGCAGCGCATCAGAGAAAGAATGCACCCATTCCAATCTTCTGTCTGCTTAGTTCTCTAAAACAATCAAGCAAAAATATGACCTATTTCATCGTCATATAGAAATTGAAATGGACTTTCGCCACAACAATGATAATTTGCAGGTGATAAAAGGGATTTTCTGCTGGACGTGTGGCATGAAGTTTAAGTTGGAGCCATTGGCTATCAATGAATCAAACTTCCCACAGAAAGCAGACAAGAAAATAGGCTGACCTATCCTAAATCTTTCAGTAAAGCTACCTTGTAAGATAGTATCATAAAATGATAGACGAGCAGTTTATTTTAACGAACAGCTCATTAAACCTGCAGAAATGCAGAAGGTGTTCAATGGTTTTATACACTGTAAGGTATTAAGTAAAGAGACCATTCTATGTTTTCCACTGTAGTTTACTTAGAAGTTTAGTAAGTTGGATCTTAAAAGCCTCCCCAAATATGCTGATCCATTTGACACTTGATTTATGATTCTCATTACTGAGCCAATTTAAAGTATTTCTATATTAAATTGATAATTGTACTAAATCACTCCCCATTCACAGAGCAATGAATTTATCTTGCTGAATGGCCTATCGCCATTTCCATAAGTTTTTGCCCAATGTCCATTTGCATCTGTTTAAACGATGGGAACATACATACGAACATATGAATTAGGAGCAGTTTTAGGCCATTCAGCCCCTCGAGCCTGCTGCACCATTCAATAAGATCATGGCTAATCTGATTGTGGCCTCAACTCCTTTGCTTCCTATCCCTTAAACCCTTTGACCCCCTTATCAATCAAGAATCTACCCAATTCAGCCTTAAGAATATTCAGTGATCACTCTCTTGAGAAGAGAGTTCCACAAACTCATGACCCCCAGAGAGAAAAAGCACAGACTTTGATGCTGCTTATTTGGTCCTTATACAATTATAAAACCACATGGGCCATGTTTCATCATGATACTGTTATCATTTTTTACAATAAAATCTTCACACAATGATATGATTTAAAATCTGAAGAGAGCACTTTAATATGTCTCTATCTAGTAAATGTAACAGCCCTAATAGTGAGCGCTCCAAAGGCTATGTTTGGGTAATGTTTAACAGGGATATCGGAGCCTTAATTGCAGTAAAGATTCCCAAAGTTAAGCATTTAAACATGGCATGGCATCTCTTTCATGTTGTGAGGTTGACAGAGCAGTAACATTGAGGAATGGTTTCTGAATGGCAGGTCAGAGGAGCCCAGTTGGTGTGCAGCAACATGATTATATGTTCTTATACTCATCGATGTGAGACAGGTTAATGCTGGGACATAGGACATTTTCCAGTTCAGGTAACATCATCGCCTCCAGGTCAGTTATAGCTCAACTAGATACAGAGCAAAGGTCCTGCTTTATGCATCAGCATTGCAATTTTCCCTTTTCCCACAACAAGCAGCCTGTCTCAACTATGTAGCCGATAAAGGTTAGTCTTAGGCTGTGGACCCGAACCCGGGATGAAATTAGAGTGAGAATATGCAGGCTCTGCCAGCAGACAGAGGAGACCTTCCAATTAAACTGGACTGAATCCTAGAAATTACACAGAGGTGAAAGGTCAGTGCCCAAACCACTACGTAACACTAGATTCCCAGCAATCCTTTACGGTGGAGGTAGTAAAGATGATTCAGTTTAACGATAGCTGAGGTGAGTCAAAGCAACACGTGAGGAGTCTGTTATTGATGTGCCCCAAGAAGGCACTAGATCTGCTCAAATATTGCCTCTGAAAGCTACACATTGGCTGAAAGTGAAAGAAAAAAGATCAAAGAAGCAAAATTGAGTGGCCGTGCCCTCTCAGAGGAGTAACTTAACTCATCCAGTTCACTCATTTTATCCAAAATAGTCTAGGGGGAGGGGGAGGACGTTGCTTCTCTTATATTGTTCCAACTCCTTTCACTACTCTTCATAGGAGATTCAGTCCGGTACGTGGACTTGGCTAAAAAGTAGCAAAATTCTCCACGCTGGCTGTGAAATGTCAACTTCTATTAAGTCTCAGACTCAGAACAGGAATGTGAAACTGTTATGCTCAAATGTAATTACCTGCCCATTATTTCCTAAATAAATTATTGCTACTGAAATCAGACGACACTTCAAATACAAGCATCCAAAACCCACAGGCAGGAAAAGAGCGGTCAGTTCATTAAGGCTGCCCTACACCATGATGGCAGGACCATGGTCATTTGGTCGTACAGAACTTGAGTATTGCTGAAAAAGAGATGTGCTGTTGAAGCTTTTCATCTTGCACACATCAGGACAGATGCAAGAATACCAAGTTTCAAGGAGGAGCAGCAATTTGTACTGCATGAGAAAAGGGTGCTGATTAGTCACAGCGTTACCATGGAGAACTATTGTCCTCCACACTCTTGTTTAATTCAAACAAGGTACAATGCCTGGGCATGTTCCATTTTCCTGCAGAGGACAGGGCCCTGGGTGTGAATATATGTATCTTCTAGCAAGTGTAAGTGATCTAAATTGTTAGCCCAACTGATAATCTTAAATTGGTTGTTAGTGTAATTCTTAGCACACTCAGGATTATTCAGCAAGTGTTGTCCAATTTCAGAATCACATCCAGCTTTAGTTATTATGTCTGAGTTTTGCAACCATGGATTTTTTGAATACAGTCAGCACTCTGCCTAGTGCAACAAGCCGAAGGGATGTGCTGTTTAATACGATTCACCAGTTGCTGGAACATACAGCCTATGTATCTGGCATCGTACCGGCACTGAAATTCATATACCACATTACTCACTTGTGTGGTAGGTAGAATGTCATTTTGACTTGTGGCAGCATTCTGTTAGTGGAAAATACCATTCATGTTGCTACTGCTTGGTAGCAGTGTTAAACAGCTAACTTCTCCTGTTGCTCAAACTTCATCTTTCTAGGGTAATTTGAGGTAGACTGGGCACTTCTCAGCTCTGAGATTGGAGGCCTTAGGCTCATTCACGTGTATTTGCGATACACAGTGAGTAATGATCTGATCAGGGTAGCCATTATCCCGCAGGATAGATTTGATTTGCCCTATTTTGGTGTCAATCTTGCATGGTGAACAAATGGTTTGGGCATTGAATGGGTTTGCAAAGACAGCGGGGTCAAGGATGAGGTTTTTGAAAGGGTGTGATGATGACAGAGCTGAGGAAAGAGCCATTTACAGTATTAGTTAGCGTGGGGGCCAGAGCAGGAAGTTGGGTAGTCAGGCAGTTAGTGAGAATAAGTTCAAAGAGCAGGAGGTGGGTCTCATGGACAAGATCAGGTGATTTGATGTTGTATTTTTGTCAATGGTTTTCATGTCCTTTCTATGGTTAAGCACCAAAATTGCACCAAGTGAACTAAGTATGGCCCATTCAGTACTTCGTGCAATGGTCAGGCCAGAGTCTCAAAGAGGATGATAATTATTTTGGGCAGAGGAGTGAGACTGAACAGGGCGCGAAGTTCAAAATAGGGAAAAATATTTTTTCTTAAAAAATGGAAGCTAGAAATTGGAAAATGACAGGCCTCCGTGTTCAGAGATCACTTTGGTCGGCAGTGCCCTGTGAATATCATGGATGAACCAACTGAGTTACAGGATCACCACCATTCACTGACACGCTGGGCCCAATTTTAACTCTGTGCACGTACCTGGGGTTTTGAGTGAGTTAAAACCTTGCTTAGTGCAAGCTGCAGATTTAAATGTCTGCCATGGCACCATGGGGAGGCGGTGACATAGTGGCATTGTCACTGGACTGGTATTATCACTGGACTGGTATTCCAGGGATCCAGGGTAATGCTCTGGGGACCAGGGTTCAAAAAAAAATCTGGAATTGAAAGTGTAAAAGCGACCACGAAACCATTGTCGATTGACTTAAAAACCCACCTGGTTCATGAATGTCCTTTAGGGAAGGAAATCTGCTGTCCATGCCTGGTCTGGCCTACATGTGACTCCAGACCCACAGCAATGTAGCTCTTTTAAAGCCAACCAAGTAAACTAAATTATCAAAATGAGGGATAAAATAAAATGCAGCCCCTAAGTTAGGGTCACTGCAAAACCAAAGGCAAAATTTAAAGGAAGCTTACGACATTAAATCAAAATGTGATTAAAGGGGTCGATAAAACACCCCAAACCCTGCAATGCCCACCGGGCACGGAAGGCCTCAATGGCAAGGAAGTGAAGGGTGTGCAGCAGCAGTCCATACAGGAAACTCCTCCGCGCCTTGCTAAAGGACACAGAGGGCATTTCCCCGAGGCGGCTCATATTGCGGGGCACCGGCGCCCGAGGGAGCGTATGGGGGCTTGGGGCCAATGTGGAATTCCATCCGAACAGGGGAACGCTCAGACAGAAGACCACCGCGCACCTGGGCCACCTCGAGACCCAGTATAACATCAGGGCCGAGCACGACTGTTCTAAGGTTTTGTATGGCATCGGCCGTGAGCCGGACGTTCAAGGACGCATGATGTACCAACGCCTGCGGGAGCATCCAGCCCAGTCCTCCGCCACCCAGCACGTCCCCGATCCTTGTCGCCCCGGCAGCCAAAGCCCTCCTCTCCGCCAGCCACTGAAAAGGACGGAGGGGCGGATTCCTGAGCAGTGGCTCTCTGACGATAGCCGCTACTCTTGACGGGGGAGACCTGCATCGCGAGGTGACCGTGTTCCAGACTTTGATCAGGTCCCGGTAAAAGACTGGCAACGCCTGCAAGGAGCCACCGAGGCCCCTCAGGTCTACAAACAGGAGCTGCACCTCATAATTCAGGCCATGCATCTGGCGGAAGAAATACGTCGTCAGGGCACACCATCTTGGAGGGGGCTCAACATAAAGGTACCGCTGCAGGGCCTGAAGGCAGAGAGTCGCCACTTGTGTGCGTAGGCACACTAGCGCCTGACCGCCCTCCGCAAGCAGGAGCCTCAGAACCTCCGCAGCGATCCAGTGCAGTCTTTTGTCCCTGAAGAACTCGACAAGCCTTCTCTGGATTTTTGTGACAAAGTCCGGTGGAAGGGTCAAAGTGACCAGCCAATACCACAGCATGACAGCAATCAGCTTGGTCATGACCAAAACTCGACCCCGGCCACAGCAATGTAGTTGGCTCTTAAAAATGCTCTCTGAGCAAGGGCAATTAGGACTGGGCAATAAATGTTGGTCTAGTCAGCGACGCCCACATCTCATAAACGAATAAAAAAAGTCACATGGATCTGAATTCAAGTCCCACTCCAGAACCTAAGCACAAAAATCAAGGTAGCACTACTACTGACCAAACTAGCTGAGTCCTAAATGACATAGCTGCAAGAATGTGTTTGCAGCAGGTGATGAGGGAATCAACAAGAGGGGAAAACTTACTTGACCTTGTCCTCACCAATCTACCTGTCACAGGTGCATCTATCTGTGACAGTATTGGTAGGAGTCACCATTGCACAGTCACTGTGGAGTTGAACTCCCATCTTCACAGTGAGGATACCGTCCTTCGTGTCGTTTGGCACTACCACCGTGCTAAATGGGATAGACTTTGAACAGATCTAGCAACTCAAAACTGGGCATCCATGAAGCACTGTAGGCCATTGGCAGCAGAAGAATTGTACTCAACCACAATCTGTAACCCCATGGCCTGGCATTACCCCACTATACCATTACCATCAAGTCGAGGGAATCAATCCTGGTTCAATGAAGAGTGCAGGAGGGCATGCCAGGAGCAGCAGCAGGCATACCTAAAAATGAGGCATCAATCTGGTGAAGTTAAAACACAGGATGCAGCATGGCAAACAGTTGAAGCAGCTTGCGATAGACAGAACCAAGCGATCTCACAACCACTGGATCAGATCTAAGCTCTGCAGTCTTTGCCACATCCAGTCATGAATTGTACTGGACAATTAAGCAATTAACAGGAGGAAGAAGCTTCACAAATATCCCCAGCCTCAATGATGGGGGAGCCCAGCATATCAGTGCAAAAGATAAAGCTGAAGCATTTTCAACCATATTCAGCCAGAAGTGCCGAGTAGATGATCCATCTTAGCCTTTTCCGGAGGTTCCCAAACATCACAGATGCCAGTCTTCAGCAATTTGATTCACTCCACGTGATATCAAGAAATGGCTGAAGGCATTGGATGGTGTAAAGGCTGTGAACCCTGACAATATTATGGCAATAGTACTGAAGCATTGTGCTCCAGAACTTGCCACACCCCTACCAAGCTATTCCAGTACGGTCTAAGACGCCTGACTCAAGGAGTGTGATTCCTTGCCTTGCAATGGCTTGGTGAATTCTGGTCCCTTTCTAGGGGTGTGGTTTCAAATCCCACTCCTGACATTACTTTACAGTGTCAGCCATGGCTCTGTTGTTAGCATTCGCGTCTCTGAGTCAAGAGGTTATGGCTTCAAATCCCACTTCAGGACTTAGGTGCAAAAATCAAGGTTGACACTCCAATGCTGCACTGTTGAAGGTGCCATCTTTACTTGAAAGAGACTTGAAAGAATTACAACACTGACATCTACCCAACAATGTAGAAAATTGTCCAAGTATTTCCTGTCCACAAAAAGCAGGACAAATCCAATCCAGCCAATTACTGCCCCATCAACCTCCTCTTGATCATCAGTAAAGTGATAAAAGGTGTTATTGACAGTGCAATTAGCCAGCATTACTCAGCAATAACCTGCTCATCAACGCTCAGTTTGGGTTGTGGCAAGGCCACTCAGATCTTGACCTCAAACATGGACAAAAGAGCTGAACACCTGAGGCGAGGTGAGAGTGAGTGCCCTTGACATCAAAGCAGCATTTGACTGAGTTTGTCATCAAGGATCCCTAGCAAAACAGGAGTCAAAGGAATTGGGTGAAAACTCTTCACTGGTTGGAGTCATACTTAGCACAAAGGAAGATGGTTATGATTGTTGGAGGTCAGTCATCTCAGCTCCAGGACATCACTGCAGGAGTTCCTCAGGGTAGTGTCCTCGACCCAATCAATTGTTTCATCAATGACTTTCCCTCCATCATAAGGTCAGAAGTGGGAATGTTCACTGATGATTGCACAATGTTCAGCAGCATTCATGACTCCTCAGATACTGAAGCAGTCCATGTCTAAATGCAGCAATACATTCAGGTTTAGGCTGATAGGTGGCAAGTAATATTCGTGCCAAACAGTGCCAGGCAAAGACCATCTGCAACAGGGGAGAATATAACCATCTCCCCTTGACATTCAATGGCAATATCATCACTGAATTCCCCACTATCAACATCCTGAGGGTTACCATTGACCAGAAACGGAACTGGACTAGCCATATAAATACTGTGGACAGAATTTTCCCCTGATGGGGGGGAAGTTCAGGAACGGGCACGCCTCTGATTGGCGGCCCCCCGATCTGGGGCACGCTGCCAATTTACGTGACATCCATAAGGAAGTGCTATGCGCTCCCTGTGCGGGTGGGGGGGATTACCTGAGCCAAGAGTGCGCTCTTTTGTTCATGTGCACGAAAGAGCGCACTCATCTCCCTGAGGCTAAGTACTTCCTCAGGGAGATCAGCTCCGCAATAAAAAATCTTAACAACAGAAGAAAAAATTTTCCTGGCATGCCCCCTCATGTGACACTGTCACATGAATTGAGACATGTCCATCACTTTTAAATACACTTTTATTAAATTTCTAAAAACTTACATGAAACCTGTCATCCCGCCTGTCAATGAGGTTTCATGCTTTTTCTAATGCCCGCCAGGGCTCCTGGTCTGCCCACCAACCTTAAGGTTGGACGGGCAGGCCACTAATGACTTTAATTACTTTGTCAATGGCCTCAATTGGCCATTGGCAGGTCAGCGGGCTCACAGCTGATTCAGCTGAGCCCCCGCCGACATGAAAAGTGAAATGAGGCCGGGTGACATCGGGAGTTCCACCCAATGTCATCCCGCATCATTTTATGCGTTAGCAAGTGGGTCCTGCCCCCCCACTCGCCGACCGGGAAATACTGGTCCATGGCTACAAGAGCAAGTCAGGGGCAGGGAATCCTGCAGTGAGTAACTCACTTCTTGCCTCCCCAAAGCTTGTCCACCATATACAAGGCACAAGTTAGGAGTGTGACAGAATGCTCTCCACTTGCCTGGATGAGTGTAGCTCCCACAATACTCAAGAAGCTTGACACCCTCCAGGATAAAGCAGCTCATTTGATCAGCACCACAAGCACTACCTTAAACATTAACTCCCTCCACCTCTGGTGCATAATGGCAGCAGTGTATAACATCTACAAGGTACACTGCAGCAACTCACCAAGGCTCCATTGACAGCATTTTCTAAACTTGTGACCTCTATCACCTAGAAGGGCAGCAGATACATGGGAACTCCACCACCTGCAAATTCCCCTCCAAGCCACACCCCATCCTGACTTGGAACCTTATCACTGACCCTTCACTGTCACTGGGTCAAAATCCTGGAGCTCCCTCCCTAACAGCACTGTGCCTACACCACATGGGCTGCAGCAGTTCAAGAAGGCAGCTCACCACGACCTTCTCAAGGGCAATTAGGGATGGGCAATAAATACTGGCCCGGCCAGCGAAGCCCAAAACTTGTGAAAGGATAAAAAAAAAATCCCCTTGTGCTATTTCAACGAAGCATAGGGGAGTCATCCCCAGTGTCCTGGCCAATAGTTATCCCTCAATCAACATCACAAAAATAATTTATCTGGTCACTATCATTCTGCTGTTTGAGGGAGTTTGCTGTATGTATATTGGCTACCCCATTTCTTACATTACAACAGGGACTGCACAGCAAAATATATTTAAATTAAAACAGAACACTGCGGATGCTGGAGATCTGAAATAAAAACAGAAAGTGCTGGAAAAGCTCAGCAGGTCTGGTAGTATCTGCAGGGAGAGAAACAGAGTTAACATTTCATGTCCGACATGACTCTTCTTCAAGAACTGAATTGAGTTCCAGGCCTGCTGGGTTTCTCCAGCACTTTTTGTTTTTATTTCAAAAGGTAGTTACTCGGCTGCAAAGCACTTTGAGATGTCAAATGATCATGGAAAACTTTATGAATATGTTGCCGCCTCCCCTGCTCTTCACTTTAGCAGCCTTCTTCCATCTTTCCTCAGCAATCTTCTCTTCTCCAGATCTGGCCAACCTTGTGGTTGCCCCTCCCAAGATCAGAAAAATGTCCGCATAATGGTGAATATTCACCTGTCACCAAACCCCTGAACTCCAAGGTTCACGTCCTAAACCTCCTTGCCTTGCTTTAAGTGTCTTCCCATATTCAAATGGCTTGTTAAGACCTGGCTCTTTGATCATGGCTTCAGGTCACCTCCCCTAGTTTCTCCTCCCCTTCCTGCTCATGTCCATCCCTCTCTCTGTGAAGCACCTTGAGACATTTTTTCTAAATGGGTGAAGGGTAAGTGTGAGTTGTTGCAATTCATTCTCTGACTGCTATTTTACCGAGGCCAGCTGCATTTTGCAATGAATTGCTTTGTGCACAAAGCTGAAGCTCCTCTGCTATTTTAACAGCCACTAATTTGTTTAAAACCATAGAACCGCAGAAAAGTTACAGCACAGAAAGAAGGGCATTTATCCACCGTGTCTGTGCTGGCTGAAAAAAGAAAAAACTAGCTGCCCTTTCTAATCCCATCTTCCAGCACCTGGTCCGTAGCCTCGCAGGTTACAGCACTTCAGTTGCTGGGCTGGGTACCCTTTAAATGAGGTGAGGGTTTCTGCCTTCACCACCAAACCAGGCAGCAAATTCCAGACGCTCACCACCCTCTGGATGAAGAAATTTTTCCTGATGTCCCCTCTAATCCTCTTACCAATCACTTTAAATCTGAGCCCCCTGGTAACTGACCTGTCCATCAAGGGAAACAGGTCTTTCCTTTCTATTCTATCTAGGCCCCTCATAACCTTGTACACCTCAATTAAATCACCCCTCAGCCTCCTCTGTTCTAAGGAAAACATGCCCAGCCTATCCAATCTTTCCTCATAGCCACGATGTTGCCAGGAACAGACAATGTTCACTGGTGCTCAGTTTGGGTTCTGCCAAGGCCACTCAGCTCCTAATCTCATTACAGCCTTGGTCCAAACATGGGCAAAAGAGCTGAACTCCAGAGCTGAGCTGAGAGTGACTGCCCTTGACATCAAGGTAGCACTTGACCGATTGTGGTATCAAAGAGCCCTAGCAAAACTGGAATCAATGGGAATCAGGAGGAAAAGTCTCTGCTGGTTGGAGTCATACCAAGTACAAAAGGAGATGGTTGTGGTTGTTGGAGGTCAACCATCTCAGTTCCAGGACATCACTGCAGCAGATACTCAGGGTAGTGTTCTAGACCCAACCATCTTCAGCTGCTTCATCAATGACCTTCCTTCCATCATAAGGTCAGAAGTGGGAATGTTCCCTGATGATTGCACAATGTTCAGCACCATTCACGACTCCTCAGATACTGAAGCAGTGCATGTCCAAATGCAGCAAGACCTGGACAATATTCAGGCTTGGGCTGACAAGTAACATTCATGCCACACAAGTGCCAGGCAATGAACATCTCCAACAAGAGAGAATCTAACCACACCCCTTGACATTCAATGGCACTATCATCACGCATCCGTCACTATCAACATCCTGGGGGTTACCATTGACCAGAAACTGAACTAGATTAGCCATATAAATACTGTGGCTACAAGAACAGCTCAGAGGCTAGGAATCATGTGGTGAGTAACTCACCTCCTGACTCCCCAAAGCCTGTCCGCCATTTACAAGGCATGTCAGAAGTGTGATGGAAGACTCTCCTGTTGCTTGGATGAGTGTAGTTCCAACAACACTCAAAATCTTGACACCGCCCAGGCCAAAGCAGCCCGCTTGATTTGGCAACACATCCACAAACATTCACTCCCTCTACCATCGACGCACAGTGGCAGCAGTGTGTATCAACTACAAGATGCACTGCAGGAACTCACCAAGCCTCCTTAGACAGCACCTTCCAAACTCATGGCCACTACCATCTAGAAGGACAAGGGCAGCAGGCACACGGAACATCACCACCTGGAAGTTCCCCTCCAAGCCATACACCATCATGGCTTGGAAATATCCAAATCGTTGTTCCTTCACTGTTGCTGGGTCAAAATCCTGGACACCCTTCTCTAACAGCATCTTCAATATCAACTATATGGCCAATTTTTGTGTCATCTGCAAATTCCCCAATCATGCCTCCCATATTTAAGTCCAAATCATTAATATATACAACAAACACTGAGCCCTGTGGAACACCACTGGAAACCACTTTCCATTCGCAAAAACATCCATTGACCATTACCCTTCATTTCCTGTTGCTGAGCCAATTTTGGATCCAAATCATTTCATTCCCTTGCATCCCATGGGCTTTTACTTCTTTGACCAGTCTGCCATGTGAGACCTTGTTGAATGCCTCACTAAAATCCATGTAGACAACAGCCACTGCACTACCCTCATCAATCCTCCTTGTTACTTCCTCAAAAAATTCGATAAGATTAGTAAGACTCAACCTTGCTGAAACAAAATCATGCTGACTATCCCTAATTAATCCATTCTTTTCTAAATGACAGGTTACCTTGTCTCTTAGTATTGATTCTAATAACAAGCCCACTACCGAAGTCAGACTGAAAGGACAATAATTATTTGGCCTATCCCTTGATCCCTTTTTAAATAATGGTACAATGTTCACACACCTCCAATGCTCTGTACCTCACCAGTATCTAGTGAGGATTGGAAAATGATCCTCAGAGCATCTGTTATTTGCTTCCTGACTTCCTTTAACAGCCTGGGATACAATCCATTTGGCCCCTGGTGACTTATCCACATTCAAGGATGTCAGTTCCTCCAGTACTTCCTCTCTCACTATGCTTATTGTATCTAATATTTCACAATTCTCCTCTTTAACTAGAATCTCCTTTATGAAGAGAGAGACAAAGTACGCATTGAAAACCCTGCCCACATCTTCTGCATCCTCACATAAGTTACCTTGTACATCCCTGATAGGCCATACCCTTACCTTAATTATTCTCTTGCTCTTAATGTATTGATAAAAATATTTTGGGTTTCCCTGATTTTACCTGCCGATACTTTTTCATATCCTCTCTTTGCTTTCCTAATTTCCTTTTTGACTTCACCCCTGTATTCCTCTAGGCTTTCTGTAGTGACTGCCATAAGCTTTCCTTTTCTGCTTTATCTTGGCCTGTATGCTTCTGGATAACCAGAGGGCTCTAGTGTTGGCTGTGCCACCCTTAGTCCTTGTGGGGACATGTCTACACTGTGTCCATAAAATCTCGCCATTGAGATTAATTAATTAACAACTTCAATTAATTAATTAATAACTTTGCAAAAATAGATTTCAGAATTCCACTGAAACATTTTAATCAATTCATTAGAAAAGGGAGGTCCAAAATCTTTACCCGTTCTGAAAAAATGAGACTTTACTTGTCAACAGTGCAACATTTCAGGTTCCTAACCTGAGTATGTGTTTGAAAAACAATTGTATTTAACTACTGCCAAAAGATATAAATTGCTAAATGAAATAAGGGTGATTGCTGCATTACAAATAACTTTTTAAAATGCAGCTTGTAAGGTTTAATTTCAGCATTTTTTTTAAACAGTCTGTCATACTTTGCTGTTGTAAATGTTTTAAATGTATGGAAGTTCCAATATTTTTTGCATAAATATTTGAAAATGACCAAAGACAGAAGAGTTAATATAAACAGCACGGTGCTGTAATAAATTCTGGAGGCCAAAACTCTTACCTCTTCATTAAACCTTCCCATATAAGGTGATGATTTGTACTAGCAAACACAGTCTTAGTACAACTTGTGGAAAAATAAGGCTATCATTTACAGAGTGTTCTTTCTAAATAATCAGGGCTATTATTTAACAAAGGTTTTCTGCAACACTTTACGTGACGTTAATCTCTTTTGCTCTCTGGCATCATCTGCGAAAACAAAATAGTTGCAGATGTCTTTTTGTACCGTATTGGTTTGCAGAGAATTTCTAAACCCAGAAAGCCCTGAGGCCCCCAAGTCCTTGTAATTTCTGCTGTTTATGTAATTTCAGCCTAGCACGTCACTGAGAAGTTATTTATCTGGTAGCACTGTGGCCAAAGTTGGCAAGCATCACTGTCTGCCAGTGTCTGGTGATCCATCATTTCCTCCTTCACTCAGTCGTGCTGTCTGTGGTTTTTTAATAAGATACTGGATGACACCCAGCCTTATTCGTGTCCAAGGCGTGCTTAAATACCTCCTTCATAAGCACCATATCTGGAAGTTTCATTACCGCTAAACACCTTGCATTATGTGCTGTGGTTTGTCTTATGGTATACTCCAGCTCCAAAACATCTTATAATTTGCGTCTTATATTGATAGTTGTGAGTTTTGTAAATATATTGAGTGTACCATAACTGATTTAAATCAATTATAAAAGTAAAACCGAATAATTAATGTCGAGTAAAACTGACAAATGGATTACTATCACTTGGAAATCACCCAAGGATTTGAGCATTCTGAGCTCCAAGAGGATGATCATGAAAAAAAAGAAAATAGTTAGATTATGTAAATTTATTTCAAGAAGTTAAAAGTGATCTGAAAGAATCCCACAGAATGCTACTCCAACTTATTACTTTTAATCGTTGTGCCAACAGCCACTGCTGGGTTTCTGGGGCAAATCCTGACTGCAGATCAAGCAAATCACCTCAGCACACTTCTCTGATGGTAAAAGGTAAATGCTGGAGATGGGAAATAAAAACAGAAAACCCTGGAAACACACAAAAGGTCACACAGCACTTGGAAAATATTTGGAAAGGCTGGGAATTCTGTGGTGACTAACTCACTTTCTGACTTGCCAAAGACTGTCCACCATCAGGAGTATGATGGAACACTCTCCACTTGCTGGGATGAGGTTCTTCAATAGCACATTCCAACCTTCCAAACTGAGACCTCTACTGCTTAGAAGGACAAGGGCAGCATAGAGATGGGAACCAACTGGAAGTTCCCCTTCAAGTCACTCACCATCCTGACTTGGAAATATATTGCCGTTCCTTCGCTGTCACTGGATCAAAATCCCGAAACTCTCTCCCTAACAGCACTGTGGTTGTTCCTACACCACATGGACTGCAGCGGTTCAAGAAGGCATCTCACCACCACTTTCTCAAGGGCAATTAGGGATGGGCAATAAATGCTGGCCCAGCCAGCGATACCCACAATCCATGAACGAGTGAAAAAGAAACAATCTGGGTGATGACATCATCTTCTCAGAAATGGCCTGAACAGAGTCAGTTCTCGTAAAGGGTCTTCATACAAATCATGACCCCCGACTGGTCTCTTTTCTGATGCCACTGGAGCTGTTTTGCCTTTTCAGAGCATCCTGTTTTAATTTCATATTTTTGCTAATTGGGTGGGTTCCATATAGATTATTTCCAGAGACTTTGAAAGCAGACCATGCTACAGCCCTCTCTTCTGGTGACCCTGGGGCCTAAAATGAGGACATAATGCAAGAAAACAACGGGGGTGGGAAAGTCAAATTAAAATGAAAATGATCTGTTCTTCTGTAAACTGTAACTGTTCACATAGATTAAGTCACTCCCCAGAGTCATTACATTTCCGATGCAATTAGACAATTTTCTGGATAACCCTCAGCGCTAATGATTTAAAATAAGAAACGCTCTGTGTTTTTGTTATGGATTTCAAACACCATATTGTTTATTCCACATTTGTAAATGTTAAATTACATATCAGGTATCCTGTCGTGAGTTCCAATTCTACATACAAATGGAGTCTTGTGTTGGAAACACACTAATATGCAAACTTGACAACCTTCATACCCTGCAGCATGTGGCTTAAATTTGTGTAATTTAAATGGAGTCAGACACTAAAACTGTTTGTTGCATTTATAAAGGTTAACCAGTGGTGTGCTTGTTGTTTTGTTTCCATACCAACCATCCCCAATCAGGTAACCAGACCAAAAAATCATCAAGCTCCCTCTATTCTCTACCCCAATGACAGTCTTTAATGTTAATCTTAAACCATCTTCATTGGAACAGTGTGAACTCTTTTTTAAGAGTTAATCTCCTACACTGGCCATTCTAATGCCTCTCTGAATGATATTGTCCAGTTAGTGTCAGCTTGTGGACTGTGTGTGCCTACAAGGAATTGTTACAAGTCTATATGGACTTCTTCCCTCTGGGTCATTAATGGCTTCAGAAGGAAAAAAGACTTAGGGCTACAAATTGGATAAGGCCCATTAGCGGGCATGGGATCATAATGTGCGATTACCCCACGGCTGATGGAAGCGATGCACACTTCCTGCAGCCTGCTCATCTCCATGATTGTGCAGTGCAACCCCAGCACTAAACACGCTGCTGAGTGGTTGCATGCTCAGCAGGAGGACCATGTTCATGTGAGGGCAGCACCAACTTAAGCTAGCCTGCACCTCTTAAAAAGGGGTGGGGGTGCATTCTGGCTACAGCCGGGGCTCAAATAAAGCAGGAGGAAATCGGAGCAATGGAACAGCAGGTCAGAGAGCAAGCTCCCATGTTCTCGAATTGAGGAGGAAAGGGGTAAAGAGGTTTTCTTTCCACAGAGGACAGAAGGCCCTACAAACATACAAACACACTTCAAATAGAATGGGAGCAGATAGCCACGGAGGTCAACAGAAGCTCAATGACTGCATATAAGCGGTGAAGGTCAGTGAATGCAGCTTCAATACCTAGCCACTGCGCCACCAACCTCTGACACTGCTCAATGCCTCATAGTGGTATTGTCACTGGGCTAGGATTCCAGAGTCCCAAGGCCTTGAACCCGGGTCTCTGGGGACCAGGATTCGAATCCCACCACAGCAGATGGTGAAATTTGAATTCAATAAAAACCTGGAATTAAAGGTCTGATGATGACCACAAACCCATTGCCAATTGTTGTAAAAATCCATCTGGTTCAATAATGTCCTTTAGGGAAGGAAATCTGCCGTCCTTACCTGGTCTGGCCTGCATGTGATTCCAGACCCACAGTAAAGTGGTTGACTTTTAAATGCCCCCTGAACAAGGACAATTAGAGATGGGCAATAAATGCTGGTCTCGCCACATCCCATGAAGGAATTTTTAAAAAATCTCTGGCAAGCAGGACTCTTGATGAACATTCCTCTGCTCCACCTGACACCCACACCCTCGCCACTGCTGCAAACCTTCCACCCACATCTCGTGGGTTCCACATACTTCCAGTCAATCAGCCATGACAGGTGCATCACCTAAAAATATTGCAACATACTCACTGACGCTCTTCCCTCTCTCTTGTGGGGCAAGGTGGCACATAACTGGAGGGAGTAGCAAAGAGCCGGTGGGAACAGGCATGGATGCATCTCCTGGTCCCCTTGAAGGAAACGGTGGTCTGAATTATTGGTGTAACAGTGACTGCTCATCACTGAAGTCAACCTGGATGATGGCATGTTCCTACTTTATGCACCTTCTCACATCTCACTTACAGAATCATACAAGTTACAGAACACAAAGAGGCCATTCAGCCCATTGTTTTCACACCCACTCACTGCAAGAGCAATTCACCTACTCTCACTCCCCTGCCTTTTCCCTGTAGCCCTGCAAATTTCCCCTTTTCAGATCATTTTCATTTGAAAGCCACAATTCAGTCTGCCTGAACCATGCTGTCAGGCAGGTAATTCCAGATCCTAACCTCGCGCTGCATGAAAAAGATCTCCTCATTGCTGCCTTTCTCCTTAAAGCAGTGTCCTCCGGTTCTCAACCCTTCCATCAAGGAGGGGAACAGCCACAGCTTCTCCAATCTATTCACACAACTGAAGCCCACCACCCCTGGAACTATTCTTGTAAACCTTCTCTGCACCCTCCTTAATGCTTTCATGTCCTTCCTAAAGTGTGGTGCCCAGAATTGTACACAATGAACTGCATTTCATGCATCCCTGTTGGTGGATTTCAAGGATTTCAAAGTGGGGGAGCACTTATAATCTACTGGTTGCCAAGACCACCACCTACCTGCCTACCCCTGCCCCTTCCAGAATTATATGTGTGGCAGAGGAGTTGTTGGATGGCCCACCCACCTTTGGGTAAATTGATGCCTTTAAGTGGACAATTAATGGCCATTTAAAGGGCCCCAACCTGCTGCTGTTGGCATTTAACCCGCGGTGGTGGAAGGGAGAGGGGTCTCCACACCAGCTGTGAAGATTGATAGCTTTAACTGTGTGGACAGGTGGTGCCAAGTGGAAGGGGGAGTCTCCTTTGCAGGCCCTTGTGGCCTATTGGAAGGCCCCCTCCCCCCAAGGTCACTCCTCTCCCTTTACCTTCCTCCCCTGGCCTGTCAATCCCAGCCTCCCCCCACAGCCCAGCAATACACCCATGCCCTGCGCGACCAGAGTACTTACCTTGCATTGGCTGCTGGCTTTTCTGGATGCAGTCCCAGTGGTGGCCACTACTCCTGGTGGCGCAGCTGGGACTGGAGAGCTGCCGGGTATCCGATTGGCTTGCAGCTCTCAGAGGTGGGACTTCCACCCTCGATGGGGGCCGGAGACCAGCCTCAGGCCAATTAGTGCTTCTCACAAGGAGAGGGAGTGGGGTCCCCCCAACTACTTAGCCTAGGAGACCCCGGCATCCTATTAAATCCAGCCCCATATTCAAGTTGAGGCCAAAGCAGTATTTTATAATGTCTCAGCATATTTTCCATTATCTATAATCTGTGTTTCTATTCATTAAATCATAGAATGGTTACAACACAGAAAGAAGCCATTTGGCCCCTTGAATCTGTGCTGGCTCTCTGCAAGGCTAACTCAGCTAGTCCCAGTCCTGCAGATGATATGACCATGCACTTCCTGCTTCTCATCTCACTCTCCCTTCCCTCATCCCAATACTGCCCTTCTGCATTAATGCTTTCAGAGACCCAAGACCAGCCAGTGTTGTCTGACAATGAAGGGCACCAAACTGGTGAGGAAACACCATCACTTGATCTGATACATGCATCCACCAGCTCAGACACTGCTTTAGAGGGCAGTATAGGGGCAGGATCTGAACATGGTGAGTCATCGGACATAAATGGCCTGCAGCCAGGTCAGGAGGAAAGGATAACACGTATGCCAGTTCCCCAAAGGGCGAGGTCACAGGCGAATTCTGCTACTGAGGACATCAATGGGGTGACGTATGGGAAAAAGCTGATGGGCATGCACACAGCAATGTTTGATGCTTTGGCAGGCCGACCACAGGGCCTGTTGTCAACGTTGAGAAGCATGGTGGAGTTGGGCTGCAAATTGGATCTGTGCAAAGCCTGAAGCCTATCATTTCCAGTGTGGAAGTGGTAGCCAACTCCATGAGAGCACTTGAGTATCCAGTTTATGTCTCAGCTTCCATTGCAGCACATGTAGAAACCACCCAACATCTAAGTGTTGCAGTGGAAGCTCAGATTGAGGTCATGCGATTTTTGCTTGTTGTCATGCACACCCAAAATGGTGCCATGCAAGGTCAGATGCTGCCACGATGACAACAGGTACCAGGGTTCATAAGAGCTTGTGAGGTCTCATAGCAGTTCAGTAATCTGTGCTCCAGCAGATTGCTGTTACATTTCTAAACACTCCTGGTTCTGATGAAGGGCCACCTTCACCAAGAAGGGATGTTTCTCATTTATTGTGATCCTTTGCTTTGCAAATAAACTTTAATTATTGATAAATATTAGTTTTCTTACTTCTCACCTAAACCCTTCCTGAAAGTGCAAAAGTCAAGGCTGAAGCAGTGGCAACCATCTTCAGTCAGAAGTGCCGAGTGGATGATCCATCTCGGCCTCCTCCGGAGGACCCCAACATCACCGATGCCAGTCTTCAGCTAATTCAATTCACTCCAATGTGATGTCAAGAAGCGGCTGAAGGCACTGGATACTGCAAAGGCTGTGGGCCCTGACAAAATTCCGGAAATGGTACTGAAGACCCCCACTCCAGAACTAGCTTTGTCCCTAACCAAACTGTTCCAGTACAGCTACAGCACTGGCATCTACCCGACAATATGTAAAATTGCTCGGGTATGTCCTGTACTCAAAAAGCAGGACAAATCCAACCCAGCCAATTACCGCCCCATCAGTCTACTCTCGATCATCAGTAAAGTGATGGAAGGGGTCGTCAACAGAGCTATCAAACAGCACTTTCTCAGAAATAACCTGCTCACTGATGCCCAGTTTGGGTTCTGCCAGGGTCACTCAGCTCCTGACCCCATTACAGCCTTGGTTCAAACATGGACAAAAGAGCAGAACTCCAGAGGTGAGGTGAGAGTGACTGCCCTTGACCTCAAGGCAGCATTTGACCGAGTGTGGCATCAAGGAGCCCTAGCAAAACTGTAGTAAATGGTAATCGGGGGAAGACTCTCCACTGGTTGGGGTCACGCCTGGCACAAAGGAAGATGGTTGTGGTTGTTGGAGGTGAAATACTTTCCATTAGCCTGGAACTCCAACAACACTCATGAAGCTCAACACCATCCAGGAAAAAGCAGCCCGCTTGATTGGCATCCTATTCACACCTTCAACGTTCATTCCCTCCAGCACCAATGCACAGTAGCAGCAGTGTGTACCATCTACAAAATGCACTGCAAAAACTCACCAAGGCTCCTTAAACAGTACCTTCCAAACCCCTAAACTCTACCGCCCAGTAGGGCAAGGACAGCAGATAGATGGGAGCACCACTGCCTGATGGTCCCTTCCAAGCCAATCACCATCCTAACTTGGAAATATATCACCATTCCTTCATTGTTGCTGGGTCAGAATGCTGGAACTCCCTTCCCAGCAGCACTGAGGGTGGACCTGCACCTGATGGACTGCAGCGTTTCAAGAAAGCAGCTCACCACTGTTAGGACCACAGAGAGTGTTAATTGTTGTGCAAACCAAATCCCAGAAGGGAACTTGGATTATGGGCCATAGCCTATTATTTTTGTATTCTGAAAATGAGAAGAAGATATACTGATCTCAGCAGTAAGAGGTCCAGTAATACTTTTGGGATTTTACAAATTAAAAGTAAACATTTTATTAACAAGAATAAAAGAAAACTTAAGCACACAAGATTACAGTTACACAATTAAACTTAATCTTACAAAACATTCCCCCAAAAAACTCTACTTGGTTAAACCCACAAGTAAACACCTCCAGGCAATGTTCCCTTAGATGTTTAACCATAAAACCCAGTAATATTACACAAGGCAAACTGCTGTAGCTTCAATAAAGGCATACCACATGACCTTTACCCTATCCAATCCACTTCAAAAGAAAACTGCTTGCTACAGCCCAAGATTTTTCTGGCTTGATTGGATAGGTGATTCAAACTGCATCCGCTCTCAGGCCATAGCTTCAACTATAGCTAAACAGCCCCAACAGCCCCAGCTATCTCTTTAGCTCCAACTCAACAGCAACTCTAAAATACCACTTTTCCCCCCCTTTCATCTCCAGTTCCATTGTTCTCACACCTCTTTGAAACTCAAATCCTTCCAAATATAAAATCTTTTATGTCTCTATTTCGTCTTTGCTTTCAGGTCAATAAAATATAATTACTATCTACCAGTGGAACTCCTGTAAGATGCAAGCATGTTTCTCATCGCTTCTGACTTCCCTTTGATATTGAAACAAATTCTCCACTCATCTAAAAATGCAAATGTTAGATCTAACCTGTTTTCTTGTACCTCTATCCTTTTCATGTTTTAAACCCTTTCCCCTGAGACAACCTTACTCCTATCAATCTCTTGCCCAACTTAATTAAATCACGCACACACACACACACACACACACTCTCACACACACCATACACACTCTCACACAGACACACACACACACACACACACACATAAACATACACAAACACAACCTTCTTTGTAGAATATTCCCCAAAAATATTTTTCAAAATCAGTTCTCAAACCACCACCTTCTCAAGGACAACCAAAGATGGGATATAAGTGCTGGCCTCACCAGTGCTGCCCATAATATTAAAAATGCACTTTTTAAATGTAGTCACTATTTTAATGCAGGAAACACAGCAGCCAATTTGCATGCATCAAATTCCCACAATCAGCAATGTGATATAAACAGCTTCTGTGATGTTGATTGAGGGATAAATATTGGTAAGGACTCAGGGCAGAACTCCCCTGCTTTTCTTCGAAATAGTGCCATGGGATCTTTTATGTCCACCTGAGAAGGCTGGCAGAGTCACAGTTGACGCTTTCATCCAAAAGATGCTTGCTCAATACTGCACTGGAGTGTCAGCTGAGATTGTTGTCCTTAAGTTTCTTGAACCCACAGTCTTTTAAGTGAGAGGTATGAATGCTACCAACTGAGATACAGCTGATAAAAAAGACCTGCTGATGATACGGCCTCCTGGGCAATGCCTTCATTCTCCTCCTCCTACCCTCTCTTCTAGAAGCTTCTTCTGCTCTGTGATGATTTCCTTGCTGTTTCCCTCCTACTCTATTCCCAAAGTCATCCTTGTTGACAGCCAAGCCATCTGTGAGGCAAAGAGTTGCAACAGTGCAAGAGCGGCAACATCTATGTAAAATGCACTCTCCAGAGTGATGCAACATTTGAAAAAATGCCTTGAAGCCTAGAAGCTGACAGAAATACGAAACCAGCAACTAATCTGTAAGGACGCGTGATCCCTTTAAATAGTGGCAGTTCGAGCAACGCTGTGCTAAACAAGGTCAGCACATGACAAACGAAGCAGTGAGGTGGTTCAAAATGGGAAACTTAGGAACCCAATTTATGTATATTAATTTCCATTTCAAATGTTGCAATAGTGTACTCCTGCCACCAGCGTGACTTCTTCTACCTATAGCAGACTGTGCACTTCCTGCCCAACCTATGGAGCACTTAGTAGCTACTTAAGGCCTAAAAAGTGGTGCTACATTGACCAATTTCTTTGTGGTTCAGCTCCTGACTGATGGACACATGGGGCTGATTTTTTTTCCATCTTAGGCGATGAGTTCTCAAGGGCCCATGGAAATGGTTTTGGAGGCAGGCCGGGGTCTGAAACTGGGAGGGAAACCCCAGTTCCGCCACATGCTCCCACCTCAATGGGATTTTGCGGGGGGAAGGTGAGCGCGGTGACAGTGGGATTGGTTAACCAGTCGGCCGTGTACAAGGTAGCCATCAACACGTCCATGAAATGATGGCAGCCTCCCCGTGGCAGAGCAGGTAAACTATTGGAGCTGAAAACGCCATTCAATGGGGAAGATGCCACACTAATAAACAGCCACCACTGCAGCAGTGAGGCTTCCTCCCTCCTGTGCGATGGCCCTAATCTTTTTATCCTTTCCTGTATCTCATTTGTGGCTGGCAACTGGGCACGGAGGTGCCCTCGTGCCTCCTTAAATACTCTGATGGAGGGGCTCTTGGGAGCTCACTCAGTGTCTTAAGTTGGACGGGGCCCCTGAAGACATCCATATAAATTGGCAACCTGCTAAAATATTTCCCTCAGGGTCTGCTGCTCGCATTTCCAAGTTCTCAACTTACATTTCATCTGAACGCTGGGATTGGGATTCAGGAACAAAAATTCTGCCAAATGAGGGTTTGGGAACTATAATCTTGAACCATCATGAAGAGAAGCACATCTGGATATTTCACTCTCTCTCTCTCTCTCTCTTTATCTTCATCGCACACTCACTATTTTTCAAACTTTCCCAGATTTCTGAGACAGGAACTCACTATGTGCTGAGTCAGGGAAAGAAAACCCACATCCTATGAATCTCTAACTGATGTGATTCACCATAGCCAGGTCTAATTGAAGATTTTTATGCTCTCTGAATTTACAAGTGCATGTGAATGTTGGAATGCTTGCAGAACTGCTGATTTAAAGACAATCTTTCCTATTCCCACAATGGTTTGTGTTCTAGCAATAAACGCATACAAGAATGATTAATGAATTATCCTCACCAGGGTTTTACTTTGGTTCACTAAGTTTAGCATTATTCACTTGTTTTCTGAAGATGTTGACCTACATGAAAATTTGGTTCCACCAGACACCCTTCAGCAACTCACCTGAGTGGCCATTTCTCATCTGAGGTGAGATTCTCACCTGTCCCTCTGTAAACGCTTCCAGTGCTGCAGCATCCCTCCCCCCAGCTCCCCTACAAGCTCTCCATTCTGTTGACTCTAGTGTCTTGTGCACCCCTTCCCTTCACCCACTTTTGGCGGCTGTTCCTTCAGTACCTGGGCCAGCACCCTCTTGAGTTCCCTCTTAATCCTCTGCAGCCTCCTCTTTTCCAAGGCCCTCTTAAAAGCTACTACTTTCAGCAAACTGTAGAAGCTGGATTTTCACCCTTGAGGGGGCTAAAGGGTGTTGGGGAAATTCTCAGCTCAGCCCCCCTGCCTCAGGGAAAAGTGCAAGGAGAGGCAGGATTTTGAGTGATGGGTGTGGGCTGCAGTCAGGCCGGCCAACCTGGGAGAGAGTTCGGAGGCAGCCTAAGGGGCTGCCGAGGGCCGATGTTGGCTGTTTAAAAGGGCTGCCTTGGCGCCGTGGGACTTCATCCCAGTTATAATGAAAGAAGTGGGGCCCTCTAACCCTCAGCTCCTCACACTCCCCATGCCACGTCGATGATGCCTCATGCCCTCACACCCAACCACAATGGCCCCTCTTTCCCTCATGCCAGGATATGACCCCCACTCACTCCTACTCCACCTCATGCCCCATTCCAATTTATGGCACTTATAGGCCCATTTACCCACTGTACACTGTATAGAACCAATGAACCATAAAGTGACAATAGGGTGTGCAAGATTGCAAAATGAGCTTGGCTGAGGGCCCAGACATCTATAGTACTAAAACACTTTATTCCTTAGGAAAACATTGCTTGGTTGACTGCTCTGGCTCTCTGATCTCTTCTGTCAATGGCACAATGTTTATTTGCACATGTTAAAGACATTTCATGTGCTTGCAGTTTCAGACATTGATACTTTGAAGGTTCTGGATGATTGAAACTTTTATTGGCCTGCAGTTAAAAGGAGTTTGGAAAGTTATCAATGGATGACTTTTTTAAACACTATTTTCACACATCCTCTTGTCGCTATGAGGTTAATTGATTCTATGCAATGTATAATGGGTAAATGAGCATTGCTTGTCATTGGGGGGAGGGGCATCATGATGGGCCATAAGGGTTGGGTGGGGGGTATACCTTGGCACGCAGGGCTTGAAAAGCCATAGCGTGTGGGTGGGAGGGACATACTTTGGCATAGAGGGCATGAGAAGGATCTTTTGAACCTGCCTTTCAGAAGGCTTCTTCGTGCAGGCTAAGGTTCATGATACCTTTGAGGTGCCGTGAACCACGACTCTTAGAAAAGCTGGACTGGCTCCATGAAAATTTCCCTGCAATGGAGCTGGCCAGGCCAGGGGATGCAGGGTGCAGGTTCGTGGCCCAGACCAGCCCACACCTTTAAAAGGCACTCCTGAAATTCGTAAACCCAGAGAATGGGGTTGGGAATCTTGGAACCAGTCCCAGCCATTATTTTCACCCCTTCACACAGTCTCCCTGACTCCATGAATATCCAGCCCTTGGTCTCCCCTCTTGATATCTGTTCCTTTGGCTTGGCTTGAATTATATTTCTTTCCTTGTGTCTCTGACTTTTGTTTTTGCTCACTTTAAGGCACTATGTAAATGCACGTTGTTGTTCAGTTGGTAAATGGTGAAAGTTGAAAGGCTCTTTGATCATTACAACATTGTTGCTGCACCAATCAAGCCCTCATTCAATATCCACACATGTGGTCTTCCCTGTATGAGGGTAACTGGACAGCATTATTACTGGAAGCTCTTGCTGACTTTATTTCCCTCCCTTCAGCCCAAGGTACTGATACCTTTGCCAAAACTTTGACTGAGGTCCTTATGCAAAGACAAGGGATTCACCTTTGTGGATGGCTCACTGGAAAATGTATTTGAGTCCTTGGGAGTATTCTTAACACAGTACGAAATTGAAATTACGCATAAAACAAGTGAAAACATGGCCACTTTTTCTCCTGTCTGTGACACCCATAGTGCATCTCCAGCACTTCCACTTTCACTTTAGCCTTCCATTTTCAGCGCATGTTTTTTGCTCATGAATTTCTCCTATTCTCTGTCCCCTTTCTTGGCCTCTCATCCTCTTAATTTTCTGCATGTTCTTTTGTTTGTTTTTCTTAATGTCTTTTCATTTCCTCACTGAGGTAATCTTCAATCTCATTAACACTGCTTTTCTTTTAAGGTGGTTGCAAATCATTCAATCCTTCCTCCTTGCGATTGGACTACTTGTTGCATTTCTATGACCCATTTCATCCCTCTGTCAAGTCCAGTGTATCATGAACTTTCAGTCAATACTTTGAAAAACGGGACACAAACAAGCTATTAAAATGGCTGCTGCAAATCATGTGAACTTTGGCATTTGAGCTACAGTCAGTATCAGTCTCAGGTGAATACCTAATTAAATATGGATACTCACAGCCAACCGGAGAATTCACAAATCTCTTTGTTTAAGGATGAGCCAATATGAAAGGACTATGGAATTTCCAGACTGCTTGATACCCTGTTTCGTAGTGAACTAAAGAGAAGACCAAAACTCAATTGGTGGCAGGCAGAGTCAATGGCCCCTATCACCACCCCATTGTATCATGATGGCTTTCCACATCCAAACTAAATTGGGAGAACCTCAGAGGTGTTAACCCACAACACAGGATGTGAAATCAACAGAAACACCAGCCCTTATTTGGAAAAGGACATGAACTTGTGAAAAGACACTTGGGGGCAGCCATGCTTTTGTCTGCTTTTAAAAATCAGTTTGCATTGAGCCACCAGTTGGTCATAAAGCCAGACCATGATCTAGTTGCATGTCATCAAGCAGCCTAGGTAATTAACAGCAACACCTTGAGAACAGGAGGCCCCAACAGAGAGAAGGATTCACCCCCACCCCAGTTTAAAGTTCATCTGAGAACTAACCTCCTGGCTATTTGACTACAAAAAAATGCACAACCTACTGTGAACCCTTTGCTTTACAACTCCATTATTACAACTTTAAGCCATCAAAAATCATCCAAGGAACCAGGCCAGCCATGTGGAAGACTGGAGATTGTAAATCAGCAACTGAGATAACTA
The DNA here is from genome assembly GCF_017639515.1 of Carcharodon carcharias. NCBI lineage: Eukaryota > Metazoa > Chordata > Chondrichthyes > Lamniformes > Lamnidae > Carcharodon > Carcharodon carcharias. The sequence goes on along the minus strand of NC_054482.1, from coordinate 102,583,408 downwards.
TAATTTGTAAAAGTACGTTACCTTCACCTGTATCCAATCTTACTGTGTGTGTATGTGTGTGTGTTCATGTGTGTGTGTGTATGTGAGTGTGTGTGGTGTGTGTGTATGTGTGTGTGTGTGTGTGTGTGTGGTGTGTGTGTATGTGTGTGTGTGTGTGTGTGGTGTGTGTGTGTATGTGTGTGTATGATTGAGTGGGTAACATTGCATTAATTTGGGATAAGTGTAAAAGAATAAATAATCTTCTTTATATTTTAACTCACAAAAGCTTGCTGCTGAAATTATTTGACTGGAACACACACTCAAAAGGAAAAGACACACCTCTTTCCATATAAAACATACCGATAATGGGAAGTGAAAAAACAGATACATTCTGTCGGTGTCGCCTCAATTCTACCAATTATTGGCTTTCAGTTTTGTGAAGTAGGGCGACACCAGCCTGGGTTCAGTTGGGAGCTCTTTAGCTTCAGAGCCAGAAGTCTGTGGTTTCCAGTCTCACTTCAGAGATTTGAGCACATGATCTAGGCTGACTTCTCAGGGGAGTACTGTTGAAGATGTCACCACAGCCATGGAACATAGGTAGATGTGAAAAAAATCCTATGGCATAATTTGAAAAAGAGAAAAGAGAAAGGATGAAAGACTTGCATTTATATAGTGCTTTTCACGACCACCAGATGTCTCAAAGCACTTTACAGCCAATTAAGTAGTGTCGGAGGGTAGTCACTGTTGTAATGTAGGGAACGTAGCAGCTAATATGCGCACAGCAAGCTCCCACAAATAGCTAATGTGATAATGACCAGAGAATCTATATTTTGTGATTCAGAGATAAATATTGGCCAGGACACCAGGGACAATTTCCTTGCTCTTCTTCATAATTGCGCCATGGGGTTAATTTGCATCCACGCAGGCAGAGATGGGGCCTCAGTTCAATGTCTCATTCAAGAGATGACTCTCTCAGTCTCTCTCTCAGTAATGCACTGGAGTATCAGTCTTAATTATTGTCCTCAAGCCCTGGAGTGGGACTGAACCCAGAACCTTGTAACTCAGGTTGCACCAACTGAGCATGGCTGATACACAAAGAAGGGGTCCTGCCCAGCATTTACCCTCATTCACCAACACTAAAAGAACAAATTGTTTTTTCACTTCCCATTATCAGTATGTTTTATATGGAAAGAGGTATGTCTTTTCCTTTTGAACATGTGTTCCAATCAAATAATTTCAGCAGCAAGCTTTCGTGAGTTAAAATACGAAGAAGATTATTTATTCTTTTACACTTATCCCAAATTAACGCTATTTGTAGAGCTTTCCTCCATACATATTTGGTTGTTGTGTTTCCCTACATTATAACAGGGATTACGCTTGAGCTGCTGAGAGCACGGCTTCCCAAGCTGTGGGTCTTGACCTCCAGTGGGGTCACAAGAAGAGGTTTTGGAGTAAACAAAAACAAAAATAGCTGGAAAAACTCAACAGGTCTGATAGCATCTGTGGAGAAGAAGACAGAGCTAACATTTCGAGTCCATATGACTCTTCACCAGATTTTGGAGTTGCGAGCTTCAAGGCACTAATGGCTGCCATGAAGTTTGGATAGGTTCCTGACAGCTGCCTTTATACCCTTGTACTTTTTTGTTGGCCTAGTGACTGCTCTCTGAGGCCTGATTGCTGCTGCAAAAAAGCCTGTGAATAGGTGGGTGTTTGTTTACTTTGGAGGAATCCACAGCTTTTCATCAACTGCCCCCAAGAGGGAGATGGAATGTGGGTTGAAGGAGAGTGAGATAGGGCAGGGGTTGAAGGAGAGGGAGATGGGCTAAAGAAGACAGAGATGAGACATTGTCAACACCTTTTCCTCCCAGCTCAACAACTGAAACCTCCCAAATTTTCACCTGGGGTCACACAGAGTCTGATACATTAATATGGGGTCACACCAGGAAAAAGTGACTCAGAGCTTTATGATGTCCTTAGGTAATGAAAGACACTATATAAATGTCTTCCTAAATCGAAATGTTAATTTGTCATTCCTCTTTGCTGCTTCCCCCCAACCTATACCCCCTGCCGTTGCCCTAAGATTTATATCATTACTTATGCCTATATTTTTATTCGTTATTACGCAGTACGAGTGACACTGGCAAGTCGGTACTTATTGCACATCTCTAGTTGCTCTGAGAATATTGTGGGCCTTTTTCAAGAACAATTTGTTTCTACCACCATGTAGCTTGCTAGGCCACATCAGATGCTATCAACAGCCAAACATTTCGACTGGAGTCAAATGTAGGTTAGATCATGTAGGCATAACATATTTTCATAGGACTTGACCGGGATTTTATGACAATCCAGCAACTTTCATAGTTAAGTTTCCTTGGTGCCGGCCTACAAATGACCAGATTCATCGAATGCAACTTTGCAATTTTCCTTGGTGCAAGTTGTTAGTCCAGTACCGTACACGACATGGCCATACATAACACAAGTCAATTCCATTTTCATTTTTGTTCAATCTTGTAGCTTCCTCTGATTTATATTATTATGCCTTCCACCTGACAATAGTTTGCAGCAGTCACTTTGGGATCAACCCATTGGCCCACTTTTCTGGACTAACTGGTCTCTGCAAAAATGGTACACAAGGTGGTAAATATGTGATAACAATATCTTGTAGTTTACGAGCTTGTTACAATGATGATTTTTTGGGAATCATAGATGTCCACAGTCGCTACAGTCCTACGCTACAGGCATCCACATTTACAGTGGTGCGCTGTAATATCAAGCCCCACTGCTCCCCAAGCCATGACAAGTGTGAAAAGTGTGACCAAATCACTGGGTTTTGCCCCAGTTCCACCTATCTGATTAATTTATGTTAACAGAATACGAGCACCAGGTTTGTAAGCTTAATAAGTAAATAACTGTTTATTGAACAAATTGTCTTGAACTAATGGTAAAAGAAAGAAATATGAACTGCTAACTTCTAACTCTATAACTTAAACTCTACCCCTTCTTAAATCCTTATACACAAACACACATACACATGCACATGCAAACACACACATAAGACACACAAAACATGGATTTTAAGGGCGAGGTAAAACAGTTCAGTAGCACCAATCCAGGGTACAGGATCAGATGGGTTCATTTTGTTTGATGTCTTCCAAATTCATTGCAGTTTCTCTATCCCTTTCCTTGCTTTTAGATTTTGCTCTTTTTTTCTTGATCTTTACTCTTGCCCTGTTCCTCATCATTACTACTGGATTTTTACATCCTTTACACTGGCTACTTGCCTTCCTCTCCCACTTTCTATCCTTTTCAAATTTATGAGGTGATGGAAAAAAGGTTTAGCTTTATGGATCAGCTCATAATCATCAGCCACTACTGCTGCCTGTCTAGCAGTTGCAACCCTTTGGTCTTCAACATAGATTCTTATTACAGAAGGTAGGGAGATTTAAAATTCTTCCAAGGGAATGGTCTGTCTGAGAACTTCATAGGTAGTTTCAACTCCTAATGCTTGTATCCACCTGTCAAAACTATTTTGCTTAATCCTTTCAAATCCAATGTAAGTTTGCCCAAGCTGTTTCCTTAAATTTCAAACTTTTGTCTAAATGCTTCAGGAACCAACTCATATGCACTCAAAATGGCCTTTTTCACCACATAATAATCACTGGAAACCTCCTCTAACAGTGAGGCATAAATTTCCTGTGCTTTACCTGTCAATTTGCTCTGCATGGGTAATGTCCAGTTTCCCTTGGGCTGATTCGTCTGTTTAGCTATCTTCTCAAATGAAGTAAAGAATGCTTCAACATCTCTTTCCTCAAACTTTAGAAAAACTTATACAAATTTAAACATCTTCCCACTGGGTCCTGATCTGGAAATGAGCCCTGCCTCACCTCCTGGTATCTCTTTTTTAATTGTCAGCATTTTATGCTGGAATTCTCTCTCCTTTTTTTCTCTTTCTGTTCTTTCCTGTTCAAGCTTATGTTTCTCCTTTTCTAACCTCACCATTTGTAACTCACTTTGAAATGTCCTTACTGCCTGTTCCCTTTGGAATGCTCTCTCTTCTCCTGCTGCTTCTAGTTCCATTTTTTATACTTGCTGCAGAATTTGAGCCCATTCCAATGAACCACCTCTTGGAGAGCTCGGTCTCTCGAGTACTCCTTACAGTTTTAAATGCTGTGCTATCTCTTCGATTATCTCTATCTTCCTACTCTTAATTTACTTGCCAATTCGATTAACCTGACTTTTGGGATCCCTTGTAAAATTGTCAGGGACATCCGTTCCACTTGCAGGAAGGTTTTAGCAATTTCCAGTGTCATCATATTTTTGATACTTACAAACCTGGTTTTTCCTTTTAGCTTTTATTACTTACTAAATCTACACCCGAATCGTCATTGTCTTTTGTTCCAAAATATCTCAGACTTGAGTCCCCAAACTATGTCACGATTCACTGGGAATGGTGCACTCCAATATCAAGCCCCACTGCTCCCTGAGCTGTGACAAATGTGAAAAGTTTGGCCAAACCACCCGATTGCCCCAATTCTACCAAACTGTTTAATTTAGGTTAACAGAATACAAGCACCAGGTTTGTAAACTTAATAAGTAAATAACTGCTTATTGAACAAATTATCTATAACTGGTGGCAAAAGAAAGAAATATGAACTGCTAACTTCTAACTCTATAACTTAAACTCTACTCCTTCTTAAACCCTTACACATAAACATACATACACATACACATAAGACACACAAAAATTGGATTTTAAGGGTGAGATAAAACAGTTCAATAGCATCAATCTGGAGTACAGGATTATATAGGTTGATTTTGATTGATGTCTTCCAAATTCCTTGCAGTTTGTTTTTAAATGACACGAGGTGGTCTCTCAGCACTTTCAGTCTGTGGTTCACTGGTGGAGAAACTTGCTTACAATGTCTCTACTGGTGATTTTCCCCTTTTCCTCTTGACAGAGGTTTTCAGAGAAAGCAGGTTACAGAGATATGAGGAATAGCCAGCTAGCTATTATGGCAGAATTACTGGAATTTTACAAACACAGGACGGAGAAGTTTTAGGTCTTCTCTCTTTGTAGGCTAGGAGCTGCACTGTCTGCACTGTTGCTACACAAAATCCTGGTCACCTGGCAGGAGCTAATTAAAATGCTGTCATCAGGTAGTTCCCCTTAGTCCAGGACTCCTTTCTGGCACCATCCTGTTCTTTTATGGCACACTCTGTTCTAGGATAGCAACTTTGTAGATATTCCTCATCCTGTTCCAGTGAACACGTCTTTCAACTGCAACTATGGTAGTTTTTAAAGCCACGGTCCAATTTTAAAGCCACAGTCCAAGTAAAATAAAAACAGGTTCTTTAAATAGTATGCTCAATTTAACAGAAATGCAAGTAATAAAGTGGGAAGAGGAAAATAAATCTTGAAACTGCAGTAAGATAAATGTTCCTCTCTTTGCAGCATATGATTTGATATTAAGTAACAGTAAAGAAAACTTAACCATATGATACTTATTTCTTCAAGTAATTCCATATCATGTTTACACAAAGCATTAAAATATGAAGGATTTGTTTTTTTATTACTGAGCTGGAGAATTAAACCAAGCGGAAGTTGGCGAAAACTGGCACACAATCTAACAGATGACTCATAGGGATTTATACAAGAGCAAAATCTATGTTAATGCCAGGAAAATTTAGTAACAGCATTGTTTATCACAATAGGGGAGTGTCCCAAGAAATGACAGCTCTGTGTGCTTTGGGTTGTGCCTGAGATTTTCTGCAAAGTCCCACTCTCTTCTCTCTTATGACTAATAAGGTCACATCCCATCTGGCACAGTTCTACTCCAGATTCATCTAACTCACAATTGTTTGAAACTGAATTTTAACTTTTCCAACACATCCCTCATACTTTGATGGAAATCCAAAGATTTAAATGCCGCAGAAACTGTTTCAAAGCTTCTTTTTCGGAACAATTTAGATTAGTTCAGGAGATCACAGGATAAATATGGGTGATGAAACTCACTCAGGTCATCTAACATAATCATCAATTAATCAAAACACTGTAGTCCCCCATAATAATCACCCATAAAACCATAGAGGTTTAGGACACAGAAGGCCATTCAACACATCGCCTGTGTTGTCACAAAGGGTGCCTCCAGGGTGAGAATCAGTTCCGATTATAAGTTTGTGCTTAGTCACGAGGGATGCAAGCAGACCTGCTGAGCAAAGGTGTCTTTGCCTTGCTCCTGATACCAGTAAATCTACTTTTGCAGATGATTACAAAGAATGTACCAACTCTATCTACCTCTCTCTAGGCCAGGGCTTCCCAAACTGGGTAGCAACCCCAGTGGGGGTCACGAGACGAGATTTTTGGAGTTGTAAACTCTAAGGCAGCAATGGCCACCTTGGAGCTTAGACTGATTTCTGACAGCTGCGAGGCCCCTTTAAACTCTCACCTTTTTTTCTATTGGTGGGTATGGCCTAATGGACTGCTCTCTGAGGCCTGATTGCTACTGCAAAAAAAGGTCTGTGAAAAAGTAAGTGCTTGTTTTCTTTTGTAGAAACCCACACTTTTTTATTAACTCCCCCAATTCATTAGTCAATGCCGAATCAACACAAACCCATATCCTGGGTAGGCTGATAGATACAACAAGCTTGCTACCTCTTCTGTCCATGCAACAACCAAAGCTTGTGCAAACCAGTCTAAATTTGAGATATACACCTTTTAAAAAAGCATACAATTCATGCTTACTAAAAGTTTTGTGAGCCATAATATTTTTGTAGGAGAAGAAAGACGTTTATGACTATATTTCACACCAATATTTTCTTGTGGTGTATAATTAAAACCCTACTGTGATGACTATCATCAAATCTGGCTCTACATGTGATTTACAGTCATGTATAACTAAATGCCCTTTTAGGCTTTAGGTAGGTAATAAATATGGAGAGTTATAAAGAGAATTATAAAGAGTTAATTATGCATGAGTTCAATGTACAATGTAGATTTTACCATATAACAAATTTTAGTTGAGGTTATTGTAAGCATTTAGCTACATCAAGTAATGAGCACGATATGGTTGCACAAGCCTACCCTTCCCCCCCACCCCCCATTCAACAGCTCCTAAAACCCCTAAATTTCCACTGTTGGGTCACAAGAAGTATGAGACATTAGATTGGGCTCACATTGGGGAAGAATTTCCAATTCCAATGAGGCACCACTCCAGGCAGTTTGTACCTGTGCTTTTACTGGAGGGAGGCCCTTAATCCTAAGTAGTGCCCTCAACTTTAATGGATTACCTGCATAAGGATCTTTTCAGTGTCAAAAATATGTCTCTGCTTTAGCATTGTGAGCACTTAGTCACAATTCCTGCCCTTACTGCAGCTTCCTCTTTGATGGCAAGATACAATCCTTTTAGAGCCGTTGCTTTGCTGGATTTCCTATTTTCTAGCTAACTGTGTTATAGGCGAAGCTGTCTCGTCCAACTTTGAATGTGCTTATTCAGAAAATTCAGCACAAACCACCCTCTGACGTGTCAACACAGACCAGCCTTGTCACAAGTCAGCTCAAGTCCATTGTTGCCAATATCTGAGCTCGGGGGCTTCTTGAGTGTCCAGAGTGATTGTGTTAGGACTATAATTTATGTTGTTGTTTCTTATCGTGTACAGGAACCAAATGGTAGAGGAAACCAGCAATTTTGATAATAACCTAAATCAGCTTTACTGGCATTTATTCCTGGTGATGTTGTCTCTTCCCTCAAATTTTGTGCTTTTGTAATGTGGTGAGTTGAATAGAGAGAAAAATTATTGTCTTGTGCTCAAATAGATGTGCATTTCTAGAAAAATAGTACATGAATCCTGATGGCTTGTAGGTTTTTTTCAGAAAGTTGGCCTTGCTTTTGTTGGCTTGCCTAAGCTGTATTTCAGAGATATAAAAATGTATTCAGCATTAGGAATAAAAATGCTGTCACAGACAACTTTAAGATGTTACCTTTTATTTCCCTTGATCAAATATATTTGTATACGGATGTGTATATTTTCTTACCCTTGGAGTGACTGAGTCATTTTAAACAAACCAAGAGTTTTGTATTTTAAGATGAAGAAGATTAGATCATTTCTCATACACTTGCCCCAGAGGTTAACAAACACATGGCGTCTCACTCACACGACTCACCCACCCTATCACACACACAAAACTAGACACAGTTGAAGATAAAACAGTAATTATAAAAATGGAATTGAACTCAGTCTCTAATTCAGTGCGGGCCTAATGTTTCGTAGTCCAGTTGTTACCTTAGCTGAAGTGAAGGTCCCAAAAATGGAGAGGTTTGTCCTTGGTTGTGGTGGTTCCTAGAGTTGATCTGCCCGGAGGTTGTTTCTACAGGTAGGCTTGAAGATGGAACAGTTTAGAGGTGACAGGGAGAGAGGCTTAGGCTGGGACTGTCCGGGCCCGCTGGTGTCAGGTGTTCAGTAGTGTGAATTGACAATATGGCCCGATTAGTTCCACGTGACTTGAAACCAGTTCATAATGTCTGTTCTACCCGTCAATGGTGGGCCACATTCTCTGCCATCAGACATCGGGTACCTCATTGTAATACATCAGCATATCAATATTAGGCCTGCCTACAGAATCGTCCCCACCCTGCCCCCTTGGATTGTCCACCCACGTTGGCGGGAAAGCAGGCCAATGTAGAACACATCTTGACAACTGGGATGTGCAGATGTTGGGACTTACCCGCCAGGGCTTTGCTCACACGGCAGACATTCGAAGAGCAGAAGATGCTGAAGCCTAACATCAATGGCACACTGGAGGAACATCCATGGCATGTTGGGTGGATTCTCATGGACATGGCTCTGCTGTGAAGTAGCGCACAAAAGTTGGATAGTCACCTTTGATACTCACAATGGGTGATGGTCGAAGGAGTGGGAGAGGAAGGGCTAGGATTGGCTGGAGTGGGAAAGGTGTCAGGAGGGTAAGGTTGGGAGGAGGGAACGAAGGTGTCGGGGGGGGTTGAGTTTGGGAGTGGGAGGCAGAGTGGGGGGAAGGAGAGGGTAATAGGGAGAAGACGGCTGCTGGGGAGGTAGGTGTAAGGGGGGGAGGTGGAAAGTGCAAGGGAAGGAGGGCAGAGAGGGGAGGGCGTCAGGGGAAGGAAAGGATACAGAGAGGGGGAGGGTGTCCGGGGATGGAAGAGGTATGAAGAGGGTTGTCTGGGAGGAGGAAGGGGTACAGGGAGGGGTGGGTTTCCAGGGGGCAGAAGGGGTGTGGACAGGGGAGGGAATAAGAGTGGAGGAAGAAGTATGAGTGGAAGTAGGAGTCAGGAAGGGGGTAGGAGTAAGGCTGGAGGAAGAAGTGGGGCTGGAGGAAGAGGTAAGGCTGGAGGAAGGAGTCAGGAAGGGGAGGTACTAAGCGGGGGCATGGTGGGGGCGGAATCCAAGGGATAGTAGGACTTGGGGGGTTGGGGAAGGGTTTCTGGGGACGAATAGCTTCCAGGGGTGAAAGGATTTCCGGGGGATAGGGATGCAGAGTGGGGAAGGAGTGCAGAGTGGGAGATGTGCAGGTGAATGTGCACAGGAGGGGTCAGATAGGTCCCTGTTGCCTCCTGGAGCGTGAACGGAGGGTATGCATGATATGGAGGAAGGGTGAGATGACCAAGGGTAGAGTGAGGCAGTAGGGTGGGAGGGTGAGGGTTCGACAATAGTGTAGAAGGGCTGGTGAGGGTGGTTGGTGGGAAGTCAGAGGCAGACACAGATCCTGGGGAGTGGGAAGGAGGAGGTTGGGAGGTGAATGTGGATGGGGGTTGGGTTTTCAGGATGAAAGGGAACACGTACATTCCCCTGGACGTCACAAAAGGAAATGGGTTGCAGCTGGTAGGTAACAGAGGGGAGTTGGAAGGAGATGCCGGGGGGGGGGGGGGGGTCAACTGTGATGGGGGAGATGAAATAGGTGAACGGGGAGGGTAAAGATGGGGAATGCACAATGTAGTGGAGCCAGACCATGCTTGCTAAATCAAAAGTGAAACGAGAGTAGTGGTGAGAGAGATCATGTGCTGCATGGGAGAGTTGTCAGTGGGTGGGCGGAGATGCAGGTCAGCTCAGATGGATATTGAACCCCAGCAGGCAGCATTGAAAGTGCTCAGGGCATTGAGATGAGTGTGAAATGTGAAGGATCCGTGTGTGTGGGAGAATGCTTGCAGGGAGCTCTGAAAGGCCCTCCCACACACACACTTTTCCCTTCAGAATCATTCATGGGCCGGCTGCTCCCTCTGCGGTGATGGGTCTTCCAGGCTGCTTATTTCTGCCTCTTCACTAGAGGAGAAGCCCTCTTGGCTGCAGTTAAGGAGGTGGATGGAGCTGAGGGACTGGCTGGCTGAGGGTGTCAGTCACTTGGCAGAACTCCCTGTGAGCTAAAGTAGAGATGGTTAGTGCGTAGCAGCAGAGTCAAAAGCAGGGGAGACAGCACTCACAGCTGCGTTGAGAGAGGGATGATGTGACGCGGGATCCTCAGGTGGGTGTTTGTTGTCGACCTCACTGTCACTACAGGCAGGGTCCACATCCTCACCAGTCAGTGCAATGGCACACTCCTCAGAGTGAGTGAGGGGCTGAACTTGGGCCACTCCACCCTAGTCTGGGACCTCTCCCTGCTGATGTGAGCAGGCTTCTCTTGCATGAGAACAGATGGAGAGAGTGTGAGCAGGACACATGGCACCGCGTGGAATGTTTGTGTGGTGAGCGGAGCCAGGGACAGGATGAGGACGCGAGCTCGAGAGGATATGAACCTGATGGAGATGTGAGGGCGTGAGTGAGAGTTAGTGGTGTTGTCCCTTGAGGTGTGAGATCCCTGTGGGTGGGTGATGGGTTTGTGAGTTGAGATTGATAAGAAGAGTGAGTCACCCTGGCGGAAGGGATGAGACCCCATACATCCTGTAGCGGCACAGGTGCCTGTCCTCTTTTGCAGGGCAGTGGCGCTGACCACCGCTACCACTGTCTCCCAAGCCCGGCTGGTAATGCCGCTGCCCATCCTGCAGCCAGAGCTGGGGTTGGGGCCTCCACGGCATCCAAAAGGCATTCCAGTGATGCATCATTAAATTCTGGTGGCTGCAGTCTTCTCGCCTTTCGTGGACATCTTACCTGCAGCGGTCATGGGCTGGAAGCACTGAGGTGTGTGCACAAGGCTAGACTTTAAATATGGCGCCCAGCGTGATAAAGCGACGAGGTGGACGTGGGCAGGCAAACGAGAGCCCGCCCACCCATCAAAACGTCCTGTTTCCCAGGAATGCATAAATAATGTGGCGGGATTGGGAGGATACAGAGTGAAAACGTGTCATCATGGCCTGCGGGTGAAATGTCGTTTTACCCACCCGCTACTGCACTTAGTGCAAATCTGGGACAATTCCGCCCTTAGTTTCTCTTTCAAGATATTGTAGGATATTATATTGTAGTTATATTGCTGCTTAAACTGGCTGCTACGGTTGATGGTTTTGCCTGTCGGATCCCCGCGCTCTCTCTCTCTCTCGCTCTGATGGATTTCTGCCTGCATCTCTGAAGATGTCTCTCAAAAACAGTTTGAATTTTCTGCTGTGTCTTTAGCAGGGAGCCAAGATGGCTCCTGTATCATGTGACCTCACATCAGTGTCGAGCTATGGTTCTAAATAAGGAATTGTGGTAATTTAGTTAATAGTCTCAATTCTTCTCTGAGCTGTTTTTCAAAGGTGGCCAAAGCCTTTAAGCTTGACAGTGCAAATTTTCATTTTTACAATTAAGGTGTCGATGAAGTGAAGTGAGTCAAAATCAGAAAAGGTATCGTTGTCCTCTTGAGAGATAAGATGGTTTAATCCACAAAACTGCTTGGTGGCTCTGAGGAGCCATCTTAAGTTCCAGTGCAGTACAAAGCTTTTTTGCACTCACAATGTTTTTTGGATGAGAATCTTGTCTGCTCTCCCAGGTAAAAGATCCTTGGGCACTATTTCTAAGGAGAGTTATACCCGATGATGTGCCCAATGTTTATCTTCAATTAAAATCACAAAATAAAATCCAGTCATTATCATATTGCTATTTGCAGGAAAATGCTGTGCAAGAATTGCATTCCCTACATTACTACAGTGACTATACTTCACTTGGTTGGCTATAAAGTGCCTTGGGATGTCCTGAGGGTATGAAAGGATCTATATAGATGCAAGTCTTTTCTTTATTTCTCTCATTTACCTGGCACTCATTTGTTTTTGGCACTTTCCCATTGCATCACAATATGTTGAGCACCTGTACAAGATGCCTCTCTCCATGCCATTGTGCACAGCTTCAGACACATGTGCTTCTTCCAGACCAGAGTATTGGGTTTGCTGTTCACATTTTTAAGTAGGTTATCTCTTTAAGGTACATTATAACTAGTACTATAGTGTGATCCTGATATCCTTGAGGCTCACCACATCAATTCAATGTCCCACTTCCCCCAATCTATCTGTCTGCAAAAGACTAGCAATCTCCAAGGCATGAATTTCCCTTTTCCACCTTTAGTTTGAATTTGGTGTTATGTCAAGTCACTGTGGAGCAGTGATGCTGTCAAGCAGGATAAGCAACCAATCATTTTCAAGTATTTTCACAGACTGTAAACCATAAGTAAAATGCACTGAGTGTCCTGCATTATTAATATAATTTTACAGAGAGTGAAATGAATGATTGGGTTATACACATGGGATTAAGGTAGAAGTTAAAATGTCATAAATAACATTCCACAAATATAAAACTTTGTTTTCAGGCCGAGAGAGGTTGTTCAATAGTAATTATAGGCTTAATGTATAGTTAAAAGTTCAGTTACACTTCATTTAACAAGGTGCAATTTTTACAAGGGTTTTTATAATGAGAATAATTGTGTAAAAGGGCACACTCACATCAGTTCAGTGTGGACTGCCTGAATACATTATTTCTTACAGGTCCCAATCTGACTGTAACAAGTGGCTAACAGTGAGTGGAGATCCTGGTGTCTTCATGCACTGAAGTAGAAGTTAGTCTGAGATGATTCCTGTTAGCAGGGTACAGGAGACAGCTTGAGAAAGGGCCACGCTCTGGTCCTCTTGGCTACATAGATGTGGACTAAAGAAAGGATAACATTACAACTAAAAAACAGAAATCATAACCATAATAAGAATGTTTGAAAAGGGCATAGGTTATTATTTACTTCAGGGACAAAGTATACACAGCACTGATTCAGAGCCTAAATTACATTAGGGAATGGGTAAGTTACTTAAGACGGTCTGTGCATGTTGCTGCATAGGGTAAGTTGAATTGCAGAAGGGAAAATGCCAGAAACTTAGCTCCGTCATAATTTGGTTTATGTTTCATTTTAAAAATACAGTCTGTGCATTAGCCACAAGCAATAAAAACCAATTAGCTTCACATAATGTTGTAATAAAGACTTGTTTTACTTTGAGATGTACATAAATGAGATACATACTGACATACCAATATTACAGGTATTTCAAAGTTACAGACACTGTTCCCGAAATGTCCAAATAACTGAGGCTCTATTTCTTCTTTATTTTCATTGTGTTGTTACGTCTCTTTTTAAAATGGTGACAGTTTGAATGACTGGATCCAATCCCTATTAAAAGTTAAAATAATGTTCACAGTAAAACTAGATCCAGGCTTGCCAACCAGAGTATGGTGGGGTTGAGGGAGGGAGGGGGGGTTGGGGGTGGATGTGGTGGTGTTCAGCTGTGACTGACGTGCAGCTCTTGGAATGTTTTGTCCAACTGCCCTGCCTTGCCCACGTACTCTGTCCCACTGTGAGAGGGACAGAACAGCAAAGGATGCCCATCAGGCACACAATAACTATGTGGTTGGGGCAGTCCAACTAAAGAAGTCAAAGGATGTAGATGTGGAAAATGATAGCCCATTCACACAACTGCCTTGAGGTCAGTTTGTGCTGAATTAGAATGTAATTGTAATTGAGTTATGTGATTAAGTGTTGAAATTGTTCCAATCTGTTGATATAAACTGCAGTTAGTAATCTTTATACACATTTTTAAACCTGCTGCGAACCACAGAAATTTAATCTGTTTTTTATAATTTGCTGACTTGCTGTTGCCTGCAAAGCACAGTTTCACATAAATGCAGCCAATTTTGAATTTAACCCCCATTTCAATCTCATGAAGGACAGAGCCTCACTTTAATGAGAATATTAAAATGGTCGCTTGACAATTGAACATTTCATTGATCATCCCAACGTCACCTTAAACATGACATTCATTTATTTATCACTACTCCATGTGAAGCTTGAAACCCTTAATACGTCAAAGGATCAGGATGAATACCTATACTGAATGAATATTTCGGCTCCATGGACGAGAAAGCAGATTTTCAAACTGAGGGAAAATGAGAGAAGTGGGAAAAAGAGCCTGAGAGCGTGTGTGACTCAGATGGAACATTAGAGAGAAAGAGGAAGGGAGAGAAAGAATTGGGAGGGGGAGAATTTGAGAGAGACAGAGGAAATATTTGAAATAATTGGAGGGGGCATTGTGTAACAGAGGAAGGGCAGAAATCGAGCTCGATTGAAAATGTACAATCCAAATTCCAAGCAAATAATTGGAAGCAACACATGCCCAAAAGATAGGTTTCAATGTTCCCTGGTATGGGCTACTTAGAAGTAAAGTGACAACATAAGTTCGAGCATACTATATCCAAAACCTGTGACAATTTGTTAGTATACAGTTCCTTTGTCAATATTGATCAATGGGAAAATAAATTCCAGTCTATGTAGTCCCTCCTTCACTATTGCCAAGAGCAAGGGCTTGTAGTACTCAATTACATTCCATTGACAGCTCCACTGCTCTGCCAGGCAGGCACTATTTCGTCTGGTGGGGCAATCCAGAACAAAGGGGCACAATCTCAAAATTGGAGCTAGACCATTTCGGAGTGAAACCAGGAAGCAAATTTCCCATGCAGAAAATAGTGGAAACCTGGAATTCTCTCCCCAGACCGAGACTTTAGCTGATATGCATTCAGCCACAAGCTTTCTTTGTCTGAGCTTCATAGATACCTGAGCATTCCTTCTATTGGTGTTTGCGAATGGATGTTCTTACTTATAAATTTATGTTATACCACAAGATATTAGGATTCAAAGGCATATATTGGCTTTCATAGGAATTATACAATGATATCTATTATTACAAAAAATTTCACTTTTGTATTCTGGTAGCTATTGCCAATAATAATAAACATACACTTGAGACACTTAAGGTATCAGGAGTTCGCAGCATCACAGGTTTTGAGCTTCAGGGGAAATGCTGACCAAGCCTTGTTAAATTCCAAGGCATCTATTCTAAACCTCTTTTCACATCTTTGTATCACCTTTGTTGAAAATCTGTATATTTCAAAGTATTACCTCATCTAATAGGGAGAGATGGAAGCAAAAACATTGCAGGATCATTTTTAACACAACTCTCAGCAGCCAGTTCCTGAGCAGTTTTGATGAAGCCAAAGGAGCCGGTCAATCATGCAGTTTAATGGCTTTGGATGACTCATGGCTTAAAAAGAACCATTTAGGAAACAAGAGCATTACCCTCATGGATTCAGAAAAAGACAAACCCTTTTAAAGCTTCATGGTGCTACATGTGTTAATTGTTTTACTTGTGCTTATTTTGAGCATTGCTGGTGTGATGGAAAAATATGGTAGGCCAACATTACACATCTGGACATGCAAGGCAGACAATAAAGTAATGAAGCTACTTCTCACTGGTGGCTGTGGAACTCTGTAGTTTCTATTCTGCATCTGCTAGGGAGGAGTCATAATCAGTTGACTTTAAGTTGGTTTGAATGATGTGGTTGCAAGAGCATGTCAGAGGCGGAGTATTCTCTGAGGAGTGACTCACATCCTGACTTGTCAAAGCCTGCCCACCATCTACAAGGCACAAGTTGGAGTGTGATGGAATACTCTCCACTTGCCTTGATGAGTGCAGCTCCCACAACACTCAAGAAGCTCAACATCATCCAGGACAAAGCTTGATTGGCACCCCATCCACCACTTTAAACATTCACTCCCTCCACCACCGGTGCACAGTGACAGCAGTGTGTACCATCTATAATGCACTGCAGCAAATCACCAAGGATCCTTTAACAGCATGTTCCAAATCCACAGCCTAAATCCCTACAATCAAAAAAAAGACCATAGGTGAAAGGAAACACCATCACCTCGAAGTTGCCCTCCAAGTCTCTACAGTACAGAGGCATCTTGGTGACCTGGTATGTGAATCACAAAAAATCAATATGCAAAAAGTGATTGGGAAGGCAAATGGAATATTGTTGTTTATTGCAAAGGGAGTGGAACTTAAAAGTTGATAGGTTTTGCTACAGTTGTACAGAGTGTTGGTTAGACCGCACCTGGAGTATGGTGTACTGTTTTGGTCTCCTTGTTTAAGAAAGGACATAATTGCATTAGAAGCAGTTCAGAGGATGTTCACTTGACTGATTCCTGGGATGAGAGTTTGTCTTGTGAGGAAAGGTTGGAAAAGTTGGGCCTGTACCCATTGGAGTTTGGAAGAACAAGAGGTGATATAATTGAAACATATAAGACCCTGAGGAGATTTTACAGGGTGGATATGGAGGATGTTGTCCCATGGGAGAGACTAGAACTAGGGGACACAGATTAAGAATAAGGGTTTTCCCATTTAAGACCAAGATGAGGAGAAATTTCTTCTCGCAGAGGATTGTTAGCCTGTGAAATTCTCATCTCCAGGGAGCAGTGGAGACAGATTCTTTGAATATTTTTAAGGCTGAGTTAAGTAAATCCTTGGCTGACGAGGGAGTCAACAGGTAGAGGAGGTAGACAGGAAAGTAGAGGCCACAATCAGATCAGCCCTGATCTTATCAAATTGTCCCAAAGTATAAATACAAATCCCTGTTGTGGATACTTGTGAGTTACAAGAAAGCTTTACTCTACAATTATATTGAAGAGCAGTGTGGATGGAATCTGGTTATTGATGGCAGTTTATGTTTCTTTAATAAAAGTAAAGAAGAAAATCTCCAAATATAAAAATCAAATCCAATTCAAAAATGAGCTGGTGTGCTTTAATTTTTAAACAACTTGGGACTGTGCTTGGAGTTCCAATTTATGTCCATATGGAAATTCACTTGAGTGAAATAACAGGTAAGAGTCAGTTGTAGAAAAATGTTCAAGGAGCCAACTGGCCTACTCATGCTCCTAACTCGTATGTACGTTTGTTCTTGTGTTCATAAGCCACACACATCCTGACTTGGAAATATATTATCTTTGGATTGGATTGAACTCCTGGAACTCCCTCCCTAACAGCACAGTAGGTGTACCTACAGCACATGGATTGCAGTGGTTCAAGAAGATGGATCACCACCATCTCCTCGAGGGCAATTAAAAATTTGGCCCTGCCAGCAAACCCCTCGATCCTGTGGATACATAAATTTAAGAAAATTATTCTTTTTACGAAAGAAGCCAAAGGAGTAAGTAATGTGCTCTCACCTTAGTCAGATATTCCGAGTTAGCTGCAAGTAACCAGCAAGGAGTCAAAGCTAGAACAGGATTCAGGACTGTAGGGATGATTATCTGAATATTGTGCCAGAACTATTGCATATTACTATGTCTATGTGTATTTATTAAACCTCCAGCTTTTCTATTCATCACTTAATCTGATTTATAGAAGTGAGAGACATATGATGCAGCATTGCATAAGTCTAGCTTGAGCTTCACATTCTGCCAGATTACATTTCTTACCAAATTATTTTCCATTGCAATAAATCAACATTGGTGACACATCTCCCTTCCCCGAGCTGATCTGTGTTCCCAAAGCATATCTTGTTTAGATTTGTGAACATCTTTCTACAACTTAACGCCAACTGACTCTTACCTGTTATTTCACTCAAGTGAACTTCCATATGGACAGAAATCGGAACTCAGAGTGCAGTCCCAAGTTGTTTAAAAATTAAAGCAGACCAGTTCATTTTTGAATTGATTTTGATTTTTATATTTGGAGATTTTCTTCTTTACTTTTATTAAAGAAACATAAACTGTCATCAATAACGAGATTCCATCCACACTGCTCTTCGACATAACTGTGGAGTAAAACTATCTTGTGACCCACAAGCATCCAGAAAAGGGATTTGTATTTCCTATGCCATGACAGGCTCCAAACAGGTGGCAGGTACAAAGCAGAACAATACATAATAATAGTAATACGGCAGTGCCACATTGACAGTCACATTATAGAGATGCTGAAGAACTGGGCTTCAGCCATAACGCTTTGGTATATTGCCATAGAGTCCCGTACCATCATTCCTTACTGTTTCTTAAGGTGTTTTCACAGTTAACATCAGTTTAGGGTTCTAAGCATGGTTTCAACTGTGGGTCAAATTTAAGCTCGTGCACTGTAGATTGGGTGTGAAAATCAGAACTCCACTATGAGCCCACTGACTCCCACAGCTATCTTGACGACACTCCCTCCTACACTGATTCCTGTAAGGATTCTGTTCCATTCTCCTTCTGTCTCTTTCTTCTCTGTCCTGATGACGCCACCTGCTAAACCAACACTTCTAATATGTCCCATTTTGCCCTCAACTGAGGATTTCCCTTCCACCATGATTGACATGGCCGAATTAGCTGTGCGCCTGCCAACCTGTCAACGGCCAATTGAGGCCATTTAAAAAGTAATTGCAGTAGTTAAAGGTTGGCAGGCAGGCCAGGAGCCCTGGCAGGCTTCAGAGAAAGCATGAAACCTCATCCACAGACAGGATGAGGTCTCATGTAGGTTTTAAAAATCTAATAGAAGTTTAACTAAAAGTGATGGACATATCCGAACTCATGTGACAGTGCCACCTAGGGGGACATGTCAGGGAAATTTTATTTTTCTATTTTTAACATTTTTGAATTTGGCGCCAATCTCCCTGAGGCAGCACTTAGCCTCAGGAAGATGAGTGCCCTCTTTCACACACATGCGTGCGAAAGAGCACACTCTCAGCATAGGGAATCCAACCCCCTCCCCCGCCCCACCCACATAAAATGGCAGTGTGCCCCCGATCGGAGAGCCAATCGGAGGCGCGCCTCCATGTGCCCGCTCCTGAATGACCCCCCCAACCGGGTGGGGGGTGGGGGGGATATTCTGCTCCTGATATTATTGTGGGATACTTTATAACAGGCTTATGTTTCTGTGTATGTGAATAATTTAAGTAAACTGCAGACTGTTTGACTGCAGAGGACTGGAGAATGGCCAATGTTGTTCCATTGTTTAAGAAGGGTAGCAGGGATAATCCAGGAAATTACAGGCTAGTGAGCCTAACGTCAGTGGTAGGGAAATTATTGGAGAAGATTCTTCCTGACAGGATTTACTACCATTTGGAAGCAAATGGGCGTATTATTAAGAGGCAGCATAGTTTTGTGAAGGGGAGGTCGTGTCTCACTAACTTGATCGAGTTTTTCGAGGAAGTGACAAAGATGATCAACGATGGAAGGGCACTGGATGTTATATACATGGATTTCAGTAAGGCCTTTGACAAGGTCCCTCATGGCAGACTGGTACAGAAGGTAAAGTCGCACGGGATCAGAGGTGAGCTGGCAAGATGGATACAGAATTGGCTTGGTCATAGAAGACAAAGGGTAGCAGTGGAAGGGTGATTTTCTGAATGGAGAGCCGTGACTAGTGGAACTCCGCAGGGATCAGTGCTGGAGCCTTTGCTGGTTGTAGTATACATAAATGATTTGGAAGAAAATGTAACTGGGCTAATTAGTAAGTTTGCAGATGACACTAAGGTTGGAGGAGTTGCAGCTTGTGAAGAGGATTGTCAAAGGATACAAGGGGATGTAGATCGGTTGGAGATTTGGGCGGAGAAATGGCAGATGGAGTTTAATCTGGACAAATGTGAGGTAATGCATTTTGGAATGTCTAATACAGGCAGGAATTATACAGTAAATGGCAGAACCCTTAAGTGCATCGACAGGCAGAGGGATCGGGGTGTACAGGTCCACTGGTCACTGAAAGTGGCAACGCAGGTGGATAGGGTAGTCAGGAAGGCATATGGCATGCTTGCCTACATCGGCAGGGGTATTGAGCATAAAAGCTGGGAAGTCATGCTGCAGCTGTATCGAACCTTGGTTAGGCTACACTTCGAATATTGCGTGCAATTCTGGTCGCCACATTACCAGAAGGATATGGAGGTGTTGGAGAGGGTGCAGAGGAGGTTTACTAGGATGCTGCCTGGTCTGGAGGTTATTAACTATGAGGAGACGTTGGATAAACTCGGATTGTTCTCACTAGAGCGACGGAGATTGAGGGGTGACTTGATAGAAGTTTACAAAATTATGAGTGGCATGGACAGAGTAGATAGTCAGAAGCTTTTTCCCAGGGCAGAAGAGTCAATTACTAGGGGACATAGATTTAAGGTGAGAGGAGAAAACTGTAGAGGAGATGTGCAGGGCAAGTTTTTTACGCGAGGGTAGTGAGTGTCTGGAATTCGCTGCCAGAGGAGGTGGTGGAAGCAGGTATGATAGTGGTGTTTAAAAGGCAGCTTGACAAATACATGAATAGGATGGGAATAGAGGGATATGGACCCCAGAAGTGCAAAATGTTTTAGTTGATGGGCAATATGATCGTTGCAGGCTTGGAGGGCCGAAGGGCCTGTTCCTGTGCTGTACTTTTCTTTGTTCTTTGTTTGTTGTTTGATTCATCAAAGGGGTTAAGTGTAAAAAACAGGTATTTGAAGTGCTAATGGATGAGCCAAGTAAAATGGAATTTGCATTTTTAGATAAGGGGAGATATTGTTGGTTTTTCAAAGGGACATGATAAGATGTTTACAACTGACAAGGTAAATAAGACAAAGTTATTATGTTTATTTTTCCCAGAAGTGCTGGTCATAATGACAGCATGAAAGATTTTTATGTTCTGGGGAAAGTAACTTCCAAAGACAGGTTTAAACAATGGAATTTACAGATCAAAAAGGGGGAAATATATTTAAAGAATGATGGAAAGCTGTATGGGTGTGATTGTATGAGATCTTGAGAAGTGTACCATGTGAAACAGGCTTGGTGGAAAAAGCCTTTAGCCATGCTGGAGAAATTTGCTGTTCCAGCGACCAAGGTTGTGTTAAAAGCCTTGAAATTCCATTGTCAAGAGAGAGGGTGAAAGAAGTTGTGAAATACCTCCCTTATAGAAACAGTGGGTGCTTGCGGTAATATTGCTAGATATTTTATAGATTAAGGGCCTATTTTGGACTGTTACTTGAAAGGAGTGTGTAATTGGGAGTCTAGTTAAGTATAAATCTTGTGGGAACTGTCATAAAACTAAATGTAATTGTGTAATGGAAATCTTGTGTGTTTGAGTTTTCTTTTCTTTTGTTAACAAATGTTTTAATTTAATCTTTAAAATTTCGAAAGGTGGTAGTGAACTCATTACTCCTGACTTCAGTGCACAAACCTTCTCATAATAAATACAAATTGCAAAACCATTGTGATAGCCTGGCCAAGTTTCCCTCTGGGATGTGGTCAGCCTGGCAAACACCACCTGCTATATCATAACACTAAGGGGTCGCGAATGGTGCTGAACATTGTGCAATCATCAGCGAACATCCCCACTCCTGACCTTATGATGGAGGGAGGTCACTGGAGAAGCAGCTAAAGATGGTTGGGCCTAGGACACTACCCTGAGGAACTCCTGGAGTCATGTCACAGGACTAAGATGTTTGACCTCCAACCACAGCCATCTTCCTTTGTGCTAGGTATGACTCCAACCAGTGGAGAACTTTCTTCCTAATTCCCAATGAATTCAATTTTACTAGGGCTTCTTGATGCCAAATATGATCAAATACTGCCTTGGTACAACTTCACCTCTGAAATTCGACCCTTTTGTCTGTGTTTTAAGTCAAATGGTCCTGGCGGGCCACAAACTGAGAATTAGTGAGCAGGTTGTTGCTGAGTAAGTGTTGCTTGATAGCACCATTGATGACTTCTTCCGTTAATTTGCTGATGATTGAGAGTAGACTGATTGAACAGTAATTGGCTGGTTTGAATTTTTCCTTCTTTTTGTGGACCTGGGTAATTTTCCTCATTGCTGGGTGGATGCCAATGTTGTAGCTATACTGGAACAGCTTGGCTAGGGTCACAGCTAATTCTGGAGCTCAAGTCTTCAGTACTGCAGTCAGGATGTTGTCAGAGCCCACAGCCTTTACAGTATCAAATGCCTTCAGCCATTTCTTGATATCACACATAGTAAATCAAATTGGTTGAAGACTGGCATCTGAGATGCTGGAGACCTCCGGAGGAGGCCGAGATGGAGCATCCACTCTGCACCTTTGGCTGAAAGTGGCTGCACAAATGCTTTGTCTTTTGCTCTGATGCGCTGATCTCTGCCATCATTGAGCATAAGGATATTAATGGAGGTTCTTCCTCTTGTTAATTGTTTAATTGTCCATCACCAGTTACGACTGGATATGGCAGGACTGCAGAGCTTTGATCTGATCCATTGGTTGTGGGGATGCTTAGCTTTGTCTATAGCATGCTACTTCTGCTGTTTAACATGCTGTGTTATAGCTTCACAAGGTTGACACTTCATTTTTAGGTATGCCTGGTGCTGCTCCTGGCATGTTCTTCTGCACTCTTCATTGAACCAGGGTTGGTCCCCTGGCTTGATGGTAATGGTAGAGTGAAGGATAAACTAAGTTATGAAATTAAAGGTAGTGGTGGAATACAATTCTGCTGTTGCTGATGGCCCACATCGTTGATGCCCAGTTTTGAGCTGCTAAATCTGATCTGAATCGGTCTAATTTAACACAATGGTAGTGCCACACAACATGATGGATGGTGTTCTCAGTGTCCCCACAAGAATTGTGCAGAGCTCGCTCCTACCAATATTGTCATTGATAGATACGTCTGCTATAGGTAGATTGGTAAGGATGAGGTCAAGTAGATTTCTTCTTGTTGGTTCTCTCACCACCTGCTGCAACCACAGTCTGGCACCATCATGACTAGGCCAGCTCGGGTCAGTAGTGGTGCTGTCAAACTACTCTTGGTGATGGATATTGAAATCCCCCAGCCAGAGTTTATTTTGCGCCCTTGCTATCCTCAATGGTTCTCCAGGCGGTGCTCAACGTGGAGAGGTACTGATTTATCAGCTGAGGGAAGGCAGTTGGGTGGTAATCAACAGGAGGTTTCCTTGCCCATATTTGACCTGATGCCATGAGACTTCATGGGATCCAGAGACAATGTTGAGAACTCCTAGAGCCAATCCTTCCTGCTTCTGGCTGTGCCGCCACCTCTGTTGGGACTGTCCTACCAGTAGGACAGGATATGCCAGGGATGTTGGCTGAACGGTGTAATTCGGTAAATATGACTGTGCCTAGGCTGCTGCTTGACTTGTTGGCTTGGTGCAGGCATAAGAGTCCTGCAGCAGTAACCAATTCCGCCCTCTACCCTACTCTGCCCAGTGGTCAGCCCCCAAGTGCAGGCAGCAATATTACCAGGAGCCCTCCAAAAATATCTCAACAATCTCGCCCACAGAAAGTTCATTGGGGTCAGCTCCGTCAAGTAGGCTGAAAAGTTCCCCTCTTCCATAGATAGTGCAGGGGAGGAAAATCTCCACTTACGTGTCATGAGCTGTGATCAAAATGAACGTTAGTCACATTCCTTTGGTTCCTTGGTACACTAATTATTCTGCTTCTAAAGCAACAGGTTATCCCCTCTGGACAGAACAATTTCTTCGGAATCTCTTAAATGTTGGTACAAAAATATTGTGCAGTTAATTTCCAAATCTAATACTTATTTCAGAAAATCTGCACTAGAAAAAACATGCAGGGAGCCCTCAGCAACAAGTAGAGTCATGCGGTGAACAGAAGACATGCTGTTTTGGCCAAATCTGTGTCCTGAGCATTTTCAGTTAGTTGGATGGATTAATCTCTGCTCTCTGCAATAGAAATTTTATCTGCTACCACAATTTCTTTTCTGTAAGCTAACAATGAGGTTTAAAATCACTGTTTGTTATCACTTACAGTCATTCATTTCTGATGGCAACAGAAAGTGTTTAAGTTTTATATTAGTTTTCAATATGCAGGCCCATCAAACGTTCCCTTGTTGATTAATTTCATGAGGGGTGGAATAAGACCAATCAAAGGGTAAAGCGCTTTTTTCTTGTTTTAATTATTCTGCAAATATTTGAAGTTTGCAAGCTTGAATATCTCTGGCTGTGATTTTCACTTTGATGGGCACAGCTGTATAAACAGATGCTGTGTCGGCCACAGATAAAACCTCCTTGCATCCAAGCATGAACTTGATACTTTCCCATCGGCTGGCACTTGAAAACATTCGTTTCCAACCATAATCGTTTCTTAAAGGGAATTTGAAATTTCTCTCCTTCCCCCTTTTCCAGTGATCTCACATCCTTTCAACAATCAAAGCAGCAGTTTGTTCCACAGGTCTGCCAGTAGAGTTCTGAAATCGGATATTGGCAAGTTGACTGTCTCGTTTTCTCTTCCCATGGAGTGGTGATTTTAACCGCCTTCACTCTGAGAGGTGAGAGAGAGCCAGGCATGAGTTATATTATTGGCATCAGGCAATGAAACTCTGTCACAACCTCATCCCCATCAATTTATGATTTAACAAACAGAAAGCAGGCCATGGATGAACTTATGAAAAATGCAGGTAGGGGCCAGATTAACATTCAAAAGTCACGGTGCCAGGTCTTATATTGTGGTCCATGAGGGGCAGGAGTTTACCTCCTGGGCCTCATTATGAACCTTCATCCTCCATTGAACTGGGTGGTGGCCCTGATGTTCTCTCCCTCCCTCCTATCCTCAGACCTGATCGCAGCTCCATTGTCCTGTCCCCACCTCCTGATGGCTCAATCTCAGCCACCTACCCCACTGGTGGCAGCCTGGTGCCAAGTTCCTGTACTGAATGCCAAGGACTGTCCCCATGAGTCCTTGGATGCACACTCCTGTCACTTGTTTAGAACAAGAACAAAGAAAAGTACAGCACAGGAACAGGCCCTTCGGCCCTCCAAGCCTGCGCCGATCATATTGCCTGTTAAACTAAAACATTTTGCACTTCCGGGGTCCATATCCCTCTATTCCCATTCTATTCACGCATTTGTCAAGCTGCCTCTTAAACATCACTATCGTACCTGCTTCCACCACCTCCTCTGGCAGCGAATTCCAGACACTCACTACCTCTGCGTAAAAACATGCCCTGCACAGCTCCTTTATAGTTTTCTCCTCTCACCTTAAATCTATGTCCCCTAGTAATTGACTCTTCTGCCCTGGGAAAAAGCTTCTGACTATCTACTCTGTCCATGCCGCTCATAATTTTGTAAACTTCTATCAAGTCACCCCTCAATCTCCGTCACTGTAGTGAGAACAATCCAAGTTTCTCCAATGTCTCTTCATAGCTAATAACCTCCAGACCAGGCAGCGTCCTGGTAAACCTCCTCTGCACCCTCTCCAACACCTCCATATCCTTCTGGTAATGTGGCGACCAGAATTGCACGCAATATTCCAAGTGTAGCCTAACCTAAGTTCTATTCAGCTGCAGCATGACCTCCCAGCTTTTATACTCAATGCCCTTGCCGATGAAGGCAAGCATGCCATATTGACTACCTTATCCACCTGCGTTGCTACTTTCAGTGACCTGTGGACCTGTACACCCAGATCCCTCCGCCTGTTGATGCACTTAAGGGTTCTACCATTTACTGTATAATTCCTACCTGTATTAGACCTTCCAAAAAGCATTACCTCGCATTTGTCTGGATTAAACTCCATCTGTCATTTCTCTGCCAAGTCTCCAACTGATCTATATCCAGTTGTATCCTTTGACAATCCTCTTCACAATCTGCAACTCCTCCAACCTTAGTGTCGTGCCCCTTCCTGCCAACAAGGTTGCCAATTTGACCGGCTGTCAAGCAGAAGGCTACAGCAGGCTTTCATTGTTGTATTAGTACTGCTTGACTGCTTCCACAACCTGTCATTATCAAGGGTAGCAGAGGGGGTTGGGGGAATGAGGGGGGGCGGTGGTGGTGGTCTTGTAAATTCACGTTTCATTGACAGCTCCAAGTAGTTATGAATAGATTAGCTGTTTTTGAGGTGGGGCGATGAATACCAATGTTTATCTTATAAGAGATTAAGTACTTGAAGCGATTTAAATATATTGAATATGTTTTTATCAATGAGAGTGGTTTTTTTAGATAGCGAAGCCAGTAACAGATACTTAAAACTTTACTTTGTTTCATCTCAGAATGGCTCCTGAGATCTGTCCATGGTGAATACTGGGTGAGTTGGCATGGAGGGTGTAAGGGGCTATGGGAGTTGATAAAGGGACATAAGTTGGCATGGAGGGTATGTGGGACCATGGGGAGTGGGTAGAGAGTCACGGATTGGCATGAAGGATATGAAAGGCCATGGAGGGTTGGTGGGGGCATGAGTTGGCATGGATGGGGTATGGGGAATGTGCGGGGGGTGAGAGGGTGTGAGGGGTGAGGGTTAGAGGACCTTAATGTTTTTATTATAACTGGGACAAAAACCCAGAGCACTGAGGCTGGCCTTTTAATCAGCCTGTCTTGGCACTCGGTAGCCCCTGTGGCTGCCTCCGCTCTGTTTCCGGGGGTGGCAGGCCCAACTCCAATTAGCACCCACCCCCCAAGATGAAAATCCAGCGGTTTGGGGCAGTTTCTCTTAAGTTAGATTTGGGGAGTCAAGAATTTTCCCAAGTCTGCACATCCAACTCAGGAGTGAAAATTCAGGCCTTAATACTTAATTCATTAAACAAAGTACTTTTATGTTGATCTTTGACTCATGTGTCACTGTAATGTTAGAGTTTGTTTCTGCTTTTCAATGTGCTGTGACTTTCTAGTTCATAATTTATATGTTTTACAATATAACTTTTAGTTTTAGGAATTGATGTTTTAACTGTAGATAAATGGAGCAGATGATTGACAAACTGATAAGCATGCCTGAAGTAAATGCAATTCAAACAAGCTTGGAGGAAATTACACTTAAAATATAGCCTGTGTTGGTCTTGTAAAGTCAGAGTTGATAGTGAAAAAATTTGAACAATGAAGCCAAGATGTCTGGAGAAAGAGCAATTGCATCCAGTAGAAATATAAATTATTCATTTCAGTTTCCAGAATCAAAGAGCTATGTTGCAAGTAACATGATTAGTTTGCATTTCTGTTTGAATCAGCACAAAACATGCCATGTTGCCACAGAGATAGGGATTCAGGGAAGAGCCTTGGTTAGGAGGCTCTTTTGTCTAACTTATCTATGTGTATTTGCTGGCAGAAGTAGGCAGTTCAGTTCAGTTTGGATTTTATGAGGGAAAAGAAGCTAGAAGATTTGCCCTACCTTGCAGCTAGTGGAAGAAATCTACAGTGGTCCTCACAGAACCTTGTGGCAGAAAGCAATCAGCTTCAATAATTAGCTTGGAAAGAGATATACAGAAGACTGGGAAAAAAACAGTCTATGTATGTCCAAAGCCAGGACTAGAAGCTGTAGAGTCCACAGTCTTGAGGTCTGTAATGAAAAATTGGAAGATTGCTTAGCTAATGGAAGGATCCCCATAATTTGTATCTCAAGGAATAGCTGGAATACTAAGGAGAATTAAAGTAAATTCTGGAGGTCTGTGGCATACTTTTGGGTTGATCCCAGGACAAGTGAATGAGCCTACATGATTTCATAAGACAAGGGAACTCTTGGGGGAAGTAAAAAGTTTAACTGAGTTTATAAGCATAAGTCTTCATAAGCTTTGTTAATAGTGCTTACTTTGTTTAACATTTTTTGAGATACAATAAAGTTTGTTTTTGTTTAAAAATGTGAAAACTTCTGTTGGTTAATTGTTGGGTGTTCGGATTTCTTCTTTAAATGTTAATGGTCCCTAATAGGATCGTAATGAATGTATTAACTGAAAACCTTTTTCCAAAAAATGACCAGTCTGGGGCTGCTGGTGTTCTAAGCTTTAACACATATATTTGTTCATTTTAAAATGTAAAAATATTTGTTATTGTTTCTTAGTTCCATACTAGGACCATAGGAGCATAGGTACAGAAATAGGCCATTTAGTCCCTAAAATCTGTTCCACTGCCATTTACGAGAACATGGTTGATCTGTAACCTAACTATATATACCCATCTTTTCCCCATATTCATTAATAAATTTGACTATCAAAAATATATCATTCTCAGATTTAAAAGTTACAATTGATCTAGCGTCAATTGCTGTTTGTGGAAGAGAGTTCCAAACTTCCATCACCCTTTATATGTAGAAGTATGTCCTAATTTCACTCCTGCCAGGTCTGACTCTAACTTTTAGACCATTTCTTCTTGTCCTAGACTCCCCAACCAGAGGAAATAGTTTCTCTCAATCTCCTCTATCAGTTCCCCTTAATATCTTGAAAACTTTGATCAAATCACACTATAACCTTCTAAATTCCTGGGAATATAATCCTAGTTTATATAATCTTTCCTTGTAATTCAAACCTTAGAGTTGAGATACCAATCTGGTAAATCTACACAGCGCTCCCTCCAAGGCCTCCTAAGGTATGGTGCATAGTCCTGCTCACGGTTCTGCTGTTGGGGATAATTGTCATCTTATTCCAATTATAGCTCTGCATGATTTTATGAATGAAAGTAATGTTCTACACACAGAATAAACATACTCATCGGCGCTGACTAGGGTGGGAGGGGCAACTGCTGTCCCTGATGGCAATTTTAAGGGGACATTCCTCTCCCTGCTTGCAAAATGTCAAAATGTTGTGGAGCTGTGCCCAGGAGCTTTGGGCAATTTTTTGGGCCACCTGTTGTGGCTTGCAGTCCAAATGCCTGCCACACAGAGCTTTGCCTGCTGAATGGAACTCCAGTAGAAGGGGGCTGTCATAAGGCAACGCCTGCTGTTTCATGTCAAATTCCTCATGTTGACTGGTTTGACCTTGTGCAGAGTCATTCATGTGATTTTAATGTCATTGAGTTTAATCTTGATTAAAGTGTACCATTTTACTTGAGAAAGCATGACACCACAGCATATAAATTTAACTCTCATTCAAACTCAGTTATACACAACATACATGCAGGCTGTGTGTGTCTTCATATCACATACTTCGTTAGCCTACCTTACTTTTATTCCAGTTTGTAACTGTTTATTTTAAATATATGTGCCAGTGCAACATGATAAAAGCAAGATCACAGTCACTGACTTGAGTAAAATGTGAGTGGGTGGGCAGAGGATGGTCATGGAGAGAGCAGAACTCAGACAATGTATCAAGGGTTATAGAACCAAGGCAGGTTAATGGGGTCGAGATACAGATCAGCCCTGTTCTAACTGAACGGTGGAGCCGACTCAAGGGGCTGAATGGCCTAATCCTGTTATTTGTTCCTGTGACTATTGTAACTGTCAATGCTGTGTTGGATTAATTGGTCAGTTAAGCGGTGGAGCGGTTTCAGAGATAACAATGACTGGTGCTATCTTTGATTTTGTATTTGCTGTGGTATACAGTAAAATGATTCGACTCTGACACGCTAATATAGTAACAGAACATTTATTTATAACAATGAAGGTCCAGGAAAATTAGTCAAATCTCTGTATTTGATGCTCAAAGAAAATGTGCACTCTTTTCAGGCAATTTATG
Organism: Carcharodon carcharias; assembly: GCF_017639515.1. Classification (NCBI taxonomy): domain Eukaryota; kingdom Metazoa; phylum Chordata; class Chondrichthyes; order Lamniformes; family Lamnidae; genus Carcharodon; species Carcharodon carcharias. The sequence continues at coordinate 102,553,836 of NC_054482.1, read as the reverse complement.
TATGGTCCTCGTGAAGGAGAAGAACAGAATTCAGTACAGTTGGAGCTGCACGAGACTCCATGAAGAAACTGACATGAAACAACGCCCCTTGCCTTAAGTGAGAATGGATAGTATTTTAATTGGAAATGTGAAGCGTAAGTGTATTAGCTAGATATTTACTCAGGCTTGTTTCTGATTTAATTGAACGTTTATTACCCAGCCCACAGTAGTGATGGGCTTAATACTGTCTAAGTTTTACCCTCTTCCCTTTCGCCATTACACTTGAGTCAGCAGCTATGATCTTGCTTTTAGCTTGCTACACATGCGTGTAGAATAAAAGAAATATCAGCTAATGGAGCACATGATATTAAGACTTTGCAAGGTTGCATGTAATTTATGTAGGATTGAGTCTGAATTCCTGTTAAAGTTACATGATGTATAAAAGCAACATGCTTTCTCAAAGAAAGTTGTATCCAAAAGATTGCTTGGTGGTACAGAATTTGAGTACTTCTGAAAAAAGAGACATGCTGTCAAAGCTTTTCATCTTGCATGCATCAGGACTGAATCGTACAAATACCAAATCTCAAAGAGAACAACATGTTACACTGCATGAGAAGAGAGGGCTAATTGGTTGGTAAGTGGACTTTGATTGGTAGAGGTGTTGCCGTGGAGAATGCACCAGGGAACAGTTAACTGCCGAGCCTTTGTTTAAATTCAAACCAAGCAAGTCAACTTTGATTGGTCAAGGCATTTGCCATGGGGAATGAACCAGGGACTGGCTGTCTCCCAAGCTTTTGTTAAGTTGAAAAAGGCGCAATGCTTGGACATGCTCTTTCTGTTTACAAAGGTCAGGGCCCTGCGTGTGAATACATGTAGCTTCTAGCATGCATAAGTGAGCCACACTGTGAGCCTGGCCGATAATCTTAAATTGGTTGTTAGTGTAATTCTTAGCACAATCAGGATTGTTTAGTAAATGTTGTCCAATCACGGAATCACATTGTGGTGATTGTTGCTTTAAGGCCAGCCTTGCTGATTAAGGGCCATATGGTCAGAACAGCCAATCAGCACCAAGCTCGGGAAGCTTATAAAGCGCAGAGTTTTCCTAGTCTAGACAGTGTATTGTAACCTTGCTAGAGGTCTGCAGTTAATCCAACAGCTCTGTAAATAAAGTTCATTGTTCAACTAAAGAAGTCTCTCGGCGGTACGTCTCTCCATCTAGCGACAAAGATAAATGATCCAGTGCTTCCTCTCGCCCTACACTGTGAGTATCTCATTTTAAAGAAGGAAAACATATATACTCACCAAGATGTCTCCCTTTGGGATGATTGACTGATTTGACTCCTCCACTGAGGACTGGATTCAATACATCGAGCGCCTTGGGTTTTATTTCCAGCCAATGAAATAGGGGAGGAGGCAAAGCACAAAGCAATTCTCTTGAGTGTGGGAGTCAAACCGACAACCTTATTTGCAGCTTCACAGCCCCAAGCGCGCCTGACTCCAAACTGTTCAATGAGCTCCTTAATTTAGTGAAGGACCATTTTCAGCCAGAATCATTCCCAATTACCCAGAAATCAAAAAGGGATACTGGAGGCAATCAGACAGCGATCCTGAAGTTGAAATGTTATTGATGCGGGGGTAACCACACCCTTGAAACATGTAGATTTAAGGAGGCCGAGTGTTATTACTGTTGCAAAAGAAAACATTTAATCAAGCAGTGCAGAGCTAAGTCCAGACTACTAAGTAACCAGCTAGCAAAGATGCTAGGAGTACATAATGTAAAAGAGCCTGATATTCTGACATTCAGTCTCTTTTTAATCTTAAAGCAGTGAAGGCAGACCCTATTACTGTCACACTCCACATAAATGAGAAGCCTCTAGTTATGGAGATGGATACAGGGGCATTAGCCACAGTGATGGGTGAGCACATATTTCAGTGCCTAAGAGAAGATACCCAACCCTTAATCCTGGAGAGAACTTCTGCCTGGTTGAAGACTTACACTGGAGAAGCCATGAAAGTAAAAGACACCACCACAGTACCTTTGAGCTACAGGCAGCAGTCAGCCCAGATCCCAGTAATAATAGAGACTTCTGGGCCGTGATTGGCTAAAAGAAATCAAGTTAAACTGGTCCGAGATTTTTCAAGTGAGGGCAGGAGGACTGCTAGAATTGTTTAAAAAAATGGCAGCATTTTTCACAATGAATTAGGAAAAATCAAAGGCTTGCAAGCCAACATTTATGTTGATCCAGAGGCAACTCCCTGATATATGTTGAGGCAAGACTGGTACCATATGCCTTAAGAGAAAAAGTGGATGCTAAGTTAAACAGGTTGGAGGAGCTAGGCATCATACAGCTGGTTCAATTTTTGGAATGGGCAGCACCTATCATCCTTGCACTGAAACCGGCGGCGATTATAATCAGACCACCAAGACAGATAAATATCCAATTCCAAGAATTGAAGGCTTGTATGCAAAGCTGGCAAGGGGTCAATCCTACACTAAGTTGGATATGAGCCACGCGACCCAGCAACTCAAATTAGATAACACATCACGGGGATATATCACAATAAACACACACAATGGCCTATTCAATATACCCGCCTACCTTTTGGCGTTTCCACACATGTGCAATATTTCAAAGGACGATGGAGAGTTTGCTACAGGGATTACCATGGGTTGTAGTATTCCTTGACGACATCCTCGTAACTGGATTGACAGAGGCTGAGCATTTAGCAAATTTAGAGGAGGTATTAAACAGATTTCTGGAAGCTTGACGCCGTCTAAAAAAAGGAGAAATGCATTTTCCAAGCCATCGAGGTTACCTATCTGGGGCACCAGGGAGACGCACAAGGATTTTACACCCCATGGAAGAAAAGGTTAAGGCGATAAAGAAGGCGCCTTCCCCCACAAATATCATCGAACTCAAATAATTTTTAGGGACGGTCAACTACTACGGGTGATCTTTACCCCACTTATCGACTGTACTGACCCCCTTGCACATACCACTGAAGAAACCTTCAACAGAGTAAAACAACCGCTGCACTCCTCATTCTTGTTAATGCACTTTGGCCCATCTAAAGAATTGATATTGGCCTGTGACGCCTCTCCATATGGTGTTGGTGCAGTATTGTCCCATGAAATGGACGACGGCTCTGAGAGGTCACTAGGTTACATATCAAGAACCCTCTCAATGGCTGAAAAAGGTTAGTTGCAGATCGAGAAGGAAGGACTGTCAATAGACTTTGGAGTTAGAAAATTCCACCAGTACTTACATGGCTGGCACTTTACTGTTGTCCCCAAGCATAAACCACTTTTGGGCCTTTTCAAAGAAGACAAGGCTATCTCGCTGATAGCCTTGGCAAGAATTCAGTGATGGGCCTTAGTTCTGTCCACCTATGAATAATTTTCAAGCACCAACTTGGGATATACATAGCGAACACAGACGCCCTTAGCTGCCTACCCTTGCAAGAAAGCATCTCTTGTACTCCTGTACCCCAAGAAATCATCCCTGTATTGAATTTTTTAGACACATCGCCCATCTGCATGAAGTAAATCAGGAACTGGACCAATTGAGATCCGCTTCTATCCAATGTGAGAGACCAGATACTTACAGGATGGTCAAATGAGCCAGTCTCCCAGGAAATGAAACCATTTTTTACCCACAGATATGAATTGAGCTGTCAAAATGGCATCATGCTCAGGGGAGCAAGAATTGTCGTTCCTGTATCAGAGAACTGATCCTAACTGAATTACACAGCACTCATCCTGGCATTTCTAAGATGAAAGTGCTAGCCAGGAGTTACATGTGGTGGCCTGGTATAGATGCAGATATCGAGAAGTCAGTCAAGCGCTGTCAACAGTGCCAACAGCAACAAAAGTTGCCAGCCGCATCCCCACTACACCCTTAGGAATGGCCTAGCCGACCATCGGTGTGGATCCATACAGACTACCTGGGCACAATGTTTTTGATCATAATCGACACTCATTCAAAATAAATGGAGACTTTTGGGGTGAAATCACCTACCTCACATGCTACCATCGAAAGGTTACGCCAATGCTTTTCAAATCACAGATTGCCCAAAGTTATTGTATCGGACAACAGTGCCGTATTTACATGCGCTGAATTTCGAAGCTTCACCAATCTAAACATCATTGAACAGACCCGGTCTACGCCTTACCACCCAGCATCAAACGGACTAGCCGAGAGGGCTGTCCAAACCTTCAAATCAGGGCTAAAAAAATTGTCAGGAGGAACCTTGGAAACTAAAACCTCACGCTTCCTTCTTAGCTACGGTATGACTCCACATGCAACAACGGGGCTTCCACTATCAGAACTGTTTATGAAGCATGATCTCAGAATGACCCTGAGCCTCATATTTCCAAATTTGCCAGGGAAGGTAGAGAAAAACCAAGATAATCAGAAAACAAACAACGATTTGCAGAGTGGAGCCTGGAAATTTATGGTAGATGAAGCAGTAAGTGGTTTATGTAAGAAACTTCAGTAGCAGTCCAAGTTGGATCCCAGGAATTATTGCCTATGAGACAGGACCCCTTTTATACCGAGTAGACGTGGAAGGCCCGATCGTTCGTCCGGTGGATCACCTGGGGAGCAGTAAGATGCTTCCACAGTCAGTATTGCCATCAAGGAATGTCATCAAATATGTAAGCACCGAAATACTTGATCGGCCTGTTGTAAACATAACTGATGTCTCCATTGAATCAAATAGTGATGAACTGCCTGTGCCAAAACAGGTTATCGCACTCTGTTTGTTTTGATCCTGTAGGAGAGCCTCACGCTATAGAATTATGTCACTCTACCCGGAACAGAAAACCCCCTCAATGACTGGATTTTTAATTACTGGACCTATGTATATAAGAGTATAATCTGAATTCATGACAAAGTGCAAGTGTGACTATTTCCAAGATTTTTTACATTGTTTTCCATTCACCTGTATAATGTAATTTGTGTAAATAAGGAATGTAAAATAAGGAATTAAAGGGGGAGGGATGTAGCGATTATTGCTTTAAGGCCAGCCTTACTGAGTAAGGGTCATGTGGTCAGAACAACCAATCAACACTGAGCACAGGGAAGCTTATAAGGGGCGGACTTTTCCTAGTCTAGAGAGGAGCCCGTAGCCTTGCTAAGGGCCTGCAGCTAGTCCAACAGCTCTGTAATTAAAGTTTGTTGTCCGACTAAAGAAGCCTCTTGGTAGTGCATCTCTACACACATCTAATGTTGGACACTGAGTTTTGCAAGCATGGGCTGGTTGAATACAATCAGAACTTTGCCAGCTGCGAGCTGCTGAAGGGATGTTTTGTTTGATACAATCCAACAATCATTAGGACCTACAGCCTACATACCTGGCATGACACCGGCACTGAAATTCGTATATCACATTACTCATTTTGCGGTAGGCAGAATGTCTTTCTTTCTTGACAGCAACAATCTCTACTGCATTGTAGCAGCGTGAAACAGCCAGCTTCACCTGTTGCTCAAATTTTTGAGACACCTTACCCTTCCAGGGTAATCTGAGGTAGACTGGGCACTTTTCAGGACTGAAAGTGGTGGCCTTAGGTACAGTCGTGAGTTTGTGCGACATACAGTGGGCAATGATAGGGTAACCATTATCCCATAGGATGGCTCTGATGCCACCTATTTCAGCATCAAGTTTGTATGGTGAGCAAGTGGCTCGAGCCGCATTTATGTGTTTACTGATAAGGCCATTCTTATAGTGCGTGGAACTGTAGGAATCGTGTATATTGACCAGTGAAGGTGGGCTTGCAGTAGACAGTATTAGAACCCATTGACAGATTTCTCAACTAGCACGTCGAAGAAAGGGAGCTCATTTGACTGCTCCATTTCAAAGGTGAATTTGAGTGCAGTATGAAGCCCATTAAGGTGTGTGATGACATTCTTACATGCAGCTGTGGATTCAAATATAGCAAGCATAACATATGCATCAAGAACATGCGAGGGATAGGAGATAAGAAGTCATTTCATTGAAGGCACGTTTCACGTGGAAACTGATGAAGATGTTTGTGAGACCTGGGCCTAGAGGGGATCCCAAGGCAACACCATCTACTTGAGCATACATAGCGTTATTAAAACTGAACTGAACTGTGCAAGTTGCTGAGTTCACAAGTTCAATTAATACAAAGGTGGTGTGTCTAGATCGCCCCGATATAGTGACATTGTACAAATGTCTATTGGTTCCTTGAGCGGTACATTGGTGAATAGGCTAGCAATGTCAAACGAGCACATGGACACGACATTACTATTAATATGCAAGTCCTGTATGGTCTTTGCAAATGTGAAGGAATCTTTCACATGTTCAGAACCAGTTGTAGCAACTCGCTCAACTATTTGGCCAATTCATGCTGTGCAGAGCCGGTCATAAATAAGATGGGCACAAAGGGACAGCACTTTTATGTGTCTTGGGCAACACATACATCCGCGGATACAGTGAACCGTGAGGATGAATCCTATCATAGACACCACCAGGCAGTTTGTCACTCTTACACAAGTCCAACAAGCATTTCTGTAACTTGCTTTTGAGCCGGGCTGTGCAGTCATGCTTAGCAGTGGGCCCAAAGGATACGAATTTGGACCCATCATTAAGAACGGTGTGCGTGGTATGCATCAATCAAGATTAGACAAGGTGTAATGACTTGCAATGACATCAAATCAGAAATGTTAAAACTCTATTATAAAAGAAAAGCAGAGGCCATTAACTATCTCAGAACCCTCAAGTACCCTTTATGTTTTGCCAGGCCAAGTTTTACTGATGTCTTATTTCTGAGTTGCAGCACAGAGCACGTCTGAAAGTTTCATGTTGCTGAGCAGCTACATTTTGTGATAGCAATAAGAGGGCTCTGGTATTTCAATGTCACAATCTCAAAAGACCTTTCTGGGGAATATGAGGCACCATTGAGGGTTCTAATGACTTCAAAAGTAACAATCATTACTCCAAGCTGCTCTTGGGGATTGTCTGGTTTGAGTAACCCATTCAGAATGAACCATTTCTGTTTTAAACTATGATCCTTATCAGCTTGTAGTTTCACTCTTTCCAATGTGTAAAGTTTGTGAAAGATATGTTGAGACTTGCTAGGATTAGCTTGTGCTGCTTTACTCAGTGCTGAGTAGCTCATTCATTGAACAGTTTAAGATGAAACATTGGCTCATTTCAACATGTAATGTGTAGGGGTAGCAAATCCATTTGAGCAACTATTTTGTCATTTAAGCTGGAAATCATCACAATTGGGTTGACGTGAGCTGAAAAGAAAACTTTATTCTCCTTTCACCGTGTCAAAGTCTGCGGATAAAGTCATTCACTTTTCTCATTTCTGTGTGTATATAAATCAGTTGCTGTGTGCATAGTTGTGGAAAGTGGAAAATGGGAAATCTGGGAAAGGCTTGAAAAGTTGAACGATGAAGGTGAAATGTTTGATGTTATGGCAAAGTCAATAAAAGAAGCTTGTTCATCATAGATTACAACATAAAGAGCCATGACTTCTGTGGAAGTGCTCACTATTTTAAATGATACCCTTGTAGATTAGGGAGTTCTGCAGGGGAATGTGCGTTGATAGTTGTGCAAAGGACTGATAAGCCAAAGCCAATGTTTTCCTAATGCCAAAGTTTCTTGGACTGATCTGTAGTGACGTAAGTGACAGCTGACCAGCTCTGATATTATACTTTGCAACTGGGATAGATTAGACAGAATTTAGTATTAAGGACATCATACATAATAGTCCATAGCCTTTCTTTGGAACACAACAGTATATGTAATTGTACATTTGAGTGGACCCTTTAATGTCACAGAGAACTGTTGGACTACTTCTTGAGTCTCTAACTTTGTGTTAGCAATGCAAAACTACGTTTCCACTGAGACATAAATCCTATCGATATGTTTTGTCTAAATGGCAATTTATCTCCTTTGCTCTTGTTGGGATCTGGCTGCTACATTTCCTACATTACAATGGTGACTACACTTCAAATGTGCTTCATTAGCCGTGAAGCCCTTTATGACATCCTGTGGTCACGAAAGGCAGTGTATAAATGCAAGTTCTTTCTTTCTTCAAATTATCCAAATGTTAAGTTGGTATGTCACTAAATGTAACAACATTTAACATGTATATTTCATTAGCTGCTCATTCAGGGCATTGAACAGTTTTGGTAATTGAGTGTGGCTGAGGTTAACTGTGTAATGGCATAATTTGCCCTTGTATGGGAATGAAATAACATGAGATCATTTGCAAATGATAAGTTGATATTCATATTTTGGCAATGATGACTTTACAAAGCTGCTTTAATTATGTAGCATTGTAAACAGCAAATGTTTTTCTTCACATCTCCACAGATGTGATTTATCTGGCACAAGAATCCAGACACTCCTCCTTCTGGGACTTCAATTAACTCATTGTCTCTTCCGGATGCGACAGTTTAAGTGTCCATCAAGTTCATAACAAAGGCCATTTCCTTGTATCATAGATATTCTAGGGAGGATGGGTTAGACTACAACGAAGCATTGACATTTCCTTGGCTCATGGATGTTAATGCTTTCCCCTTCACTGAAGGCTCCCTGCTTTGCTACACTTTCCAGCAACTGCCCCACCCAAACCACCATGGTGATGAAGTAACTCTTATACCAAAATTCACTTTGGTTTCTCCCCTTCCTCCCCTGATACCACCTCCTCTTTTCAGCATCTCACTTTAGTCTGTTCTTCATCTCTCCTTTGTAGTCCTAGTTCTCAATCACACAACCAAGACCTAGTTCCTGTTTCTCACCAAGATACCCTTTCTCCTTTCTTCTCAGGTTCTACACTGAGTGCCTCCTCACTTTCAGTAATTTCAACCTCCATCAACTCACCTTACCCTCTCCCCTTTCCCTGCCTCTTCCATCTACACCTCCAACAGTAAGTATGAGGAGCACATTATTATGACCAATGCAGTTAGTAAAGCAGAGTTATTTAAAAATCCCAGAGGGAAACTTTAAACAACTGTCATAACCTATACTTTTAAATGTTATGTTTGAGATGCGACTCTAAATTCAAGAATCAGACCACCAGTTCTTGAGGCTTTACATTAAACTAATTGAAACATTTTATTAATTTACACAGGTTAAAATATAAATACATGGCCACAAATTACTACTATCATAGCTTTTAGCAAATTCCCAAACTAATCTCCATTAAGGCAACAGCAACCCATAGACATAACCAAACACCAGGCAAAGCATTTTCACCTTAGGAATTCAGAATGAGGTTCTTTTCACTATGGAGCCAGTTAGAGGCTTACAGCTGCCTTTTGATCTTACGTTGCCTCTTCTCTGCACACCCGAAAACTACTGAAGTTATACCTACCACCACTGATTGAATCCAAATTCTCATTGTCTCAACAGTCTCTTTGAACTTTACCTTTTAACAATGAAACCCCACCCATTGTACCAATTTTATTAGTAATATAAACGTATTGCTTGGTAGCTGTTAGAAAGGCATCACCCCACTTCTTGAATGCTCTATTCACAAAGTGCAAATACACTCTACTTCTCTGTTTACATCTCAAACTAATACATGTCAAAACACCCAGACTACCTGACTTTAATCCAATTAAGATACCCGCAGACTAAACCACTACTTTAAAAGAAAAATATTTTCCAAAGTATTCTATACATTAATAGCGTCATGACACACATGAATTTCTTTAATTGTCACTAAGATTGAGACCATCGGGTCAGCTGCATCTACCACATTACCCTTTCCCTTGCTCATCAAGGCATGCTCCCTCCAAGATTCCCCCAGCTTTAGCCCTGAATCTGCATATTTCAGTGCTTTCTCCTCCATCTGCTCTCATTCCCTCCCTGAGCTTTTCATGTCCATAAGACCCATCTCCTTATTCACACTAACCTGCTGCCCACCTAAATTCCTTGCCTGAACTCCTGTTGGCCTACATGATACATGTCCCCAGTGTTCAGATGCATTCCCCATTCCCTTTCAAAACTGTTGTCATCTCCCTCTACTCACAAACCCACCTTCCAACTCTATCCTCAGGGAGGCAGTGGCATAGTGGTATTGGCAGCCATTGTATTAATCTCTGTCTTGACGATTTCAATGCCTCTGAGGGTAGCAGCAATTGTATTCATCTGTCTTCACAGCTACCAAGCAGACCCAACTTTGGAATGCTATTATAGGACTGTAAGGATGGATAGAAACCGGGTGCATGGAAGGATCCTTCCAGGATTTATGATGAGGTACATTGTTGGGTCTTAATCTGGGTGTGCTTGATATTGATGTTGGCTGATTTGACCTGGGAGTTGTTGTATTGCTGGGTCCCTTTATACAAAGCCACCAATCACCCACACCAAATTGGTAAACTATAAGTAGGTTTGATTTATTTGAAAGCTCCAACTGAAATATATATATATTACAGGATAGCTAAACAAACAGGTATATGCTAGAGATTCAGTAACACAACATTACTCACAGAAACAGATGAAGGTCACACACTACTATGAATGAGAGTTTTTTCACTATCAAGTGTGTAGGAGTGGGAGCTATATTAGGTAGTTAGAAGTTTATTCTTTTCATCTCCACATGGCTCCTGAGATCTGCCCATGATGGATACTGAGTGAGTGGCTATGGAGGTGACATGGAGGGTATGGGAGACCATGGGGATGGGTGGGGCATGAGTTGGCATTGAGTTTGCATGGAGAGTATGAGAGGCCAGGAGATGGGTGGGGGCATTGAATTGACATGAATGATATGAGGGGCCAGGGGTGGTGGGTGGGAGGCTGAGTGAGTGTGAAACGTGAGGGCCAGAGGGCCTAACAATTTCTAAAACAACTGGGACTGCGCTCTTCTTCAAGGGTAGGTGGGCCTGACTCCATCCTGACCCACCCAGCCCAGAATGAAAATTGCATGTTTCAGGGCACTTTTTACCAAGGCAAATCTGGCAATTCAGGATATTTCCTTACTTGAGCTGCCTGCCTTGGTAGTCAAAATCTGGCCCACTGTATCTTTGAAAATGAGCTGGATTTTGTGGAGCCAACATGGGTCTCACCCACCAGTCAAAGAACTGGTGGGGAACCCCAGTCAGTTTCATTGGGTGACCCCATAGAATCAAGTGCCCTTCAGTCACTTAAGTGACCAGTGTTGGTTGTACCCCATAACTGAGGTCCCTGGTGGTAGGAATCCCACCCACCAAGATCTGCCGGCCAGTCAGAGGCTGGCAGCTACTTATAGCTATGAGTGGCAGCGGGTGTGATGGCTGCTGGTGGTACTGCACCTATCAGAGGCCCAGGAACATAGTGAGACCACAGACCAAAGGCGAGAGCAGGATGTGGGGTCGCAGGGTGGGGGTAGTGGGAGGGGGGCAGTAGAGGGGTTGGAGGCAAGGGCAGGAGTTGGTTTTCAATGCCCCCTCCCCAATCCATGCCAGGTCCCTTGATTGGGCAGAGAGTTTCTGATAACAAATGAACAACACCCTCATCCTCACCCTCACCCTCACTGCCACCTGAGAGGTTGCTGGCAACCTTCCAAGGATACGGAGAAGCTGGGCAGCTCCCATTAAATCCCTGAGATACCACTAAACTGTGGTGGCCTCAAGGATAATGGGAATCAATTGGCTCATAAATGAGCCTAATCAACATCTTGCTGCTGGTAACTGGGTATCCAGTGTAAACTCCTTTTGCCCCCCCCCGGGGAGACTTACATGGGGCCTCTCCCCTGATTAAGGGCTGCCATTGTTCCCACTGTGACGGGCTGCATTAAATCAAGCTCAATTTTTTTTTATTATTCATTCATGGGATCATTTATTGCCCATCCTTAATTGCCCTTGAGAGGGTGGTGCTGAGCTGCCTTCTTGAACTGCTGCAGCCCATGTGATGTAGGTACACCCACAGTGCTGTTAGGGAAGGAGTGCCAGGATTTTGACCCAGCGACAGTGAAGGAATGGTGATATCTTTCCAAGTCAGGATGCTGAATGGCTTGGAGGGGGACTTCAAGGTGGTGGTGTTCCCATGTATCTGCTGCCCTTGTCCTTCTAGATGGTGATGGTTGTGGGTTTGGGAGATGCTGTCTAAGGAACGTTGCTGAGTTCCTGCAGTGTATCTTGTAGGTGGTACTGTTCATCGGTGGCGGAGGGAGTGAATGTTTGTGGATGTGGCGCCAAACAAGTGAGTTGCTTTGTCCTAGATGTTATCAAGTTACTTGAGTGTTGTGGGAGTTGCACTCATCCAAGCAAATAGAGAGTATTCCATCACATTCCTGATTTATGCCTTGCAGATGGTGCACAGGCTTTGGGGAGTCAGGAGGTGAGTTAATCGCTACAGGATTCCGAGCTCTGACCTACTCTTGTAGCCACAGTATTTATATAGCTAGCCCAGTTCAGCTTCTGGTCAGTGGTAACCCCGAGGATGTTGATAGTGGGGGATTCAGTAGTGGTAATGCCATTGAGTGTCAGGCCATGATGGTTAGATCCTCTCTTTTTGGAGACAGTCATTACCACACTTGTGTTGCATGAACGTTACTCGCCACTTGTCAGCCAAAGCCTGGATATTGTCTGGGTCTTGTTGCATTTGGACATGGACTGCTTTGGTATCTGAGGAGTCGTGAATGGTGTTGAACATTGTGCAATCATGAGCGAACATCCCAACTTCTGACCTTATGATAGAAGGAAGGTCATTGATGATGGTTGGTCCTAGGACACTGCCCTAACAACTTCTGCAGTGAGGTCCTGGAACTGAGATGATTGACCTTCAACAACCACAACCATCTTCCTTTGTGCTAGGTATGACTCCAACCAGCGAAGAGTTTTCCCCCGATTCCCATTGACCCAAGTTTTGCTAGGGCTCCTTGATGCCACAGTTGATAAATGCTGCCTTGATTTCAAGGGCAGTTATTCTCTCCTAACCTCTGGAGTACAGCTCTTTTGTCCATGTTTGAACCAAGACTCTAATGAGGTCAGGAGCTGAGTATCCATTTATATGGGCCAATAGACCCCACAATCAGAAGCAGTGCTGGTAATTTGAAAACAGAGCAGTGCTTGGAGGTCACTAGTTTCCTTGGGCACTGTTCTTCCTCATGTTATTCTTGCTGCACCCTAACATCAATATAAACACACCTAAACTAAATAGGAGTGTGGGAAAGTTGATTTAACATTATCAAGATAATGCTATTAACCCAGGAGAGCTCAGTGGCTTAGAGATTCAAGTTGCATGAGGTATTCAACTCCATTACACTGCAGGGAGCAATAACCCCTTCAAGACATTTCTGCTCATTAAAAAAGAACAATCTACTGAAACAAAAACATTTATAGCAACAGCTGAAGACAGATAATGAAGATACAATCATTTGTAAAAACGTATATTTTTAAGGGAGTAAATGTGTTTTTATTCTGTCTTTTAATATAATAGTGACGGGGTTTAACTGGAACGGACACAAAGCTCCTTTGTTATGCGATGAATAGAGGTCTATTGAACAGACAATAACCAGCTGGTTGTGAAGTGCTTCCTTTTCCAAAAGTAAAATCAATCATATTTAACCATTTTGCATCCAGCAGGATATACTTTCAATTCTCCAGAGACCACATTGAAGATGGAATTTTCACTTGACATGTAGTGTTTGTCCCACAGTCCATTTGGTGCAAACTAAATTCTCAAGTGACTTTTGTTCAACAATGCTGCTTATTTGGAAACTTATCAGATCGGAGTAAAATATCTTTATTAATAAGCCCATGTGCGTAGGTTTGATGAAAGCCAATGATGTAATTCCCACAATCTAACATTGCTGCTATTTAATGTTCCAGGTGCGAAGAAAAAGGGCTTCGACCAGAGTAACTGAATATTATCTCATTTCACCATTCCAGTAGAATTTCTGCTGTAGATTTGAAGCCATTTGCCTGTCTTGTTAATCCTCAAGAACGTTCATTAGCTAATATTAAAATGCTTCTTTTAAGAGCTCAACGTTCAGTTGGGAAATATGTAGGCATGTTGCTCACTCAACTCATTTCCCATCAAACTGGAGGATACTGGGTAGAGGCTGTGGGGATTTGGGTGAAGGAGATAATGTGGACTTTGGAAGGGAGGAGGCAGGAAGCTGGAATTAAAGGGTGGTATTAATCCAGGCAATGGGGCTCTTGCCTGCTAGCTAGAGAGCCGGCGAGGGCCCTGCATCACCTCCTTTCAGGAAAGCCCACTGATCAGGCACTTAAGTGGCCAGTGGTGGGCCTTCCCTAGGATTAAGGGCCCTGGAGGTGGACGATGGAAATCTCACCACCCACCCAACCCACACCCTCCCCACCCCCGGCTGCTGCTGACCTCTCCATTTCAGGCAGTGGTAGTGGGAGTGGTGACAGTTGCCAGCAATGCACCCAGCTGAGGCCCAGGATCAGGGGGGTGGGGGGACCCCAGGCCAGGTAAGTGAATGTGAGATGGGGGTCGTGGGAGAGGGGGTTGGCAGCAAGGGGAGGGGGTTGGCTTTCTGGGCCTCCCCTGCTTCATTATGGCAGGCCCTTTGATTAAGCACTGAGTGTCTGACAACAAGGGCCCAGAGGCCACTCGCTGCCCCCCACCCCAGCCCTGGCTGGGGTCCACAGTCAAACAACAGTCTCCCTGCAAGGCGACTCCCCTTCCTGTTGCTGGGGGCAAGGCGAGAAGGCCGTCCACGAGCCTTCCCATTCCAGGCTTAATCGGGACAGTTGGGAAGGTGGTGGGGTCCTACGCAGCAGCCTCCCGCCTGATTAAATGCCCCCTGTCTCCAAACTCACCTCGGGGAAGAACATTAAATTTCACCCAGAGTGTGGGAAGAAGTGGACAGAGCAGACTGCAGGAGGGGATCTTAGATTTGGGAATAATTGTGGGCGCACTGCGATCCAGGATCTCTACTTATGATTGTAGATTGAGCCTGGAAGGAGGTTAAGGGATGGCAAGTATTTGGCAGCACTCATGGAGAGGGGTGGTGCTAGTGTGCAAGAATACTCACAGGGCTGGGTGTAAAACTCCATAACACTGGGGTGGAGAGAACGAATGCTGTTTTATTATTTGCCATCCAGATAAATAGTATGATTTAATGAATCCCATTTGGGAAGACAATGACTGGTATTTTCCATGCCCGCTGGCGTTGGGGGTGTGTTTGGCGGCATGAGCTGGAGGAAGAGGTAAGGCTGGAGGAAGGGGGAAGGACTAAGGGTGGTGGAATAAGCAAGGGTGTCTAAGGGAGTCAGGAGGGGGAAGGGATGAAGTGGTGGGGGAGTCCAGAGGGGCGGGGGTGGGAGGACTAAATGGGGGGAAGGTGTTCGGGGGGTGGGGGGGGGGGCAAATGGGTCCGGAAGGGGGTAGGGGGAAGGGGGGTATGGGGTTCCGGGAGGAAGGGGGTTCTGGGAGAGGAGGAGTCTGGAGGGGGGGGGAAGGGTTCCAGGGAGAAGGCCGAAAATCGGTTTCGCGACGCTGTGAAACAAGTTCGTGATCGTGCGCTCAGCCCATCAGTGGCAGGCCGCATTCCCCACCATCGAACGTTGGGAATCTCATTGTAGTACAATAGCATATCATTACAAAGCCAGCCCGCCGGACTCATCCCCACCAACCCCCCCCATCCCGCGTGACGGGCAGGAGTCGGGACTTACCATCAGGGCCTTGCTCACATCACGGACATCCGAGGAGCAGATGATGCTGGAGCCCGACAGTAACAGAGGAACGTGGCATGTTGGGTGGATTCTCACGGACACGGCTCTGCTGAGAAGCAGCTCACGGAAGTTGGAAAGACGCCATTCACGCTCACAACGGGTGATGGTCGAGGAGGTGGGAGAGGAAGGTCAAGGATCGATTGGGAGAGGAAGAGGCATTGGGGGGGTGAGGTTGGGAGGAGGGAATGAAGGCGTCAGGATGGGGTGAGGTTGGGAGGGTGGAGGGTTACAAGGGAAGAGGGGGTAACCAGGGAGAAGTTGGCAATTGAGGAGGTAAGAGTAAAGGAGGTGGAAGGTGTAAGGGAAGGAGTTTGGAGTGGGGAAGGAGTGCAGAGAGGGGATGGAGGTAATCCAGGGGGAGGCAGGAGTATGGAGATGGGATGGAGTCCAGGGGGAGGAGGGAAGATGGAGTCCAGAGAGGGTAGGGAATAAGGGTGGAGGGAGAAGTAAGGGTGGAGGAAGGGGTCGGGAAGGGGAAAGGAGTAAAGCCGGAGGAAGAAGTGAGGCTGGAGGAAGGGGGAAGGCTGGAGGAAGGAGGAAAGACCAAGGGTGGTGGAATAAGCAAGGGTGTCTGAGGGAATCAGGAAGGGGGAGGGGCTAAGTGGTGAGGGAGTCTTGGGGTGGGGGGGGGGGGGTGGTGCGGGGTGGACTAAGTGGGGGGAAGGCATTCTGGGGGGAGGCCAAATGGTTCCAGAAGGGGGTAGGGGGAAGGGGGGATGGGGTTCTGGAGGAAAGAGGTTCTGGGAGAGAAGGAGTCTGGAGGGGGAAAAGGGTTCCAGGGAGTGAAGGGGGCCTGAGGGGGGGATGTCCAGATGACCATGCAAGAGAGGGGTCTGATGGGTCCATGACTGCCTCCTGGGGAGTAAACTGAGGGTGGGCATGGTATGAGGGAATGGTGAGTATGAGAAGGGGGGCTGAGTGAGGCGGTAAGGTGGGAGGGTGAGGGTTGGACAGTGGCGGTAGAAGGGACAGTGAGGGTTAATGGTGGGGCTCGGAGGCACTTCTCCCTCCAGAATCATTCATTGGCCAGCTGCTCCCTCTGTGGTGACAGAGGACGAGGTTGAGGGGCTCACTGGCAAAGGGGACTCTGAGGGAGAGGACAGCTTCTGAGATTCCTGAGTGGATGACCCAGGGGTGTTCAGCAGCCGCTCCTCCTCCCTTCAGGTGCTCAGGGGCCCTGGGCTGACTCCTTGAGGGGAAGAAGCACCTGGAGGGGCGTCAAGGTGCCCCATTTCCCTCTCGTGTTGCCTCTGTAGTAACTCCCCCGTGGCTCCCGCGATGAAGTGCAAGTCTGCACATATCTTCGTCTTCTGTTTGACCATGGTCTCCATGGAATCTGCCATCATTTCCATGGAGACCTCCATACATGCACATGTGGGCTCCACTTCATCAGAGAGTGGCAGACACACTCCTTCAACTCGCATGCCACTCTGCTGAGGGCTTCCAATAGCTCTGCGTGATGTTCCCACACCTTTTGCTGACTCTAGGATGAGTTGAAAGGCCAAATCTAGAGGCTCATCATCTGACTCAGACCTCACAGATGCCTGATCCCCAGCAGTCCTCCGAGTGCCAGGGAGCTCGCACAAACCTGCCTCCTGCTGCTGTGGGCATGTGTCTGTGCGGTAACCATCAGACTGTGAACTCAAGCCTACTCAAGATCTGGGTTCCACAGAGGTGTGTGTCTCTGCACTGGTGGAGGGTGTGGGTAAGCGCAGTGAAAGGTCTTCCAGGTTGCTCTTTTCCAGCTCTTCAATGGAGGAGGTGTCCTTTGGCTGGAAGTGAGGATTTGGATGGAGCTGAGGGAATGGCTGGCTGAGAGTGTCGGTTGCTTGGCAGAGCTCCTTGTGATCCAAAGTAGAGATAATTAGTGCATGGCAGCAGAGTCAAGAGCAGGAGAGGGAGCCTCACATTTGTATTGGGAGAGGGATGATGTGGTGCAGGATCCTCACAAGGGTGTTAATCGCTGATCTCACCGTCGCTGCAGGCATGGCCCACGCCCTCACTAATCAGTGCAATGATACACTCCTCAAAGTGAGTGAGAGGCCTAATGGGGGCCACTCCACCCCCCGATCTGGAACATGTCCCTGCTGATGTGAGCCAGCTTCTCCTGCATGAAAACATATGGAGTGTGAGCAGGACATATGACACTGCATGGAATGTTTGTGTGGGGAGTGGAGCCATGGACAGGATGAGGACTCGAGCTCCAGAAGGTATGAACCTGATGAAGATGTGAGGGTGTGTGAGAGAGTTAGTGGTGTTGTCCCTTGAGACGTGACATCCCTAGTGATTCGTGATGGATTTGTGTGTGTGAGTTGAGAGTGAATTACCTTGGTGAAATGGATGAGACCATTCATCCTGTAGCAGCACCTGGTGGCTGTCCTCTTTTGCAGGGCATTGGCGCTGACCACTGTTGCCACCACCTCCCAAGCCAGAGTAATGAGTTTGCTGCCCATGCTACGGCCAGAGTGGGGATAGAGGACATCACGGTGAGCCCCCACTGCGTCCAAAAGGTGCTTGAGGGTCGAATCATTGAACCTAGGAGCTGCAGTCTTTTTGCCTTTCAGTGCCACGTCTTCTTTGTAGCAGTCATGAGCTGGAAGCACTGAGAGGTGTGCGCGTGGCTGGACTCTAAATATGGTGCCCGGTGTGATGAAGCGGCAAGGTGATGGCGTGCAGGGCGATTGAGGGCCCACCCGCCCTGGAAACGGCATGTTTCTTGGGAATGCATAATTAATGCGGCAGGTTTGGGATGATATGGTGTGAAAAGCCACCACTGCGGCCGCCGAGTAAGATGTCGCTTTACCTGCCCACTACTGTACGTAGTGCAAATCTGGGACAATTCCGCCCAATGATTACTAAACTTTGTGCCTGGTCAAATCCTTTCATTTGCCATGAAAGTTGTATTTGAACAATAATCATGGAAATTATTATTGATGCCATTGGATATATTGTAGTTTATGGGAATGATGAGTAATAGGATTACTCACAATGCAATGAATTATTCATGATCTCATTCAACTTTGGTTAATAACACATTAGTCTTTACTAGCCTTGGTTTGATTAATCTAGATACATGATGTTTCACATTAAACTGACCTCTAACTTGTGAAGGTTTTATTTCAAGTTCTGAAATGTCAAAAGCAGCTAATAGAAATTCTAACAGCAGCAGGATTAAAGAAGTGGAAACTGTCAACAACCCCTGTGGTCTGGTTGATGCACGAAGAGACTGCAGTGAGCACTGCACTCAAAGGCAAATATTGATCTTTTGCAAGCAATGTTTAAAATTATTTTTGTGTATCAATTGGGCAGTGAATGTTTAGTTTCATTAAATAGCACATTAACCTGTTAGCAATAATACATTGTGTTGCATATTAGAAATTTTAGCCTATATTATGCAACATTGCTAAACATTTTAACGACCTTTACCTAAAACTAAATGTTCATGGTTATACACAATCTTTAATCATTAACGTCAGAGCACTTTTGTTCACCACCCGTAGGATGTAAATTAGAGATTCTGAGCAGAATGCGGCAAAGCTAATGAAAAACTGTCTTCGATTTCAGCACCAGTTAATCTTAAACCTCACCACATTCCTGCTCATGATTCATAGCCATGCTCCAATCATCACATCTACATCAGATACCAAAAATCCATTAAACCAAGCAAGTTGTTTCTCATTTTGTCATACAGTCATCTTTAGGATCAGTGGGGCATGGCAGGCTAAAGTGTATTAGTAATCGGATTTGCAGAGAAGTGTTCTGGGTCCAAATAAAAGCAATTAGAGCAAGAAAAGCCACAAAGAATGATAAAAAATAATCGTATAATGAACACTTGAACAATAAAAAGAAAATAGGAGAACAGTTTTGGAAAATTGGAATGCTCTATGCCAAATTCTTCGTAAGAAATGAGATCATTTTCTGGTAAAGGTACATATGCAAATCACTGACTTCTAATGGGCAATATTTCTGAATAGCTGCACAATTGTGGACTGCTTGCTAGGGTACAATTTGTTACACTGGAAGTGGTTTTGTTCTGTGTAAATAACAGCTAACAGTATTTCAATTTTAATTCTATTTGATGTTAGTATTAGTAATATCTCAAGATTAGTCAAGTGTAAAAATAAAAATAGAGCTTTTGTTCTGGAATAAGCGTCACAATCTGCAGTCCAAAACCTAGTCCAACAGTTAACCCTTGCATTTCTAAAACATCGGAATTGAACATATAAAACAGAAGGAAGCTACACAGGGGTGAAATTGGTCTATGCCAGCAGTGTGAAACAGGTTCATTGCAAATTGGCAGCCGAATTTTCACTACACCTGACCTTCTTTCCACCGAGGTTGACAGAAAGATAGTTCAAATTCTTTTTGGAGATTTATTTTCTATTCTTACATTTACTCGGTTTGAAATGAAAAAAACTTGTCAATATTTTCCAAGACAATGGAAAATAAAAACTGCGCAGTGAAAAATCGGCTGCTGATTGGCTACAAGGCTACATCACTTTGATGATGTAGACCAATTTCACCCCCATACATTTGCATTGGGATTAAAATTTGTTACGATAGCGCTCCTTCAAATCGGTGCTTCATAGACTACATCGATTCCATCAGAGTAGCAGCACCTCATTTATATCATTGAAAGACCCATGTGGATTATGCAGGATCCACAGTGCTGCCTGTCTGCATAGCACTGTTTTGAAGTGGAATGACACAAATTAAATTTTGGCCCCAAAGTGTCTTATCACAGATGTCTTACAAAGTGCTGAAAATTTATTAAAAATATTTAGGTGACAAATATTTAGATCTGCACTTATTTACACAAATACATTATTTTTGAGGAAGGTAAGTGGCTCATATTTTATTTGTTGGCTTAACTTTTTTATTATACACTATTGCATTCCACATTATATATGGTAGTCCTTCACTTCTAGACTTTTTATGATTCCTCATTAACAAAGAAGCTATACATAACATTTCTAAAATGCTCTGCTATTTAATTCCCCGTTCTCCTTTTGTGGGCTCTTTACAATGTGTTGCATTCCACACTGAGGGGGCAGGAAGGAAACTTGCTTCCAGCTCTCTGCCAACACTCTGTGACCATCTGCTGGAAGGTGCTTGAGAGCAACTCACAGGGACTCTCTTTTCCAGTTTTATTTCCTCCCTGTGGAGAAGCCCCTGGGCTCTACTCAACCTTTTCACAATGGTACTGCCAATTTAATAATTTATTATATAAGAAATTATGGGTAGAAACAAGCGCCTTGCCATAAAGAAACTCCCTGCTATAACATGAATTGGTACGGCCCCAAAATACAGGATAACGAAGATCAATCAAAGCTGTTCTGATTTTTTTCTGATTGTTTTCTATTATTCTAGTATTTTGCATTATACTACATGTAATCTACTACTCAAACTGAAGATCAAGAAACTCTCCACAGAAAGTATCATTAGTTGGGATGGATTCACAGGTGGGACAGTGGAAGCAACATTCTTGGAATCATCTAAGCCACAATTGGATAATGTAATGGGGAACTGTAGAGTTTTTCTGGGTGGAAGACCTAAGATGGGTCATATAGCCTTTCCCATCTGTGTATATTTAACGATCTTGGAGGATTAATTCTTGGCAAATGTATTGGGTGAAGTTGCAACCATCATGCCAAGAGTGCCAGGTTTTTAACTTTCTTGTATCTAGTATCTTGTTTACTTAATAATAAAAATTGCGTAATCTATTAATTGATATACACCTTTATTTTACACAATTATATCGTATGACAAATGATCATACATTTTTTAAAAATTTACAAATCCCTTTACAACAGCATATGAAAAATAGACATGAACAGAACACAGTCCTATTAAGAATGCACAGACACCACCTGCAATTACTTACAAAAGTCAATTGGTACAACCAGCAGTACAAGCTTTGTTCCTTTAGTACAACAGTGAGGTAGATATATTTTAAAGATAAAGGCGAACAAAGTACAGTATTAAGAACAGAAAATTTACAATCTTAAAAATGAATTGTTACTCCAACAGTAATATATTATACAAACATCCAAAGTTGCAGAAGGTATATACCTTCTGAAATTTAGAAGTACAGAGCTGCCAATATTCACACTAAATCATTCAGAGTGAACCTACCATAATGTTTAAGGTAATCCAATTGCTACTGATTGTTTCAGAAAAATTTCTTACACAAGTTAGAATCACAAGAATCCTTGAGCCAATGGTAGATTGAGAAAGCAAAGATAAAAAAGTTGTTGTAGGGCATTACATTCAGTGATTTTCTTTATGCATCATTATGCTGTTAGGGCAAAATGTATTTATATATATGCATATAATTCTATTACACAAAAGATTTTACATGCAACTTAAAAGTAGATTAACATGAACTTTGAAAGCATAATGTGGAAGGCATAATGTCACCCCTTTTGTGGCAGTCAGTCTAACTCTTAAATATTTTCAATTTATATCATGAAAAGAGAAAAATATCCCTGCAGGGGATTTTTCCAATCAATTTGGAAAAAGATGAGAAAGCAAAATATTACAGTGACAGCTGCCTGTAAAAATGTTAACTGTAATCACCGCCTAACACCAAGCTATCAAAAAAATCTGTAATTTTAAAAAGTAGTCAGTAGGACATGCCAGAGGCAACTTTAATAAGTGATTTGGAGAAAAGAATAAGTAATATATGAATGATGCTACCTTATACTTTACACCCTTTATTCAACTGGCTAGCATGGGTTTAATACAGACTTTTTAGAAAATTAATAAATTGTGAAATTGCCTTGGTGTTTGGAAAGTTAAGAGAATTAAAGTGCTAAATTGCTCATTCATAGACATTTCTCTCAGCAATGTACTGAATAAGGGAATAGAAATTAGTTGTTTAATAGGAACCTGTGTCCCTGCTTTAGTGAAGTGCATTGGTCACTTTGTCTCTTGATTTTTCAGTGCCATTACATCCACAAATGATGTACACAATGCATGGTGCACAATGGATTTTACTAAGTTCAATCATACTATTCTGCTGTTAATTTTTAAAATCATCCTTGAAGTCACATCTACTCCTAAAGTCCTTCAGTTGCCAGCCTTGGAAAAGTGCGCGTATTTGGTGCAGTCTCATCGGTTGTCAATGGCGTCAGAAAAATAAAGTTAAAATATGCCCTTAGTATCTTACCAAAATGCAAAAATGGGCCTTCCCAATTACTTTCAATAGGATTGACTCTGATTAAACAAATCGACTTCTATTACCCGAATAGAATTTCTGAGGGGAATGAGTAAAAAGCTGGTAGCAAAGTAGCAAAAGTACATTACAAAATTCAATGGAAAATTCACAGTTAGCAAAATTAATACACATCTGTATAAATGAATTTAATTTATGTAATTTTGACATTAAAGGGTAAATTCAATAATCCTGCAATCCCAGTGGGAAAACAAGGGAGTGCGGGTCAGAGATTGGGCAACATCATAGTTAGCACAGATTATCCCACCTGCGCTCACTTTGAACTTGGTTCCCCACTGGCAGCATTGGATCACTGATTCTGCCCTTAGAACACATACAGAAATTCAGAATACAATAAAAAATATAGCTTATATGTTACTAAAATACTCTGTACTCTGCTCTAGAGAGTGTCTATAAATGTTTATATACAAGGAATACATTATTAATTCATGATGTAAAATACATTCAACTGTACAGTATGCAATAATCAGTACCGTGAAGAACACAGTTTGCTGAGCTGCACAAAATTGGACATTCATGATACGGGACAAGTCAGAGACTCTCTCACTGATGAACACCTGCTTTTAAAAATACATACAAAAAAAGCCAGGAAAGGAATTCACAGTGTGCTTAAAATGTCCCATTTGTGTCTTAAAATATTAGTTGCTGCCAGATACTTGAAAAATAATTAATTGATATCTTTGAAAAACACCTGTCTAACTCATTTGAGAAAAACAGCAGAAAGTTTTGATTTGGTCTACATTTTTAATTTTAGATCAATTTCCTTAAAAGCATGATTACCTTAACAAAGTTGTTAATATTCCTGGAAATTATGTGTCATGGTGGTCAGAATATTATAAAAGGGGGCTCACTGTAAATATACCTATGTGAAAACACCAATGTTTCTCTGGAATCTGTTTAAATCATACAGATTTTGCTCTCTGTGTGGTGTGTTTCTGTTATCGAAGATTTTTGTCTTCTGTTAATCAGTACATGGTGTTGCCCTTTCTACACTCAGCAAGTTGCTGGTGTTTACATAAAGCCCAGAAAAAAATAAATAGCTGCATTCTAGAAATAAGGCAGCACTGGAAAAAAATATCTGGTACAAATTTCACATAAGGAACCCATAAACGGTTAGCAAGTTCCCAACTCAGGGTAATTAGTAGTTTTGTCACATATAGTGTTATGTACTCGAGTTAAGTCAGTTTGCCTAAAGTATAAAGCAACTTAGATGATTTCTTGCCTCAAAAACAGATCTCTGCTTTCAAAGGAAGGTCTTCCTTTTATCCTCAGGATACTAACATCAACAATTAGCCACTTTGAACTTTGCCTCGATACTCCATTTCCCCACAACTATTTCCCTTAGGGTTAGGCCGTACTGCTGCTTGAACAGGGAGTGCTTTGAGTACTGCCAATGCTGTGAGCAGTGCTGCTGTTTTCTGATGCTGGAGGAGATGTGGGGACTTGCTGCCTTCCAGCTGCTTCACCTGCAGAAGGTAGACAGTTGTCAATTTATTGACCAGATGCAAAGACCTTACATAAATTTAGTCATGCATTTGTGGGACAATTAAGTGAACAGAAGTAAAATATCTTCTCTTGAAAAGGATCATCTTGTTATGTACAGCAATAATAATTCATCAATGGTTAGTATGTGAGATATAAAGTTTAAGGCTTTATGTCCATAACATCTCCTGTATATAATTCCTTCCTCTGCAGGACCAGTCAACTATATACCGACAAGTATAAATGGACATAGCTTTTGAAAGCCATGAAGCTCTTTTCTCCCCTCCACTAGTGGAGGTGCTTTTGTTTAATCAGAATCCCTTTTCAAGGCCCCTCTGCTCTGAAACTCACTGCCAAGTAAAAATAATTCATCACAGATTCATGCGAAAATCAGAACAGGCCTTGAACCAACCCCTGCTGTTATCCCAGATTGGTAACTTCATTCTACATTTAACTATTTCCCGAGCCATGTAATGGTAAATACTTTATTTAGGGAGGAAAATGGCTTTCAGGACTTAACTGGATTCGCTAAATGTAAGAATCAGTTCACCATTCAGTAAGGGATAAATTCATAGTCTGCATTGAAATATATGAAAATAGCTGAGTACTACTAGAACTGTCTCCAAGAACATCAACAGCTAATCTGTTAAAAATCAAGATATACTGTGGAAAAAGCTTGGTTAGCAGAGTGAACATGGTGGGGTGTACAAATAATTTGCACACTTTTAAATGAAACAAATCCAGCTCTGAGCAGTAAACTGCTTTTGTTTTGTTAGTATCTGATTGGGGTACATGCATATATATATTACAATTCCCTGTCCAGGAAATCTGACTGCTATTTTTCCATCTGCTTGAGTATGATTTGAGTTTGCTTTGTCAGATTATTTTAATTAGGACACGTTGAAAATTTGATAGTCCACAATTCTTCAAGGATTTATTCAATATTTCATTTTCCTCTCCAAGCGAATAAGTGCTAACAATTATTACTGAAAGAAAAATGTTTTTGTAGGGGTAAATTAACATCCAAAACCTGAAGCTAGATGCAGATAATAGATGTCTAACAGATATTTATTACCTTACGTTAATACAACGAATCAGAAGCATTTAACAAATGAGGTTCCAAGTAATGCAGAAAGCTGAATTCTAATCCTAAAGATTTAGGGGGAATATGCTCACTTTTTTGAGATGAACACATTTGGATCTTTGGTCATAATTCATAACATGCACAGAGAGATGGAGGGAAACACGAATCAAATGGAACAATGTGCACTCAATGAGTTGTACTAGATGACGCTGAACTGAGTTTCCACCTCCAGGGCTGAATAGTAGTAATTCAGACAGCTGTTGTATCTTTTGCTGAATTTCAATGGATGTTTTAAAGGCAATGGGCTATGTTCAGTACAATTGCATTACAGTGGAATATTTTGCTATTTTCTCCCTCCAGTACTTTAAGCTTTATAAGTAAGAGAAAGTGATAACTAGCTTTCGTCATTCTCTCTGAAGGGAAACAAATATTTTTCCTCTGGTGCAGGTTTATACATGCCTGACTGTTCCCTGTAACTTAAGAAATATTTCTGACCTACAGTCACACAGCTGTTTTGTAAAATTAGTGTCAAGAGAGATGGTATAGTTCTTATGAACTTTTGAACAAGTAACTTAATTTTGTTGTATACTTGAAGCAGATTATGGACTTGCTCTTCAACCTGAAACAGTAGGTCAACAATGTGACCTGCCAGCTGCTCGATCATTTCCCTATATACAAATTAATGAACAATTCAGTGTTTCCAGTCATCCTTGATAAATATGGACTTGTACATCTATCTTGTACAAAGAAACACTGTTGAATTAATTGATTGATCACCAGCTGCACCTACAATTAGTACACAAGAGCCAATTGAGCACTTTAAGAGTGTTATGTATAGGGCTTTGGATATTTAAAAAATAGAGCAAAACAAATTCCCATGTAGACAAACAAATACTCAACCTTTCCTCAGAAAATTAATATAAATCCATCAATACCAAAATAACCAGCCTAACTTCAAGCACTGGGAAGTAATAGCAAAGCAACAGAATCTACAGTACAGAGATACAACCATTCTTACTCAACCATTTCATTTTAATTAATCTTGCAGATAGTGTTTTAATATTTAATTGCATCTACCCAACTACCTAGAACAATGGAATAAAAGCAAAATGCTGCAGATGCTGGAAATCTGAAATAAAAACAGAAAATGTTGGAAAAACTCAGCAGGTCTGGCGGCATCTGTGGAGAGAGACACAGAGCGAACGTTGTGAGTCCGTATGACTTTAAAATTGCTTTTATAGACTCAGATGTTTACAGCACAGAAGGAAGCCATTCGGCCCATCGTGTCCGTACCGATCAACAAAGATCTGACAACACTAATCCCATTTTCCAGTGCTTGGCCCATAGCCCTGGAAGCTATGACAACACAAGTAAATATCTAAATACTTCTTAAATGTTACAAGACTTTCTGACTCAACCACCTTTTAGGGCAGTGAGTTCCAGACTCTCACCACCCTCTGGGTGAAAAAAATTCTCCTCAGCTCCCCTCTTAGCCTTCTACCTTTTACCTTAAATCTATGCCCCCTGGTTATTACTCTACTAATGGAAAAAGTGCTTTCTTATCCACCCTATCTATGCCCCTCATAGTCTTATACACCTCTCTCAGGTCCCCTCTCAACCTTCATTACTCCAAGGAAAACAACCCCAGCCTATCCAATCTTTTGTCATAGCTCAGACCCTCCAGCACAGGCAGCATCCTGGTAAATCTCCTCTGCACCCTCTCCAGTGCAATAATATCCTTCCTATAATGTGGTGACCAGAACTGCATGCAGCACTCCAGTTGTGGCCTAACCAGCATTTTATACAGTTCCAGCATAACCTCCCTGCTCTTGTATACTGTGCCTCAGCTAATAAAGGCAAGTATCCCATATGTCTTCTTAACCACCTTATCTACTTGCCCTGCTACCCTCAGGGATCTGTGGATATGCACACCAAGGTCCCTCTGATCTTCAGTACTTTCCAGGTTCCTAGCCTTCATAGTGTAATCTCTTGCCTTGTTAGCCCTCCCAAGTATATTATCTCACACTTTTCCAGGTTGAATTCCATTTGCCACAGCTCTGCCCACCTGACCAGTCTATTGATATCCTCTTGCAGTTTACGCCAATCCTCACTATTTACCACCCTGCCAATTTTCATGATATCTGCGAACTTCTTGATCATACACCCTACATTCAAGTCCAAATCATTTATCACAAACAGCAAGGTCCCCAGCACCGAACCCTGCAGAACCCACTGGACACAGACTTCCAGTCACAGAAACATCCCTCTAACATCACCCTCTGCTACCTGCCTCTCAGCCAATTTTGGATCGAACGTGCCACTTTGCCTTGGATTCCATGGGCACTTACTTTCTTGACCAGTCTTCCATGAGGGACCTCATCAAAAGCCTTGCTAATGTCCATGTAGACCACATCAAATGCGTTATCCTCAACAACACTCCTGGTTATCTCTTCAAAAAATTTGATCAAATTTGTCAAATATGACCTTCCCTTAACAATTCCATGCTGATTATCCCTGATTAATCTGTGTCTCTCCAAGTACAGATATATTCTATCCCTCAGAATTCTTTCTAGTAACTTACCCACCACCGAGGTTAGACCGACTGGCCTGTAATTTCTTGGTCTATCCCTTCCTCCCTTTTTTAATAATGGGACAATGTTAGCAGCCCTCCAGTCCTCTGGCACCTCACCTGTGGCCAGAGAGGATTTGAAAATTACTGCCAGGGCCCCTGATATCTCTTCCCATGCCTCCCTCAACAGCCTGGGATACATCTCATCTGGGTCTGCAGATTTATCCACTTTTAAGGCCGCTAAACCAGCTAGTACCTCCAATCTCTCTCTGTTAATCTCCTCTAATATTTCATAGTCATCCACCCTGATGTCTATACCTGCATTGCCCTTTTCCATTGTGAAGACCGATGCAAAGCAGTCACTGAGGACTGTGCCCACGCCTTCCGGATCCACACACAGATTACCTCCATGGTCCCTAGTTGGACCTACTCTTTCCCTAGTTATTCTCTTGTTCTTTATATATTTGAAAAAAACCCCTTTGGGTTTTCCTCTACTCCACCCACCAATTCTTTCTCTCTTAGCTTTCCTAATTTTGTTTATAAGGTCCCCAGTGCAATTTTTATACTCCTCTAGGGACTCTGCTGTATTGAGCCCTTGGTATCTGCCATAAGCTTCTCTTTTTTTCTTAATCCTAACCTTTATGTCCTTTGACATCCAGGGTTCTCTGGACATGGTCCCCCGCTTTGTCTTTATGGGAACATATTTGCCCCGTACTCTTGTGATTTCCTCCTTGAATCCCTTCCACTGCTCTGACACAGTTGTATCTGCAAGTAGCTGCTTCCAGTCTACATGGGCCAAATTGTGTCTCATCTTAGTAAAATTTGCCTTTCCTCAATTTAGAACTTATATTCCCGGCCTAACATCCTTTTCCATAACTATCTTAAATCTAACTGAATTATGGTCACTATCTCCAAAATACTCCCCACTGATACGCCTCATTTCCGAATATTAGATCCAGAACTGTCCCCTCCCTTGTTGGGCTTTCCACGTACTAGCTAAGAAAGTTCTCCTGGATGCAACTTAAGAATTTTGCTCCCTCCCTTGCACACTAAAATCCCCTAGTATTACTGCCACATTATTCTTACACATTTCTGAAATTTGGCTACATACTTGATCCTCTATCTCTCCCTGACTATTTGGGGGCCTATTGTACACACCCAACAGCGTGTTTGCCCCTTGTGTGTTTTTTACTTCGACCCATATGGCCTCATTTGATGATCCTTCCAGGATATCATCCCTCCTCACTGCTATAATTGATTCCTTGATCAATATTGCGACACCCCCTCCTCTCCTATCCCCCTCTCTATCTCATCTGAATACCCTATAACCAGGAATGCTATGCTGCCTTTCTTGTGGCCAAGTCTTGATCATAGCTATGATATCGTACTTTCACATGCCTATCTGTGTCCTCAGCTCCCCTGTCTTATTTCTCAAGCTCCTTGCATTAAAATATATTCCATTTAGCTTTGCTAATTTCTCTTCCTTCTTATCTAGCCTATGTTTCCTCTGCCTTCCAGATTCACTTACTAGCATTTTAACTTCTAATTCTATCTCAGCTTCTCTCCTCTCTGAACCACTCTTCAGGATCCTGTCCCTCTGCAAATTTAGTTTAAATCCATCCTAACAGCTTTAGCAAACCTCCCCGCGATGATGTTGGTCCCGTTCCTGTTCAGATGTAACCCACCCAATTTGTACAGGTCCCAACTCCCCCAGAAATGGTCCCAATGCGCCAGGAATCTAAAGCCCTCCCTCCTATACCATCTCTCCAGCCACGCATTCATCTGCTCTACCCTTCTGTTCCTATACTCACTACTGCGAGGCACCAGGAGTAATCCGGAGATTACTACTTTTGAAGTCCTGCTTTTCAATCTCCTATCTAATTCCCTAAAGTCTGCTTGCAGGACCTCATTTCTCTTTCTTCCTATGTCATTGGTCCCAACATAGACCACAACCTCCGGCTGTTTGCCCTCCCCCTTCAGAATGCCCTGCAGCCATTCCCTGACATCCTTGACCCTGGCACCCAGGAGGCAACATACCATCCTGGAGTCACGTTTATGGTTGCAGAAGCGCCTGTCTACTCCCCTCACTTAAGAATCCCCTACCACTATTTCCCTTCCACACTTCTTTCTCCCCCCATGAGCAGCTGGACCACCGACAATGCCATGGCCTTGGCTCTGGTTGACTTCTACAGAGGAACCGTCACTCTCACTGTTTTCCAAGGCTGAAAAATGGTTTGGGAGCGAGGTGAACTCAGGGGATTCTCTCACTACCTGCCTGGTCCCCTTCTTCTGTTTGGCGGTCACCCATTCCCTCTCTGCTTGCACTTCCTTAAGCTGCGGGGTGACCATGTCCTGAAATGAGCTATCGACGAACCTCTCAGCCTCGTGAATGCACCATAGCGCCCCCCAGCTGCTGCTCAAGCTCCAAAACCCAGAGCTCCAGTTGCTCCGGTTGGAGGCACCTCCTGCACACATGGTCATCCAGACTGCCAGGGGCACCTAGGGTTTCCCACATAGTGCAGGATGTGCAAATCATGGGACTGAGCTCCCCAGACATATCTTACTAAATAGAATATGGACCCTTGCTTTTATTGTACCCTTATTCCTATTTGAGTAAAGGCTAGATGCTAGATTCTCTAGATAGACTGGATCCTCTAGGTGCTTCTAACTGCCTGTCCCAGGGTCCTTCTCTCACACTCTCCTCCAGTTGCTGTTGACTGCCTGTCCCAGGGTGGTCCTCTCGCATTCTCCTCCTCTAACACTTAAATTATTACTCAGCAAGAAGTAAGTCAATGTTGCATTTAGATACTATGAAAGATCTTTCTTACAACTGGAAACATTTTTACGATACAGATCTTGTCATTTCCTGTGGAACTTACACTGCCCAAAAGGGAGTACATTACACCAGGGGACTCTGTCAATGGAACTTGAAGTAAAGCAGAAAAGGTATATTGGATTTACATTGTTCTGCTCCCACAGACCAAATGTTAATATTTCCACCATTTAGATCCCTGCTTCTGTGATCTATTACCACAGCTCAACCACGTGGGAATATTAATACCATGGGACTTCTCCATAACCACCATCAATTCTAGTCCATTGCCAGATATCAGGAGCTGAATTTATGTTGCTGTGTCTGTTTACATCAAGTTTTTATTCTTCTCCCACTCCTGATATTTTTGAGAGTTCTTTTGAATGAAAAATTACTTCTCCACTTTTTAAAGGTTGACTTCACTTAAGAAAAACTTATGAATGGAAGTTATTTTGTCTGTGGAATCAGATTTGTAGCATCATGTATGAGTGAAAAATGAGCATCCATTTCTCTAGCATTTCTAAGGTCTTCCTTTTCTTTCAACCAACAATTCTCCCCCCCACCATGGTTTACAAGGTTGGCAATTGTGCATGTTCTACTTCACGCACTTCTGTTCTCACCTCTTTCCCTCCCTCCCTAAATCACCCTTATCCTCACCTTCTATCTCACCAACCCCTGTATTCAACTCATCATACTCTGCCATTTCCACCACCTCCAGTATGATGCCACTACAAAACATATTTTCCCCTTCCTTTTCAGCATTCAGGAGGGACTGTTTCCTCTGTGATACCCTGTTCAACTCCTCAATCAACCCACCACCCCTTCTATTTCCTTCAGCACCTTTCCATGTAAGAACGTTTATCATCTCTCAATGATTCTTATATAATAGAGTCCAAACTATCTATTCCTCATTAACCATTCAATTTCAAAAGTTTCACTGCA
This sequence comes from Carcharodon carcharias, assembly GCF_017639515.1. Taxonomy (NCBI): domain Eukaryota; kingdom Metazoa; phylum Chordata; class Chondrichthyes; order Lamniformes; family Lamnidae; genus Carcharodon; species Carcharodon carcharias. The sequence goes on along the minus strand of NC_054482.1, from coordinate 102,522,060 downwards.
TTAAATTACTTGCATTTTCAAACAACATTCAACAATTTTAAAACTTAAATGGTTTGATTAATGCATTATGGCATTTTACTGATATTAAATGAAATCTTTAGTTATTTATTTCACATACTCATGAAGTGCTAACAATATACTTTCTGGCCTGAATTTTTCCTGTGTCGGGTGGGCTTGGTCGTGGAGCTGCCCATGAACGGCTCCACGGCACTATTTTACGTGGTGGGCCAATTAAGGCCCGCCTAGCGTAAGATGCGAGTAGTTGCGCTCAGCGCTACCTGTACTGGGGATGGGAGTCGGAGGAAGGAGAGTCGGGGCTACGAAAGAGCACTTCAATCTCCCTGAGGCTTGGAGCTGCCTCAGGGAGATTGAAGCGCTTTTGAAATAAATAAATGGATTAAAAATTTAGTTAAACATGTCCCCACATGAGATGGGACATGTTTTTACATTTCAGAAAAATGCTTTCTTTAATTCATTAAAGCTTTAGGAAACCTCATCCTGCTCATGCATGAGGTTTCCTAAAAATCGTAGAGGCCGCTTGGCCTTTTCGCCTGCCCACCAACTGTAAGGTTGGACGGGCAGCGTAAAGTAGGCCTTAATTACTTCCTTAATGGCCTTAATAAGCCTTTTAAATATCAGCGGGCGTGCAGCTGACTCCGGTGCGTGCCCGTCAAACGAAACATCATGAGACAGCGCGATGACATTTTACACGCTGGCAGGTCTGGCCTCTACTTCATGAATGGAATTCATTCAAACTATGAATGCGTGGTTTTACAAACTCAGAAAAAGGGATTAAAACTGTGATTTGTATGCTCATTAATACTGCAACCTAAGGTACTTGCTTATATAATAGAGTCCATCCTATCTATTCCTCATTAGCCATTTGACTTCAACAGTTCCACTGCATTAAATTACTTGCATTTTCAGACAACCTTCAACATTCATCCCATCCCCACCCAAGAGAGTGAGCCTGCTGCAGGGCGATAAGTAAGTTAAACATTTGACAAGATACATACCTGTGTGGGAGTAAATGTACCACAAAGCTCCTGTCAGAAGTGCACCAATGACAAATGCTGCAAATGCAATTCCCACAACTGTTGGGGTATCCAGGCCATAAATGACATCTGAAATATAAAAGGATGGTATGACACAGATTTACAGTGTAGAAAATAAGATATTCTTCTAACGCGATTATCATTTAACAAATAGATGTTGGGCAAGGCACTAATGTTAAGTCCCAACTTCTGAGCGTCACACTTGTCCAGACTTGTTCTAGGCTGGTGTGTTTTCCCATGGATGTGGGTGGAAAATTTGAAGTAGGGGAATAATTCTGGCAAGCAGGCAAGTTGATGAGATGCAAATGCATTGAAATTAGGTTCCCAACCTCCGGAAGTGGGAAAGAGGGCCCGCCGTTGACGGGTGGAATGGACGATCGTAAACTGGTTTCACGAAGGTGTCAAACTGATTTTTGGCCTTCCTGCCATATTGTCCACCCACGCCTGCCATCATGTACAACGCCAATGGGGGTGGAAAATTCCGGCCGCTGTCACTTGCGGGGGTCAGCTTTGTTTATGAATCATGCTATCATGGTAACTTGTATGGTGTTTAACACAGCACATATATGCCAACTGTGGTACAATCTTCTTGATTTTAGCCTTAATTTAGCTTTCTTGCATTGTGCTGAATATTTCAAAGATCTCCAAATACATGACCATTTACATGGAAGAGGAAAAAGTAAGCTTTTTTGTATGCATTGGTCAGCAGGGAGTGATGGTGGAAGAGAGGATGGGTGGGTGGGAGAGAGATCTGGTAGCACGTGGGAAACCTAGAAGCCGGCTTTGGAGTTTTAACTCCACAGTGTGCGTCTTCCTGTCTGGGAATCAGCCTGATTGACAGAAGGCTGAGGAGATGAGAGGGTGTGGAATGTCCAATCTGTGATCTTGGGAGGGATGGATGGGGTGGGGGGGCTGTGATGCGACGTAGGGTATTGTTGTTGAGTGAGCTTGAGGGGTTAGAGGAAATATTCTGCTCCTCCTGGCTCACAAGGAATGCAGTTATAAGCCACTTACTTTCTCCCTAATGCTGTGCTTGCTTTACTGCTGGGTTTTCCAAGGCCTGGGAAACCCAGCTGGTCACAGTTAAACTTGTAAAGCAAATTAAATCTGAGGCTTATGGCTTCATTAACATATTTAAAATGCCAACCTGTATCCTAGGAGTGGGTTGGATGCCCATTCCTTGACCCGCTTCAATAAAATTTAGAAGTCAGTGGGTTGAGCAGCTGCCCAACAAGCTAAGAATTTTTGCCCATTTAAGCCCCCTCACCCAATTCCACCTGCTCATCCATATTAAAACACCTCCATTATCTCAGCTGGCAATATTAACTAGTTTTGGCAGTAGGGTAAAGGCATGAAAAGTTTGTGGTTTGAATTTGGGCTTGTACTATAATTAGAAAAATAAAGGGAAGGTTTGTGAGCTCATGTTTTCCTTAGCACATACATTTGAATTTCTAAATACAAAGAGGGGGTGAGAGAGAAAATAAAAAATAATGAAACCCAGAGATTTATTCTCTATGTACTGAGTTTCTTAATGAAAAATAATTTTTAAAAGATAACATAAACAAGTTTTTAAATGCTGCTTTCTGCACATTGTTTTTTTTAACCGCATCAGTATTCATATGATAGAAAAGTCTGTAACTTAGAAATTCATGTTTTGTAAGTAATTTTCTGGCTTCTGTAATGGAATACAGATTGATAATATCTTATTACACAGATTCCTGAAAAGTTGCTAGGTTTTTAGCAGTTACCTCTTCTCCATATAATAAGATAATTGAATTCCTGGCTTCTAGGGATGGCACTTAGATAGCTTAAATAAAACTAGATCAAAAAATGTTTTTTAATTGCAAACTTACTTCCCCTGGCGGAGAAATTGTTTTTGAAAAAGCTTTAGCCAAATAAATCCAGTCACCAGAGTGCAATTCACATTAGCAGGACTTATTAAAAAAAAATCTTAACAAAGGGTTTTTTTTGACAACAATTGAGACAACCATAAACAATCAAAGTACATAAAAATATTGATTGTAAAGCTAAAATAACATTTAATCATCCAACTTACAAGGCCGTGGTCTCTCTACATTAATCTGGCTGTCAGGTGTCACTGAAAAGAACACAAATAAATGTATTTAATAGAGCTATTAAACAAAACCTTATATTCTGTGAGCTGAGTATAATAGTAGTAAAATATATAATTCCATAAAGTAGCAAAGAACACATGACTCAGTGGCTGTACTTATGCACTGTATCACATAGCAGTGATGGGTTTGATCTGCATTTTTTTTCTACATTTCCATGTAAGTACTTAAGCACTTCAGTTAGATAGATGTCTGGAAAGAAGCTGCCTGTTTCTCCTCTTTATTGGAGAATGAGGGGAGCGAGGGACTTTGACACAGCTATACAGTAAACAATAACCTTTCATTCATTTGAAGGCTTTGTATTTCTATTCATCTTGCTTTGAACTCTTACCTTGCCATTTGTCCACAGTATAATGTATAGATATATTTGAATGATAGGGTTACTTCAAGATGCTTTTTAATTTTAAGGAACCTACTGCTCCTGCATCCTCCAGAAGGGAGCTTAACCAAACTGAGTTATTGAGATCTTAATGTTCTCCCAATCCATTTAATTTTTCAACTCATGCCCAGGGAGGGGAGAGGGAGGGAGAGAGAAAACGGAGAACTACAGACTAGTTTGACGTCAGTAGTATGAAACATGTTAGAATCTGTTATAAAGGATGTGATAAATGGACATTTAGAAAATAATGATATGATTGGGCAGAGCCTACATAGATTGATGAAAGGGAAATCATGTTTGACAAACCTGTTGGAGTTTTTGAAGATGTTAGTTGTAGTATAGCTAAAGGAGAACCAGTGATGTGATGTATTTGGATTTTGTGAAGATGGCTGTAATTATTTTTATATTTTTGGGAATATGGTGGTATTCTGAAAAGAAGGATGTGTGTGTGTGTGTGTATCCATGATTAGTTAAATTGGGGGGAAGTTTAGTAAAGGCAACTTGTCTGTGGGAACTGAGAGGTGAAAGGTAAAGGTGCTAGGTGCATGATTTGTAATGAGAGGCTATGGTGAAGTTGGAATTACAAGTAAATAGGTTGGGTTTTAAGATTTATATCAGGTGATAGGTAAGGACTTGACTTTTCAGCTGCTAAATTTTAAAGGGAGTTTAAGGGACTTCTACAACTTACAAAGGTTTCATAAGTAAACAAGGGAAGGTTATTCAATTTTTTTGACCCGAAAGTGGAGACAATAGGAAGATGTGAAAGATTTTTATATTTTGGAAATGTTGAGTTCAAAGAGGTACTTCGGACAATGGAGTCTAGGATGAAAGGGAAAAAAAGATATTTAAGGAAAGATGTTTAGTTGAGTTGAGGTGGCTGCATGGGGGAGATGTCCTGAGACCAGCTCTGTGCTAAGAAAAGTTGTGAATTTGAAGCAGCCATCCAGTTTCAAGCCAGAAAAGTCTTTGTTTTTAGAAAGCAGTCTATTTCTGAACTTTCTTTTGGATTTCCACACCACAGTGGAACAGGGTGAGAAGTCGTGTGGTAAACTTTATTAAAGTGACAGCAGTTTTTGCCTTGGTTAAAAATCTATAAGGCAGTTGTTGCCATGTTGTTTACTTATGTGTTCTGACCAAGTTGGGTTTCTTTGGGGAATGTTTTGTAAGACAGCTTCAGCTGTGTAATTTTAATCTTGCGTATTTAAGTTTTTTTTTTCTTCTTGTTAATAAATCTTTTAATTTTAAAATCCTAGAAGTGTTACTGGGATTCTATGCTTCTGGGATCAGTAGTTTTCCCCTCGTTTTCAAAATACGAAACAAAAACAGTTATGATCAGTAAGACAAATTTTGCTCTGAGATTTGGCTTGCTCAGCGAATAACATCGACTGTGATCGTAACAATTTTCAGAAGGCTTTCGATAAGGTCCCACACAGGAGGAAAGTAAACAAAATTGGAGGACATGAGATTGGGTGTAATGTACTGCTGTGGATTGAAAATTAATTAACAGACAGAAAACAGAGTAGGAATAAACGGATCATTCTCAGAACGGCAGGCTGTTACTAGAGGGATACCGCAAGGATCAGTACTTGGGCCACAGGTGTTCACAATTTATATAAGTGATCTGTATGTGGGGACCAAATGTAATATTTCCAAATTATCTGATGACACAGAACTAGGTGGGAATGTGAGTTATGAGGTGAATACAAGGAGGCTTCAAGAGGATTTGGACATACAAAGTGAATGGGCAAGAACATGGCAGGTGGAATATAATGTGAATAAGTATGAAATTATCCACTTTGGTAGAAGAAACAGAAAGGTGGAGTTTTCTTAAATGATGAGAGGTTGGGAAGTATTGATGTCCAAAGGGACCTGGGTGCCCTTGTTCATGATTCACGAAAAGCTATCATGCAGGTGCAGCAAGTAATTAGGAAGTCAAATGGTATGTTGGCCTTCTTGTAAGGGGATTTGAGTATAGGAGTAAAGATGGCTTGCTGCAATTGTTTGGAGCCTTGGTGAGACCACGCCTGGTGTACTGTGTACAGTTTTGGTATCATTGTCTAAGGAAGGATGTGCTTGCCACAGAGGGAATGCAACTGAGTTTCACTAGACTAAATCCTGGAAGCCAGGATTGCCTTATGAGGAGATATCGAGGAAACTGGGCCTCTATTCTCTAGTTTCGAAGAATGAGAGGTGATCTCATTGAAATTTCCAAAATTCTTACAGGGTGTGACAGGGTAGATATGGATAGGATGTTTCCGCTGGCTGATGAGTGTAGAACCAGGGGACACAGTCTCAGAATAAAGGGCAGGCCATTTAAGACTGAGATGAGGAGGAATTAATTCACTCAGAGGGTGGTGAATCTTTGGAATTCTCTATCCTGGTGACTTGTGTAAATGCAAGCATTGAGCATGTTCAAGATAGAAATCAACAGATTTCTGCTTACTAAAGACATTAAGTGGGGAAAAATGGTGTAGAGGTAGATGATCACCATGATCTGTTTGAATAGCAGAGTAGGCTCAATGGGCCAAATGGTCTACTGCTCCTATGTTCACAGTATAATCACAGTTCAGTAAAGTACATTTGATGGGCTTCTCTCTTCCTTTCCCCTTCTTACTGTTTAAACAGCATAAACACATAAGTAAATAGTTAGGAAAATGTTTTTACATTGAAAGGACTGTTTATTTTACATAGAAAACAAAGGATAAACCAAGTCTGTGTGTTACAAATACATGTTGCTTATAAAGGGGTGGGGTAATCATTCCAGATGATGCTCATATGTTTTCATTGTTACAGTGTGCTGACAAACAGATAAACTTTATAGGCTACGTAATTCCCTTCATGGGACATTGCAAGATAGGATGCATGCACCAGAGTTTTGGATGAACTGGAGTTTAGAAGGCTGAGGATGGGAGGCTGGTCAGGAAAGCTTTGAAAACAGGGGGCCAATCCAATCCTGTCAGTCTCCTGTCACACAGGTTTGGTTAAAATTACCCTCAGAGGTTAAGGAATCAGGAGCTCTGCCGAGACCATGAACGGTATGCTTCAGACAGAGGTGGTGGCTGGCAGGAAGGTCATGGAGTTTGTTGAGGGACAAAGGACAATCGCTTTGTTCTTCCCAGTGTTTATCTAGCAAAAAGTGTGGCTCATCTAAGGCTGAACATTGGACAAGTAACCTGTTATCATAAGAGGCACTGGAGGTATTGTGAGATGTGAAGAGTTAGAGCTGGGCAGTGGGCAGTAAATTTGGAAGCAAAGTACTTTACATGGTAGAAGAAAACAGCAAAAGGTGGGTCCTAGGGGGTGCTCTAGAGATACTGACAGAATGTGATAAGAGAATAGAAATCATAGAAATTTTCTGTCTATGCTCAGTAGGTAAAATTTAAAAAAAAATTCTTCCTTGGATGTGGGTGTAACTGGCTAAGGCAGCAGTTTTACCCATCCCTAGTTGCTCTTGAGAAGGTGGTGGTGAGCTGCCTTCTTGAACCACTGCAGTTCATGTGGTGTAGGTACACATACAATGCTGTTAGGGAGTTCCAGGGATTTGACCCAGCGGCAGTGAAGGAACAGCAATATATTTCCAAGTCAGGGTGGTGAGAGGCTTGGAGGAGAACTTCCGGGTGGTGGTGTTTTCATATGTCTGCTACCCTTGTCTTTCCAGATGGTAGTAGTTGTGGGTTTGGAAAGTGCTGTCTAAGCTTGGTGAGATCCTGCAGTGCATCTTGTAGATGGTATACACTGCTGCTACTGTGCATTGGTGGTGTAGGGAGTGAATGTTTGTGGGTGGGGTGCCAATCAAGTGGGCTGCTTTGTCCTGGATTGTGTCAAGCTTCTTGAGTGTTGTTGGTAGCTGCACTCAGCCAGGCAAGTGAGAAGGATATTCCATCACACTCCTGACTTGTGCCTTGTACCAGATGATGGGCAAGCTTTGGGGAGTCAGACTGTGAGTTACTCAACACAGGATTCCTAGCCTCTGACCTGCTCTTGCAGCCACAGTATTTATATGGTAGTCCAGTTTAGTTTCTGGTCAATGGTAACCCCAGGATGTCGATAGTGGGGGATTCAGCGATGGTAGTGCCATTGAATGTCAAGGGCTGATGGTTATATTCCCTCTTGCTGGATCTGGTCATTGCCTGGCATGTGTGTGATGCGAATGTTACTTGCCACTTGTCAGCCCAAGCCTGGATATTGTGCAGGTTTTGCTGCATTTGGACATGGACTACTTCAATATGTGAGGTGTCACGAATAGTGCTGAACATTGTGCAATTATCAGCGAGCATCCCCACTTTTGACCTTAAGATGGGAGGAAGGTCATTGATGAAGCAGCTGAAGATGGTTGGGCCTAGGACACTACCCTGAGGAACTCCTGCAATGATGTTATGGAGCTGAAATGATTGACCTCCAACAACCACAAACATCTTCCTTTGTGCTAGGTATAACTCCAACTAGCAGAGTTTCCCCTCGATTCTGATTGACACCAGTTTTGCGGGAGCATCTTGATGCCACACATGGTCAACTGCTGTCTTGATGTCAAGGGCAGTCACTCTCACTTCACTTCTAGAGTTCAGCTCTTTTATCCATGTTTGAACAAGGCTGTAATGAGGTCAGGAGCTGAGTGGCCCTGGCAGAACCTAAACTGAGCATTAGTGGGCAGTTATCGCTAAGCAAATACCGTTTAATAACACTGTTGATGATCCCTTCCATCACTTTCCTGATGCTTGAGAGTAGATAGATGGGGCAGTGATTGGACGGGTTGGATTTATCCTGCTTCTTGTGTACAGGGCAATTTTCCACATTGCCAGGTAGATGCCAGTTTTGTAGCTGTACTGGAACAATTTGGCTAGGGGCATGGCAAGTTCCGGAGCACAAGTCTTCAGTACTATTGCCGGAATATTGTCAGGACCCATAGCCTTTGCAGTAATCAGTGCTTTCAGCCATTTCTTGATATCACATGGAGTGAAGACTGGTATCTGTGATACTGGGGAACTCCGGAGTAGGCTGATATGGATCATCCACTCGACACTTCTGGCTGAAGATTGTTGCAAATGCTTCAGCCTTATCTGTTGCACTGATGTGCTGGGCTCCCCCATCATTGAGGATGGGGATATTTGTGGAGCCTCCTCCTTCAGTGAGTTGTTTAATTGTCCATCATCATTCATGAATGGATGTGGCAGGACTGCAGGGCTTAGGCCTGATCCATTGGTTGTGGAATAGCTTATCTCTATCACTTGCTGCTTATGCTGTTTGGCACACAAGTGTCCTGTGTTGTAGCTTCATGAGGTTGACAACTCATTTTTAAGTATGCCTAGTGCTGCTCCTGGCATGCCCTCCTGCATTCATTGAACCAGGGTTGAATTCTTGGCTTAGTAATGGTAGAGTGGGGGACATGCCAGGCCATTAGGTTACAGGTTGTGGTTGTGTACAATTCTGCTGCTGCTGATGGCCCACAGCACCTCATGGTTGCCCAGTCTTGAGTTGCTAGATCTGTTCGAAATCTATCCCATTTAGCACAGTGGTACTGCCACACAACACAGTGGAGGGTATCCTCAATGTGAAGATGGGACTTTGTGTCCACCAGGACTATGTGGTGGTCACTCCTACCGATATTGTCATGGCTCATTCTAAAAATGTTATTGAGCTTCCAATTGCAGACAAGTTATGGCTTTGCTACCAAGGCAAAGACCCAGGTCATACACATTTTTTTTAAAAATGTCTTTGCGGGTTTTATTGAAAACAATTGCTCTTTGATATCCAATTTTTTTTAATGGGGCAGATTTAAACGATAACATTCACATGTCCATGTGGTTATAACTATTAATCTTCACTTCATTGGTCTTTTTGAACAATGCATGTATTGCTACCACAAACTAATGATGTCCAAATGTAAACCCAAAATGTTTGAATTTTTGCTGAGCGGCAACATCGCAGATCAATAATTTTCTTGTAAAAATCCAATACAATCCTTCTACTTGTATCTTGGTATTAAGCTAAAATAACAAATCAATTACCGTTTAATTTGTGCAAAGGCAAATTTACCACATTGGAATTAGCTTCCTTTCGAGTGGAAAAGAGTGTTGGTCATTATTATAAGATGCTTTATGTGGTAGTAGCCTTCCGTCTCATGAAATGATGGTTTGCAGCATGGTGGTCAACTGTGTTAATTATTGCCTAGTGTAGCTCAGGAGCCCCACTCTGGTATTGCAGTCTCTGCTGATTTTGCTGTAAGACACTGGGCTGAGAAAGTGCACAATTTGCTGGCATCTGTTTTCTCTGGGCCCATACTCGGCCAGCTGAGCTTTGCATTTCTGAACTGCTGTCTCTTGTCTTGTGCTAACGCTCTTCAGCAAAACTGGACAGTCCTCTCCAGGTCACAAGCCTAGACAACATTTATGGAGGCTCTGGATTGCCCAAACATCAGGAACCCCTCTCAACCTCCCTGGCTGAGTCCAAAGGAATGCAAAGCATTACTTTTGACACCAACTTGGTTGCAGGAGTTGCCAGAAAGATGGCATGTTTGGACATCAGTCTGCCTTTGGGCTCCACTCCAGAATTTTTTGGATGGGATGCCAATCAAGCGCTCATTGTTGATCCAGAGCTGAACTTCAAACTTTATATTCTGTCACCAAGACCACTTATCTTCACTTCCATCTTACATTAATCCCATCTCTAATGAAACCCTCATACAAGCTTTTACCACCTCCAAACTCAATTACACCATTGCTTTTCTTGCTGGCCTTCTATCATTCACCCTCCAACTTGTTCCAAAATAAAACCCACACACCAATGTCCTTGCTGGCCAACAGTACCACCCTGCTCCAGATACACCTAACTTAAAACTCTCATCTTCATCTTCAAATCATACCGTGACCTTTACTCCTGCTTTCTTGTACAGTTTCCTCAAGCATTACATTGCATTTCACACCTTATGATCTTCTGACTCTGGCCTCTGCATCCCCTCATCATAGTCACATACTTTTCAGTCCTACTCTCTGGAACTCCCTCCTGAATTCTCTGACCTTTTAAAACTTTCTGAACCCCCCCCCCCACCAAATCACTTCACTTACCAGCTCTAACCTGCACTTGTTCCTTGTTATTTTCCTTGGGATGTTTTGCATGCTGAGTGCGACAAATGCAATTTGTTGCTCTTGTCAGAAACTACAGTCCAATGAAGACTACTTGTACTTATGCATATAAAATTCGGACAATTGAAGAATAGCTTCTACTTAAAACAAGTACAAATTGTTGAAACATATTACATCTCATTTTACCAGAGGGACCACTATTGTATGCTTAGTTTGGTGAGAGTAATTACCTAAATCATGGTTCTTATGGCTTAATAGTGCAAAGCCACAATGAACAGCAAAAATAACTTTCCTATTAGTCAATTCAATTATCCGAATAAATGCACAAATAATAGCAGATCTAAAAAAAAATATCTGGCCATAATTCCAGTATATGGCAAGGATAATAAAAATCTTTTACTGAACAATTTAATTTCTGTACGTTTGAGTCTCGTGCCCTTAACACACTAGACATGAAACAGAAAACATTGATGGCGATCTGTATTTATATAACCCCTTTAGTATTGTAACATATTCTTAGGTGCTTTTCAGGAGCATAATCTTACAAAAATTGAAAGAACCAAAGGACCTTTTATGATGGATGACTAAAAGCTTAGTCAGAGGAAGGTTTTATGGACTGTCCTGAAGGGGGAGAGAGACATGGAGAGGTGCAAAGATTTAGGGAGGGAATTACAGAGCTTAAGGTTGAGGCAGCGGAAGCTATAGCTGCTAATGGTGGGGCAAAGGGAGCAGGGCATGCATGAGGGGCCAGAACTGGAAAAATGCAATTACTGTTTACATAATTCAATGTACATTACTGATTATATGAACCAATGGACAGGAATTGTACACATGTACACTACTTTCAGATTTTTGTTGTTGACTCACCTTGTGTGTTAGGTAGATTCATTCTTCCACGAATAACAGCCAATGGCTTGGTAAAGGATTGTCTGTTTCTCATCATAGCCATTATTATTTGCAAATTCACATTTATACAAGCTTCATCAGGAGGAATGCACTGCAGCATGAAATAAACACACCAAGTGAGATCAAGTATATACAAATGCAACAGTTGCAATGCAAATGTGTTATCAGCAATGAGTTAAATGATTTATCACTGAAATTTATGAATTGATATATGTGATGACAATGAATGATGTCAATTTCTGATGTCAATTGTAGCAAAATGATCTACCTGAAATATTTTAAGGGCATGAATTTACATTTATTCTCTTTCTACAAAAGTAATAAGCTATTTGTCTGTGAAATTCTGTACAGATTGGTTAATTGCACAATTTACATGTGTTTAATTAATATTTTTGGTAAATATTTATATTGTAAAATAGAAATTTAATAAATCACAACATAATCTAAATCAAACCCAGTAAAGTTTCTTGGTAGTACAGGACTTGAGTATTGCTGAAAAAGAGAGACAAGCTGTCGAAACTTTTTGTCTGTCAGGTCAGACTCAAGAATGCCAAATTTCAAAGGAAACATCAATTTATACTGCATGAGAAAAGGGGTGCTGATTGGTTGGCAAGTTGGCTCTGACTGGTCGAGACACTGACAAAGCAAATACACCAGGGACCTATTGTTTCCCTCATGCTTGCCAGCCAATCAGCAAACCTACAGTAATTCGTTTAGAAACATAGAAACTATGAGTAGCAGTAGCCCATTCGGCCCTTCAAGCCTGCTCAGCCATTCAACGTGATCATGGCTGATCCTCTATCTCAACGCCATATTCCCGATTTCTCTCCATACCCCCTGATGCCCCTAATATCCAAAAAATTATCAATTTCTTTCTTGAATATACTCAGTGACCTGTCCTCCACAGCCTTCTGTGATCGAGAATTCCACAGGTTAACCACCTTCCAAGTGAAGAAATTTTTCCTCATCTCAGTCCTAAATGGCCTGCCCCGTATCCTGAGACTGTGGCCCCTGGACGTAGACTCCCCAACCAGGGGGAACATCCTCCCTGCATCCAGTCTGTCTAGCCCTGTTAGAATATACGTTTCAATCAGATCCCCTCTCATTCTTCTAAACTCAAGTGAATACAGGCCTAGCTGAACAAATCTCTCCTCTTTCAATAGTCCTGCCATCCCCAGTATCAGCCTAGTGAACCTTCGCTGCACTCCCTCTATGGCAAGAATATCCTTTCTTAGGTAGGGAGACCAACACTGCACACAGCACTCCAGGTGTGGTCTCACCAAGGCCCTGTATAACTGCAGTAAGACATCCCTACTTCTGAACTCAAATCCTCTTGTAATGAAGGCCAACATACCTTTTGCCTTCCTAATTGCTTGCTGCACCTGCCTGTTTACTTCCATTCGCTGGTATAAAAGGACACCCAATTCGTTTTGTACATCCACATTTCCCAATATATCACCATTTAAATAATACTTTGCCTTTCTGTTTTTCACACTGAAGCGTATAACTTCACATTTTTCCATGTTATACTGCATTGCCATGTGTTTGCCTACACACACATTTCTAAATCGCCTTGAAGCCTCCTTGCATCCTCCTCACAATCCTGCCCAGTTTTGTGTCATCAGCAAACTTAGAAATATTGTATTTGGTTCCCTCATCCAAATCATTTATATATATTGTGAATAGCTGGGGCCCAAGCACCGATCCCTGCAGTACACCACTAATCACTGCCTGCCACCCGTAAAAAGGCCCATTTATTCGCACTCTCTGTTTCTGGTCTGTCAACCAATTCTCAATCCATGCCAGTATATCACCCCGAATCCCATGTGTTTTAATTTTGCCCACTATCCTCTTAGGATAAAGTGTGTGTTATCTTCAACTGGATAAATGCCCGAAAACCTTCTAACTTAGGCGTTACTGGACACAGGTAAGTAAATTTAATTATTCTGACACTCTGAAGAAACATCTAACTTGTGTAAATAGCCTTCATTTTGCATCTTGCTTGAACATATCATCTTTCAATCTCAATAGTTGAAATAATTTTATATTTAGAAATATGGCAAACCTTAGGAAGATTAGGAAATCCTTGGCTTTCAGTATCCTTTTTGCTGCATAATGTAATTTCACAATGAAGGAAGACTAGGGATATGTTGTAGACTGGCTTAAACACAAAGCTGAACCTCTTTTTTTCCATCTCTGCATGAGGCACCAGGAAATCGAGCTTCTGAGAACTGTAGAATTTCACAGAATCCTCCTTCGGACAAATATTTTCAATAATGCTGTAGTCTGAATAGGCAACAGGGTCCGATGATGGAGAAATGTAGCAGGTCTGGATAACAAAGCTAAGTTCTGGGTCAGATTTGGTAACAGATACCTAAATCCGTGTGATGGAAGAAAAAATAATAATTTCTTATTAGAATACTTTTAAGTCACAACATCTTCAAATTAGCAAGTCAGCCCGAAGGAGGAAAAAAATTCTAGAGACAATGTCTTTTCTCATTCTTTGTTGAAAAAGACGCACCCTTATCCTAATTCACTCTTTTGCAGAAACATTAATTTTGCTGTCATCATGGAGACCCTTGGGGTGAATATCCCTCACTGCTTGTCTGCTCCCGTAATATTACTGTTGGGGAAAGTTCATGGAGCACCTCTGTATTAGTGAATAACGGCACAATTTCAGATTGGCCTTAGGGCCATTAGCACACCATCAGGTGGAGATTATTACGATCCTTGGCCAGACCCCGGGGCATGGGGGGGGGAGATCCGGTTAGGGACCAATAGCATTTAGTTTGAAGTAAATAAAGGTTGAGATTCAAGGCACCTGCTTTTGGAATAAAGCCACAAGATTCCATGGGTTTTGAATAAATAAAAACAAATTTTACTATACAAGTTCAGAAAGATAAAACAATTTACAATATGTATCTTACACTCTAACATTCAGGGTAAGTCTGAGGTACATGTGATTTAACAAACTGTGGTTGAACACACCACACTACAGAGTAAATGACAGATGCAACCAAGAGAGAGTCCATAGGTTTCTCAGGGAATCTCCCAAAAGATAATCTCACTGAAACTTTGGGTGGAATCGTCCCAGATGTGTACTAAGTGTGGCCACGGGTGGGAAAAAGAACCTTTTACCCACTGGCCGCAATGCCAGCTTTTCACGGCGTAGTCTCAATCCCGTCTTATTAATCATGCATTCCCTGGAAACTGGCCATTGTGCTGTCAGATGGCCTCCGATTTGCCTGCCATGCAGTCACCTTGCCACTTCCTTACACCGGGCGCCACACTTAAAGCGCAGCCACGCGCACATCTCTCAGGGCTTCCGGCCCACGACTGTTGCACAGAAGACATGGCCTTGAAAGAAGACTGCAGCCTCCCAATTCAGTGACACATCCCTGGAATGCCTTTTAGATGCCATGGAGGCTCGTCGTGATGTCCTCTATCCCTGCTCTGTGAGAAGGCCAGGAAGCAAGGTGACAAATCCAGCATGGAAAGCAGTGGCAGCAGTGGTCAGCGCCAATGCCCTGCAAAAGAGGACAGCCACCCAGTGCCAAAAGAGGATGAATGGGTTTCATCCATTCTGCCAGGACATTTCATCGTCCCATCACTCTCAACTCATACACTCACAAACCCATCAAGCACTCACAGGGATCTTACACTTCAAGGGACAACACCACAAACTCTCACACACACCCTCATATCTCCATCAGGCTTATATCCACTGAAGCTCGTGTCCTCATTCCATTCATGGCTCCACATTCCATGCATGCCATGTGTCCTGCTCACACTCTTTCTATCTGTTTTCATGCAGAAGAAGTGGGCTGACAACAGCCAGAAGTGCTGAGTGGATGATCTAGCTTGACCTCCTCTGGAGGTCTCCAGCATCATAGGTGCCAGTCATCAAACAATTTGATTCACTCTATGTGATATCAAGAAACGGCTGAAGGCACTGGATGTGGTAAAGGTTATGGGCCCTGACAACATTCCAGCAATAGTACTGAAGACTTGAGCTCCAGAACTAGGCATGCCCCTAGCCAAGCTGTTCCCGTACAGCTACAACATTGGCACCTACCCGGCAATGTGAAAAATAGCCCAGGTGTATGTCCTGTACACAAAAAGCAGGACAAATTCAACCAGGCCAATCACTGCCCCATCAGTTTACTCTCAATCATCAGCAAAGTGATGGAATGAGTCATCAACAGTGCTAACAAGTAGCATTTGCTCACATATAACCTGCTCACTGACGCTCAGTTTGAGTTCTGCTAAGGCCACTCAGCTCCTGACCTCATTAGAGCATTGGTCCAAACATGAACAAAAGAGTTGGACCCAAGAGGTGAGGAGAGCATGACTGCCCCTGACATCAAGGCAGCATTCAACCAATTGTGGCATCAAGAAGCTCTAGCAAAACTGGGGTCAATGGGAATCGGGGGAAAACTCTCCACTGGTTGGGGTCAAACCTAGCACAAAAGAAGATGGTTGTGGTTGCTGGAGGTCAATCATCTCAGTCCCAGGACATCATTGCAGGAGCACTTCAGGGTAGTGTCCTAGGCCCGACCATCTTCAGTTGCTTCATCAATGACCTTCCCTCCATCATAAGGTCAGAAGTGGGGATGTTCGCTGATAATTGCACTATGTTCAGCACCATTCACGAGTCCTCAGATACTGAAGCATTCAGTGTTCATATTCAGCAAGACCTGGACAACATTCAGGCTTGGGCTGATAAGTGGCAAGTTATGTTCGCGCCACACAAGTGCCAGGCAATTAATCTCCAACAAGAGAGAATCCAACCATCTTCCCATGACATTCAACCATCGCCGAATCCCCCACTATCAACATCCTGGGAATTACCACTGACCAGGAACTGAACTGGACCAGCTATATAAATACTATGGCTATATGAACAAGTCAGAGGCTGGGAATTCTGCAGCGAGTTCTTTGAAAGAGCAATATGTGCTGTGGATAAAGGAGAGCCCGTAGATGTAATGTACTTGGATTTCCAGAAGGCATTTGATAAGGTGCCACGACAAAGGCTTATTGCGGAAAATAAAAGTTCATGGTGTTGGGGGTAACATATTAGCCTGGATAGCGAATTGGCTGGCTGGCAGAAAACAGAGTGTATGCATAAATGGGTCTTTTTCTGGTTGGCAGGTTGTGACAAGTAGAGTCCTGCAGGGGTCTGTGCTGGGGCCTCAACTTCTTACAATTTACATCAATGACTTTTATGAGGGAAGCGAAGGCATGATAGCTAAGTTTGCAGATGTCACAAAGATAGATAAGAAAGTATGTTGTGAAGAAGACATAAGGATTTTGCAGACGAATGTAGATAAGTTGAGTGAGTGGACAAAAGTCTGTCAGATAGAGTACAATGTGGGAAAACATGAAGTTGTTCCCTTTGGCTGGAAGAATAAAAAAGCAGAGTAGTATTTAAATGGTGAACGACTGCAGAATTCTGAGGTGCAGGGGATCTAGGTGTTCTGGTACATGAGTCACAAAAAGTTAGTACAGCAAATAATTGAGAAGGCTAATGGAATGCTATCCTTTATTACGAAAGGAATTGAACATAAAAGTAAGGATGTTATGCTTCAGTTATACAGGACATTGGTGAGACCATGGGTGGAATCATTCTAGATTTGCACTATGTGCGCAGCGGGTGGGAAAACTGATGTTTTACCTGCTGGCTGGAGTGGCGGGTTTTCACGCCATTTCGTCCCATTCCCGCCTCATTAATTATGCAGCCACAGGAAACATGCTGTCTCACTGCTGGGTGGCTACCGATTTGCCTGCCATGCCATTACTTCGCAGCTACCTCACGCAGAGCACCATATTTAAACGGAAATTGCATGCACAGTTCTCAATGCTTTAGCCCAGGAGGGCACTGGTGAAGGCATGACCCCAAAAGCCAAGAAAAGCACAGTCCACCGATTCAGTGATGCATCCCTGGGATGCCTTCTGGACACCATGGAGGCCCACTCCGATATCCTCTACC
The DNA here is from genome assembly GCF_017639515.1 of Carcharodon carcharias. Taxonomy (NCBI): domain Eukaryota; kingdom Metazoa; phylum Chordata; class Chondrichthyes; order Lamniformes; family Lamnidae; genus Carcharodon; species Carcharodon carcharias. The sequence continues at coordinate 102,504,520 of NC_054482.1, read as the reverse complement.
CTCTCTCTGGCCACAGGAGGCCCATTAGTTTCACCACTCTGGGGAGGTGGTGGTAGAGGTGGTCAGTGCCAATTCTGCACTCAAGAGGTCGGCCATCCAGTGCAGAAAAGGGATGAATGAGCTCATCGGTGCCAGTGGTGTAAGATTAAAGCTGGGAACTAAATATTCAGGGGTACTTGACTTTTTGAAAGGACAGGCAGGAAGGAAAGGGTGGTGGAGTAGCTTTGTTAGTATGAGATGGAATAAGTCCAATAGCAAGAAATGATCTTGGATTGGAAGATGCAGAATCCATATGGGTGGGGGTAAGAAATAATATGGGGAAGAAGGCACTGGTGGGAGTAGTCTATAGGCCCCCTAACAGTAGTTATACTGTAGGACAGAGGATAAATCAGGAGATAATGAGGGCATGTAAAAGAGGCAGTACATCAACCAAGGATGGCTTTAATCTTCATGTATATTGGGAAAATCAAATCGGCAGAGGTAGCCACAAGCCAGAATTCATAGAGTGTATTTGGGAATGTTTCCTAGAACAATATGTTGTGGATCCATCCAGGGATCAGGCTATTTTGGATCTGGTAATGTGTAATGAGGCAGATTTAATAAATGATCTCAGTGTAAAAGATCCCCTATGAAATTTGTTGAATCGGTGTGCAATCAAGCCAATTCACCCACATGATCCAGCGTGATGGGGGCAGGGGGGGGGATGATTCTGATGAGCAGGGTTTATAGTTAGATGCAAATGTACTGAAATGATGTTGCCGACATCCGGCGGCAGGAGATGCGGCCCACCATTGATGGTCGGAGTGGACGATCACAAACTAGTTTCATGACAGCGCAAAACCGATCGTATGAATAACTCACCTCTTGACGCCAAGAGGGGCTGAAAATTCTGGCCCATATCTTGAATATTGTGTACAGTTTTGGTCTCCTTGTTTGAAGAAGGATGTAAATGCATTGAAGGTGGTGCAGAGGAGATTTACTAGATTGATACCCGGAATGAGCGCGTTGCCTTATGAGGATAGGTTGGACAGGCTGGGCTTATTTCTACTGGAGTTCAGAAGAGTGAGGGGTGACTTGATTGAAGTGTATAAGATCCTTAATGGTCTTGACAAGGTGGTTGTGGAAAGAATGTTTCCTCTTGTGGCCGAGTCCAGAGCTAGAGGGCACTGTTTTAAAATTAGGGGTCGTCCTTATTGGGCAGAGATGAGTGGAGATTTTTTCTCTCAGATGGTTATGCGACTTTGGAACTCTCTGTCTCAGAAGGCAGTGGAAGCAGGGTCAATGAATATTTTTAAGGCAGATGTAGACAGATTCTTGTTCGGTAAGGGAATCAAAGGTTGTCAGGGGTAGATGGGAATTTAGAATTAGAAACACAAATGGATCAGCCATGATTTTATTGAATAGCGGAGCAGGCTCAAGGGGCCGAATGGCCTACTTCTGCTCCTATTTCACGTGTTCGTTTGAGTAACTCACCTCCAGATTCCCCAAAGCCTTACCACCATCTACAAGGCACAAGTCAGGAGTGTGATGGAATACTCTCCACTTGCTTGGATGAGTGTAGCTCCAACAACACCCAAGAAGCTTGACACCATCCAGGACAAAGCAGCCCACTTAACTGACACTCCATTCAACACCTTCAACGTTCAATCCCCCCACCACCGATGCACAGTGGCAGCTGTATGCACAATCTTCAAGATGCACTGCAGCAACTCACCAAGGCTCCTTCAACAGCACTTTCCAAACCTGTGACCTCTACCATCTAAAAGGACAAAGGGGGCAGACACAAGAGAAGACCACTACCTCCAAGTTCCCCACCTAGCCATATACCATTCTGACTGTTGTTGGGTCAAAATCCTAACTCTTTCTCTAAAAGCACTGTGGGTGTACCTTCACCACATGGACTGCAGAGGTTCAAGAAGGCAGCTCACCACCACTTTCTCAAGGGCAATTAGGGATGGGCAATGAATGCTGGCGCCAGTGATGCCCACATCCTGTGGAAGAATAAAAAAAAGCTACCTAACCTGCCGGGTATTTCCAGTGTTTTTGTTCTTATTTAAGATCCTAACCTTTTTTTAAAACTGTTTAAATACAAACAAAGTATTGTACCAGTATTCAGCATCATTGAATTGTAGATAAGTTTAATATTTTTATAATCTGAGTGCAATAGTTCAACAATGCGGTATTTACCCTTCTTCAAAATGGATAGGGGAATGTGGTGGGCAGTGCACATGGTCTCCTGTGTAAAATATCATGGTAAGCTGGTAACTGTACTCCTTGTATGCCATGTTTTCGGCTGCAAGTTTTAGTTCATTGATGATACTGGTTTCTTTATGGAAATTGCCATTTGTTGTAAATGTAGGTTAGACCATTGGGAGAAAGTATTAAAGGTGTTTTCTTGGCTCTCATTCTCAACTCCTAGAAGCAGTGTATGATCATTCTATCTATAAATACACATTGGAACAATAGAAATAGGCACATTACACTAACAACAATTAAATTTACCCTTCAGCAGTTTGTGGGGAAACGGTACCCTTTTAAATGCACCATTATCAATAGATCATTAAGCAACTGAATGATCAGCCATTGCATTAATTTTGTTGAACATGAACTTGGTAAATTTGGGTGTTAATTGTAACACTATTTCACACCAATCTGCAATGCTGAGAATGAGCAGAATGTAAATAAACAAACTGAGTATTGTACTAGGAGGCTGGTGCAACATTTGTGGGGAAAATCGCTAGTTTCACAACTACCATTGCACACTAGAATGAAATTATGGTCAGCGTCATGCTTAGAAAAATCCCTTTGGTCAAACCCCCAATATAATTTTGGACTTATTGTTCCTACAATTTTCTCTGGCAAACTAAAGAAATTTAAACCACAAATTAACCATCTGTTCTCTCAAATCCATGCATCAATGCCAAAAGAAGAACTGCAATAGTTTAGCTAAAGCCACAGCCTACACAATTCTTTAGCTCATTTACGCAAGCATGCCAAGATGATTACCTCAACAAATAATGGGCGATTCTCTGAAACAGTGTGCATTCCTTGTGAGGGAGTACGGAACAGATCTGTGTTGTACAGCTCCATGTTCAAAGTTGCATTGTTGATTTGTGTCAGAGAAGGGAATCCAGAATGGGAAGGCATTTCAGACTCCTTGCTAGGTGTGAAGTATGTACAGTTAAACTGAAACAAAAAGGAAATTATTCCTGAAATATCCACACAAGCTGCCATCAACAATTAAACTGTTTTTAAAAATTCTAGTACTCCACAAACTCTTTGGGGTAATTTAGCAATATATGAAATATGATTAAAATGTTCAATTAATCGAATAATCAGCTTTGAAAATTCTACAAAATCATAACTGCTACAACTTCTTTAATGTCCCTAGTCTGAGAAAATTAAACACTTCTCATCACTATTCAGGAAAACCTGCTAAAGTCCGTGTGTGCATGTCATTGCAAGGATAGGATCAGTCGTAGATATAACAGGCAGCATTTTGCATTTTGGGTCGAGATCCTGACATTAAAGGCATCCTGGAGTACTTGTTCCCAGCTGCAACTGCCTCCCCATCTCCTGCGGGGAGGCTGTCTCCAGGCAGTTAGCTTCTGATAACTGACCTTAATTGGCCTTTAAAATTACCTTAAGGTAGGTACCCACCACTTGCAGGCTGCCTGCCATCATTCTCACTCCCATATTGGGGCGCAAATCCTGCTCACACTCACTGTGCACAAATTAAGAAAATCCACTTGGGTGAAGTACCTATGGAACTGCAACCAAGTGGGCAGGATTTTACTCCCTTGGGTGGGCGTGCACCCGACCCGACAGGGCATAAAATAGCGCGCAATTATACTGGGCGAGCACCCCAATGTCATTGCGCATTTTCAGTCAGCGGGTGCACACAAGAGTCGGCAGCGTGCCTGCCGACAATCAAGAGGCCTATTAAGGCCATTAATCAATTAATTAAAAGCTCTTTTTCGCTGCCCATCCAACCTTACAGTTTGCGGGCAGGTGAATCGGCCAAGCGGCCTTTGGACTTTTTAGGAAACGTCATCCACGGGCAGGATGAGTTTTCCAACGTTAATTTAAAAAAATGTTTTGACAGCATTTTTACTATGTCCTTGTTGACATGAGTGAGTCCTATGTGATGGCATGTTTTTTACATTTTCATAATCTTTATTTTTGATTTTAATATCCTTTAGCTCTCTGCCTTCAGGGAGTTCAGTGTGCACTCCCCCGCGCATGCGCAGGCTTTTGCGCTCGCACTCCTCCCGTCCCTGCCCCGGCGGCGCTGCGCTTCTCAGCACGCCTTTCACGCTGGCTGGCCGTAAATTGGCCAGCCAGCGTGAAATCGCGGTCGGGGTCCATTTTCAGGCAGTTCCCTGGCCCGCCCGTCGCACTCGCCCAACGACCTGGAAATCCTGCCCTGTATGAAAGGTAAATGGATAGAAAATTGAACGAGGAGCTCATTTCAGAAAAGCTATATAATAACCATGATAAGGTTGTGTTTGTAATAAATTACTCTCAAGTGATAGCTTGCAAATAATTATACAACTTATCGTTGCAGATCTCAAGTATGGAAACTGCCTTTTTAACATTAACATGGTATCGATGGGAACAGGGAAGAAACTAACCTATTAGATTTTATTAATTTGATTCTTCATCAATATTATTTATGCTAATAATCACAGTCAAAAACTAAAACTGTAACATTAGCCCTCACTCTGCTCAATAAATAGGGTCTGCCTAAAGTTAGAACAAATTCTATGGCCAGCAAGCATAGGGTTAATAGTATTATCAATTCTTATTTGTAGGAATGTGAATTTGAGAAGGCTGTTGTCCTTGCAAATATGCACATTTCTATGACCTTTAACCTGTACTGCTTGTACAAAGTGCTTCAGAATGTAAATAAAAAATACTATATACATTAAACTGCATACCAGAACAGTTTTCGGTCTGTTTCCAACTGGATCATCACCATCTCCGGGGAAGCCATTGTCTCCGGATTCTTCATTATCACCATGCCATCCACTTCCTTCAACAGGGTACTCTAGCTCAATCACAATCTATCAAGGAAAATTTCAATGGTTCAGAAAAATTGTTTTGTATTGTTGATCTCCCAAAACATCATTCATAATCAACAAGTAAAAGAAAATGTCTTTCTTTTCCTATAATCTGCTTCAATTTAAATTTGTACACACTCTGTTCTTCTAATGCATTGCTACTACTTATTTCACACTCTCTTCAACTTTCCATCAGTGGTCATTCCTTTATTATGCCCCTGCCATCTGTAACTTGTGCCATCAAACTTTTTGCCTAGCTAATTCCTTAAATTTTTACTTTATGACAGCATCTTTTGTTTCTCTCCCCATTTTTCTTCATCCTTTTTTTGCCTCCCATTCTGTGTCCATTGTTTTATGAAAAATACCGAGATGCAACTTTACATGCAGGTGCTGTAAAAATTATTGCTTTCCACTCTCTCCTTTTATTATACTTTACTTTTCACTCTACTTCTCTCCCTATAGACCTTGAATACTTTCTTTCAACTTCTCTGCAACCATTTGCCTCTGATTCTTTAACCGTATGCCTGGTATCCTCTTTCTAGGCTGAACATGAAAGAAAAAGATAGCTTTACTATGTAGTAAAGTAAGCTTTGGTCAAGAGAAAAGCATTGGTTCATCTAGGTTACCGTTCAAATTTGTCATCAGGTTCATGCTGTGATTATAGAATTGACAGTTCTGAATCCTAATTCTAACAAGAATTAATTGTTCCTTTTTATAACAAGTATTAGGTAGGGGGGAAATTATCCGGTGCAGAGGTGGGGTAAAGAATTCTGAAACTACTTTTTGGTGGATAAAATCTAACTACTTAAGTTTTACTTAGGTTGTGTTAATGTATTTTAAGGAATTATTTGTTTACAATTCTTCTAGCTAATAACTTTTACATAGCATATCATTTAAAAAACAGCACTTGTGTATTGGCGAAAATGCAAAAGTGAAGTAAACTTTTTTAAAAAGTAATAATCTTTCCCCAAGTGCAAATATCGGACATTTTTATCTTTAGTGGGAGCTAATATCCATTGGTGGACAATTGGAAGAACAAGATAAGAAATTAATTCAATCATCTGAAACAAATTTAAAAATGAACATTATCTAATGTTTTGCTTACCGAGTTCAAATAAATGGTGGAACCACCTGTAGCAGAGTATTTAGTAGTTTCACAGCTTGTGAGTGAAGACTCCAAAATGTAATGTGTAGAGTTTTCCTTTGCTTTGCATTTTGGATCCAGTAAAGAAACTTGTGTTATAGCAGTTGCATCAGTCTAAAGAAAAGGTCACAAAACATATTAAAAATACACAATATCCTTGCTGTGTCCTGAGGATGTAATAACACTCCTTCCCTGAATAAACGTCCATACTATGAATATAGTCCCTTTGCACTGGTGCTCGAATAATGGTCCTTTGCACCTGACAACTAACACATTTGTGATTTTATTGTATTGGTAATTCAAGTCTAGTGCTGTGGTGTGATTGATGGGATTGCACAGGAGAAAACTTACACTGTTGGTGTTGCAGGCATTGAATTCTGGAACACAACATAACTCTTCTGGCCATAGATAAGACCAAGTTGCAAATGGTGTAGCGAATGTGTTCCAGTGGATTTCATTTTTTTAAATAAAAAAATTAAATAATTTTTCCCAAAACGAACTCATTTCTTTGAGACACAGCAGTTGAAAATCAAAATCATTTTCTTATCAACAAAGATACAGTACAGATATAAAAAAGAGCAAAGAATGATTAAAAGATTAATAAGGAGGGGAAATTAGAGTCTGGGAGAAAGCTAGCTAGAAATATAAAAACAGATAGGAAGAGTTTCTATAGATATTTTAAAAATAAGTTAACAAAGTAAGTGTTGGTCCTATAGAAAGTGGGTCTGGGGAATTAATAATGGAAAATAAGGAAATGGCAGATGAATTCACAGGCATTTTGCGTCGGTCTTCACTATAGAGGATACAAGTAACATCCCAGAAATAGCTGTTGGTCAGGAAAAGGAAGGGAAAGAGGAACTCAAGAAAATTACAATCACCAGGGAAGTGGCACCGAGCAAACTGTTGGAGCTACAGGCTGACAAGTCCCTGGGTCCTGGTGAACTTCAATCTCGGTTCTTAAAAGAAGGGGCTAGTGAGATAGTTGACTTGTTTGTTTTAATTTTCCAAAATTCCCTAGATTCAGGGAAGGTTCCATTAGTTTGGAAAATAGCAAATGTAACTCCTTTATTCAAAAAGGGAGGGGCACAGAAAGCAGGAAACTACAAGCCAGTTAGCTTAAAATCTACCATAAGGAAAATGTTAGAAACTATTATTAAGAACCTTATAGCAGGGCACTTAGAAAAATTCAAGGTAACCAGACAGAGTCAACATGGCTTTGTGAGAGGGAAATCATGTTTAACCAATTTATTGGAATTCTTTGAAGGAGTTCCATGTGCTGTGGATAAAGGGGAACTGGTAGATATACTGTATTCAGATTTCCAGAAGGCAATTGTTAAGGTGCCACAGCAAAGGTTATTGCAGAAAATAAAAGCTCATGGATAACATACTGGCATGGATAGAAGGTTGGCTAGGTAACAGGAAACAGAGAGTGGGTATAAATAGGTCATTAGCAAGATATAATGAGTGGTGTGCCACAGGGATCAGTGCTAGGGCCTCAACTTTTTACAATTTATAAATGATTTGGATGAAGGGACCAAAGGTATGATTGCTAAATTTGCTGATGATACAAAGATAGGTAGGAAAGCAAGTTGTGAAGAGGACATAAGGAGGCTACAAAAGGATATAGGTAGGTTAAGTGAGTGGGCAAAGATCTGGCAAAAAGGATATAATGCCGGAAAATGTGAAGTTGTCCATTTTTGCAGAAAGAATAAAAAAGAAGCATATTATCTAAATGGTGAGATATTGCAGAGCTCTGATGTGCAGAGGGATCTGGGTGTCCTAGTGCATGAATCGCAAAAGGTTAGTATGCAGGTACAGCAAGTAATTAGGAAAGCTAATAGAATGTTATTGTTTATTGCGAGGGGAATTGAAGACAAAAGTAAGGAGGTTATGCTTCAGTTACACCGGGCATTGGTGGGACCACATCTGGAGTACTGTGTACAGTATTGGTCTACTTATTTAAAGAAGGATGTAAATGCATTGGAAGCAGTTCAGAGAAGGTTTACTAGACTAATACCTGGAATAGGCAGGTTGTCTTATGAGGCAATGTTGGACAGGCTAGGCTTGTACCTGATGGAGTTTAGAAGCTTGAGAGGCGACATGAATTAAACAAAGAGGGGTCTTCACAGGGTGGATGTGGAAAGGACGTTTCCTCTTTTGGGAGAATCTAGAACTAGGGATCACTGTTTAAAAATAAAGGGTTGCCCATTTAAGACCGAGATGAGGGGAATTTTTTTTCTCTCAGAGGGTCATGAATCTTTGAAACTCTCTTCTTCAAAAGGCAGTGGAAACAGGGTCTTTGAATATTTTTAAGACAGAGCTAGATAGATTCTTGATATGCAAGGGGGTGAAAGATTATCGGCGGTAGGTGGGAATGTGGAGTTGAAGTTACAATCAGATCAGCCATGATCTTATTGAATGGCGGACCAGGCTAGAGGGGCCAAGTGGTCTACTTCTGCTCCTAATTTGTATGTCCGTGTGTGTCTATTAAAAAAAATGTCATGGGAAGGAGCAGTAATTCTTTCAAGTTTCATGCTCAACCATAGCAGCTGCACTAACCATTTTGCTGAAAAGTGTTGTAATGCTATTTAGCTGTGCTACCTTCAAATTAAAATAACTCTTTTGTGTCAACACAAAACTCAGGCACAGCCTTGGTGTTTAGTCAGCAAGGAATAAAGTCTGATCCACATTTGTATAGGACAGCCAAAGAACGTGCCCATTAGGTTTTGAAATCTAATATAATTAACGCTGTAAATATGAATTGACAAACACTTCACAAATTATCATGGCAGAGAAAACATGTAATGGATTTAAACAAACCTGCAAGCTGTTCTTTTCAATTGCAGCTATCATTCTTTCATTCTCACATTGAACAGATAGGGCCACATTCTCAATGGTCTGAATCTCCTCTGGTTCAGATAATCCATTTCTCATCAGTTTTTCAAATGTACTATCCTGGGATCTCTGTGGCAGCTTGTGAGCTGTGTCCACCCCATCGTAATCTTCTGGGTCAAAGGGAAATGGAAATCGAAAGACTTCTGGAAATCCAGGAAATGCCTGATCAGATGATTGCAATGGCTCTCTCAGAATTGAAAGCTCTGGTGGAAGAAACGATTCTACCTCCTCTTCTTCAGCTATGGTGGAAAGAGAAAGGAGACAATAAACAATCTTGACTTTTTTTAAATCAAAAGTTTTAAAACAGCTTTTCACTTTCAAGATCTAATTTACTGCCAAATTATAACTAGAATAAACCTGCATCTTCTCATTTCACTCACAGCACTCTATTGAACACCAAAAATATTTGATATTCTAAAGAATGATCTGAGTGAAATAAGATTAAACTCATGTAATTGTTTTTTAAATGACCATGTGCCAATTTTCAAATGACTAGCAGTACTGCGATGTAATAAATAATGATTCTGAAGAGTTGGAACATAACACTATTGTACTATTTAATATCATAGTATGAAACAGTAACAGTAGTATTACTGTACTATTACAATGCATTTCATAACGAAAAAATGCAATCTGGACAATACAGGCATTCTCCAGTGTTTCTTGTACACTGGAATGAACCTACGTGGGTTTGTGTCACATAGAGATTGTGTCATGTAGATTGAAATTTAAGAATTTAACATTTACAATTATTTTTAAATCATAATTCAGTCTACTTTAACTCATTCATCTTTCAAACCTTTTTTTGAATAAGTAGGTTTTTAAAATTGAATCTCAGAAAACTAGTTTCCCTTTTAATCTCCTCCCTGTCCTTGGTTAGTCTGTTACACTGCCTAAGATAGGAGCATGTAATGGTCTAGCTTGAGAATATTTCCATGAATGGTACCAATGATGCCTTGGGAAACCTATCAATAAGACGTGACAAAGAATTTCCAGCTTCCCTCCCCAGGTGGCTTGACCAAACTGATAGACTCATCTCCAGGAAAAGGGCCAAGTACACAAGTCAGGATCCAAATAAGTCTTTCAGCTAAATGTCAAAGGTCTACTGTTAGCAAACCAAACACAACTGTATTTTTACATATAGAAATTCCACGGGGCAGGATTTTTCAGTCAGCGTGGGGGGGGAACGGGCCCGACATGCCGATGCATAAAATGACGCGCAATGATGTCAGGGGGCATGCGTCCTGACGTCATTGCGCTGTCTTACAATGTTTCGTTCAGCAGGCGCTCACCGGAGTTGGCTGCATGCCCGCCGATATGTAAACGGCCTATTAAGGCTAATAAGGAGCTGATTAAGATAATTGCTAATGCTGCCCATCCAACAGTAAGGTTGGCAGGCAAACAAAAAGGCCAAGCAGCCTTCGCCATCCATGAGTGGGATGAGGTTTCCTAAAGTTTATATTAATTAAACTAAAAAACTTTCATAAATATAAAAACATGTCCCATCTCATGAGGGGACATGTTTAAATACATTTTTAAACCTTTTATTCATTATTTACAATAGCGATTCAATCTCCCTGAGGCAGCTCTGTGCTACTGAGTGCTACGGCTCACATCTTACACTGGGCGTGCCTTAATTGGCCCACACACGTAAAATGGCGGTGCGGAGCCGATTGCGGGCGCCAATCGGTTACGCAACTGCACCCGCCTGCTCCCGCCGAGCCCGCCCACCGCCTGAAAATTTCAGGCCACTATTTCACAGAATGACACTTGTTGCATCTATTAAAGCATCTACTGGTGTCCTCAGTAATAAAGAAATACAAAATAGAAGTTCTATGCGTTCATACTTTCCTCAGTTATTGTGTTGAAAACACAGATTGTTTCTTATTTTATTATTGCAAGAACTCTTGTGCTGGTTTACAAATGATTAGCAAATCGTTCGTGTTTGTAACTTCTAATTTATCTGCAAGTACTTTTTACAGTAGACTTGCGGCTGCAATATATTTTCAGCTGTAACATAGGTGAACTAGATGATACCACTAGGGAGACTGGAGCGTTTCTTGAACAGAGTTAGGGAAAAAGTGCTGTGCTGTTCAGGCTCCAAAATTACAAAATTCCCTATTGAGCAATTCCTATGGAACAAACTTTTGTGCAAGACACGGGATGCTGACGAACTTAATCACTATGTTTTTTAAAAGTGAACTGAGCCTCTAATATTGGAATGTTTACAGCACAATTTCCTTGAGTTAACTTGTCTTATTGTTTCTTTATAAGCAATTGGTGATTTAATAATGGCATTTTACAATGGATTAAATTGTTTTAATAGGCTTTCCAGGGCATGCTTTTGCCAATGCTTCTTCAACAGAACCTTCTAAATTCACAACAGCTACCACCTAGAAGTTCATGAGCAGCACACGCATTGGAGCACCATCACCAGCACCATCATGGGGAGGAAGATGACGTAGGGTAATGTCACTAGACTAGTAATCCAGAGACCCAGGTTAATGCTCTCAGGACATGGGTTCAAATCCCACCATGGCAGCTCAGTAATGTTGAACATGAAATTATCATTGCTTGTCGTAAAAGCCAATCTGGTTCACTAATGTCCTTTAGGAAAGGAAATCTGTCATCCTTACTTGGTCTGGCCTACATGTGACTCTAGGTTCACAGCAATGTGTTTGGCTCTTATCAGGACTCCGGAATGGCCTAGTAAACTACTCAGATTATAATATCAACCCCTGTGGCTACATGACCTCGCCATCATCCAGGTGCTGCCCTTACCACCACCTATATGACAACCATTTGATTAGAAGGAGGAGGAGGAAGGGAGTAGGCAACTAATACAGCCCCGTTCTGGCAGTGTTAGTCATGAATGATTCATCCAATTATGATACCAGTCAAATCAACCCCAAATCCCCATTCACCAAGTCCCACGACTAATCTTCCCCCTATCACTGACCAACACAGTATCCTCTTGCAAAAATAAAAGCCAACACAAAATAAACATTCCAAGCCAAATTTCTAAATCAAACCATACCACGTTGCATACAAGATCAACTAATCACCTGTATGCATTCACTGAGAGCCTTTCTCCCATGTGCATTTGCCTGTCCTAGCATGCCTACTGTGTTGCCCCAGTGGCTGCAGCATGGCTGGTGGACGGCTGCTGACTTTCAGTGGGGGAACTGCAGATTTCCTTGGAGGATGACCTCAAGCAGCCCTGAACCTAGAAGGCCCAGCTTCAACAGCACTGTCTTAGAATGGGCGTCAGCAGTCTCAGCTGGTAGGCAACAGCAATGGTACTGACAGAGTGGCAGTGGTTGAAGCATTAATTGTCATCCCGAGAGAGGACAGCAGGTAATCCTCCATGGAACAACTGCCACGCCCCTGGTGGAGAGGATGCTCAACTTGCAAGCCCCTTTGAACATTGGTATCCATAACCATGATCACAGCAATCTCAGCTGGTATTGCAGAAAGCTGACCTTGCGTGACTTAAGTCTGAGCTTTCACTGCAGACACTGGGTAGCTTCTGCTTCTGCTGCAATGGAAGCTGAGACATCGGCACTGCATTAGAGTTGGGTTTACAAGTGTGCTAATGGAGTTGGCCATCACTTCCATGTTGGAAAGGATGGGCTCCAGGGTCTGCGCAAAGCCTTTTGCCGTGTTGGTATCAGACTCCTATGTCCTCCTGAATATTGCTCACAGGCTTTCTGAGTTGGCTGTCAATGCACCAAGCATTTTGCTGTGTATACCCTTCCTTTAGCCTTCTGTTGCCTGTCCATCAAAGACCTAGGCCTCAATTAAGTCCTCTGCAACTGAATGTATGTGCGATCTCACCCTTAGCAAGCTGGCACCTCTGCTACTCTGAACCCCTGCCCTGACTGCAGGCCACTCATGCCCAGTTCTTCACCATGCCCCGTGCTATCCTCTAAATTACATGTAGTTCCAGCATCTGAGCTGGTGACAGTGAATGATGGTATTTCTTCTTGATTAGTGTTTTGTTACACTTCCACCACTGCCTGGTTAGGTTGCAGTTCTTGGATGTCTGAAAGAAGAAAGACGCGAGGGTAGGTTTCAGGTGAGGCGGCTCACCACTATCTTCTCAAAGGCAATGAAGGATGGGTAACAAATGCTTGCTAAAAACACTCACATCCCATGAATGAATAAGGAGGAGGGTGGGGAAGCAAGGTTGGGGTAAGTATGAGGCAAAAGTTTCTTCCTACACCACCTGCAGCTTGTAAATCAGAAGAGGCTAAGGGATGAAAGGGGATGTAGGATGTGACAGGAAGATTAGATATGAGGGTACCATCACTTTTGTGAGCTACAGTTATACTTCAGTGATGGCGAGCACCGTCTCTTCCATCAGGGTTAGGACATGCAGTAGTGCCTGTCTCCCACCAGTTAGCTCCTGTTGCATCAGTTTATGCACAACTTGTCCTGAGGAGGAAAGTGGGTCAGTGAGTGTAGTTTATCTACTTGGATGATTGCCAGCTATTCATTCATGACTGGCACATGTGTAACCTGTGACATGTGGTGTCAGGCTAGCAGCAATGTTAAGTGCGTGAGTGTGAGTTGAAGCTATGAATGTCAGGTAGGTGTTGTGATCGATAGAGATTGTATGTGAGTTATGCAGTTGTACTGCATTGAGCAGTTTGTGAAATTAGTGATGCAAATGGTAAGATATGGCAATTCAAGATGAATCCACTCATTCTGATCATTCATGTGAGGTCACTGAACTTCTTGCAGCACTGCATTCAGGTCATCAGGACTTGGCTGCTGGCACTAACTGCCATGGGTATCTGCTCCCAATGCCTTCACACATTTCATTTAGATTCCCCACCACAAGAAAGCAAAGAGTCTTTTACACAATCAGTTTCTGCTGAATGTAAACTCATTTTCTAGAAGTTAAAGAAGTGTGAAAAATTTACTGCAACAGTCTTCTCCTTCCTCCTCCAAAATAACTTTATGAACCAGGAAACACCATGCTTACACTCTTGTAGTTACGTCGCAACCCGGGCCTTTTAAGAAGCCGTATGAGGACAGGTTGGGCTGACTAGGCCTGTTTTCACTAGTGTTTAGAAGAATGAGAGGGAATCTCATAGAAATGTATAAAATTCTGACAATGATGGACAGACTGGACGCAGGGATGATGTTTCTTCTGGCTGGGGTGGGGGGGGGGAGGTGGGGTGGTTCTAGAACAAGGGGTCCAAGGGGTCACAGTCTCAGGATACAGTGTAGACCATTTAGGATTGAGATGAGGAAAAACATCTTCACTCAGAAGGTGGTGAACCTGTGGAATTCTCTAGCACAGAAGGCCGTGGAGGCCCAAATCACTGAATATGTTTGAGAAGGAAATAGATTTCTAGGCCCTAAAGGTGTCAAGGGATATGGGGAGCGTGCGGGAGTATGGTATTGAGACAGAGGATCAGCCATGATCATATTGAATGGCAGAGCAGGTTCAAAGAGCCGAATGACCTACTCCTGCTCCTACTTTCTATGTTTCTAAGCCAGTTTTTCATTACTTCAGAGACAATCTGGGAAATGTGATGATCAATTCAGAAAACTAAATAATACAAACAGCTTCAGTCCTTTTAATTAACAAATTAGTCCCACAGAGATAATTTACTCATATGGCATAACTGTCAGATGAACTATGCGTTTCAACAAGTTGACCTGCAATTTCATTTTATATGGCTCTTAATAGAAGCAACAGATTTTTGAGTATCTTCAAAGGCCAGTCATTTTCTGCCCAACATTTGTTGCAGCAATTAGTGCCTCTTGCCAACTTAATGTTGATTTCCTGTTGAGACGCAAAGATTTTTTTTATGATGTTACGGTTAGAAGCGACTTGTCTTCTTCTTTGCGAAGGTCTTGCACCTGTTAGTTAACCACTTGTTCTGCAGACATTTGGATGGCTGATTTCTCCCATAGCAGCTGCAATGTGTCTCTTGTCTCCATTAAGAATTTCTGAATCATTTCCAGCACTTCAGTTTCAAAAAGACCACAAATTTTATATATCTTCAACTTTCAAAAAAGAATTTACAACTGTTTAACTGGCTAATGCCAAACTATCAAACTCAGCTGAGAAATTATCAAAATAACCTTTCGTACTAAGATGGTATAATTCCGCTGATAGATAGAGTTGCAGGTCCATCACAGCTGTAGTCTCCTTCTCCATTCTTCTCCTTGTTCGCCTCAACATGGTCCACAGAACTGACAATCTAACTTCACTCAGAAACACTAGGCTGAGTTTTGCAGGGTACAGTGGTCCCTGCACTCCTCCCCTGGCTAAAAAGTCGGGAAGAGGGAGTAGTCCACTCATGTTCTCAATGGCTGCCCCACAGCAATTTAACGCTGGGAACAGCATTAACTGCTTTAAAGCAAGACTTCTGCATTAATTGCCCACTTAAGGTCCTTAATTGGTGATGGGCTGGGAAGGCTATCCACCTGCCACCCTCCCACCCCGATTAAATGTACACCCCGCCACTAAACTCTCCATGAGGAGTGCACAAGATTATGACCAGTGAAATGGTCTGCAGGAGGCCCTGGAAACATATCCAGGCTCCAGCTGTCAAGTGGCAAGAAGAAAAGGCCCAAGCATCTATTAGCCTTCAGTGACATTACCAACCACCAATGAGTCTTCCCCACCAACATCCTAGGTATTGCATACCTTGAAAGAAACAGCCATATCGACACTATGGCTGCTGGAGCGATGCAGAAGCTGGGCACTCTGAAACAAATGGCCCCTGACCACTTCAATGTCTCATCACTATCTTCAAAGTTCATCAGGAATGTGACACAACTCTCACCCGGATGGGTGAAGCCACAACTAAACTCAAGTAGCTCAACAACGCCTAAGACAGAGTACTATTCTTGATTGATGCCTCTGCCATGGAACTAACAACATGTAGGAACTAAGGGCTGAATTTTCCCCCTGTTGGGGGGGTTATACGGGGGCGGGCGGGAGAGAGCGCGAACCCGACTTGCGCCCCCGAATGGTTCCATGCTGTCATTTTATGTGTGTGGGCCAATTAAGGCCCGCCCAGCGTGACACTTGCCCGGAAGTGCTGAGTGCTCCCTGTGCGGGCCTCAGGGAGATTTATTTAACTTTTAGATATCTGAATAAAGTTATTAAAAACTTTTAAAACATGTCTTCGGATGTGACAGTGTCACATAAGCTGGGACATGTCAATGAATTTTTAAAATAATTTTTATTGAATTTTTAAACACTTCATGAAAGCTCATCCCGCCCATGGATGAAGGTTTCATGAAAACTGTGAAGGCCGCCTGGGCACTTTGCTTGCCCGTCAACCTTAAGGTTGGACAGGCAGCTCATTTACCTATTTTAATTAGTTTTTAACAGGCCTTAATAAGCCTTTGACAGTTTGGCAGGCGCGCAGCCGACTTGGCTGTGCACCCGCCGAACTGAAAATCTAAATGATGTGCAGTGACGTCAGGACACTCACCCGATGTCACTGTGCATCATTTTGTGTCGGCGATTGGGCCCCGCCCCGCCCCCACTCGCCAACCGGAAAATTCTTCCCTAAGTAAATGTTGCTGGTTTTACCTTGCTTACCTCATGCTGAAAGTTGGTCACTTGCTGTTTTCTCATATATGTAAAGGTAAACTGAGTGCTACTTACTGCAGGAACAGGACTTGTGATTGCTGTGAAGTGCACTGAGCCAATTATTTATAACTAATCCTAAAAGATTAATGCAGAAGAACATCTACTTATTAGAATTATTACAGGTTTGTTTTGAATGCTCGCAGATGACACTGTTACTACTACTCATTCCAACTTGCTTCAAATCAACATTTGTATATCGTAAACATTTACTTTTCATTGGTGAGATTCCAGTCTCAGAATACAATTCATGGTACACATACTCATCAACACTTACCAGCTTCCTGAAGCCTTAAATGAACTCTGTTAGCAACTGAGGCTTTTGTATATGAAGTAATTGGACTGTGTCCATGTTCTTGAGCCCAGTGCAGAAGATCAATCTGGGCAGATGTCAGATCAGATGATGTCTTTTTTACCACAATCATAGATGTTTCTGTGTCTCGACTAAAATTGATGCTGTCCCTGTCAGAGACCTTGATGCAATGAAAACAAGTGTTAACATAAAACTAATCAAATTAAGTGATTACTTCACATTTTTTTGCTTATGTGAATCTATTCCAGAATTATTTTACAATTAAAATTAAATGTTACAGGAAATCAAGTATTTCAACATGAATTCAACTTTCAGTATAGAGCTGTTATGCAGGGATATCCACTTTTATCTTCAGCTAGAGCAAATGTTTATATGCTAGAAATCCACTTTCAGATTTCCAGAATGTGCTAATTGAAAAATCGTTGAATGAAATCCCATTTTATCTATAGTTTTAGTTTTGCTAAATAATATTTTGCAGTTTAATAGTTTGCTACCATAACAAAAGCATTACAAGCCATCACTACAGGCTTAAATGTCTGTATTCCTAGAGTTAAAAGTATAAATGCAATCACAATAAACTAAGCAAAATCTGTAGGCACTTTATTTTAGCCCCAATCCTAGCTCATTCCCTAATAAACAGAGTTTTTGGCATTGTTCCCATTATGCTTCTTCATCCCCAACAGACAACAGATAGCATCTCTGCAGCTGTGCAGAGAGGATGTGAACTGTAACAAATATCACAATGGCAGTGTGAAGTAAAATGAGTAATGACTTTACTGTACCTAAAATGTATAAACTTGGTTATATGCAGTAATCTAAAATTACACATTTGCAACCAAAATATATTTCACTGTAGTCAATCTACAGATTTTAACAATCTACAGAGTTCTGAGATTACAAGCTAAATCACCCATAAAGTCCCGCCCTCTTTAATAAAAAAAAGGCTTACTGGTTTACATTCTGCTTGAAGTCATTTATAACGGTAGTTATATTATTTAGTCATTTTATACAAAATGGTGGTACCACTCCGCATTTAACGAGAACAAACCTATCTTCAGCTGAACTGGAAAACCAATTGACAGAAACACCAACATTTAAAGTGCAGTATACAGTTTGTAACAGTGGGCAGAATTTCACCCCGTTGGGGGTGGGGGGAGTTGAAGAGCGGGTATTTGGAGGCACGCCTCTGATTGGGAGCGCCGCCATTTTACGTGGGCCAGCCAGTTAAGGTCTGCCCAGCGTGACAGGTAGGGGGGGGGAATTCCCTGAGCCGAGAGTGCACTCTTTCGCGCATGTGCACGAAAGAGCGCACTCATCTCCCTGAGGCTAAGTGCTGTCTCAGGGAGATCAGCGCTACAGCAAAAAATGTTAAAAATAGGGGAAAAAAATTTCCCTGACATGTCCCCTCATGTGACACTGTCACGAGTTGGGACACGTCCATCACTTTTAAATACACTTTAATTACATTTTTTAATAAGGTTTCATACTTTTTCTAATGCCCGCCAGGGTTCCTGGCCTGCCCGCCAACCTTAAGGTTGGAAGGGCAGGTCCATTAATTACTTCAATGTCTCTGTCAATGGCCTCAATTAGCCATTGACAGGTCGGTGGGCACACAGCTGATTCTGCTGAGCCCCCGCCTACCTGAAAATTTAAATGGGGCGCGGTGATGTCAGGAGTTCTGCCTGATGTCACCGTGCATCATATTACACGTCAGCGAGCAGGCCCCGCTACCTGCTCACCGACCGGGAAATCCTGGCCAATATTTCTGGGAGCTATACGTTCTAGTGATATTCAGGGGCTGGACTTTACAGGCCCCTGCCAGGCGTGTTTAAGTGGAGGGAGGTGGGGGAGCACATAAAATATGAGGTGGTGGCAAACCCACCATCTTCCATCCCACCCCCAACCCAGTCCCCATAATACAGTAGGTGGCCGGGCACCAAAATTGGCACTCCTCCATCACCCCTATACCTCAAACCCCTCCAGAGGCACCTTCCCATGCAACCACAGAAGATGCAACACCTGCCCTTTTCTTCCCCCCTCCTCACCGTCCAAGGGCCCAAACACTCCTTTCAAATGAAGCAGCACTTCACTTGCACTTGCCTCAATTTAGTCTACTGCATTCGCTGCTCCCAATGTGGTTTCTTCTACATTGGAGAGACTAAACGCAGACTGGGTGACCACTTTGCAGAACACCTTCGGTCTGTCCGCAAGCATGACCCAGACCTTCCTGTCGCTTGCCATTTCAACACTCCACCCTGCTCTCATGCCCACATGTCCGTCCTTGGCCTGCTGCATTGCTCCAGTGAAGCTCAATGCAAACTGGAGGAACAGCACCTCATCTTCTGATTAGGCACTTTACAGCCTTCCGAACTTAACATTGAGTTCAACAACTTCAGATCATGAACTCTCCCCTCCATCCTCGCCCCCTTTCCGATCCGTCTTTTTCTGATAATTTTTATATATTTTTTTTATATACATATTTTTCTTTTCCCACCTATTTCTACTGTTATTTTTAAAATTTATTTCCATCCATTGTTTTATCTCCATCTTTTAGCCTATTTTGATCCCTGACCTCCCCCCACCCCACCCCTACTGGGGCTATCTGTCACTTGCTCATCCTGCTTTCTACCCTTACTGTCCCCATTAGCACATCCTTTAGCCAGTATCACCACCGTCAACACCTCTTTGACCTTTTGTTTGACATTTTTGGCAATCTCTCCTTTGTCTCTGCCTATCACTGATCCTCTATCCAGCTCCACCTATCCCACCCCCCTCAAACAGCTTATGTTTCACCAGATTTCTATTTCTCTTTAGTTCTGATGAAGAGTCATATGGACTCAAAACGTTAACTCTGTCTTCCTCTCCACAGATGCTGTCAGACCTGCTGAGTTTTTCCAGCAATTTTTGTTTTTGTTTGTGACCAAAATTGGCACACCCGCCAACCATTTTAAAATAAATAATTAATGGGCAATTGAGCTTCTTACCAAGTCAATTGACCTACCTCACACTGCCCACATCATAAAACAGCTGGCGTGAGCAAGCGGATGGGAGTGAGGAGCTGCTTTTGCAAAGGCAGGAAGGAAGGGAGGCATAGCATTTGTGGGGTGCCCTTGGCACATTGGCAACAGCACCACCCCCCTACCTTTGTGCCTCTGCGCCTGGCCTAAAACCCGCCTCTGTCACCCCTCTCCCTAAACTGTCCGATCCTTCCCCACTCAGAAAGGCCCGACATACCTGGCTCCAGTGCCCATCTTCTCTTCTTTGTGGAAACACTTGCAGTCCCAGCAGCACCCACTACTCATTTCTAGCATTGTTGGGACTGCTAGAGCTGCCGGCCAATCAGATTGGTCAACAGCTCTCAAGTGTAGGACTTCCTCCCACTGAGGGGTGGAAGTCCCAATCTTAGCCTGTTTAGTGCACCAGCAATGTGTTATCGCTACAGGGCTGGCCTTTTTTGGGTCTGCCAGCTGCTGGCTGATTCTTGCAACGTTTAAAATATAATAACATTTTACAAGAACATTCTTACTATCTTGAGAGCCTAGCATCTCTACTCACTCATCTGCTTTAGAAAGGCGTAATTAGCACCTCAGAGTTAACAGTGTTCGTGATGTAGCTGCGCGCTCGCCAAACTGACAATCTAAATGACACCCGGTGATGTTGGGACGCCCGGCAGACGTCACCGCGTGTCATTTTACATGTCAGTAAGCGGGCTCCACCCCTGCTCGCCAATGGGAAAATTCTTCCCCTGGTTTCTTGCTGTAGGGGAGTGTAGGGGGGCATAGTGGTAATGTTACTGGAGCAGTAATCCAGAGGCCCAGACTAATGTTCTGGGGATATGTGTTTAAATCCCACCACATCAGCTGGTGGAATTTGAATTCAATTAATAAATCTGGAATTCAAAGCTACTCTCAATAATAGTTGCCATGAAACCACTGTCAATTGTCGTATAAACCTAACTAGTTTGCTAATGCCCTTTAGGGAAGGAAATCTGCTGTCCTTATGTAGGCTGGCCTACATGTGACTCCACACCCACAGCAATGTGGTTGACTCTTAACTGTCCTCTGAAATGGTCTAGCGAGCCACTAAGTTCAAGGGCAATTAAGAATGGGCAACAAATGATACCCTTACCAGCAATGGCCACATTATAAATTGAATAAAATTTTTTATAAAAATTCATTGATATGTCCCAGCTCATGTGGCACTGTCTTAAATTTTTTTATTTTCTTTATTTAGATTTTTTAAACTTATGCATGAAAGGCCCCAACTCAGGAGACCCGCCCTCACCCGCACAGGGAGCACTTAGCGCTTTCAATTCTTTCATCCTGCAGGAGGAGTACATCGGAAGCATGGAGCCTGGTGAACTAGCTGTATGCTTTGTGGCCTACAGAGAGTGAAGGTGACAGAGAAGAGTGCGACAGAGGTGCCTGGCTGCACAGAGGAAGGAGCAGCACCCTCAGGAAGAAGGGGCTCCCGCACACACTGCTGGAGAGCCATCGGCGCTTAGCTAGACCCAAGGTTTATAGATGCCGCCTTTCATTCTTGCTGATGACCAAGAACCAGTGTCGCCGAAGACTGCACAAGTCTAGGGGACTGGTCAATCACATCTGCCAGCTACTGCAGGATTTGGCTCCAAGTGTATGTGGAGGGCATCCACTGCCAGTGGCCGTGAAAGTGACTGCAGTGCTCAATTTTTACGCCAGTGGCTCCTTTCAGGGCTCCACAGGTGACACCTGTGAAATATCACAAGCCTACACCAACATATTTATCCATGAGGTCACAGAGGGACTTGGAGGCTGGAGAAATAGCGGAGGTGTTGCACAAATACTCTGCATTTAACTATACAAAAGAAGATGCTACCCAGGCCGAGGTGAAGGGTGGGGGGGGGGGGGGGGGGGGGGGGGGGGTGGTGGTGGGGGGTGGTGGTGGCGGCGGCTGGTGTGTAACTGGTTCACTAGAAGAACTTACAATCAAGAAGAAGGAGGTTTTGGAAAGTCTATCTTTACTCAAAATAAATGAGGTGCCAGGACTGATGAGATGCATCCAAGAGTACTGAGGAAAGTGAGAGTGGAAATTCTAGAGGCACTAGTGATAATCTTCGAGTCTTCCTTAGACACAGGGGAGGTGCCAGAGGACTGGAGAACTGAGAATGTTGCAGCCTTGTTCAAAAAGGGGTGCAAGGATAAAGCTGGCACCCACAGACCAATCAGTTTGGCCTCAGTGGTACGGAAACTTCTGGAAACAATAGTATAGGATAACATCAATAATCACTTAGACAATTGCAGGATAATTAAGGAAAGCCAGCATGGATTCAGCAAGGGAAAATCATGTTTAACTAACCTGCTAAAGTATTTTGAGGAGGTAACAGAGAAGGTTGATAAAGGAAACCCTGTTGATGTGGTGCATATGAATTTTCAAAAGGCATTTGATACAGTGCCACACAACAGAGTTGTGAGCAAAATTCTAGCTCATGGAATAAAAAGGATAGTAGGCACTTGGATAAGAAATTGGCTGAGTGACAGGAAACAGAGAGTAGTGATAAATGGTTGTTTTTCAGATTGGAGGAAGGTTTGTTGTGAAGTTCCTCAGGGGTTAGTGTTGGGATCCTTGCTCTTCCTGATATATATTAATGACCTAGACTGGTGTGCAGGGCTTGATTTCAAAATTTGCAGATGATACAAAGATTGGAAATGTTGTCAACTGTGATGGGGATAGTCTTGAACTTCAAAAGGACATAGTCATGTTGGTGGATTGTTCAGACAAGTGGCAAATGAAATTCAATGCCGAGAAGTGTGAGGAGGGAAAGATATGGTGAATCAGTATAAAATAAAGGGAGAGCCTCTGAAGGAGGTGCAGGAACAGAGGGACCTCAGTGTCGATGTACACAGGTCATTGAAGATGGCAGGGAATGTTGAGACAGCAATTAATAAAGCATGTTGTATCTTAGGCTTTATTAATAGGGGCATTGAGTACAAAAGTAAGGAGGTCTTGGATAAGACACTAGTTAGGCCTCATCTGGAGTACTATGACCGGTTCTGGGCACCATACCTGAGGAAGGATGTGAAGGCATTAAAGAGAATGGAGCAGATTCATAAGAATGAATCCCGGGATGAAGAACTGTAGCTATGAGAATAGATTGGAGAGGTTGGGATTGTTTTCCTTGGAGAAAAGAAGGCTGAGAGGAGACTTGATATAGGTATTCAGGATCCCAAAGCGTATGAACAGGGTAAATAGTGAGAAACTGTTCCCACTCAAGAGAACATCAAGAACTAGAGGGCACAGATTCAAAATAAGTGGCAAAAGGAGTAAATGTGATGTCAGGAAAATCTTCTTCATCCAGCGGGTGGTTGGAGTCAAGAATAAACTTCCTGAAAGGGCGGTGGAGGGAGGTTCGATCGAGGCATTCCAAAGGGAATTGGGTTGCTACCTGAAAAGAGAGAACGTGCAAGGTTACGGGGATAAGGCAGGGTGTGGGACTAAGTGGAATGCTCTTTCAGAGAGCCAGTGCAGATTCGATGGGCTGAATGGCCTCCTTCTGCACTGTAAAGATTCTGTGACAGGGATCTGACACTGACTGCCTGAAAGGTTGGTAGGTACAGAAACTCTCATAGCATTTAAAAAAGTCTTGAAGTTCTGTAGCCCACAAGGCCAAGAACCAACAGCTAGAAAGTAAGATTAAGTTGGATGGCTATTTGAGGGTTGGCATGGGTGCAATGGGCAGATTGGCCTCCTAATGTGCTGTGAATTTCTATGGGCAGAATTTTGCCCTTGATGGGTGGGCGGGCCCCACTGGCTCAGTGGCGGGCGGGCAGCCAATCACCGCCGCCGAAATGGGCTCCGCTGCCATTTTGAGTGGGCGGGCCAATTAAGGCCCGCCCAGCATGTCGCCCGATGGGAAGTGCTATGCGCTTCCTGTGTGGGGGGGGAGGGATTCCCCAACTGTCAAAGTGTGCTCTTTCACACATGCACACATCTCCCTGAGACTAAGTGCTGCCTCAGGGAGAGTGCTGACAATGTTTGAAACTTAAAAAATAAAAAAATTATTAACATGTCCCCCTCATGTGACAATGTCACATGAGATGGGACATGTTAATAAATATCACAAAAACTTTGCTAAACTTTTTTAAAACAGACATGAAACCTCATCCCACCAGCCTTAAGGTTAGATGGGCAGGGCTTTTAATTGGTTTAACTACCCTGTCAATGGCCTCAATTGGCCAGTGACAGGTCGGTCCCCCCCGACATCATCCCGCGTCGTTTTCACATCAGCGAGCGGGCCCCGCCCTCAGCTCGCTGATGGAAACATTCTGCCCTATGATTCTATGAAAAGATCAGAAGATTGATTTTAAGTTTTCACAGTTACAGAAAATGGGTGGTAGTGAATCAGGTATCAAGTAAAATCTGGCTGGTTGTATAATGGGCAGCCAATATTCTACTTGGTCCTTCTAAACCCTTGCCAAAACTGAAATTCAGCCTGCATGCCGCAGGTATCTAAACTCAAACAGACTTTCTGCTGCAGGCTCAAAAAGTTTTATGAGAGGCGGAAAGGGGAAAAACACAGTTTATAGTGTTTGTATACCCTTTCAGTGGAGAAATGGTGCGTCACTGGACCACAAAAGCAGGAGGCAAGAAAACAATTTACAAAATGGAGGGAGGGATTTAAAGGCCATATTGACATTACGGAGGACTTGTTTCTGTGAAGCATTCTTCTGGTTTATTGTTGTTGTAGAAGCAAAGCAACTGTGAATCATTTTCATCATAACATTACAGAAATAATTTGCGCTGATACTATTTACAACTGTATTATACACTTGCAAAAAAGATTTTTTTCTGCATTGAGTGTTTCATTAAGAGAGCACTTTTGCCATCCTTCAAAGTTCCCTCAAGAAACCAACGGTCAAGTTATCACCCTAGATCTAAATTTATACTGTTCTACATCTTCCTGCACCAGAAATCTCTTCAGTTTCCTTCAGAAGAAGCTACTGTGCATCTGCAGGGCAAAGTTCAAAAGAAGGTTTAACTAGTGGAGTGGAATCTTCTGCTCTCACTGATGGTGAACTTGGAGATAGGAAGAGTATGTAATTAGGTGGCATGGTGCAGTACCGCAATCCCATCGCCTTCCCACCTCTGCCAGAAATAAGCTCTGGGCAGGTAGACACAAGTCGACCTTCCTGCCCTGCTGCCTATTGAGGCCCTTAAGTGGTCAATTAGTGACTACTAAAGGGCCTCATCATATACTAAACGCAGACTGGCTGACCACTTTGTGGAACATCTTCGCTCAGTCCGCAAGCATGACCCAGAGCTTCCTGTCGCTTGCCATTTCAACACACCATCTTGGTCTCATGCCCAATGTCTGTCTTTGGTTTGCTGCAATGTTCCAGTGGAGCCCAATGCAAACTGGAGGAACAGCACCTCATCTTACAGTTAGGCACTTTACACCCTTCCGGACTTAACACGGAGTTCAACAACTTCAGGCCATGGACTCTCTCTCCCATCTTTACCCTTTTTTGAATTCAGTTTCTCTTTTTCAAATTTTCCATTTATTTATCCTCTTCCCCACGCCCCCCGGCCCGGGCCATCTGTCATTTGTTTCTATGTTGTGCTTTCACAGACCTATTCTATTTGCTATTAACACATTCTGCTAACTCACCTTTATGCCACTATCAGCATCTCCTTTAGTCTTTAACACTGCCATTAACATTCCCTTTGTCTTGTGTACATGATATTTTTGTCAATCTCTCATGAGCTCCCACCTATCCCTGACCTTCTATTTTGCTCCAACTGCTCTACCCCCTCAAACAGTATAAAATCCATCATATTTCTACTTCTCTTGGACTTGAAACGTTAACTCTGTTTCTCTCTCCACAGATGCTGTCAGATCTGCTGAGTTTTTCCAGCATTTCCTGTTTTTATTTCAGATTTCCAGCATCCACAGTATTTTGCGCTTATATGAGCTCCATGTGGTTCAAGTTTCTGATTTGAGTTGCATAACATCCTTCTAGGAGATAGGAAGGACCATAAGAGATGAGAGTCAAATCTGGGTAAAACTATAACTTCTGGTGTTGATTGGGGGCAATGAGGTCTGCCCTCATGGCCACAGAAATGATATATTTAGAAAGGGGATATTTTATAATATGATCAAATATATATTTAAAATAACACAATCATTGTTGGTATGTAAATCTTGCAAAGATTTGAAATCTGAGGTAAAAATGAACTTTTATTTCTACATTAAAAGTTCAAAGTCAACAGAATAAATGTTTTTAGAGAGATGATTTACAATTCTGTTTCTTCAAAACAATCTGACAATTGGCTTTGGATGTTACAATAATATTAAAGCACAGTATTTGAGTAAAAGAGAGGGGCAGCAAGAAAGAGGCATTCATAGACCATGACAGTAGGCGTGAAGGAAGAGGTTAAACTATGAATTCTGCCCTGCAAATGTTAATTATTTATATATAATTTTCCATTTGAAGATGACTGTGTTTATAGTTGCCAAAAGTAAAATGTATTCTAAAATTATCAGCATTTGATAGCATTTGGTAAAATAAACTTGACCATGGGAATATCACATCAAGCAAATCCTTTATAGACTGTTCTGTAGTCTATCCATTTTCAGACAAGAATACACACATTATATAAATTTCATGGTCCAAATAATATTTCCATTGAAATGTCTGATCATTTCACAGACGTAATGCAGTGTATCTCGGCTAAATTCCCCATTTGTTCCTCATTCTGTTTCCCCTTATTGTGACCAAATTTTAATCCTTTCCCACTGAAAATTCCCACGAAATTATCAATACTCGACTCAGAGTGTTACTACGATTGTATTGTTTTTAGGAGCATTGCTTTTTTGCTCTGCTATGCTGTACTTTGGAGAACAAAATCATGCTTAATTATTCAATTCGATTCTGTATTTCCTGTAACCTGTAAAATACCACACCATCACATTTCATGCCTATGTAATGTACATCCACCAGCCCTCACTAGTTTTTCATCAGGCATTAACTCTTCTAGTTTTTAACTCACCTCTTTAATTAGCTATAAATTAATAAGCCACAGGTTTGTTTTCTGTATTTGCATCTTTGTTTGAAGGTTTTCATAAACATTATGTTTAATACCTCTATATATTCATTTTAGTTTCATTTGCTAATGTTCTTAAAAAAATTATTTTTTTTTACAAAATAGCATTGCATTAATGTAATAGTTATTTATTTTCCACCTACATTAGTGCTTTTTGCAAATAGTCAATTTCATATATGATACATAGAGAATAATTTACACTGATCAAATTGTGACTCAAAATCAGGTTTGTCTGATTTCCTCTTCTGCATGTTCTTATTGATTTCACGCTATGGATTGACAGCTGAACCAATACTTATTTCATAACTGCATTGTCATGACGAACATATACCTCATTCCAATTCTCAAAGGCATTTTACTCATGTTACTGTCAGGGTTCATGCATCTCACAGCAACCACAGACATGCTTTGATATCAAGTTATTAAACCATTTGTTGCTAAAACTTTCCAGAAACACAGTTATTTGTAAATAATTATTCAAAAAGAGATCATTCATATTTTGCAAATAACCTTCAATACAAAGGAAGGCATGGAATAGAGTACAAATAATTATAAAACGTTAGGGGAGTTGTCATCCAGGCTTTTAGTTGTGATAACAAATGTATTTCTTGTACTGGTGAAGAAATTTTTTAAAATGAAAGCAGAGACTTATTCTGTGTCGTAAACTATAGCTCTTGTGTAAGATAGGGTGATATAATCCATCCAGAATTTGCAATCACTTTTTGTGCATAGGAGAAAACAGAGACATCAAGGTCTTTCTTCCCACTTAAAAAAAAAATCTCTTATACAATGGGAGCTAGGCTTTCACAATACATAAAACAGAAAAATCAGCACAAAAGATATTTTTAAAAATCTGTGCATAGAATCTACCATAGTAGAAGGAATAATGTGTTTCAGTACATTATAAATACATAATTTGCAATTTGGCACAAAAATCTAGCCTGACCCTCCAGTGCACTGTCGGAGGTGCTTTCTTTCGGATGAGACGTTAAACATCTGCTCTCTCAGATGGACATAAAAAATGCAATGGCACTATTTTGAAGATGAGCAGGGGAGTTATACCTGGTCTTCTTGGCAATATTTATCTTTGCATGAAGATCACAGAAATAGATTTTGTGCCAATTTCATACTTGCTGCTGTGGGTGCTTGCCCTGTACAAATTGGCTGCTATGTTTCCTACATTACTTCAAGGTACTTCATTGGCTAATAGAAGATCCCAGGGTCTGTCTTTCTTTCCTTTTTCTCTTTCTGTCTTTCTTTCTTATGTATTACATTGCTAATCTAGATTTGTTAATTCTGAAGTTAAAAACTGGGCATTTTATTGTTTATTCTATTTGACAAATTTTCTGGTTAAATAAAATTAAAATGAAGTTCTATTTTAAAAAAACAGAATTAAAACATTAAGAAAAGCCACAAAATTTGACTTCAAAGCACACATATTTTCAATGCTTTTGGTGCCAGTTTGGGTGCACACTTTTGGTGTGGCCTGTGCTGGTGACATTTTGGTGACACCATTAGCGTGGGTTTTAGGAGCATATACTGCAAGTATTCAGAGTAAGCAGATTGTGACATAAATCAGCATGTACATCAGCATGAGACCACCAATGCCATTCGCTGCTCCAACTAACACCCACTCTTAAGCATGCACAGCTAAATATTCGTTCAGCAGCAGGGAGTGTGATGGAATACTCCCCACTTGCCTGGATGAGTGCAGCTCCCACAACAGTCAAGAAGCTTGACACCATCCAGGACAAAGCTGCCCGCTTGACTGGCACTACATCACAAACATTCATTCCCTCCACCACCAACGCACAGTAGCAACAGTGTGTACCATCTACAAGATGCACTGCAGGGATGCACCAAGGCTCCTTAGACAGCACCTTTCAAACCCAAGACCATTACCAACTAGAAGGACAAGGGCAGCAGATACATGGGAACACCACAACCTAGAAGCTCCCCCCAAGTCACTCACCATCCTGACTTATATATCACCGTTCCTTCACTGTCGCTGGGTTGAAATCCTGGAACTCCCTCCCTAACAGCTCTGTGGGTGTACCTACACCACATGGACTGCAGCGGTTCAAGAAGACGGCTGACCACCGCCTTCTCAAGGGCAACTAGGGATGGACAATAAATGTTGGCCCAGCCAGCAAAGCCCAAATCCTATGAATGAAAAAAAAGAAAGGAAGAACCACCCTCTACCAACTCCATTTAAAGGGCTGATCAACTACTTTCAGATTATATTCTTGCTGATGTCAACTGGCTCTTGCTGAGTTTGTAGCAGTGCTGTGAGTTTTCTACTGCTGTTTGAAGTTGGTGAAGTCTGCAGTGAGTCATGTTGCACCCGGTCAACACCTAAGGGTTCTGATCAGACCACTTGTTCCCAGTCATAGGTGCTGCAATTACCATCCCCATTTGCCTACAGCATGACAGGGAGATTAAGCAGATGCAATACAGAAGAGGTCAAGCTCCTCGCATAGTGAGGAGTGCTCTCAGAAGAAAGGCTTACCCACCCAGGGTCTTCAGGCGACAATTCGCTTATCTCAACCTCGCCGATGAACTGTGTGTACAACATCTCATTTTATAAAGGAGATATTCACTGAAATGTGCCATGTGATGCAGCAGACTTGAAGCCTCACAGCAGGACAAGGACAGCGCTGCCAGCAGCTGTGAAAGCAACCATGGCCATGAGTTTCTTTGTGTTGGGATCCTTCCGGGCTCCACAGGGTGACATTAACAATATCTCCCAGTTTGCCGTCCACAGCTATGTAAGACTGACATTCTGTATGCCAAGAGAGAAGAATACATTGTAATCTCTCTGACCAGAGAGAAGCAGCTGGAGTGTACATGCGGCTTCACCAGGACGGCAGGCTTCCTCATGGTGCACTCATGCTAGCCTATCAAGATTTTGCACCCCATACTCAGGCATGTGTCCACTCAACAGCTAAGCATTGTAATGAGCAGACAGCCCGAAGTTTGTATGTAGCCTGCATTGCATCACAATCCCAGTGTTGTTTCTGGAATGTATCCAACTTTCTCCCCGGTAAGTTTTTGCAGCAGCTAATTTGTGCTTACCAAGTTCCACCGAACAGCACGTGATAATGACCAGATAATTTATTTTTCATTCAATGTGGAAAGAGCTTGTCGCTGACAAGGCCAGCATTTATTGCCCATCTTTAATTATCCTTGAGAAGGCAGTGGTGAGCTGCCTTCTTGAACCACTCTAGTTTGCATGGTGTTGACATACCCATAGTGCTGTTAGGGAGGAAGTTCCAGAATTTTGATGCAATGGGGATGAAAGAAAGGCAATGTATTTCCAAGTCAGGATGGTATGTGTCTTGGAGGATAACTTGGAGTGGTGGTATGTCCATGTGCCTGCTGCCTTTTTCTTCTAAGTGGTTGAGGTCACGAGGTTTGGGAGGTACTGTTGAAGCCTTGGCAAGTTGCTGCAGTGCCAATCAAGTGGTTGCTTTGGCTTTGATCATATCGAGCTTCCTAAATGTCGTTGGAGAAGCACTCATCTTGGCAAGTGGACAACATTCCATCATACTCTTGACTTGTGCCTTGTAGATGGTGGGAAAGCTTTTGTATGTAGGGGATTGGTCAGTTGCTGCAGAATACCTAACCCCTGCCCTGCTCTTGTAGCCAAAGTATGTACGTGGTTTCTTTAGTGAAGTTGATTGAGGGGTAAATATTGGCCAGGATACTGAAGAGAACTTCCCTGCTCTTCCTTGAACTGCCATGGGCTCTTTTACATCATCTGAGAGAGCAGATGGCACCTCCAACAATGAAGCACTCCTTCAGTGCTGCACTGGAGTGTTGACCTAGGTCTTTGCGCTCAAGTGTCTGGAGACATTTACACTATGTCATTAACATGTGGTTCTATGATCCTATACAGAAACAAATGGGTATCTCTTCAAATTTAGCTTTAGGGTGCAAGGAAAAACTATCGCTGATTTCAATATAATGCTCCAAAAGAGCAGCTTTACAAAGCACTTTACATTTTGAAAAAAAAAATCCTGATAATTACACCGGCATACATGAAATAAATTTGATGTAAAAGAGATAGTGTGAATTTATTCCACAATTATTGCCTATACATGTTGTATAAATTTTTCTTTCATCTTTAGCCAGTTTCACCTTTTAATAAAATGAGTCAATTTGTCTTTGATCATAGTAGAGAGAGTTAAGCCAATAGGATTAATTATACTTCCATATATGAATGTTTTTCCAATACTCAAGTGGTATTTGAACGTGTGGTACTAAAACAGCACAAAGGAAAATATGTTCAACTATAGTAAATGTAGCACACGTTCAAATGTTACCTTCTCACCATATTATTCTGGAATATAAAAACTATGTGGACTTCTTACTTTCCATGAAAATTATTTATGCATCAATTCATCTGCTTCAACTCTTTCCAGTGTATTTAATAGATCATTGATGTGCCATGGTAATGCAATATGTCACACAACTTGTGTATGTAATAAAATAGGAAAAAATGTTCTTGAAGACAATGACATGGGGCACTAAAATACTCTCAAATCTGAAAGAGCCCCTAGCTCATGGTTTAAAAAAACTAGTTGACGAAAGGGATGGAAACATGCTTCAGCAAGAATGGAAAGCTGTGGGGAACTGAGAAACGAAACAACATTATTTGCCCTTGAGTGCAAGACTCAATAAGCTGTAGAATTACTTTTTGAAGATTTCATGCAAGTACGGAACTCAAAAGCCAACAGCCTGAGGGAATCAACTGCTCACGACTAACAGAAAAATGCATTTTCAGTATTCCATGTCTCATATTACACTCTTCAGTGCCTTAACCTATTTTGCTAAGCAAAATTGAAGAAGATAAAGCTTTTGCAAAGAATTAACTTGTTTTTATGATGATCTGTAATCATAAACCAAAATGTATCAAAAGTTACATTCTTCCAATTAACACATATCAGGAAGGAGAAACAAAAAATTTGACATATTGAAGTTCATAAGCTTTTGCAAGTTCACTTCTTTACAGTAATTTAGCATTTTTAGAAGTCATCTGTTAGTTAATGCATCACAATTTTAAATAACTTCTTACAAGTTAATCCAATGCTAAACTCAGTTTTATTAGTTTGATTTCTGGTTAAGAAGGATTCATTTACTGAACAGTATTTTATGCTCAAACACTTACAACCACTTCCAGCTTTCCGTAGACATCATGTGAGTTGATTACCCAATTGACTGCTTTCTCACACTTGAGGAACAGCAAAATATATCTGGAAAGTATGGTGTCCACATGCACAGGTCGTATGTCAATAACTATGTCCACCTTGAAAATCCTGCTATAGAAGAGAGTAAAAAAAGTTAAGTGAATATGCCAGAAATTTTACTTATCCTGAGCCTTTTCCAACTGAACGTGTCTCTAGTGTCTGGCCAGTTGATTAAAAAGTTGGATTTAATCCCAGACAATAGAACATGTGCAAAACAGCCTACAACGCAATATGCATTAGAAAATGATTCACAATAACATTCACTCAAAATAATTCTACGCATTTTTTCCAGTAGTAGTTGAAGGGTCAGATTTTGCAGAGGGTGGAATTTGACCATAAACACATTTATCTTAACTACAAGTTTAACTTGCATGTTAAAACAATATATTTTGTTTTTTGATCTGGCTGAATGCCAGTCACAGTTTGGTTCTCTTTTTAAAAAGGAGGATAACTACTATTTCCTCTTCTATTTACCATACCTGGTCCATGCATCAAGTATAATTGAGAAGGCAGTCAGCCTGCTCCAAAGTCCCTGCCACTAACACCAATGAGAGCAAGAATGACTGCAGATGATCTTCTGTTTCCTGCTTCAGATATCTTGAAAGTACTCTGGCAACTTTATCAATTGGGTCACAGCTGGTCACCACATTTGAGTATTAGAGTGAGAATTGTAGATCATATGTAAACAAAAACAAGATAATAAAAAGTTGTGTTCCTATATACTGCTTGTGTTGCTAGGTTAAAACGTTGGAGGTTGAAATGGGGTTATTAAAGTGGGAATCCAGAAGAGAAGTTTTAAAAGTCTGTGGCATATGTGATATAACAAAGTGAGCTTGTTAAAGTGTAAGCCAACTGAGGCTTTGGCAATGGTTGTGCAACACTGAAGCAGTGTATTTAGGTATTATCTGACTGCTTTGTTTGAGAGGTGCTTGCCAGGTGATCTGGAAACTTATTCTGCCTCCTAATGGTAGAAATTTGATTGTGTAATTTGGTGTGACAGAATCAGATGGTATGGCCAGAAAACGTGTTCGTATTGATTTTGTCTTGGAGACTGAGAAGCAGAGTTAGCAAAGGATCAAAAGAGCATTTCCATGGAAAATAAAATGGAAGTGAAATAATTCCTCAATTATGTACATAAATTAGAGAGGGCTTGCAGAGACAGTATTAGTACTGGAAAGTATAGTTACCCCAGCTGGTGATTGAACTCTGCAGGTTAAAACAGCTTATTCAAACCATGCCACTAATGACTGCAAATAGAGACTCTTTTTATTTTAAAATCTTATGTACATTTTTAGTGCCATTTACTTTTTCTGTAACAGTGATCTTTCCTTTAGAAATGTAATATTTACGCTAACAGTTATAAAATGTGAATCTGATTTTTAATGCTTGACAAATTGGGGCAAGGAAGAGGAAATTGTGGAAACTATTGTATCCTAGTTCAAATGACACAATGTGTCATCATAAACTGTTCACTGAAGCTGGAAGGGCCAATTCCAAGAATTCTGCAAGTTAACATGTAGATGCCCTATTAAATAATGGTCATCAGGGAGTCCTCTGGAAGTATATTAGTTCTATACTAGTAATGAAAGCTGAACCAAGAAATTGATTATAGTTTATAAACCTGATTACAATATGTCAAAAACATTAAACAAGTTTACAAATACAGTATGTATAAGAGATGACAAAATAGGTTGCAATGTTAGTTTTCAATTTTTAAATAGTCTTCTATTTATAAAAATGAATTAGTTAATTTTCTGTTTCTGTGCCATTGAGTATGACGAGTGCTTTATTAAGGAAATAATGGGAGTTTTACTTTGTTGCAATTGAATTAAAAGCTTTACATATTTTCATAAATTCAGAGGTTAATTAGTTTCAAGTGCAATCCCCAGTTGGAAATACGATACATGAAATATATTAAAAATGTTTTATTTAATCGCAGTTTTAAAGTTTTGGGACATCTGTGGCTCTTAACACCACTCCAGATTCTAGGCACGGCAACTGATTTTTATAAAGCATATTATATATTAACACAGAGTAATTCAGCATTTAAAGTATCCAAGGACAGAAAGCAATAAAAATATTACCTGTAAGGACTGGAACTTGGAGATTCAAGTTCAATGACATGAACCTCCTTTTCCACTGTTGGGTTGGATAGTAAACAGCCCTGTGCAGATTGAGTCTTAAGATATGCTGCAAGATAATTCTGGGAGAGAAAGTTCTTTTCTATGGTGCATGTTGGTGGCAACAGGGGATCTATAAGAGAGGTTAGAAATATTGTCTATGATTTTCTTAGTACCACTGTAGTTATTAACATTTAGTAAAATTGACATTTTAATTATGAAAAATTATAAATATTTCACACAGCATTTGCGCCACAATAACCACCTCCAACAAAAGAGAATCTAACCATCTCTACTTAACATTCAATGGCATTACCATTGCTAAAACCCACACTATCAACATCCTGGGGTTAGCATTGACCAGAAACAGAACTAGACCAGCCATATAAATACTGTGGTTACAAAACCAGATCAGAGGCTGGGGACTCTGAGGCAAGTACCTCACCTCATGATTCCCCAAAGTCTGTCAACCATCAACAAGACACAAGTCAGGAGTGTGATGGAATACTCCCTGCTTGACTGGATGAGTGCAGCTCCGACATCATTCAACACCTGCAAATTCCCCTCCAAGCCACACAATATCTTGATTTGAAACCATATTGCCGTTCTTTCACTGTCACTGAGTCAAAACCCTGGAACTTCCTTCCTAACAGCACTGTGGGGTAACAGCACCACATGGACTGCAGCGATTCAAGAAGGTGGCGGTGTAAGGGCAATTAGGGATGGACACCAAATGCCGGCCTAGTCCACATCCAGTAAAAGAATTTTTAAAAACTCAAAGCTTGACACCATCCAGGAAAATGCAGCCCACTTGATCGGCACTTATACGAACATACATATTGGGTGTAGGCCACACAACCCCTTGAGCCTGCTCCACCATTCAATAAGATCAAGGCTGATCAAACTTTAACCTCAACTTCACATTCTTGCCAACGCCTGATAACCTTTCACCCCCTTGCTTATCAGAATCTATCTACTTCCACCTTAAAGATATTCAAAGGCTCTGCCTCAACCATCTTTTGAGGAAGAGAATTCCAAAGTCTCACAACACTCTGAGATAAAAAATTTTCCTCACCTGAATTAAATGGGCAATCCCTTATTTTTAAACAGTGGCCCCTAGTTCTAGATTCTCCCACAAGGGGAAACATCCTTTCCACACCATCCTGTGAAGTCCCCTCAGGATCTCATATGTTTCAATCAAGTTTTCTAAACTCCAGGGGGTACATGCCTAGCCTGTCCAACCTTTCCTCATAAGACAGCCAGCCCATTCCAATTAATCTAGTAAACCTTCTCTGAACTGCTTCTAATGCATTTACATCTTAAGAAGACCAATACTGTACACAGTACTTCAGATGTGGTCTCACCAATGCTCTGTATAACTGAAGCATAGCCTCCCTACTCTTGTATTCAATTCTCCTTCAATAAACAATAACACTCTATTAGCATTGCTAACTACCTACTGCATCTGCATAATAAACTTTTGCAATTCATGCACTAATACACCAAGATCCTTCTGCATCTTAAACTTCTGCAATTTCTCACCATTTAGATAATATGCTTCTTTTCTTTTGTCCTGCCAAAATGGACAACCTCACATTTTTCTAAATTATACTCTATTTGCCAGGTCTTCGCCCACTCATCTATCTATATCTTTTTGTAGCCTTGTGATGTCCTCTTCACAACTTACTTTCTTTCCTATCTTTGTGTCATCAGCAAATTTAGCAACCATACCATTGGTCCCTTCAACCAAATGATTTATATAAAAAGTTCAAGCCCCATCAGTGATCCTTGCGGCACATCATTTATCACACACCATCCTGCCAACCAGAAAATGATCCAACAGACCTACTCTCGGTTTCCCATTAGCAAACCAATCTTCTATCACTGACAATATGTTACCCCTACACCATAAGCTTTCATTTCTCACAATAACCTTTGATGAGGCACCTTATCAAATGCCTTCTGAAAATCTAAGTACAGTACATCCACTGGATCCCCTTTATCCGCTGCACCTGTTACTTCTTTAAAGAATTCCAATAAGTTTATTAAACACGATTTCCTTTTCACAAAACTATGTTGACTTTGCCAGATTACCTTGAATTTATATAAGTACCCCATTACAACATCTTTAATTATAGCTTGTAACATTCTCCCTATAACAGATGTTAAGCTAACTGGCCTGATGGTTCCTGCTTTCTGCCTTCCTCCATTTTTGAATAAAGGAGTTACATTAGCTATTTTCCAATCTAATGGAACCTTTCCTGAATCTAGTGAATTTTGGAAAATTAAAACCAACGCATCAACTATCTCACTAGCCGCTACTTTTAAGACCCTAGGATGAAATCCATCAGGACCCAGTTCCAACAATTTGCTAAGTACCACAGCCCCGGTGATTGCAATTTTATCCCATAAGACCAAAAGATGTAGCAGCAGAAGTAGGCTATTCAGCCCACTGAGTCCACTCCACCATTCAATGAGAACATGGCTGATCTGATAATCCTCAATTCCATTTACCTGTCTTTTCCCCATAACCCTTACTGATTAAAAATCTGTCTATATCAGCCTTGAATATACTTAATGACCCAGCCTCTACAGCCCTTTGTGGTAAAGAATTTCACAGATTCACTACTCTCCGAGAGAAGAAATTCCTCCTCCTCAATGAGAGGTCGCCTCTCATTCTTCTAAACTCCAATGAGTACAGGCCCAACCTACTCAGCCTCTCCTCATAAGAAACTCC
Source organism: Carcharodon carcharias (assembly GCF_017639515.1). Taxonomy (NCBI): domain Eukaryota; kingdom Metazoa; phylum Chordata; class Chondrichthyes; order Lamniformes; family Lamnidae; genus Carcharodon; species Carcharodon carcharias. The sequence continues at coordinate 102,467,292 of NC_054482.1, read as the reverse complement.
TTCCATACACGGGATCAACCTAGTGAACCTTCTCTGGACTGCCTCCAATGCCAGTATATCTTTCCTTAGATAAGGGGACCAAAACTGTTCACAGTATTCTAGATGTGGCCTTATATAGTTTTAGCAAGACTTCCCTGTTTTTACACTCCATTCCCTTTGAAGTAAAGGCCAGCATTCTATTTGCCTTCCTTATTACCTGCTGAACTTGTACGTTAGCCTTTTGAGATTCATGCACGTGGACCCCCAAATCCCTCTGTACTGCAGCTTTCTGCAGTCTTTCTCCATTTAAATAATATTCAGCTCCTCTATTCTTCCTGCCAAAGCTCATATTTTCCCACATTATATTCCATTTGCCAAGTTTTTGCCCACTCACTTAATCTGTCTATATCCCGCTGTAGGATTCTTCTTGAGTTCCTCCCTCCCTTTCAATTTCTGAGTTATAGTCATTGTTACTTGTATACTCTATAGTGAAGACTGATGCAAAATACCTGTTAAATTCATCTGCCATTTCCTTATTTTTCATTATTAACTCCCCAAACTCATTTTCCAAAGGACTAAGGCTCACTTTGTTAACTCTTTTTAAATATCTATAGAAACTCTATCTGTCTTTAAATTTCTAGCTAGCTTTCTCTCGAACTCTAATTTTTTCTTCCTTATCAATCTTTTAGTCATCCTTTGCCAGTTTTTATATTCCGACCAATCTATTGACCTGCCACCCACCTTTGTGCATTTTTATACTTTTTCTTTAACTTTGATGCTATCTTTTTTAGTTAAGCACGTTTGGTGGGTCCTCCCCTTGAAATTTTTCTTTCTTTTTGGAATGTATCTATTCTGTGTATTCTGAAATATCCCATTAAATGTCTGCCACTGCATCACCATTGACCTATCCCTTAACTTAAATTGCCAATTCATTTTTGCTAGCTCTGCTTTCATGCCCACATAATTGCTCTTATTTAAGTTTAAAATATTAGTCTTAGACCCACTCTTCTCTCCCTCAAACTGAATGTAAAATTCTACCATATTATGATCACTGCTACCTTCACTATGAAGTCATTAATTAATCCCATTTCACTGCACAATACCAGGTCTACTACCTGTTCCCTGGCTGGCTCCACAACATGCTGATCTAAGAAATTATCCTGAAACACTCTATGAATTCACTATCTACACTAACTTTGCCCATCTGATTACTTCAGTGTATATGTAGATTAAAATCCTCCATGATAATTGCTGTACCATTATGATCAGTTCCCACTATTTCTTCTTTGATACCCTGCCCTACCATGTGATTATTGTTAGGGGGCCTGTACACCACTCCCACAAGTAACTTCTTGTCTTTATCATTCCTCATCTCAAACCACTTCTATATCCTGGTTTCCTGAACTTAGGTCATCCTTCTCTATTGTACTAATGTTGTCTTTAATTAACGGAACCACCCCTCCACCTTTTCCTAACTTCCTATCCTTCCTGAAAGTCACAAACCCTTCAATTTTCAGGTCCCAATCAATGCAATCCTGCAGCCAGGTCTCTGTAATGGCTATTAGATCATAATTATTAATTTCTATTTGCACTATCAGTTCATCCGTTTTGTTTTGAATGTTACATGCATTCAGATACAGAGCCTTAAGTTCTGTCCTGTTATTATTTTTGTAAACTGTAACCTTATCTGTTGATTTACTCTTGGACATGTATTCTCTTATCCCTTCCTGTCAATCTTTTTATCATTTCCCATATTAATACCTTCCACTTTTCCTTTGTCTCCACTCTTTGATATACCGCATCTGCCCACATTGACCCCTTGCCCCCACTATTTAGTTTAAAACTTTTTCTATTTCCCTAGTTGTATGGTTTGCAAGAACACTGGTCCCAGCACGGTTCAAGTGTAAACCGTCCCAGTTGTTCAGCCCTGACTTTCCCCAGTACTGGTGCTGGTGCACCACAAACCGGGACCCACTTCTTCCACACCAATCCTTGAGCCACATATTCATCTCTCTAATTTTATGTACCCAATGCCAATTTGCACGTGGCTCAGATAATAATAGAGATTATAACCTTTGGAGATTCTGCTTTTTAATTTAATGCCTAGCTCTTCATACTCTCTATGTAGAAACTCTTTCCTAGTTCTATCTATGTCATTGGTACCTACATGGACCATGACAATTGGATCCTCCCTCTCCCACTTCAAGTTCCTCTCCAGCCCGGAGCAGATGCCCCAAACTCTGGCACCGGGCAGGCAACACAGGCGCCTGGGCTCTTGCTCTTTGCTGCAGAGAACAGTGTCAATCCGCCTCATTTTACTGCCCCCTACTACCACTACATTTGTTTTGCTTCCACCACTTGAATGGCTTCTATATTTCAGTGCTATGGTCAGTTTGCAAATCCACTTTGCAGCCCCCATTCTCATCCAAACAAGCTGAGAGAACCTCAAATCTATTGGACAACTGCAGAGGCTGACATGCTTGCCCTCTGGGTCCCCTATTTGCCTCAGATGTAGTCACACCCTCCTGCCCCTGACCCCATCCAACAAATATTCACTCCCTGCACCACTGACACAGTGGCAGCAATGTGTACCTTATACAAGGTGCACTGCAGTAACTTGCCAAGCCTCCTTCAACCACTCCTTGCAGACCCATGACCTCTACCACCAAGAAGGACAAGGGCAGCAGACGCATGGGAACACCATCTCCAAGCCACATACCATTCCGACTTGGGACTATATCACCATTCCTCTACTCTTGTTGGATCAAAATCCTGGAACTCCCTTCCTAACAGCAATGGGTGTGCCTACATCACATGGACTGCAACAATTCAAGAAGGCAGCTCACCACCACCTTTTCAATTGGGCAATTAGGGATGGGCAACAAATGCTGGCCTTGTCAGTAATGCCCACATCCCATGAAAGAATAAAAATAAATGTGCATTTGGGAGGTAATAAATATTAAATTGTTTGGAAGAAGAAAATCTAAGGGTCTGTTATCTGTGCCCAAATGACTGTACAACTTAACTCATATCCCTGGTTATGAGTGAACCACAGTGATTAATAAAGCTTGGACTACTAGGCACAAACATTCCTCATTATAAAGTAAGGTTGACCTACCTTCACCCACTTTGATGTATATGTTATTAGCCTTATTTAGTTCGGTGAAAGAAGTCACAGACCCATATATTTTTTGTGTCCACTGTAGCAAATGTTTGCCATCTTGGGGGAGAGAATACTCTTCCAATGATCTTGATGAAGTAAAGTTTACTGCTGGAAACTGAACAGTAGAATTCTCAGATACCTGAAAGAAGGAAGAACAAAAGAAAGTTCTTAAAGCTTCATCTCTTCATCAAATCAAAATGCATTTTTTTTAGATTATTGAACGGCGAGTGATATTTTTGAACTTCATTTACTCTTAATGCATTTTTTCCTCTTTTTGGCATTGTTGCAGAAATGCAGCTTTACCTATTTCACAGGAATGTGAAGTTGAGGTTAAAATCAGATCATCCATGATCTTATTGATTGGTGGAGCAGGCTCAAGAGGCTGAGTGGCCTACTCCTGTTCCTATTTAATATGTTCGTATGTAAATATTTGAAGCTAGCAATTGTTAAAACTAATAAGAAAGAAAGACTTGCATTTATGCAACAGCTTTCAAAACCTCAGGATTTTCAAAAGCTCTTCATAGCCAATCAGGTTGTAATGTAGGAAATGCAGAAGTAAGAAGAAAAAGAACTGCAAATGATGGGCAGAATTTAATACTCGCCCTGTGGTGAGGTTGCAGGCAGGGGGGCATTTAATTGGGCAGGAGGATGGGGATCCCGCCTCCTTCCCACCCCAGCCCAATTATGTCCTTTTAGTTAATGCCAACTTAAAGGCCTGATCCTGCCACCGCTGACATTCAACCAGGGTCCCACCTTCAAATGCAATGAATGCCAGATTGAGGGGCCCAGCATGGTGGGGGAATGGGGGGATGCTGAAAGACCTCTGATTGGCTGACAGCTCTTGGTGGGGGAGGGGGCCAGAATTTCTGCCCTAGAGTCCTAAATCCCAGGCAAGTCCCGCTACTGGCCAGTTAATACAGGGGGTTCTCACTAGCTCTCCAGCAGATGGGCAAGACTCCCACCCTGGGATTAAATTCCACCCGATGATGTTGAAACAACCATTAACTCCTTTAAGCCCAATTAAACTGTGAAGTCCACAGATTGGGTGCTAAAAAAGGAGATCAGGTGTAGAAATGTAATATAAATCATTGTGGATGGCAAAAAAGCAATGGGAAATGCACTCTATGGGCAGGATTTTACATCCCGTGAGCAGGAAAACGCCCAACTTGATCAGGCGTAAAGTAGCGCGCGATAACTTTGGGTGAGCATCCCGACGTCATCGCGCATTTGCGCAATATTTCGGTCGGCAGGCAGACGCGAGAGTCAGTAGTGCGCCTGCCAATTAAGAGGCCTATTAAGGCTATTAATCAATTCATTTAAAGCTATTTTTTGCTGACCACTCAACCTTCCGGTTGGTGGGCTGGCGAATCAGCCAGGCAACCTCGGCATTTTTTAGAAAACCTCATTCATGGGCGGGATGAGGTTTCTGACATTAATTGAAAAAAATAAAAATGTTTTCGCAAAATTTTTATTGAGTTTATGTTCACACGAGTGAGTGCTATATGGGGACATGTTTTTCCGACTTTCTAAATCTTTAATTTCGATCTTAAAATTCTTCAGCTCCCTGAAACAGTTCCCTGCTTCAGGGAGTTTTCAGTGTGCACTCCCCCGCACATGTCCAGACTTTTGTGCTCACAGTCCTCCCGCTCCCAGACCCTGCAGTGCTGAGCTTCTCAGCGCACCCTTCACGCTGGCTGGCTGTTAATCAGGGCCAGTGTGAAATCACAGTCAGGGGCCAATCACAGGCGGCAGACCGTTTCCCGGCCTTGCCCGACGACCCAAAAACTCTGCCTTATGGGTAGAGAGGAACCCAAAACAAAAGAGAATCCAACAGGCAAGGGAAGTTTATTACAAAAACTTAGAGGTATGGTACAAAAGGAAATACAACAACACAATTAGAACATTTGTTGATAAATGGGAACAATATCTAGGATTAATGGATGATGTTTGGATTGGGGAAGAGGTTGAAAGTGGTATATACTACTGGTCAGTGCTGAGTCTACTTTTCTTCTCAATACACAAATAAAGGTGAAATTTATCCCCAGTCACTCAATGTCAGTTTACGCTTAAACTCTCATTAACATTCGGTGGAACATAAAAATTGATATAAACAATTGGAAATCAGTGTAAGTAACTGGGGCCCAAGGGAAGTGCAGGGTAGGGTTCATACCATATATTCCTTCTTTAAGCATGAAAGTTACACCATCATTCATGTACATTAAACCCAACATGGTAGAAGCTTTTCACTTTTTAATGTGACTGATGACACAAAAATGAAACAAAATACACAGTGAGAACAAATCTACGCTCTCATCCAAAGGCTGAACTCTTAAGTTTGCTACGTATATTTTTTTGGCTCAGCTCTTTCCCCGTGCGTATAACATTCAAATAACAGAAGCCTATCTGAAAAATCCACCTGTATGCCACGCCTTATAAAACATCATGGCCTGGATTTTGGGGTAAAAATAACAGTGAGGCTATCAGTACTCATGTCATTAAAAAATAAGTTGGGTATCAACTTCCAGCAACTGTCAATAACTGAATTATTCTAATGCAATCTTTTTCAACTTTGCGTCCCTCAGTAAGAACTTTTCAATCTGATCAGTTAAGAAGATACACGGTGGCTTGCCCTCTTCATTGGATTCCAGATGCTCTATAGCGTGCCATACCAAAATGTACTTCTATTCATCGCCAAGTCCCAATGCAAAAGCCTATAGAAAGTCTGTTGGCAAGTGCAAATGTAATGAATGGCTGCCCACAAAATCCAGGTCCATATTTTCATTATTATTAAGCAGCCTTGGCTATTACTCCAAATTTGAAAAGACGAATTTATTTAGTTACAGTCTTTAAAATGTGAAAATAATTCAGAAGTATAAACTATATGTTGGTGAATGAATGTACAACAACTCTCACTCAGTTTAAAATATAACAATGATTAAAAGTTGGCAGCAGACAATGGCCCACAGTAACTAGCTTTATTGTAGCAAGTCCAGTGCATTTTATGTGATAAACAACATGTGCCCAGCAATCTGCATTTAGATATGTCTACATCTGGTCTAGACAGTCTAGCTGAAATCTCTTTTTTACCTGCAAATTAACATGAGTTGGAAAAAGTAGAAAATAAGCTTACAATTGAATTTATTTCATCTATTTATCACAAGCCACCTCTCTAAATATTGTGCAATTTGTACTTTTTCCATCTCTAGTTGCCTCAGTGTACAGTCCATTGTTTTCACGGTACTGTATTTTTTTCCACTAGTTTCCTAAAATGTACATCCCACTACACAAATTTAATGCAGATGGATTGGAGTCCGACATTCCATTGATCAGTGCCAAAAAGTTAGAAAGTGGAGACAACCAGCTGTTTAACCTTTAGGCATTATACTTAGGAAATCTGGCTATGTTAGTGCAATTGCAATAAAGCAAAATAATAAGTGCAAAGCTCAGTATAGTGCAAAGCTCAGTATAGTACAAAGTAAAATAAATCGTAATTGTGGTAACAACAACTTGTATTTATATAGGACTTTTAACTTAATAAAACGTCCCAAATCCTTTCATAGGAGTGTTCTCAAACAAAGTTTGACACCAAGCCAGATAAAGGGATATTAGGATAGGTGACCAAAAACCTAGATGTACGTTTTAAGGAGGGGAGGTAGAGAGATGGAGAAGTTTCGACTGGAAATTATAGGGGTAATGGCCTAAAAAGCCACATATGATGAGGCGAAGGGAGTCTGGGAGGGATGGTGAGGTGTGGCAGGCCAGAATTGGAGGAGTGCAGAGAGCCCGGAAGGTGGTGGGGCTGGATGAGGTTACAGAGATAGGGAAAGGTAAGCAATGGAGGAACACCAACTGCAGATTTACAAACTGAGAGGCAGAAACAGGAGTAGGCAATTCAACCTCTCAAACCTGTTCCAACAATCAATTAGTTCCTGGCTGAGGTGTATCCCAACCCCATTTAGCTCCCTTTGATACCTTTAGATCTCAGTATTGAAAGTTTCAGTTGATCCAGCATCCACAGCCTTTTGAGGATGAGAGATTTCCAGGAAAACTAGCTGACTTACTCATACTAGCAGCATGGGGTTAAGTAGAAAACACCTCGGATACTGCTCACGATATCATTGTGCATAGTGATCTTACAGTCCTCTGGTCTGCATCCAAGCTCAAGATAGTTGAAACCGTAATCATAAATGGTATCCATAAAGATGGTTGGAAATTACCTACCCCTTCAGCTTTACTGCACTAGCACTTTCGCTTTGATTCATATCTTGCACTGATCTTCCTCAGTGTAAAAGTAATACCATAATGTCAACACTTTCAACTTATTGGCAACTTTATTAAGATAATAGCTACTCTACCTTTACTCTCAACTCGAGTTTTACAGATTTCAACAAACAACATATAAGTGTCAAAAGGTACATGATACGTTTCATTTATGCGATTAATGTTAGACACAGGAATGGCAATTAAGCTTGTTAATGCATTGAAGCACATGCACTCAATGAAACCATGCTTCTTAAAAAGGAACAACATGTTCCATTACAAAAATAATTTCTGTAATCTGGAATGGTTTGCATTTAATGAATTAGTGCATATATTAGAGCATTAGAGTTAAGTTAAGAGCCCTAGTTATAATTTTAGCAGCAGGAAATGGTTATTTTCACGCAAGGTTGTGTTTTATAGCATTACTATTGCATCTTATGTTTATCTTTAATCCAAGTGTTAAAAAAGTAGGATTGAACTTGATATACCGTGACTAGATTGGCATCCACTCTAAACACAAATTTTGTTTTGATGGTTGGATGATTCCCTGTGGTTTGCTAATGTATAAAACTTACCATGATAGCTACAACTGCACATCAGTACCAGAGATCAAATTCCATGAACCCAGCAGAAAAAACACGTTTAAAGGGAATGTGGGTTGAAGATGGGCTACAACAACTGGAGCCTTAATTCTATGACCCTTGCAGAGTGCGAGTTCCTACTGGAACAGTGGAATCATCAAATTTAATCCCATGTGTATTACAATGGAAAAGAAAGCAAGTGCATATATTATTACCTAATTATTGAAGTTTTTCCATATGTTAGACCAAGAAAGAAAACAGGTGATTATCTTCTTCCAAATTCAGAAAAACAAAACAAGAAGGCAATCCTATGCATATGGCATCATAACTGGAACCAGAAATGCATGGCCATATGCAGCAGGAAGGGATTGATAGGATGAGTCTCTTCTTTCTTGAAAAAGGTGGCTGAGGAATGACTTTTCTTGAGGTCTTTAAAATGAGGGAATGTTTTGAATTATGAAAGTTTTCTCGATGGTGAAAATTCAGCCCATGGTTTTCCACCAGCAAGGAGGAAGAAATCTGTTGCTCTTACCAAGAATGTGTGGTGGGAAGTAGTTGAGGGAGTGAGCAGCAAGCACCTTGTTCCCAGCTCTTGATTGAATCTAGGAGTCAGTTTAAATACATTACCAGGTCCAGAAAACTGAATATAGTTGTTGATCCCACTACATCCTGTGATTTAAGCCCCTCCACCTTTCACTTAGTCTTGCCAAATAAACTCCATTAAATCTCTTCATGCTCACTGTTATGACCAGATGAGAAGTGGTGAACTGGCTCCTCTCTATTCAACTCATTGGCTGGTCACAACAAAGGTTTAAGTTTTTTTTTTAAACAAGGGTATGCCTTTTACAAATCAGAATGTATCTGACTATTTAAAAGAATATATGGTTAAGCATCCTTTGATTGTCATTGAGGTGTAGATTTTAAATGTTGTGACTGATTTAGGTTAGCTGGTTTTTTGAATACAGTCAGATGTAGAAGATGTTGCAATTATTATAAGATCACAGTTTGTTGGTGGGTTCCGGTACAGTTGGCTTCTCGAATTGGGTGACACACCTATTCCAAAAGGCAGAGAGTGAAAGCCCTCAACTTGTTTCCTCTGCTGAAGACTTTCTCAACACCACATGTGTCACTTACAATCTCCCTCTAGTGGCTGGCAGCCTTGCCTTGAAATATTTCAACACTGTGTATTTACAAGAGGTTTTGGGTGGGTCTCTGTGGCAGCCATTGTTTCAATATCTAGTACTTAGCAATTTTAATGTCTCATCCTTAGACAGTTATGAGTCTGGATGGATACTGGATTATAGGAAATATGGCATAACGGTATTGTCACTGAACTAGTAAACCAGAGACCCAGGGTAACCCAGGAATGCGGGTTTGATTCGTATCATGGCAGATGGTGGAATCTAAATTCAATAAAAATCTGGGATTAAAAGTCTAATGACCACGAAACCACTGCCATAAAAACCCATGTGCTTCACTAATGCCCTTTAGGGAAGGAAATCCACTGTCCTTACCCGGTCTGGCCTACATGCTGACTCTTAAATGCCCTCTGAAATGGCCTTGCAACCACTCAGTTGAATCAAAGCGCTACAAAGTCTAAAAGGAACGAAACTGGACAGACCACCTGGCATTGACCTAGGCACTTGAAATGACAACGGCAAACTGTCGCGTCCTACTTACTCCTATCTGGTAGCTAGTGCTGAAATTACAGGGCATGTCTCACAGACTAGCCAAGCAACAGCCTGACATAGTCATAATCATGGAAATACACCTTGCAGATCATGTCCCAGACACTACCAAGACATATCCCTAGGTATGTCCTGTCCCATTGACAGGACAGACCAAGCAGAGGTGGCAGCATAGTAGTATAGAGTTGGGAGGAAGTTGCCCTGGGAGTCCTCAACAACGACTCTCGATCCCATGAGGTCTCATGGCATCAGGTCAAACATGGGCAAGGAAACCTCCTGTTGATTACCACATACCGTCCTTCCCCTCAGCTGATGAATCAGTGCTCCTCCATGCTGAACACCACTTGAAGGAAGCACTGAAGGTGGCAAGGGTGCAGAATGTACTCTGGATGGGGGACTTCTGTGTCCATCATCAAGAATGGCTTGGTAGCACCACCACAGACCGAACTGGCTGAGTCTTAAAGGACATGGCTGCTACAGTGGGTCTATGGCAGGTGGTGGGAAAACCAAAAAGAGGGAAAAACATACTTGATCTCATCCTCACCAACCTGCCTGCTGCAGATGTATCTGTCCATGACAGTATCAGTAGGATACTGCACAGTCCTTGTGGAGACGAAGTCCCATCCTCATTTTGGAGATACCCTCCATCGTGTTGAATGGCACTACCATTGTGCTAGATGGGATAGATTTAGAACAGATCTAGCAACCATGAGGCGCTGTGGGCTATCAGCAGCAGCAGAATTGTGCTCAACCAATCCTCATGGCCTGGTATATCCCCAACTCTTTAACACTAAGCCAGTGGATCAAACCTGGTTCAGCAAAGAGTGCAGGAGGGCATGCCAGAAGCAGTACCATGCATACCTAAAAATGAGGTGCCAATCTGGTGGAGCTACAACAGAGGGCTGCTTGTGTGCCAAACAGCATAAGCAGCAAGTGATAGACAAAGCTGAGTGATCCCACAACCAGCAGATCAAATCTAAGCTCTACAGTCCTGCCACATCAGGTCGTGGCTGATGGTGGACAATTAAGCAACTCTCTGGAGGAGGAAGCTCCACAAATATTCCCATACTCAATGATGGGGGAGCCCAGCACATCAGTGCAAAAGACAAGGCTGAAGCATTTGCAACAATCTTCAGCCAGAAGTGCTAAGTGGATGACCCATCTCGGCCTCCTCTGGAGGTGCCCTGCATCACAAATGCCAGTCTTCAGCCAATTTGATTTACTCCACGTGACATCAAGAAACGACTGAAGGCACTGGACAGTGCAAAAGTGATGGCCCCGATAACATTCCGGCAATAGTACTGAAAGCTTGTGCTCCAGAACCTGCCGCGCCCCTAGACAAGCTGTTCCAGTACAGCTGCGACACTGGCATATACCAGGCAATGTGGAAAATTCCACACGTATGTCCTGTACACAAAAAACCGGACAAATCCAACCCGGCCAATTACCGCCCCATCAATCTACTCTTAATCATCAGTAAAGTAATGGAAGCGGTCATCAACAGTGCTATCAAGCGGTACTTGCTTAGCAATAACTTGTTCACTGACACTCAGTTTCGGTTCCGCCAGAGACACTCAGCTCCTGACCTCATTACAGCCTTGGCTCAAACATGGACAAAAAAGCTGAACTCCAGAGATGAGGTGAGAGTGTCTACCCTTGACATCAGGCAGCATTTGACAAGAGTGTAGCATCAAGGAGCTCCAGCAAAACTTCAGTCGATGGGAATCAGG